>NC_136919.1:86788018-87388018 GCF_949752795.1 Hyperoodon ampullatus
AAATGTTTGTATTATTTAATGAATCATGGGCCAAATGTCTCAATGGACATTTTGGACAGGACCAGGTGTCCTGCAAGGGGTTCGTTTAGCCCTCTCAAAAGAATAATCAGGGCTTCCCTGGTGGCGCAGCGGTTGAGAGTCCGCCTGCCGATGCAGGGGACGCGGGTTCGTGCCCCGGTCCGGGAGGATCCCACATGCCGTGGAGCGGCTGGGCCTGTGAGCCATGGCCGCTGAGCCTGTGCGTCCGGAGCCTGTGCTCCGCAGCGGGAGAGGCTACAACAGTGAGAGGCCCGCATACCGCAAAAAAAAAAAAAAAAAAAAAAAAAAAAATCAATGGTAGAGATCAATGTAACTGCCTTTTCCTGGCATTAAGGTAAGTTCAGTACCCTATTGGAAGCACAGGTGAAATCTTCTGACTAACGTATTATGAAAATGTGGTCAACAACCAGCTTACTGGTGTGGAAATGATATAAAAATGGCAATTTTTGAGGTTGTACTAAATTCAAAGGAAAACAGCTGTGAAAATCCCCTCCCCAAAAACATTTGGGGTAAAAACTAGGTGAATATACCTGGATGTGCTCCTGAAAGAGAAATGATGGGATTTTCTTCGTTCTCTAGTTACTTTCTTGGCACCATCATAGGCTCATTGGTACACTTAGCTTTGAAGTCTCCAAGCACTAGTTCAGTAAAAAGAGCTTTGTGACTCCAAGGCAGACAGAACCATTTTCCAATCACAGAAGCACTTAATTCTTTCTCACTTTAAGTGTGAAAGCCATTTGGGCGATAGCCCAGGCAGGGTATTGCAGACCGGGAGTGAAAAACTCTTGGCCTCTAAGAAGAAACAGTAAGGGAAAAAATTCAGTTACCATTTAAGAGACCAAGAAAAAAAAATATTGCATTTAGAAAAAAATTGCTTTTGGCAACTGTGTTTAAGACTCTCAAATTTGGAAGTTAAACATGGGAAAATGTTATAAACGAGTTGCACCATATTTGTCTATCACTCTCTTTTTGAAGTGGCAATCTGGGTGACAGGAAAGGATGAACACATCTCTATTCTGGTGCAGCTTGCTGAGAAATGCAAGTTAGAGAATGAAGCCTGCCTGTTGGGCTGCTGCTTATAAATAGAAGGAATCTGGTTCTGCCATAGAGTGGGAGCTTCGGTTTGATTTTTTTGCATGTGTGTGAAGGCAGCTAGTGTGTATTTGATAGGACAGCTCAGCTGTCATGAGCTGGCAAGTAGTGACGGAAGGGAAAAAGGGGCCCAGCAAATAGCCATTCTCTGAATGTTCTCCTTGATGAGTCGGGATGTTTCCTGTACCAGGAATCCTCATGCTTGGCTTACGACGCTGGGGCTGGCTGGAGTGTCACAGAGGAGGCCGAGGGAGTTCTGGAGTGTCACTGGCCTTCGCAGATGCCCATAGCCGTTTGGCAACAACTCATCTTCCAAGATGACGGGCATGAACTTCCTCTTCCTTATTGTTTGCTGGTGGTAGTCATTTTATGAGATGATGGGCCTATAGAAATTTTGAGAGAATTAAATTATGGGATGTTCATATTCAGGTAGGAATATATATCATTAAAAAAGAAACAATATCTGCTGAGTAGGTTACTGCACTTATAACATTTTATTTAATTCCTGCAGGAACACAGTTATGCAGGTGGCATCAGCCCAACTTAAATGCGTTGAAATGGAGGTTCAGGGAAGTGAAGGGACTGGCCCAAAGTCTAAAACCAGTAACTGGCGTGATCAGTCTACCCAACTTGACCTTGACAGCCCGTGATCAGTTGCTTCACCTCTTCCGCATGACGAAAGCACACCTGTGGGCTGCACCGAGAGCCCGATTATCCTAGGAGACCAGTGTGCCTTTGCCTTGTAACCTGGGATGACTTAGGTCTTCACACCTCTACAGAGGAGCAGTGGGAGCTCAGTGGCCGGCCACTCTCTGGCAGTTCTGTCCAGAGGCCACATAGTTCCACACTAGACCTCTTTTATAGAGGGGATTATAAGCCACTTGTCAACATTCTGTGAGCCTTTCAATTTTCAGGCTGAGCAAAAAGTCCTTATTCATTCTTCTGGGACTGTTGTCATCCAGCTGTCATCTGGGCCCTTGGAGCACAAAGTCTGTGCTGCTCACCTGGCCATATTTCTCACAGCAACATCTGTGTTCCTTTCTCTTTCCTTCCTTAGCAACTGTTTCAATTTAGATGAATATACTACTGTTTTCTTATGCTTAATGTCTATATAAGCCAAAACCATCTTGATTAGCTGGTGCAATCATAGGGATGTTTTGAAGCTAATGCATACTCAAGGATTTTTACACTTCTATCAGTTTGGTAATAAATTCCTCACCAACCTGTTCACAAAAAAAATGTGTCCTGCGGTATTGGAGCTCTGCAGTGTCCTTCAGCAGAGACCTTACAAGAGCTCCATTGGGTTGGCCTGGTTGAACATGCCCAGGCACTGGATCCTAAAAGTTGGTCCAAGGATAAGTCCATGTTCCTGATGAGGCTTTCACTAAATCTTGGCAACAAGTGAATGAACAAACAAACAAATTAATAAATAAATACAAAAATAAGTTTTTAAAAATGAATCAATTTTAAGAAATCGTCTTTAAGTTTATGTTCTTCATGATTGTATATGTATTAGAAATGTCTTTTTCCTGAATTGATGGAAATCACAGATGGTTGATGTCAATTTTCAGTGGCCTATTTTACCCTTCCCCTTCAGCAAATGGTCAATTCCATATAGATTCCTAAAATTACCCCCACCAAAAAAATTCCTACTGTTCCCTGAAATCCTAAATCTGGGAACCAGTAATGCCAAATATGATGTCTGTGTCTCCACCATCCTACACCTGCCTCCCTCAGAAACTCCATCAGTGGAGAGCTTCTAAGAGGGTTAAAGCAGAAGGAATTGGAAAGAAGAAAATAATCTCATTTGCTATAGAAAAACAAGAAAAGGAAATATATATTTACATATTTATATATTTAAATGATGTAATATAATTATATATTATATAAGTTATATATGTACATATCTATATGTATTTGTTTATAGAAGCTCTTTGAATGTAGGTGAGCTGACAACTTTTCATTGTGTGCTCTTGAGCCTCGGGGTATTTTTGACCGAGACTGTTAAGGGCAGAAACTTTAATTTCTTGTGGGGTGTGAGAGGGAGCTTTCGATTCTTTCTCATCTGTTTTCTTTTAGTCGTTTTCCTTCTCTTCATTCCCCGTTCTTCTCAGTACTGAGCTTGCACCAGACAAAAGGGGTCCTTCCCTGCCCTCACACTTTAGAGGGCCCTACTTATCACAAAGAGACATAAATGAACTCATTCAAGAATACGTGAGCGTCTGTCTCTTGGGACCCAGTGGTCAGTGCTGGGACCACCTAAACATCCACCCTCAGAACGAACACCACCCATTCAGGCTCCAGAGAATTACTTCTCATTCCTTGCCCTTTGTTCTTAAAATAAAAAAGGTGACTCCATCCAAAGGCTATGAAGTCTTACAGCTGTACTACCGCTACTTACATCAGAAACAAGCACTACTTTGGAGTGTGGGAAAAGATTTGAGCGGCAGAAGCTCTTAGGTAAGAGAAAAGACAAATTAATTAACTTGTCAAATAATTTCTCTCTGATAGCATGAATGTGATGCAGTCTCGTGTGATCAAATATCATTTCCCAGTACTGCTGAGCATCCACTTTCTTATTTCTCTTTGTGGTTCCAGAGGTATTTACAAATTAGAGCAGTGTTCAGAGCACTGGTATGTGGAGTCTGAGGGACATTTTCTAAAATTAAATACTCCCAATTACTACTAGTCTGTATAGATGTGGATCTAGATACAATGTGAGAAGTGTTAACATTATTACATGGCTCTAGACATTGCTTTAAAAGGTGGTGAAAATCATGATATGACAATATTATATGTTGAAACTAAAATATTCTGTAATTTTTTGTGGTAACAATAATCTATTATACACACCCAAATACAATGTTTGCTCATGATATATAAAGGAATTTTATTAAAAACTCCCATTACTACTGCCCTAGCAGAGTGAATATTCTCTACATAGAAATTAATAATTAAAAAATTATCTTAGAACTATAATATTTCAAGAAATGTGTCTATTTTAGCATTACTGTCAATAGAACATAAAATATATGAAAGTGTTGATTATATAATTAGTGTTTTGCTGAAACAAAAGCAAGAAAAACAAATTTTACGGAACATATTTGTGAATTAATGAGAGAATCTTGTCAAACATCACTAGCCCATCAAGAAAACACTCAGACATGTGCAATATAATTAAATCCAGTCATCTTTGAGAGTTTGTTGACTTTCCGTCATACGAAAACCATAGTTTTAAACAAAGTTTTTCATTCTATCATTGTGAATACGTATTTGTCAAGGAAGGGGGTGGACTGTGTATCATTGAACAGTTTAACTTGTTTTAAGTCTCTTCATTATTTAGATCTATGCCTGTGGGTTTCCATTTGAACACTTGGCACATTTTGTCTTGATTCCCCTCATTCTCTCTTCCTTTTCTCTCTCCTCCCTTTGATATACCTTTATTTCTCTCTCTTATTCGTCTCTTCTCTCCTCTTTGGCTTTATAAGTCTTACTGCATCATCTCAAGTGCTTAATAAATGCAATTTTTGTTTATTTTTGCAGAATCAAATCAAATCCATCTCTGAGGCTCCCTCTCTCCCAAATGGCAAGAAAATCCAATCTCAGCCATGATGGAGAGGGGCATGAGGGTGGAATTCTCCTCCTCTTTCTCTTTCTCTAGGGCCATATAGCAAATTGATTTTAGTTTTTAAGGGAAATTTCAGATTTTGGTCTAGGCTATCCATTCAACTCACCGGAAAAGTGATGGAGACAAGGACTTAAGGTTGTACTACTGGCCAGGAATGAAGTCAGTGCACTTGGCTGCTGCATTCCCTGAGGTGTGTCTCTTGGAATTTGGTGTTTTCTTCAAGCTCCTGGATCTGCCTCTCTCCAACATCTGCCTGCTGTCCCATATATACTAAAATATAGACAAAATTAAACATGCTTAAAGGTGAGTTCCTTCTTTCTTTTATTCACATATTCATTCAACAAATACTTGTTGAGAGCCTTCTAATTGCCAGGCATTGTACTAGGTGCTGGGTGTGTATTAGTGAATAAAATAGACATGATATTGCCTTATGGAATTTGTGGTTCAATAGGGGAGGTAGTCAGTAAACAAGAAAATAAGTATGTACACAGGGAATGACTAGGAAGTTGGAAGAACCTAAAACATGGTTGTACGAAGAGTTGAAGGAATTAGGAAGGTTTGGCCTTCTCCATGGAAGGCTCAGAAGAACTTCTTTAACAACTACATAAATTTTAAAGAATTTCACATGAAAAAGTACTTTCTTTCATCAATTCTAAGCAGCTGAGCTAGCATCAAAAGCTGAAAGCTTTAGTAAGATCCATGTTGGATGGACAGGATGCAGAATTTTTTGAGCTGTGAAAGAATGGATTAGGCTGCTTGGAGCAGGAGGGGAGTGGGTCAGGTCAGGAGTTCTCTTGATTAAAAGTAGCCACAGTTACTACTCAGTAATAAAGAGGAGTAGACATGCAACAACATGTATGAATCTCAGAAACATTACGCTAAGTGAAAGAAGCCTTACACAAAAGACTATATGTTGTATGATTCCATTTATTTGAAATTCTAGATTAGGCAAAACTAATCTATAGCAGATACCCAGAACAATGATTGCCTGGGGAGGGGAGCAGGGCAGTGAGGGCTAAGATTAATGAGGAAGGGGTATGAGGGAACTTTCTGGGATAATGGACACGTTCTCCATTTTGATAGAGATTTGGCTTACATAGGATATATGCATTGTCAACATTCATCCAACGGTTCATTTAATATTTGTACATTTCACTATATACATATTTCATCTAGAAATAAATAAGGCAGGAAGACAGTCAAAGAGAAAGAAAAAGGAAGAAAGAAAGAAAAAGAGACAAATATTGAACTTTAGTTAATCATACACATGCTGGAGTTTTAGGGGTGTCTGCACTGATGTCTGTAATTTACTTTGAAATACATGAGAAAGTAAGATGGACTGATGAATGGATATATAGATAGAAATGCAATAAGGCAAATGTAATCAAATGTTAACAATTGTAGAATCTAGGTAGTGAGTATATGGGGATTCACTGTACAATTCTTTAGCTTTCTTGATGTTTCAGTTTTTTCCTAATTAAATGTTAAGGAAAAAATACAATTCATTGAAGATTTACTACAACCTGTTAGTCACCGTGCTGTACATTTTTGATGTATTACCTCAAATACTGAACAGAATAATTTATGGCAGATATTATATTTTGTTTTGTTGTCAATACTAAATTTGTAAATTGTAAATCAGAAAACTGGGACTAAGAAAAGTCATATAACTTGCCCAGGGCCATATGATTAAGTGGCAGACCTATCTTCAAAGTCTGCACCTGTGCTATCCAATATGGTGCCCACTGGTCATATGTGGCTCTTGAGTACCTGGAATGTGGCCAGTGTGACTGATGAACTGAATTTATAATTTTATTTAATTTTAAGCTGAAAAAATTAAATTCAGTTATTAGAAAACTCATTTCAGTTTCAAGTATGTTTGAAGGTATTTTTTCAAAAGTAATATTTATGAATTCTAAATACTAAATATTCCCAATGAAAAATAAACACATTTTGAAGACTTATTGTGAAAAAAAGTAAACTGTCTCATTCATAATTTTTATATTGATAAAATGTTGAAATGATAATATTTTGGATGCATGGGCTAAATTTTTAAATATTAAAATTAGTTTTTACTTTAAAAACTTTTAACATTACATATGTGACTCATATTTCTATTGGGCAGAGTTGGCATATACTCTTAGCAGTGTACCCCAGCATGTATAATATTCATATTAAGGCTAGGGGATGCAAATTACCAGAAGTGGGGGTGGAGTGGTGTAAGGTGGGGTGGGTGTGCACCAGCTCACTAAGACCCTTTGTAACTATGAGATCCTGTGAAATTTTATTTAGCACTTACTATGAACCAGGGACTATTTTCAAGTCTTGACATTTATACATTCAAGGATATTTAATCCTTACCACAACTCTATGAGGTAAATTATCCCCATTTTACAGATGAGGAAACTGAGGCACAGGAGTGCATACACAGATATTTAGCTGCAGCTAAATCAAAGTAAAGGAACCACTGCCATTAAGATATACTCAGAATTTAAAACCTACCCTTTCAGAACTTTCTTTAAGTGGCTTCGATTTAGAGATTTGGTTTCAATCTCTCAGACTCTGGAGAACATTTTCCTCCAAGGACACTGGCCCCTTTTCCATGCACAAGCAGCTCTTTGAATTGTGCATCCCTTCCCAGAATTCTAAGGCATTTATTCAAACAATGTGGATCAAACTAGATAATTGGCCAACAGGAGTACACTGTAGTTGAGCAAATGGGTATTAGAGGGGTCCCATTTGAGAATTCGTCATTTTCTTTCAGGAGAAAGGGCAGTTTAATCTCTCTAAAAGCCTGCCACATCCTGTGATAATTGACTTAGCAATGGAATTGCCTTGCAGAAATCTTCTGCATTTCTATGGCGGTGATGCTGACGGAAGTCTTGAGGAGGCCCAGGAACTGCTGGGTTGTTCTTCCTAAGTATTCACAGAAGGAGTGAAGGTGAATACTGCATTCAGAGGCAGTTAATTTCCTAAGTGCAAGGCTTTATTCATTTTGAAGAGAACTTGGATTGGCTGGTGTTCCAGAAACTGCAACAAAGAAACTCAGGTGAGTTGTCAAAAAGTTACTTGAGCAGCTTGCACTGTTGGTTTTCAGTACCAGAGATCAAGCCTTTCCCCTCTTTTATGAATATACCTTAAAATTCGGGTTAGTGGGGCTTCCCTGGTGGCGCAGTGGTTGTGAGTCCGCCTGCCGATGCAGGGGACACGGGTTCGTGCCCCGGTCCTGGAAGATCCCACATGCCGCGGAGTGGCTGGGCCCGTGAGCCATGGCCGCTGGGCCTGCGCGTCCGGAGCCTGTGCTCCGCAACGGGAAAGGCCACAACAGTGAGAGGCCCGCGTACAAAAAAAAAAAAAAAAAAAAATTTGGGTTAGTACCAATGCCAGTTATAATCCATGTCTATTTCCAGAAGGCATTGCCTGCTATGGTTATGAGACCCAGCATGTGCAGGCTGTTAATGCATTGGCAAAGTTTTCAAACAGTAAAGAGGAAGCTCTAAAAATTCAGGAGAATGTCACCCTAGTGCCAGTCCTCAAGAGGGTAGAAGGTGATAACATGGGAAAGTCTTAGACCATTGCTACTTAAAGTGTGGTTCTGACCAGCAGCATCGGCATCACCAGGAAGCTTTGTGGAAATGCAAACTCAGAGACCTCACCTCAGATCTACCGAATCAGCATCTCTGGGATTGGTGATCAAGAATATGCATTTTAACAATACCCCTAGACCAGTGCTTCTCAAACTATCTATGGCAAAGGACAAGTTCTGTTTTAGTTTTCTTAATTTGCTGCTGACTCATTCTTTGGTAAAACATCCTGTTCAATGAGACAAATTCAATAATCATTCCCTGGGCTGTTGCAGCAATGTCCTTTGCTACAGAAGTTTTAAACACTTACTCTCAGCTTATAGACCTTTCTTATTGGAGACTGATAACAATGAGTTCATGGGATGCACCAGTCCATGGACCACACTTATCTAAGGAGCACTTATCTAAGCCATAGCTCTCTGGTACACCAGCCTTCCTCAGCCCAGAATGATCACTGTTGCTGCCTGGAACTCATGCATCTTTGCCACGGAACACCAGTGAGCCTCACAGAGAACAAAGACATGGAGATGAGAGTTAATCAGGAACCACCCCTTCTATCTAGTTTGGTCATACAGTTACTATACACACTTTCAAATAACCCATTTCAGCTGAACTAGATCAGGAAAAATTTGGTCATGGATGGATCGCCTTCTTATGTTGTTGCATTAAGGTGGTAAATTGCAAAGATTTGCTTTTCATGTAGTATTATTGGTGTGGTTCATGAAACTCACAGTTGCCATGAGTCTGTAGAAGTTATGGAGCAAAGTCAATTGCTTTTTGTATCTCTCTTCTAGTAGGGCTGAATTTCTAATTTTCTACTGAAAGGCTGTGTTACAGAATTTGGCTGGTCAGATGACATTTGGAGTTCATCAAATTCTAATTGATGAATAAACACAGGGAGAATGTTTCTCTCCTGGACTTGATTATAGAGTTGTCACTATCATATGACATTGAGGTGTTATAAAAATGTTGCTTTAATCTGTACTCTATTTGGTTATCCTCATCCCATAGCCACATCTCTTAAAATTTTGTTAAAATACATTAGGGCTTATTACATCCCTTGTTTATATTAGGGATTCAGTAACAGAAGGTGTCAATAATGTAAACATTACATAAAAGTAAAGGCTTCAGAGATGAAAACAGTGCTTAATGGAGCTGCTTTGCCAGTGGGAAATGAATTCTGATATTATCCAGAACCAGTTCTTACCCTGAAATGCTCCCCACTTACCAAGAGTGTCAAACAGCCTTTTAGCAACCGTCCAAAAAAAATCTATGATTGTTTACATGAAAGTGTTTCAGACTCTTCATCTGCTATAAATTGTGTACAGCCAAGTGGGTGCATTAGGATTTATACTGAATCTCTTTATCTGGTAAGGTAAAAGAAATGTTTATAATTTCCCTGAAATGTATTTGCTTTTCCCATGGCTTTAGATAATACTTCTCATGGCTTTAGATAATACTCCTAAAAGGAGCCATTTATGAAATAGTTGGTTAACCTACAACACAAAGAGTAGCATAAGCCCTTTGGTATTTTCTAAGTCCAAAAATGAATAATTGTGCCTTTTTCAATTATTTGACCTCTTCTATATGAAGGGCCCTGGCTTGTGAAGTTTATCTGGTTGTTAGGAATAGGAATACCTGTGGCAAATCATTTTGAATGGTTTCTCACCTTGGTTTCTTGAATTCACATGTGATGAAAGTATGCCCTAAAGAAAATGCAAACTAAAATCACAATAAGATACTATCTTACACCCACCAGAGGGGCAAAACAAGAAAAGGCTGACAATAGCAAGTGCTGATGAGGACATGAGGCAGAGAGAACTCTCATAGAAGCCTGTGGCAGTGTGAATTGGTACAACCGCTTTGGAAAACAATTTGGCCCTATGTAGTAAAGAAGAGCATGTGAATACTCTACAACTCAGCATTTCTGTTCCTAGGTGTATACCCTACAGAGATTCTTTTATACGTGCATTAGGCTATATACAAGACTATTCTTATTAATGTAGTTTCTAATGGCAAAAATTCCCAATAGGAAACTCAGGTGGCCATCTAACAGGAGAAGGGATAAATTCATATTGTTACATTCATACAACTGCAGCAAAGTGAATAAAATATAACCATGTGTCAGCAAAGATGAATCTTAAAAACATAAAATTAGATAAAAAAGCAAGTTCCAGGAACATACATACAATAAGATTTCATTTGAATAAAGTTAAATAATGTGCAAAACTAAGCAGTATACATGTGAGATAAAATGATTAAGAAATGCAAATGAATTTAACAGAAAATAAGATAATTGTCATCTTTCGGAGGAGAAGGAGGAACAATCAATGGAGGAGAGTCACAGTGGGATCTGGAGGCGCTAGTCATGTTCTATTGCTGAAGCTGGGTGGTAGTTACGTGGGTAGTTATGTACCACCCATTTAAAAAAATCAGACAGATGTGGTGTATATACAATTTGCAAGCATGAACTTTTTCATGACAAAATAAAAGTAAATGGAAAAAGAGTATGTCCTAAAAAGAAACTATGAGACCTCTATCTATTGGGTCCCATTAGGTTATTCTGGGTAACAAACCATCCCCAACTGGCTTAATGAAGTAAAGTTTATTTTTCTCTCATGGCTACATGTCCAATGAGAGTCATCAGGGGCCTCTGATTATTGTGGTAACTGAGGGACACTGGCTGACACAGTTTCTATGGAAAAGAGCCTCTAGGACTACTGCCTGTGGGAAAAAATTATCATCAGATCATCACCGAGGGGAGGAGGGGAAGGAGGAGAAGGGACAGGACAAGTCAAGCACTGCCTCCTCAAACTGCTCCCTGGAAATGGTAGGTCACTTCCATTCACATTTTATTGACCAGGTTAGGCCCTGCTAACATCAAAGGTGTTAGGGAAGTGCAATCTTGCTCTGTCTCTGGAAAGAGAACCTTAACATTTGTGAACAGACCTGATGACCATAATGACTTCCATACAACCATAGCTAAATGTTGAGTTCACTGCTGCTTCTCCTCCCAAGCTCCAGAAGAATACACATTTGGGCTTATCTGCTATTACAACCCTAATAAGGATTCAACACTTTGGGAAGGCTTCTTTCTTGATGGTCTTGGGAGAGAATCCCTTCTGAAGATAGGACAATCTTATTCCAAACAAAAGTCATACCCTTGGAGTAAAATCCTCTTATCAGGATAAAGTTTCATAGGTCTTCTCTGTATCTGTGGAGGTAGAAGGCAAAGATACTCAGTGTTCCACTTCCCAGAACTGGGAAAAGGTATGTTGGGGTGGCAGTGAGGGTGGGTAGGAAATGGCTGGCGGGGATACCAACAGATACCTAAGCCTATTTGAAAACACAACAACCAGTCGTTGCAAATTCACGGCCAAGATCTGCCCCTCCTTTCGTGTCAGAGTGCCGGTGCCTCATATGCATTGAACATAACTGCATCCACCCAATCAGGGGAGTGAGCAACTACATGCCAACCGTCTGACCTGGGTGGTGCAGCCAACCTTCAGTGTCTTCTCCCCAGGGGTGAGGCAGAGGCTGGCTCTTTGCTCTCCAGTCCCATTCCTTGGCCAAGACCCACTGGAAGACTATGTTTCCCAACCTCCTTGGCAGTTAGGTTTGGGTCATGGCGTCTGGGTTCTGGAAACTGGAACATGGTGGACATGATGTGATATACAGACCTGACCATTAAACAGCAGCACAATATCCATACTTTGTCACTTCCCTTGTTTTGGGCCAAATGCCGAGGAACCACTCTAAGGAACCGACTAGATGGTAGGAGCCTGTGTCCTCCAATCACCTCATTGAAGGCTGGCCACTAAAAACTCAGTCAGATGATGTGAGCAAGAAAGAAGCCTTTATTTTGCAACACCAGTGAGATCTGGGGGCTGTTAGTTTCATCAGCTAGTGTTACTTTACCGTAAATAACATAAGGGATCACAGCCCCTTTCTTCAAAGCTACTGCTGGCAAAGAACTCTGCTGGGCTGAACTCAGATAATTATCTGGGACAGTCCTCCTGTCATATAAGAGGGGCTTGTCATCTTTTCTTACTAAACTCAAAATGGATAGGCAAGCCAGGCTTTGCCCATGTGTTGGGTGATCATTAAGTTGGTATTATAATTAGAACACATATAAATGCTTCAACTGACAAAAAATTTCAGTCCCACTTAGACATTCTGGTTGTCTGGGATTTTGAACATTGGATTACCTCTGCAGATGATATAAGAGCTGGATATTTTTAGCAGAAGGTGTGATATGATTTGAGATCATATAATTCCATAAATGTCTGGACAGGCTGCTTTATATGCTTTAGGGTCAACTGGGAACAATAAGCCCATTTGGATGAAGGAGGATACAGGCTCCAAATGCTATTTTATGTTATGTGGAATATGGAGAGAGAAATGCCCAGAGGGGAAAAGTCTGGAGTCCCAACTGGATGAGCAGACAAAAATGGTGGTCACGAAGGGAGTTATCCAGTCAATTGTTTTTTTGGCGGTGAGAAAAGAAGATAAAATGCAGACGTAGTCACAGTGATGGGAGCTATAGAGTGACACTTTTGTGCCCATGATGGAGATGCAGTGGCCCTAAGTGGGTTTACTATTCCTTACAGAAGGGGAAGAATAAGTTTGTGCTTGGTCCAGGACACACAGTGACCTTGGGAAAACTATAATGGCTGGGTGACCTCTCAAGAAGAGTTAGTGACACATCAGCTGAAGCATTTGAAGTGCTTGGCCCTTGTCACATGGAGCCTTGAATTCTTCTTGTATGCACGTCCAAGAAACAGCCTGGTCACTGGTTGACTCATGAGTTAGAAATCTAAACCTAAATGTTGATTCCATGACTTGTTATGGGTGTCACCCTGAGTAAATTCTATCACCCTTTGGAGCTATGATGTCCACATCTATAAAATGAGGATTCCATAGAAATTTTGTGAGATGCACAGGACAAAACATGTGAAAACAACTACAGCAGTGCCTGGCATATTACCAGCATTCAGTCATATTTACTCCCTTAACTCTTTCCTCTATTTGATAGTAAGTTCCTTCAGGGAAGGATCAGGGCACATTCATGCTGCATTGCCCCAGGGGCTTGGAACACTGTCTGGAACACTGGAGATGCTTGATAAATGTTTATTAAATGTGCAAATGAAAGGGCTAGGGTGAGACTTTGGGGCTAACTCTTAGACGCTCGTAAATAGTGACCTTTTCCCCTTTATGAAATATCCCTTAAGATGGATATGTTAGGGAGGCCTTAGTTTCAGCAACATTTAACAGAGACCTGAATGACAGTGGCTGAAAAGATAAAAGTTGACTTCTCTCTCATGTAAAAGTCTTAACAGGCAGTGCAAGGCTGGTGTAGTGGCTCCACTGGGTGTCCTGGTGGCCTTTGACCTCGTTGTCCACGATGGAGAAAAGGCAGTAAGAGATGGTACACTGCCACTGCCTTTAATGACACAGCCAGGAATCTCTCCTCTCTCACCTCTCATTACCAGAAGTTCTAGCTACAACAGTGACTGGGAATGGAATTTTTATCCCAAGCGTCCAAGTGACTTCCAATTACTTGGAAAGGGAGAGTAGATATTGGAAAACAACCTGAAGTTCCTTCCATAGTCTTTCTTCTATAATACAATACTTTTTGAAAAATGGAATGATTGCTGGCCTCCTGTACTGGACCACGAGGACGGCAGCCACTTCCCAGTGATAGAGCAGAGAAAGTCTAGAAGCATCCTGATTCCCAGATAAATGAGGAGCCTCCAGAGCGTTTTGAATTGTCTGTTTATGTGTGAGAAATAAATTGCTTTCTTGAAACCCATATTATTTTGGACCTTTGCTATTCACAACTGTATATATATTTTAAATAATGCATAGGGCTGGTGTGCAGGTGGGTCGTCGTGGCTCTGTGTGACATGAAGGAACTTTAGCTCTTCTTCCCATGAGGGAGCGAGTGGTTCCTTTCTCTTCTGACTCGGCAGCTACAATGACTGGCAGGAAACCACTCTTCTCTCCACCCAGCTGTGACTTCATTCTATTAGGCTAAAATTGAAATCAGGGGTGAGTTAATGTACCGAATTGTACACTAGTAGCCTCCAGTTTATCCTCTTCTCACTTACAGGGTCTGTACATGTGTTTTATACTAGCAGTGCAAATTGTACAAGACTTAAAAAAAAAAAATCAAGCAATCAGAGGTAATAAGATTATAAAACACAGTCCTGCCTCACTGTAGGAAATCTCAGTGTGTGAAAATTCAGATATATTTAAAGTGATAATGCCTCTACAATAAGATTGATCTCATTACAAAATAATTTACTGAACACCTAATAATTTACTGAATACCTAAATACTTTTAGTGACACTTCCTTACACATTTATAATACTGCATCCAAATTACTTCAAATTTTCACCTAATCTGTCTGTTACATAAAGTGGGATACATGGGCTCAAAGACCCATCCTGGGTCTGAATAAAATAGATGGAATTTTATCAATACAGCATTGTGTTTTCTGCTTTGACATTAACAGACTGTATTAATAACCGAAGAAATAGTAAAGAAATATTTTTTTAAACTTTTTTTTTGGGGGGCTGCATTGGGTCTTTGTTGCTGTGTGGGCTTTCTTTAGTTGCGGTGAGCAGGGGTTACTCTTCGTTGCTGTGCACGGGCTTCTCATTGCCATGGCTCCTTTCCTTGCGGAGCATGGGCTCTAGGTGCGTGGGCTTCAGTAGTTGTGGAACTCGGGCTCAGTAGTTGTGGCATGCGGGGTCTAGGGAACAGGTTCAGTAGTCGTGGTGCACGGTCTTAGATGCTCCTCGGCATGTGGGATCTTCCCGGACCAGGGCTCGAACCCGTGTCCCTGCATTGGCAGGCGGATTCTTAACCACTGCACCACCAGGCAAGTCCCCAAGAAATATTTTCTAAAGAAATAATAAAGGAATGAAAATGGTGTTCCAGTTTGCACAAGATCAAGCATTCCTCATTTCTTCCTGCTATGTTTTACCACAGTTCTGACACACCTTTTTTTCTCACACTTTAGAATTCATACCTTGTGTACTTTATAGTTTATACCTTGTACATTTTTAATGTCATTTAAGAGAATCTCAAGTCTAGGCATTTTCCCTTCTTACACTGTAGCTATGATACCACAGAAGGTTAGAACTAAAATAATTATGATCCCTTAAGGCAAGACCTCCAGCTTGTGAAGTAGGCCAGTCTTCATACCTAACAGCTTTAACCTCTAATAATACAGAGAAATAGAAAAAGTGTCTACAAGGAGAAGCCAGCCTCTCGTCTGGGCTATCTTTTCATTGTGAGTTCTTTAAAAAAACAAACAAAACAAAACAAAACCCCCAAAAAACCTACTTTAATGGTCTATTCCCTTGCTTTTCTTTAAGAAGAAAATTTTCTGTATTTGAATGTGGCAGATTTCATGAGTCTCTAAGTCTATTTCCATGAGTCTATGCAGAAGTCCACTTTTTGTGAGAAGTCAAATAACTCATCAGCTTTGCAGCTTTAGTCCCATTTGCAACTCATGCTGCTACTTTGCGGGGGAGGAAAGGCCTTGGCAAATGTCTGCGTTCCCACACCAGGCAAGAAAACCAATGTCTGCAAAGAGTGTTGAGTACCATCTCTACTGGATCACGCCAGGACAAGTGGACCATTCAGAACCACTATGGGAGTCCAAGTTCAGGTGTATTATCTTCTCTTCCATTCCAGAGAGCATCTTCTCCAGATAGGCAGGGGTTAGAAAATCTTTTATCAGTACTCTGATAAATGCAAGTTTATAGAAAGAAATTCAATTAGCAGAGGAAAACCATAACATAGATAAAGTGATGTATGAGTATACAAACAACTTTTATATCTGTAGGCTCTTTTCTGCCCAGAATATCTGCTCTACAGCCCATTCTTCTCACTCTCTGCCTCTGGGAAGCAGGAGGCTCCCTTTCCGGGGCTGCCTCATCCAAGGATGGTTTACACTCCCAGCCCTGACCTGGCCAGAGTCCTCTGAGACTTCTCCAAGACTCCAGTGGACGTCTGCATTGGGGCTTTTGCTTGCCTGGTTTCTGGCTTCTCCATGTTTGTTGCTGAACTACAGTGCCCTCCAGTTGGAGGAAGGAAGGAGAGAAAACCCTCTCAGATTCACTTCTGAAGCCTTGCTTTGCTTTTTCTTCTTGCCACCGTGTTGCTGGCCCATCTCCGGCCTCCATCTGTCTTCACGCCAGACAAAGAACACACGAGAAAATTTCAAGCAACTCCTCTCCATGCTTCATAAATGATCAGCAGAACTCCACCTAACCACAGACCAGGTGTTTCCGGCTCGCATTTTTCTGCCTGACAGACCCCTGCAAAGGATCTGGTAACCACTTTCTGTTCTGCCTTTTGTCTAGTTCCTGCATGAACCATAGAAACCCTTGGGGTGGAGGACAGTGGAGTGGAATGGAGAGAGCTTTGAACTTGAAACCAGTCATTTTAATCCTCCTGGTTTACAAGCTTAGTGTCTGTGTGATCTTCAGATATCATTTAACTCCCTGGAGACTCAGTTTCATCTGTAAAATGGGTATACACATGTCCCCCTGATGAGTCAGCAGGAGCCAACAGAAACCCCTTCCCTAGGGGCTCCCCCTCAGACTTAGTCTCCGTATAGTTTTTAAAAGATTCACCACACGTGTTCTATTTCATAGCTAAAAGCTGGACCACTTAAGAAAGCAGTAATAGAAATTAGTATCAAAATCTAGAGATTTTCTAATAATGTGCAGTTGTGAAGTTTAGCTGCATTAATTGACAGAAGAGAGCTGGGGGAGCCGGCCGCGTGGTGGAAGCTTCAGGAGGCTGGTTCTCCTCTGGTTTCCCTTAGAGCAGTCCTCTGTGGAGCCCGATGGTCTCATCTCCATCTCCAGATTCCAGGCCTAAGTCCCAAAGAAATCAGGGAAGAGGGGTGAAAAGTATCCTATCCCTATGCAGGACATTCGGAACTTCGGGCTTTCCTTCCTAGAGGAGCAGTGATATATAGTTCCTTCAAACATAAAGGATATAGCTAAATCCCGCCGACTTAATTCTGTCTAGGCTGACCCCCGCCCCGCAAGGTGTGTGAGTGGATCCACGCGAGACTTCTCGAGACTTCCGGTGTCTCTTTACGGGTCGCGAGCTAGGCCACGGAGCATGCGCACGCAGGGACCGTCTTGGCTGGGCTGTGGTATTTGGAGACGCCTGCTGACTACACTGTGGTTGAGACCGCAACGGCTCAGAGCGGTGGCTGTGGCTGTGAGGTGAGGCCGAAGCTGTTACCGGAGAGGGTCCTCTCTTTAGAAAGCCTTCCCGTTTCTCTCAGTGTGTGGTTTTGGTTGGCTGCAAAGAAGTGGAAATCGGATTCTGGTCAGCCTCCATCGCCCCGTCTGGCTCAGGCCGGGCAGTCTGCAGGATGCTGGGTATTAATCCTGCATCTAAGTCTGCCACGGAGAGATTGATGGCTGACCTTTTATTCATTCATCCCGTGTGCACGCGTACTGAGCCCTTATTTTGTGCCATGTATTGTTTTCTAAGCGCTCTGCTGGTCTTATTTTTTCCCCGCAGCACCGCTGTGAGGTGGGCACCAATTTTAACCCCGCTGCACAAAGGAAGAAACTGAGGCAGAGGGAGGTGAAGCTGTCTTCGTGCCCTTCTATTATTAGGAATCGTTTTAGTTTTACAGTTATTTACTTGAAGGTGGCAATTTCCAGAGAGTTTTTCCTAAATGATCTGGCCTGAACTATTTCCTAGCTAAGCAATTAAGTGTTTGTTTCAGACAATGACAGACGAACCAGACGGGGCCAGGGAGAGCCCTGTGGGGGAGGTATCACTGATATTAGACCCTTCCATGCCACGGAGCAGCTGGCCTGGGTAACCGCATTTATAGGGGACACCTGTAGTTTTCAGATCTTTAATCAGTCTCTGACCTTAGGCTTGTGGTTCTATAAAACGTTTCACGTTTCCTTCCAAAGCAAAAGCATCAACCTGCACCCCTTCTCAGCTGACTCTTTAAAGGGGTTTCGATAACCCCTGCAGATTCCAAATTGCATATTTTATCTTCTGTCATGGTTACCTTAAAACAAATAAGGAGAGATTAAGAATGGAATTAAATATCTAAAATTACTCCATTGGCAGTGAGGAATAATTTGGGCAGGATGGTAGCAGCTCTCACACTGCATTTGAGATCCAGTCCTGCCCTTGGAACTCAGTAGAATCTGGTGTGAGGTTTGACTGCAAATGTGACTGAAATAGGAGGCCCAGAGGCAGGCTCTGGTTGAACTGGGACTGTATTATCAAAGCACCGAGGATACTGTATGATACATAATGATAAACCGGGCCTATTGGGGGATTGTTGGCAGGCAATATTGGAAAATTGAGGTAAAGTGAAAGGATGTGGAGGGCAAGTGAAATTGATTAAGGCAAGTGGTTCACAATTTAGGCTGTTAATTCCAGGTGCTGTCACCACATTCTTTTTTCTAGTAGCTGGCATATACCATGGTGGTAGGTGGAGCACCACCAGGAAAGTAGGCGGAATGGCACTGGACTAGCTCATTATGAGCCAAAGAAATGCTTAGTTATGCATGACAACCAACTGCTTTAAGGGTGGAGAAGGAGCAGGGCCTGACGCTCTGCTCTATTCTTACCCCATGACCTAGTGACAATACATTATGTGTTTCCATCCCCCACCCCCCCAGTGCTGTGGTCTTCAGGAATTCTGTCCATTTGGCCTCTTAGGATGGGTTAGTCTAGTGCAGTTTGGACGTGCTGGTATTTCAGGTATTCTCTGGCAGTCTGACTAGCTCTTCCATCTTGCCTCCCTCTCTCCCCAATCTCTTGACATCCTTTATACACTTCAGTGTGCATCTCAGAGGCTGCTTTGTCTCTAAGGCTTCCCCAACATTCTGTTTCCTCCTATCTTGAGCTGGTTTTAACCTTTCTCTCCTTCGTGCTTCCTGTATTATAGCATGCACCAAAGACTATCTTGTATTTATCTTTATTATTTCTGTTCCTGTCTTACCCTTACCGAAAGCTCCCTGAGGGTAGGTTTCATGTTTTCTTTATCATAGCCGCCTCCATATCACTTTGCACAGTGCCTTGTACAAAGTGGATGCTGAATAACTTCTTGTTGAATTGCAGTAGTTTAAAAATCTTCCATAGTCCAGGTTGAACTGAGAACATCAGACATTTCCAAAAAACGCTAAGATTTGTGTGGCAGGTGAAGGCAGCAGCAGGTGAGCCCCCCCAGGGAGGGGAGACATTTGCAGGTCCAAGTGTTTCTGCACCAAGCCAGTCCTGATCGCTTTCGTCCCTGAGCAATTGATATTTTTCATTTCTCCCCCCTACCCAGTGGTCTCTTTGTCCTTGCTTTTTCAGAGATTAAATGGCCTTATTTTTCGGTGGCATGCTCTAAAGATCTCACTAGGATCTCCTTTGCTTTTTGGAGAGCTTGGTTTGTCAGCAGAGGGGAGGACCTCTCTGGTTCCCAGTAGGGATGTCGTGCTCCTCTCTTCCCCTCTCTCCTCTCTGTTAACCTTAGTCTGGAGTAGGGAGGCCAACTCCTACTCCGCCTGTGAGGGCGCCTCCCATCTGACCACCAGGCTTGGACTGGTGTGGCCTGAGGAGATCATGGGATAATGTAACCAGCAAGTTACCTTTAATATCAGCGGCTCAAGGAGCAGCCTCACCAGCCCCAAGGCAAAGCTTGCCGTTGCCGTTTTAAAAATAATAATCCCTAATCATTTTTGTATATCTTAAGCTCAGGGCCCAATAGTTCAAAAATGAAAGGTGAATACAAAGATTTTTCTTCTGCTCTTACTCTGTTTTAATTTTTTTTTTTGGTGGGGGGCATTTGTTTTAAAACCTAGGAGATATTCTATACCTGTGATGGCCCCCAGCTGAATAAAGTATTAGACAGTCTCTAGATCTTGATACCAATTTCCATCTCTACTTTCTCAAGACAGCCTGGCTTTTAGCTATTTAACAGAATTCTTGTGATAGGTAAAGTCTTATAAAAATACATGGAGACAAAAATACGAGGGCCTGGGCAAGGGATTTGTCCTCAGCTCCTGGCAACTTAGCTGGGATATCTGGGTAGGGAAGACACGTAAGAAGAGAGGACTTTGGAAGCGGGTGGCTGGAGTGGCCACATCTCATTCAGGTCACGTGGTCAGTAAAAACTTGGAAGGAGACATGAAATGTCCCCTAGCCCTTCTAGGATACCTTGTCTATTTTAGATTCCAATGTTCTTTGATTCCTGACAATTCTCATCTTCTACAGTCTCTGGTCACGACCAGGACCTAGTGACTGAAAGCAGAAGAATTTCACCTATTCCTAAGTGTGGGCAAGACACTGGAAAAAATGTGTATCAATCATCAAGAGTCGAAAACGCAGCTTCAACAGTATGTAACTGGTGAGTTTAACAAGCCTCACTTTTGACATAAACAAAACACAGCATTATAGTGTTTCACCCATCTTACCTTTAAGCTTGATTCAGTGGGATTAATTTTCCCCTGACCCGGGATGTCAACTCTGGCAGGTCTTAATGCTTTTGCCTCCAGTCTTATAGAAAAGATGCTCCAAGGTCACTTTAGGTTGCAAACACAATCTCAATTCAGTAATTAGAATGTCATGGCAAAGATGTTAATCAAAACTTGGAACGGTGACAGCATTCAGTAGTTTGCCTTCCTTCAGCTCTGACCTGCTTCAGGGGTGGTCCTCCAGTCTTCACTCCTCCCCTGCCCCTCCCTGGTCACCCCGCCCTCTCCGCACACTTTTCCTCACCAAGGTCAAAGAGAGGAGAAGGAGAGAGAAGGGAACGTAATGGTTTTCACTAGGCTGGCAACTTTGTTATTCCTGAGCCTACAGCTGCAGTCCCTAATTAGTTACTGATAATTAAGACAGATCTTTTCCCCATGGCTGCTTTTCTGGGCTCTTTGAGGTGCTCTGCTGAAGTCTTCCTCCTGCAGCTTCCATTAGCTTATTCGGATTCTTTGCTATTTCATCTGGCCATTTGTAGCTCCTCCCTCAGCCTGTAGGGATCCAGTGACACCCTTCCAACTCCTTCCACTCAGGTCTTCTCACCTTCTGTGTTACCCTATTGTGCAGGACCAAAGACAAGACGAGCTGGGTCTCTCTCTGGAGTGGCTTATGTCAGTTCCCATGATCCTTTGCCCAGTGAGCCCTTTGTCCAGTGAGCCCAGGTTGCAGGCTGACCCCACCACAGAGCACAGGACGATGCCCCTTGATAGAATTAAGATTGGTTGGAAAACTTTCTGCATGAAAACTAATTGCACATAAAAATTAGTTAATCTCTGTTTTTCTCAGTTATATCTTGTTAATTTTATAAGCAATATTTCTATGCATTAGAGGTAATGAATACAAAAATTGTATTTGATTCATCATATAGTCTTATACATTTTTGAGTTGCAAATTCTCCCAGAGAGATATCGTACCAATTCTATGTTAGTGTGTAATATTCAGAATTTGGTTCCTTGCTTTTGTTCAGTGCAGTAACTTCACAGTTTTTTTGATATTTAACTTTTGGTTTTGTGAAAATAAGAAGATTTGAGCATTAAAATAAAGCGTTGCTATTAGCATGATTTAATTTTTCTTGCTTTTGAAGTAGCAAAAATTCATTGACTTGACGGTAAATTATTTTATTTCTCTGAAAAAAATGTAGTATACAATGATTGAGGGCTGATGATATGTTTCCTTGACAAGTCCTTTTAAGAAGACTGTTTCTAGGGCTTCCCTGGTGGCGTAGTGGTTGAGAGTCCGCCTGATGATGCGGGGGACGCGGGTTCGTGCCCCGTTCTGGGAGGATCCCACGTGCCGTGGAGCGGCTGGGCCTGTGAGCCATGGCCGCTGGGCCTGTGCGTCTGGAGCCTGTGCTCCGCAACGGGAGAGGCCACAACAGTGAGAGGCCCACAAAAAAAAAAAAAAAAAAAAAAAAGAAGACTGTTTCTAAATGCAAAATGCCAAGTGAAATCTTGGGAAGGAGAATTTTTTTTAGTAAGTTCATAGGGATCCACTGTGCCCTTCCGTTTCTTTCGTGCTCTTTAGGAATCCTTTCTGTATATACTTAGATTTTTTTTCTGCTTTGAATTGAAATAGTCTATGGAGCAGCCACTTTATATATGTTTTAAACTCTTGCTTGGTTCATAAAAATGCATCTTTAAGAGTTCCTGTGCAGCATAGATTTGTTTAAACATTTAAAGTCAACAACATATCAAGTCTGGTGTGGTTGATGGAGCGGAGAGAATATTGAGTGCAAAGTACTGAAATTTTATAAGCTTTGGCAATAAAGGGTAAAGATCTCTATTCCTTTAGAAACTATTATTAGAAAATAATGTCTTGTAACTTTATCATTTATTATCTCAGTTGATTCTCAACCCTTGTCAGGGGTTTGTCAACAGGCAGGTTGGATTGTCATATCCTCATGTTAATGATGAGGAAACTGAGGCTCAGAGAGGTTGAGTGAATTAGCCAGTGTCATCCTGCTGGTACACTGAAGAACCAGGATAGGAATCCAGGTTTGCTGTCTTTAAGTGCTGAATTTTTACGTTATAGCATTATGATTTTCAAGACAACAGTGATTAGTTATGGTTAGGGCATGCAAAGATGGATGAGACTGTCCCTATTTCCAAAAGCTAGTTGAGAGGTAGAGCTGGGAGACAGACAAGTCATGAAACCCTTGCAGTAAGATTTGGTAAGGACAATAATAAGAGCTATTAAATGAGGCACTAAGGAAGGCCTAATTCTGTCAGGGGTGGAAGTGGGAAGGAGTTTAAGCTCTTGTGTGTAGGAGAAGGAGTTCTGATCCGTGCCAGTATCTCTCTTCCACAGACCTGTATATGAGAAAGGAAGTCCCTCCTCTCCCCATCCTCCCTTACCCCAGCCCCTGTGGTCAAGAGACTGAGTGATTGAGGAATTATGGTGATGGTACTGAATACAGCAACTCCAGCTGAGCAAGAAAGTCTGTGGCAATTGAAGAATTCTTGGTCTGGGAGTAAGGAGCCTTCCCAGGGAAAGGCAGTAGAGTTAAGGCTTTATAGAGAAGGTGGCTCCAGACCTTTGACCTCACTTGGAGCTTCAGAAAGTCATTGCAGCACATGGTGTTTTCTAAAGATGGCCACAACAATATCTTTTGTCCCCATGCTCTTCTACAATGTGATCTTCTATTCGCCTATCAAGAGGTTGGGTCTCATTCTTCTTCCAGACTTGTGACTGCTTCAACCAATAGAGTATGCAAAAGAGAGGCTGTGTGATTCCCAAGACCGGTCACAAAAGGCAAGTCAGCATTGTTTGCTGGAACACTCTTGCTTTATTCAGGCTACTTTCTATAAAAATGAAATCTATACTGTTAAGGATGAACTAAGCCATTCATGTATCTTTTTTCTGCCTTTCATTTATCTATGTCTGTCTATCCATCTATTGATCCATCTATCTACCTATCTAATCATCTGTCATCTATTATCTTTCTCTCTTTTTTTTTTATTAGTTTCTGCTTTATAACAAAGTGAATCAGTCATACATATACATCGGTTCCCACATCCCTTCCCTCATGCATCTCCCTCCCTCCCACCCTCCCCATCCCACCCCTCCAGGCGGTCACAAAGCACCGAGCTGATCTCCCTGTGCTATGCGGCTGCTTCCCACTATCTATCTACCTTACGTTTGGTAGTGTATATATGTCCATGCCTCTCTTTCGCTTTGTCACAGCTTACCCTTCCCCCTCCCCATATCCTCAAGTCCATTCTCAAGTAGGTCTGTGTCTTTATTCCCGTTTTACCCCTAGGTTCTTCATGACATTTTTTTAAAATTCCATATATATGTGTTAGCATACGGTATTTGTCTTTCTCTTTCTGACTTACTTCACTCTGTATGACAGACTCTAGGTCTATCCACCTCATTACAAATAGCTCAGTTTCGTTTCTTTTTATGGCTGAGTAATATTCCATTGTATATATGTGCCACATCTTCTTTATCCATTCATCCGATGATGGACACTTAGGTTGTTTCCAGCTCCGGGCTATTGTGAATAGAGCTGCAATGAACATTTTGGTACATGTCTCTTTTTGAATAATGGTTTTCTCAGGGTATATGCCTAGTAGTGGGATTGCTGGGTCATATGGTAGTTCTATTTTTAGTTTTTTATATCTTTCTCTCTTAATACAAGAGAAAATGTTTCTGTTGCAATTAGTTCTGTTCTACTATTCTTTTAAGTAGAGTCAATTAAAGTCAAGTTATGGATATGTGAAATTTGTTTATACAAAGAATCAGAATCAAAGTTGAAGTTGAAAATGGATCCATTTGTTTATTAAGAAGACTTGAGAAGGACGAGAACTGGTGAAAAGGGAGAATGTTGCACCTACCCTAAAATAGTCTGAGGCTTACTCCTCTATAACCTCATGTTCTCTGAGGTTTTTCTCTTTCCCTCTGGCTCCTCCTACTCAGTGTTTTGGTAGCCTCCTTGGCTTTGTCCACCTTTCACTTTTTGGTGGTTTCCACAGTTACTTCCAAGACCCTTCCTTTTTCTTTCCATATCTCCCTTCCTTTCTCCCTCCCCACACTCTCCAAGGATGATCGTATTCCTTCTTTTGGCTTAACTACCATTTATGGTAGATAGTCATTAGCTCCACAAACATTTATTGAGTGCTTTCTTTGTGCCAGGCATTCATCTAAGAGCTGGGGATACGGTTATAGCTTAACATTTTTAGTGGTTTTATGCTTGTGAATTCTATTTTCAACTGGTAGTGATCACCACAGAAATTCAAATGTTATCGTATACATTTACATTAACATAAAATATGGGTTCTGAAGATGACGAACTTTTAGGAAAGAATGAGTAGCTGGTTAGCAGCTTGAGCCAGAAGACTTTTCCTGCCTCTTGGAAAGCGTATCTGTTTATCCTTGGAATCAAGGTAGCACGATTGATGAGAAAATGCTTTTCCCTTTTGACACATATTGCACTGGGTCGGATGCAATTGGGAAGTCCTCAATGATGACAGTTGTTAATGGCAGAAAGCCTGTTTGAGGCAGATGCCAAGACGGGAAGAAGTCATCTTACTTAGGAAGTGTCATCTTACTCTGGCCTCCTTGGCTCTCAGACATTGTGGATTGTACTGGATCCCTGTGAGCCAGGCTTCCGGACTTTAGGTTATCCTGATTGACTTCTTTCTTGGACTGAAGTTATTTGGTAATGGTACTAATAGGGACTTTCCAGAGAAATAACCAGGGAAAATACCATAAAACCATTCATGCAGTTGAAAGCAGACATCTCTGGTGATATTTATATTGGGCAGAGACTGTGCCTTATTTTGGGTTGTATAGAAGGACATTCTTGGCTTCCAGTGAATTCTAACCCTAATGTAATTTGCAAAATTATTTGGTTTGGAAAGATGCAGAAAAGTAAATTTTAAATTGTCATGTAACTTTTACTTTCAATCTATTGAGGAGCTTAAAAGTCAACATGAAGCCACATCCCACTGGTACTGTTTAAAAAAAAAAATAACAGTTCATTAAAAAAAAAAGTCCATCTACATCAAAATAAAAAGCCAACGTCTTTCCTAGACTTTGTGAGTATTTTTTATTTTTTATTACAATGCTGTTTAGGACTCCTTTTCCTTTTTAATTCAAGACACCACAGGGCTTTGTTCTAAACCTGTCTTCCACCAAAGCAGCTGGTGGTCTGTTACACACAAAAAGAGTGCTTAACTTTTACAAAGCTTAGCATCCTCTTCTTACATCCAAGTTCTACTGTTCTCTAATGCCAGTCATTACTAATTATCTTCAGCTGTGTCATGCTGTCTCCTGAGGTGCACTCTGATATTTTAGTAACAAAGACCTGTAGGCCAATTATTAAATCACACCCAACCTTAGTGATGGGTTTTGTTGCAGACAGCTAGTTTGAGTTTCCTTTTGTTCTGCCTTGTCAAGAATTTACCAGTTAAACTGAGGAGAAACACAAGTGCGTTTGTGATAGGTATGGGACAGAAAATAGACAGGAGAAATTAATAACTTAGTGGAGTGCATCTTTGGGTGGTTGCAATATCAAAACTCATAAAATTTCTCTGAAGCATGGTAACTGCTGAGTATAGCAGAGTAGAGTGGGAGGGAGTGAATACTTATTGAAATACCTACCGTGTGTCAGGCTTCCTGCTAAGATTTTCCTACACTTTCTTGTTTAAATTTCACAACAAAAATTAGGAAGTGATTATTCTCCCTAACTCACAGATGAGAAAGCTAAAGTTCAAAGATGTGAAGCATTGGTGCCAGATCACACAGCTAGTAAAGGACATAGCCAGTATTTGAACCCAAATTTGAATCCAGAAACTTTGCTTTTTCCCAGTATATTATGAACACCAAACTATATTTGGTATCCATCAACTATTTTATTGCATGATGCCTCAAGAAAGAGTGGGCCAGGACATCCTCAGAATTGCTTGAAATGTGACACTTGACCTCCGTAAGTGAAAACAACCAGAGGGACGACCTTCACGGAAAATGAGGAAAACAGTTTACGGTCTGCAAACATCAGCTCAAGAAACAGTCTTGACACTCAGATTGACAATCCCTGTCTATATCATCAGAGATGAAAACCTGAGTCTCTTGTTTTCTTGTTATAACCAAAGAACAAGGGAAGCATTATGCTGGTTTTTCTGTGTGTTGAAAGGAAGGGATCAGGCGACTGTGAAGATGCTGCCTTTCCATGGTTCACCCTTTACCTTCCACTAGTTGGCTTCTGAATGTTTTTCCTCCAAAACTTAATTAGAAACATCCTACCTGGTGCTTTAGAAATATGAAGTTTTTTTTCATTGTTGTTAAGCAGTTCTTTAAAAAAAAAAGAAGAAAGAAAGAAACTTAATTCAAAGTTTAGTTTCAATATGCTTGAATTTTAATCTCATATTTCTTAGCTGAGAGACACTTTTTCTTTTGGATCAGAAAGCACTCCTGGCTGCTATCAAGAGTAAGAAATACCGTCTTGAGGCAGATGTCTGTTTCCTCTGCCAGGCTGGTGTGGAAGCCGACCCATGTTTCCTCCCCCATCTGAATGGTGGGGAAGCAGCAAGGAGGTATCAAGCATTCTGCCTAAAACATTTTTTCTCACCGCATTGCTCTTGCCACATCCAGTCTTTAAAACTAACAACAAAATGGCTCTGAAAGTAGATGGCATTCATGTGAGGTGAGTCCCCAAGAATCATGCATAACCTGAGAGTCGGGCAGGGACAAGCTTTGAGTTGGGTCAGACCTGGATTTGACTCTCGGCCCTAATGGTTTACCAGCAGCTTTGTCTTGGAATAGTGATGGGACAAGACCTTTCCTGTGATCTTGGAATTTTAATTACGGCTCATAAATGGAAGACAATGGGTGGTAAGTGCGTATGCTTTGTAAGGAGAGGTCTCGACATTTCTTTGCAGACTCCATTAGGAAGTGGTAAACCTAGTCTTTGAACTCTTGGCCCCCATTACCCAGCTCCAGTCTACATCAGAGAAAGTTAGATGGTGTGATAGAGAACAAGGGGATTCTTTGAAGGGTATGAACAGGATTAGAAAATGCCAGGTATTTCTCCTGTGCTCCCTTCTTGGCCTCAAACCCTGGAAAACCATTGTTAGAGACAGGGGCCATCTGATGGAAAGGAAAACTGACATTTCACAGTCTTGCTGTTTGCTTGATGACCTAAAGCAGAGGTCAGCAAACTTATTCCATAAAGAGCCAAATAGTACATATATCAGGCATTGTGGGCTATGCAGTCCTAGTTGCAACTGTTCACCTGTGCTGTTGTGGAGTGAAAGGAGTCCCAGGCAATAGGTCAGTGTGACTGAATTCCAATAAAACTTTATCTTCAAAATTCTAATGGTTGGTCAGACTTGGCCTGAGGGTCACAGTTTGCTGACCCCTGACTTAGCGGTTCACCCTTTAGTTCTTTGGGTTGGATCACAAGTGAATTCCTAGCAGAATTTTTGATGAGCATATGGGAAAATAAAGGCTAGGGTATCCCATGATGGCCTTGTCAAGAAAAATGGGGAAAGACTTTGAAGTGGGCAAAAAAGATAACTCGGTCTTTTTTTTTTTTTTTTTTTTTTTTTTTTTGCTGTACGCGGGCCTCTCACTGCTGTGGCCTCTCCCGTTGCAGAGCACAGGCTCCGGACACACAGGCTCCGCGGCCATGGCTCGCGGGCCCAGCCGCTCCGCGGCATGTGGGATCCTCCGGGATCGGGGCACGAACCCGTGTCCCCTGCATCGGCAGGCAGACTCTCAACCACTGCGCCACCAGGGAAGCCCTAACTGGGTCTTTTTAAATGGAAACTAGGCATTGTCTAGAACACTCTCCTTGGTTATGTGATTCTCTGGGACTGCAGCTTTTATTTTCTTTGAGTTACTTTATAACTCTGTAAATTATAGAAAATTGATAGTAATACAAATTATTCCTGTTCATAGAGATGCAAGTGAATTTTGTCTGAGGGAGATGCAGTTGATTCCTCCCTCTTTTTTCTCCAGAGAAGCTAGTTTTGTATCAATTAAGCAAATTCCTTTCATTCCGGTATTCCTAAGGGCCTAACCATGTATCTGCACTTTGAATTCTCCTTTGAACAGGTTCTGACATCTTACTGGTTCCCTCATTAGTTAATAAGTTAAAGGTCATCTTTGATAAACATTCATTTTATATTTGCGCAAGAGTCATGACTTTGTCTTTTAACATCCAGGAGAGGAGAGAGAAGGTGTTAGAGAAAGTGTGTTGGGCACCTTTTGTGCATCACTTCACAACTCTCTTGGCCCCTCACCTCCTACTGAAGTCACTGCTGGTGTTTTGTATAAGTACAATGAGAGAGAGTCTGGCCCCAGGCCCACACTGCGTAGCCTTCCCTTTCTGCCCTAGGGTTTCTCTGATATAGTGGCCCTGAATTCGTTCATACTCAACTTGAAATTGTGGGGAGCTAATACCAGTGGGGCCACACTTGATCAATGGGGGAGGAGAAACGGTAGATAAACGCTTCCTACTTTCCTCAGCACCTCCAACTCCCCACCTTCACCCCACCCCCAGAAGCATTTCTTACAGGTCTGCAGTCTGTCCTGACGGGATCTCCATCCTTGTCCTTCATGGTGGCCAACTTGATAATGTGTACCTGTATTGGCTTTGCCTCCTTCTGTTTCTGTCTTCTTCTCCTGCTCTCTTGCTCCCTGGGATCATTACCCCAAGTAAACTACCTGCATGCAAAGCTCTATCTTAGGCCCTACTTTTTGGGAACTTAGGTTAAGACAGGGAGAGACCTGCACTTCAATGGTTTGCCGGGCAGGCGTTCACAGTGTTTCCTGGAGGCCATGTCGACCATGAACAGGACAGCCAGGAGTGAACTCTGCTGGAAGAAACCTGTCCTGGAGGGGGTTTTGCTGAGGTGAGTGAGCCCTGACAGAAAGAGATTGCATGAAGAATACAAAGAGAGGGCGGGAATTAAGGTGAAGTTAAAGAGGTCAGCCTGAAATTGCATTCCCTGCCCCAAGAAATGGTACACTGCTGGGAGGTCTCTGAGGAGGACTTGGAAAAATGTACTATGAACCCCATAGAAGAAGAGCCACAATTTGATGACTGCTTTGCAGAGGTTATCAGTCATATCAAAGAGAACCATGAACAGCATCAACTGAGAAAAGAAGCTTTTACTCCTTTACCACTATTCTACCTACTGCCCTTGACCGTGAGTAGGTGAGAAAGGCTTTGGATTAAAAGGAGGAAAAGAAAAGACCATGCCACTTCCCCCGCTTCACTCATGGTCTGTAAAATTGTGGGTTAGATTAAGGGTACAGGAGGGGAGCAGTTATTTGGTTGAGGGATTGAAGTTTTGATTTCAACTGGATTAGACTTCAGTTAGGAGGAGGCATGGGGCTGAGATGCACAGTTTTTTATTCTCAAATGCCTTACCCTTAACAATTTAATACTGGGAGCATATACATATACATCTTATGACTTAAGGTGTTATTTGTCCCTCATCAAAATAAAGATGACATTTTCAGGATGAATTTACGGAATTGCCAGAACTTAATCTCTTTGAGTGAGGCAGGAGTGCTTCCCTCTTTGCTCCATGGTGCTTCTGACTTAGGCTTTGTTCTTGTTATTTTATCTTGCTGAGAAGTATGTGTACAAAGCATTTTGTCTGGGGATTGTGATCAGGTCTGACAATATTTTCGAAAAGTTCAATCATCAGTAGGAGAGTTTCTTTTATCAACCCCCCCTCATTCCCCGCCCCCCCGCCAATTTACTTTGTAAAGTTTTCCCAAAGAAGAGAATAGTGGTATGTGAGGAAGCGTAAAAAATTCCTTCTGTGATACTGCTGATTATACCAACGGCCCATAAAATCTTCACAGAGGAGCTGTAGACATCCTGACCTTAGTCCATGATGTGCAGGGTCTCCTTAACACAATCAGTAGCATGTCTCTGACCAGGGTTGGTCCAAACATATGCCTGTCTCCTCTGAGGAAGAAAAGAAGTCTAGGGAATGTCTCTTTGGGTGGCTTTGTGGCAAGTCTCAAGCAGGGCTGGCCCTTAGTAAAATGTCCAAGTCACAGAAGTTTGAAACAGGTAACATTTTGGCTGTTATTTTAGGGTTTTTTCCCTAACTCCCACCCCCACCTCCACCCCCATTTCCATGTGCTCCAAGCTCCTCATGGTGCCTTGCTGTCCTGTAGGTCCAGCTACCTTAAAGTACACCATGCTTGGCTACGCAGTAGGTCTTCAGTGAGTATTTGTTGAATGAGTAAGTGACACACATGACGAAGGGACTTTTATCCCTCCCTGTTGCTAAAGGGCTTGTTTTTCCCTGTGAAGTGGTTTCCAACGTGTGGACCATAGAAGTCATGGAACAGAGGTATTGCAGTGATCCCTGTGTCCCAAAACATCCAGGTCCACCAGGACACCCAATTAAATACATTTCCATAATGTATATGCTACAGTTTTTTCATGTATGTAAATGAAATTGGGATTAATAAGTAATAATGTTTATAAGCCTTATTGGACAGGATTTAAAAATAATGATGGAAATGTATAAATCTGTATTTATTGCCATGATAGGATGTTGATATGTAATTCTGTGAGAGAGCTTAGTTATCAAATGGTGTACAAAGTGTGATATCATCCCTGCAAGACAGTACATAAAATACTAGATAGATAAATAGATTGGTGTAAATTAGGGCAAAAATGAATTATCTGACAAGTACTCTTCATTTTTAGTTTATTTCTTCATTTTGGTGGAATATATCATCCAGTTGCTTTCTGAGAAAATGAGCACAGGAGGTTTTTTTTAGATCATTCATTTTATTTTTCCTGTCATATTTTTAGTTTGTAAGATTTTTTTTTCCTATTCCCTCTATGTTCCTTCTTAAAAATAGTGTTCTGTTCTTGTTCCATGGATATGAGTTTCCCTAATGTCCTGGAAATTTAATTATAATTTTTAAAGTGTTCTTCTCTCTTTTATTTTCCTGCAATATTTTTCTTATTTTTTTGTTTTGATCTTAGACTTTAATATTTGTTGTTGGCAAACCCTGGTGATCATGTTTAAGAACAAGGCATTCAAGGTGAATGCAAGCTCTGGGGTGTGATGGAGCTTTGCCAACTGGTGGCCTTTGCTGGTGGCTTCTCTGGCACTGTCATTTGGTCGTCTGCATTTCTCCAGTTTCCTGCTAGTGTGAGACAGATTAGGAGTCGGCTTGCCATCATTCTGAAAGGCAACCAGGAAAGGGACTGGGAGATCACTGTTTAGTATGTACATTTTCACTGTAATCTCCCACTGTTCAGCTTTTCTCGTGATCCCAGTGATCAGCTGTGCCTGGCTAGTAACTCCAGAGCCGCTTGTTTAATTGCTCGGGATAAACCTCTTCATTCTTTCCTGGGTGGAATAGGTGAGAACTGAATGCCTAGGGTAGAACTGGCATCTGGGGATCTAACTACTGCCTATACAGACTTCAACCATAAAAGGTCTGAAGATATAATATGCAATATATATAAAAGATATATTTGACTTATAAACATATATTTTGATATATTTTAAGTATACTTAATATGTTTAAAATATAAATTTAATATATTTAAGATATATTTGTAGCTATATTTAACTCACAGAAATAAATAGTGCTTTGACCATAACTTTAATGTATATTCTTTGCTGGAAATAGCTAATTACTTACACAGGCAATTAATTTATTTTTACAGTTGTTTATGCAGTTAGTTAATTTAAACAGGGGATTATTTTTCATATACTTTCTTTTTCTTGTTATCTTGAATTATAGAATATACATGCTTGCTATGAAATATTAAATTGATACAGAAGGGGACACAGTAGAAATTGAATGTTCATCCACCATCTTTCCTACTCCTCAATCATGCATTCCTTCCCAGAAGTAATCACTTTTAAGAATGGGTATCAATAGTCTGTACTGCCTTTTGGGCTGTTGTTTTGGACCTTCTCCCTTTAGTTAATTTAATATCTATTATCATGCCTACTGGAAAATGGATGGAAAAGTTCAGGCTTCTACTTCTCAAATGCATATAATTTACTTGAATATTGGAGCAGGTTTGGTGGAAGGTGAAGAGAGCTCTGCCCTACGTGAATTCTGGTTCCTTTCAAGAGCTTTCAATTAATTATAACAGGCCAATATTTCCCCAGTTGCCATGGCTAACTGAAGACTGACTATCATGCAAATTGGTTTTACAGATCATAACATTGGGTATCAGACTTTAAGAGAGATGATTTTAAAGAGCTTCCTTGTATTCTGTATGAGGAGAGAGAACCAATTGGGAGAAGTAGAATGAAATGAAGAATCCGAGCAGACACCACAATGAAAGCCTGTGTGCTGTGAGAGGCATTCAAATAATTTTTTAATGAACTGGTTCCTTTGACTTATTTTAAGATCTATATGTAGGGGGAAATAAAAGCATGACAGGAATAGAATAGATGGAAAAAAATTAAACAAGATTCTGTCCCATTAGTTATGACTGACAAGGAAAAGATAATAGCCAAAGAGCAAACAGAGTTTTTTAGCAGGAAAAGATAATGATAATGGAACTTTCACAAATATATCAGGGAAGAAGTAGATAAAAGTTTTTTAAAAGTTCAGTAATCAGTAGAGATATGCATAATATGAATGACTCAAAAATGGCTGAGATACTGGTGTTTAAATTCTGTCATTACTGAGAGAAAGAAAGAAGGGAAGTTTAGAGCGCTAATGACTAATGACAGGAATCGCAAACATGGCTACTAAAAATGCAGATAAGTGACTGTTCGTACTGAGAAATTTTGAACTTAGATTTATCAGCACAACTGGTTGACATGCCTTCTCTTGGGTAATATGAGAATCAGCTAATGTGCTTACCAAGCCACTTATGATGCATAATTTTTATAAGATAATTGTGCGGATTTAACATGAACTAAATATTGAAATGCTTTGAACTCTGGAGCTGCCAATTTTCAAAGAAGGAAAACAGGAAAGCTGGAATAACAAATATTTGAAGGCTCTATTGTTTTATTCTTCAGATCTACCTCTCCTTCCGTTAGCTCAGAAGGTCATTAGTCACAAAAAGTTATGCATAATCCCTTTTCTAACGTGAATTTAAGAGGAAATATAAACACAGTTGCCATCTCATTTCCTCTTCACCTTTATTTTCAAAAGAAAGAAAAAACCTGTTTGCTGATTAAATTCAGGGACATCATATAGTAGTAGACTGGTCTACAAAGTGTATCTCCACACAAGTATCCATTGAGCAGTGGGAGGAAAATATTAGAACTTCTATTTATCTATTAATTTGCTATTAATATATTATCTAAAATGAGAAATAAGTTTACTAATATTTACTTTATTGATTGACACTTATTTTGGGGTGTTCCACAAAAAACTGGATGTTGGTAGATAGTTGACTGTTTGCTTTCAGCATCCTGCAAACTTTTATAGACTATATGGGCCTATTTTAGTAGTTGCATAGAGGATATTATCTTGTTTGCATTTCAGTCTTTAGATGGAAAGTGGACTAAAAAGATTCTGGCAGAGACACCACAGATAAAATATAATAATAACAGTGATTAAGTACAGGCAAGCATTTAGACCATGGCAGAGCTGACATTTTACCCACACCTAATATGAGTTCATGTTTAGCCACTTAAGAGGCAAAAGCAATAACAATATAATCATCGAATTATTAGACATAAAACTTAGAAATTATTTAAAAAGCTTTTTGTGAATTTACACCCACAACAAAGGCATTAGCTACTGATAGTGTGAAGTCATCATGATTCACCAAATGTTTAAAAGTAGTTTTATTTCACTTTATCTCATCCTCTAAATTGTCTAAATTTGTTACACGTACAAGTGTATAAATAAGTATCTATATTTTGGGAGTGCTTGCCGAAATTTATTAATGGTGTACAAAATTAAAGATGCTTGGAGATCACTGTATGTGAGAATGTATTAAAAAGAGATGTTACAGGGCTTCCCTGGTGGCGCAGTGGTTGAGAGTCTGCCTGCTGATGCAGGGGACACGGGTTCGTGCCCCGGTCTGGGAAGATCCCACATGCCGCGGAGCAACTGGGCCCGTGAGCCAAAATTACTGAGCCTGCGCGTCTGGAGCCTGTGCTCCGCAACAAGAGAGGCCGCGATAGTGAGAGGCCCGCGCACCGCGATGAAGAGTGGCCCCCGCCCTCCACAACTAGAGAAAGCCCTCGCACAGAAACGAAGACCCAACACAGCCAAAAATAAATAAATAAATAAAGCAAACTGTCAACAAGTAAAAATAAACACTATTAAAAAAAAAAAAAAAAGAGATGTTACAGAGATTCTCAAAGGGGGTGCTCTTAAATGTTTACATGTATTTCTTACCTTGTATGTCATATTTAGGTATAAATTCCATGATACACACTTTGCAATAACTAAATGACTTTGCCTTTTTATGAATTCTTTTACAAGTTTGTCATGGCATTTTCTCCGTTCTTCCATGGTGTGGAAATAAATGAAAACCAATCAAATGAGAAAAACAAAGGATATTTATTTAGAGCTTGCTGTAGCAAGGAAGTCAGCCACCATCACTCATGTTTGGCAGAGACTCAAATGCAGGGAGAGGCATGGGAAAGCTTTATAGTGGAAAAAGGCGAAGGCTTCAGGTATGCCCTGCTTGGCGGTTGTTGGCATGGTGAAGCTGGAGGTGGGATAACCAGAAGCAGGGTATCCTATGTGACTGGTTAGGGGTATATTTTTGGCTTTCTCTGGTTGATCCTAAGCTGGAAGCAGGGACAAAAATTAGGGAAGCTGTCAGTTATTAATTAAGTCCTGGCCGTTTTGGACTGATTCTTACAGATGTATTTGTAGAACAGAGTTTTCCTACGTGGACAGACCATGAAGGGTGCCCATCCCAAACCAGTTCTCATTTTACCGAGCCATAGGAGGTTCTAGAATGCTGCTCTAGACTGGTAATTATGCAAAAGGGTCCATGAATATTCAGGATAATTATTCCACAAATATAATGCTCATCATAAATATTTTATACATTAGAAGTATATAATTAACATATTTTTTTCTGGTTCTATCCCATTCATCTGTGTTAAATAATTTGCTTAATGTTTCAAACCATAGCTAGTATTTAGGTTGCGGTCAACTAAATTATTATAAATAAGACTACCATGAATAACTTGGTATATAGCTTTCTGAATTTAAGATTAAGGTAGTATTCTAGAAGAAAAAAGTTTTCTGTAAAAAGAGGCTCTATCAACACATAGTCTTATTTTCTTTTCATTGATTTTTTTTTTTTTTTTTTTTTGAAATCTACAAAATTCTTTTTTTGGTGTTGTGTAATTAAAAATAATCCAACTAATATTTCTTCATTATAATACCAAGGATATATATGTACTTATTCCTCCCGTCTTTTCTTCCTATTTGTGTGTCATGTTACAATTTAGTACAACATGTTGGTGAAACTTAATTTCTTGTTTATTCAATTAAAAGTGCATTCTTTTAATTGAAAATTAGATAATATTGCAGTTTAATAGTGAAATGCCTTAATTTGAAGAAATAAACTGAATTATGTGATTACTTTCTAGAATAGATTTTCTGAACTGCTAACAAATATGTATTATATTAAAATTTCTTCCAAAAGATTACACCAATGAGTGATTTCAAAATATGAACTGGGAATTCCCTGGCAGTCCAGTGGTTAGGACTCTGTGCTTTCACTGCCACGGGCCCGGGTTTGATCCCTGGTTTGGGAACTAAGATCCTGCAAGCCACGCGGCATGGCAAAAAAATAAAAATAAAATAATGCACCATCTCATTAAAAAAAAAAAAGCAAAACCCAAAAAACAAAATATGAAGCAATTTGTGTAAAAATAAAGATTTTATTTTGAATTATCTATAAAATAAAAAAAATTATTATCCTTCAATTTTTTTCGATATCCATGAACATTTCTAATAAATGCTTTAATCCCCACATGGTTTTTAAATTAGCTTAATTTTTAATTAACTAATTAATTTTATTGAAGTGTAGTTGATTTACAGTGCTGTGGCAATCTCTGCTGTACAGCAAAGTGACTCAGTTACATACATGTAGACATTCTTCTTTTAATATTCTTTTCCATTATGGTTTGGGGTTGGTAGATGCAAACTATTACATTTAGAATGGATAATTAGCTTAATTTTTGAGAAATCATATAATAAGTCTAGAGAGTGGGAATTCACTGGGAAAGTAAATCATTCTTAGGTTTTAATTTGACATCTCATCAAATATTTAATTATCTGTGTTGTATGGGATACAAAGAAATACAGAGTAAATTCACAGCATTCAAAGAATAATTTAAATGAAAAAGTGCAGAGCATAAAAATATAAAAAGTTAAATATTTTATCTGAGCCTCAATTTAATTGCAGAATTGGACCATCTGACCATTCATTACATGTAGTCACAAATAATACTACATTTCTGAGAAGCTGTAGCTACATCTGGACAAGCTCAATGTCTTTGGTTATACTTCTGGGACAGTTTTTACATCTTACCTGGTTCTTAGTCAGGAGCTGAACTAGGCTAATTTTGGTCTTCTCTGAAACTTCCTAGGATTTCCTGTGATCTGGGAAATTTACTTAAAGGTAGACTCTTCCCTTGAAATCTCTAAATCTCAGGATTTTCTTCCTTTCCTTTCCTTCCTTCCTTCCCTCCTTTCTCCCTCCTTCCTTCCTTCCGTTGTCCTAAAATCCCTATCTTTTTAGCATCCTGAAAGCAGCTATGGCTATTGGATTGGCCAAGCTTGTTCTAATTAGGCCTGAGTCTGGGTGGCTTTTAGGATGTTAGAGCTGTTCTGAATTTTATGTTATGGCAGGAAACAGGGAGTTTGGGTTATCCTTGTACTAGGTGTCAATGAGCTGTACTTCCCCACTGTGTGGCTGGCTCATGTGGTTGTGTTAGGGAACCCAACACAATTTAGTTGGTCTAGCCTTGTGTGCCTTCCTTAAGCTAATGTGACCACCTCAGAAATAAGGCCCAAGGCGCCAAAGGGAAGCCCTGTTGGTTCCTGCAATGCCTAGTCCTCTTTCCAAACTTCCTCCCACTTTGCTTTAGCTCTCTAGGCTACTGATTTTGCTCCACGTAACCCGCGGGGTGGATACTGTTGTGCTCCCAAATGTGATCTTGCCATATCCGTGGACTTGACTTCATTTGTTTTCTGGCTCTTATGGCAGTGATTTCCATTGTTCCTTTATCCCCTGTGTTTCCTCAGTTAAACAGCCCTCTTAGTTAGATTTCAATCCAGTTTGAGAACCTGTCTCCAGTCCAGCTGTGACCTGGGCTTGTGGAAGCACAATATCGACGATAGATGTCTGAGGTGGGGATCTGTGCAGAGTGAGATAGTTATTCCACAGTTTTCTAATTAGTGGTATTTTTTCATAACATAAAATGTGTACTGAATTGTGGAAAGTTTAAAAAATATAAAGAGTATAAAGAAAATAAATATGACTTGTAATCCTACCATTTAGGGAATTCCTTTGTTAATTTTTGGTACATTTACTACCTGAAATTTATATGTGTATGTAAATGACTAAATGATTACATTTTTAAAGAAGAAGTGGATTATACTCTACATTCAGACTTTATGCTACTTTGTTCCTTAATACAAATAAATACTATGACAACCTCATAAAAATCTTTATAAACACAATTTTAAATGATTGCATAATATTTCAGCATACATGTGCTTTAAACTTAATATTTTATTCTGTTTTTTAAATTTGTGCTATTTTTTTTTTCTCCTGGGAACCTCATTTTCTTCCTGAAAAAACAATGACATTTGCTAGTATTATTTTTTCTTGATATCATTACATTTTGTCTTATATTTCTAACTATAATTATTTTTTAAAAAGAAGAATTGTGAATGCTGGGATTCTTTTTCTTTTTGGCTGCGTTGGGTCTTCGTTGCTGCGGGCAGGCTTTTCTCTAGTTGCGGCGAGCGGGAGCTACTCTTTGTTGTGGTGTGCAGGCTTCTCATTGCGGTGGCTGCTCTTGTTGCGGAGCATGGGCCCTAGGCGCGCGGGCTTCAGTAGTTGTGGCACGTGGGCTCTAGAGCCTAGGCTCAGTAGTTGTGGTGCATGGGCTTAGTTGCTCCGCGGCATGTGGGATCTTCCTGGACTAGGGCTCAAACCTGTGTCCCCTGCATTGGCAGGAGGATTCTTAACCACTGCACCACCAGGGAAGCCCGAATGCTGGGATTCTTAAATGCAATGTAATTTTACCTTTGTGAAAGGATTCAATTTTTTTAACTTCTATTTCCTTTCATAAGTGAATTAGCTTTGGGTATTTTTGAAGATTTAGATTCTTATTAACTTACTGGAGTAACAACTGGATCTCCAGGTTCTTTAGGAATAGACTTCTAATGTCTGAGGAAGACTAGCTAACCAGAATTTCAGTTTCACTTTTCTAGGGAGAATAAAGATTGTACTTTGAAAAATGTCCCTGACGCTTTCAGACCAATGAACAGCTCCTTTTATAAACTATCAGAAACTTCAGAAGTAGAATTATTTTCTGTTTCATCTCTTTATCTCCCCAATATCCAGTCCACGCTCCACCACTGTCTGGCTGTGAGTTTTTGGCCAAACAGTGAACCTCTCCAATCCTCAGTTTCCTCCTGTGTAAAACTGGGCTGATGGTTGTACTATTCTCAGGGGTTGTGGCAGGGATTACAGACACCCTGCACAGTCTCTAGCCTGGCTCATTAAAGTTTAGGTATTATTTATGGTGTTATTATGCTGCTGGTGGAGATAGCGCACATGTTGGTTAATGTCGTGGACTTTGGAGTAAGCCTACCTAGGTTCAAACCTGGACTGCCACTGACTAGTTCTGTGGCCTTGGAAAGTCACTTATCCTCTGGGGCCTCAGTCTTCTCATCTGTAAAAGAGATATAATAATAGCATCTACCCCATGGGATTTTTAAGAGGATAAGTTATTGTAATATGTATGAAAAGTACTGAGAACAATGTCTAGCAAGTGCTGTATGTGTGATTGTTTAAATCGAATAGAATACCTGATCCATATTTTAAGTAATAGGTGGGTGAAGTAGTTACAGAGCAAAAGTAAATCATGTCGCTTTTGTTTCCTTACATGTGTAATATTTCCTTTTCTCTGAAGTGTTCAGTAACCAGAGGAACTGCATGCTTTGAGATCGTTGGCCTGAAGGGTGCTCAATTTGACCAGTCCCCAAGGAGGTACTTGCCAAATTGCTAGGATGGAACGTAAATGACTCAGAATCATCAAAATCTGAGATGAGTCAGCTGATGCCTATCTTAGAGTCTTTAGTAGAACCCCACCAAGGACACAAGAGAAGTACTATGAATAGGTAACCTTCTCTATACACGTTTATGGGACTGTTGCCATCCTTTCTAGTGCAGGAGAGTAGTTGTGGATTAGAGAGACTGATTTGCTTTTAGAGATTAAATGTCTTGGACTATCCCTGGGCAAAAAGGAGTTCACATAGAACGAAGAAAATATAAACAGTGTAACTCTATTTCTCTTACACTAAGTCTCTTCATAAAGAATGATCCAATAGGCTAGAAGATTTTGAAGCAAATTAAAATTATTTTCCACAAGGCACATGAGCATTTTGATTGCTTCCCTATGTTTTAGAATTATTAAGAGTTCTTCAAATGAGGTCCAAAGTGCAGCAAAACATAATCATCCAACTTGGAAGGCAGCCATGGAATGGGATGACTGAATAAATATTACCATCTAGCATCATTTATCTCAGGCTTTAGTGCGAATGGGAGAGAGGTTGGGGAGGGATTTCCTGCCAAAATCCAAGGTTAAACCCGAAGAGAAGTTAGTACCCTCCAGGGGCCATTTTTTCTCCATTATGAGCCTTGGCTATGATTTCATTTCAACGATTATTTTTAAAAATTGTATTTTGAATGGGGGTAGGCACAGCTGGTTTTGAACATGTATAATTTGAAAATTCATCTAGAAGTGTGATGGTCAATTTGAATAGACGAATATACTTTGGCTGCTGACCTATTCTTCAATATGTTTTTTTTTTTGCTGACAAATTAGGGCTATTAAAAATTCCTTGCAATAGAGGTATATGATTGTTTAAAGTGAGATTGTAGATACCTCCATCAGCCTTTGACAGGGGACACAAACCATAATTTGGGAACTGTAATGTAAACCTTGAGACAACGAAGTAACTTAACAGACCTGAGTCAAGCATAAACAGTGAAGTGGTTTGAAAAGATTGGTCTCCCCGAAATGGCACGTTCCATGGAAGAATGCTTTCTCTGTTTGATCTGTCACTAGAGCTCTCAAAACATGACACTCCTTGAACATAATATACTTTGATGGTAAACTAGATTAACTTTCCCAGTGCAAGTGAAAGGCCACCTGTTGCCAGAATGGCCATATTCCTCATTGGCTGTCTTGTAGCTGTCATCACTTCAATGCAATCTGCAACCGACATGCTGGAATATAATGAATATGTCAGAAGTTGGAGGTCAGCCATCCAAGTACATGAAAACTTGGCTCGCCTACAGTGTCAGCATGGAGGCCTCCCCTATCATCTCGTGCAGAGGATTTCTGCACCACTTGATTTGTTTGCACAGGATTTGTTGCTGTTGGATGGGGCGTATTTCTGAGAGGCTTTTTGACAGCCCGTTCAAATATTTTCACTGTGGAAAAAATAGGGCTTCTGGTTTCAAGCTCTTCAAATAATAATAGGTGGTGTAAAATGCCAAGGTACCTGATGGTGGTGGGGGTCTGTTGTTGCTTTTTACTGGAAATATCCACAGAGACTGTTAGAAGTGTTTTGATTGGAGTGGAGAGGAGGGTTGGTTGGAAGATCAGAGCCACTGAAGAAATTGTAGGGATGCTCAATTTCTGCCTTCTCCTCCCCCCCCGTAACATATAGTGGTGTTGGCTCCGTTGGGCTACAAACTCTTGCTATAGGGAAATATAAAGTAGTGCATCATATTTATTTATATGTCAAATATTTATGTATCATATGCAATACAGTATGGATCAGTTGTCCGGGTCACAGTATTAAGGAACAATGTGAGATTCTTATTTATTCATGGAATATCTGTTCTTTCTTCTCAAAAAGTGAAGTATGTTTTAGCTAACAGCATCAGGAAGAAGCTTTCTGAAGTCTTGGTCAGTATGATGAAAGAATCATGAGTAGTTCCATTGGCTAAAAGTAAGAGAGCTTAAGATCAGTCTTAGCTGTTGTTAAATGCTTGCCCCAAACCTTTAAAGGCCAAGTAAAAGGAGAATTCTGTTCTTGGCTTTAACTTGGGCAGAGTTGCTCAGCCTTGACACTATTGACATTTTGGATTGGATAATTCTTTGGGGGTGGGGGACTGTCCTGTGCACTGTGGGATGTTTAGCAGCATCCCTAGTCTCTACCCACTAGATGCCAGTAGCACCTTCCCAGTCATGACAATAAAAAATGTCTCCAGATGTCCCAAATTGCCCATCGTCCCCTGGAACTCACCTGGGGGCAAAACTGCCCCTGATTGAGAAACCCTGACTTAGTTGGATACTGGGTTCCTAGAAGTATATTACATTGCAGTATCATAAAGGAGCAAATTACATGCATAAACCCATCCTCCTAACTTTACCTCCCCAGTTTTAATATCAAAATATCAACTGAAAAGGAGCGGGAAGTTTATTACACTCCGTACAGTAATTCACATTCATACATCCTAAAAGTATGGGTTTGGGTAGCCAAGGGCCTAAGATTATCTTCTGGTTGTTTTGATAATAACAGCAATAATGGCTCTCATTTACGGAGGGGTAATTACAGTACCCCACCCTGTGCTAAGTCATGTGCTGTTTCACTTGATCCTTGCAACAAATGTAGACGTTAACTAAGTTCTCATACTCTCTTATCAGATGAGCACATGGAAGCTTGGGGCATTTAAAGAATTTGCCTAAACTTGTACCCTTAGTAAGAAACAGAGTTTGTGTTTAAATTCAGGTGATCCCACCCAGAACTTGTAAAATGAACTACTTAAACATTGTTTCTCCCTTTGTGGACTGGATTACAGCTGCTTCCAGGGACTGCAGGTAACCAGGCCTCCACAGCTGACGCTCAGCAGATTTCTTTCTAGCACTTTCACATAATTTAGGTCTCAGTGAGTCACATCCTATAATCGTTTTATAAGAACGAAGTGGCAAATAGCTAATTTAAAATTATCCCTGTCAAAAGAAGATAAGAAAATTACGTGTGGGTTTGATAAAAAACATTTTATATCTCTTCTAAAACACTTGTTAAATTTTATCGAGATGTGACCTTATTTTTTTTTAATTATTTATTTTTGGCTGTGTTGGGTCTTTGTTGCTGCGCATGGGCTTTCTCTAGCTGCAGCGAACGGGGGCTATTGTTCGTTGCGGTGTGCGTGCTTCTCATTGCGGTGGCTTCTCTTGTTGCAGAACACAGGCTCTAGGCATGCAGGTTTCAGTAGTTGTGGCACGAGGGCTCAGTAGTTGTGGCTTGCAGGCTCTAGAGTGCAGGCTCAGTAGTTGTGGCAAACAGGCTTAGTTGCTCCATGGCATGTGGGATCTTCCCGGCCCAGGGATCGAACCTGTGTCCCCTGCTTTGGCAGGCGAATTCTTAACCACTGCACCACCAGGGAAGTCCCTCGAGATGTGACCTTATAAATATAAACTTAGACCTCTAATGTCTTGGCAAGCTGTACACTCTGTGGGAATTTGAATCCACGTTCAGTATTTAATTTGTGTGAATTAACTCAGTGTTTAATTTTTTCTGTTTCCATCATCTTTAACATTTTCTACATGTGTTGACAAGGGGAAATATGTGACTATTGCATCCTTTTTTTTTTCTCTTGCCCTGCTGGTAGATGTTTAAAAACGAGTGAAATTGTCAAAAGTCAGGCAGATTGAACAAAACAAAACAAAACCAAAAGAAACAAAAACAGAGACACCTATTAATCCACAGCCTGGAAAATGAACTAACACATTTGCCCTCATCTATTCTTTCTTAGTCCATTGTCAGAGGTCCTTTTTTCCCCTTCTTTATTTATATATCCTTTTAATCATCACTTTAGTTTACCTTCACTTATTCTGTTGCCATTCCCCAGATTGATCATAGACATAATATAAAAAGAGCCTTTTCTCTTAGTTTTTTTTTAAAGTCAGTGCATTAGACCATTTTTTCATTAGCACTTAGCAGATACTCAGTAAATATTTACTGTCTTATGGAGCCCAGTAGACAAATCAGAGTAGGAAACACAGCAAAACGGAAGATACAGAAAAAGTGCAGCTATGTGGAGGATAACTATACTGCCATGAAGTGGTGGGGCACAGGAAGGGCTGTGAATTGTTATTACCGTATTTCACTGATTGCTTTTGAAGTACTCTTTATTGTGGAGAATTTTAAACATATACAAAAGTAGAAAGCCTGGTAAATGAACCCCCATACACTTTTAGTCACCCCAAAAGTCATCAAACCATGGCCAGTCTTGTCACATACTGTGTTAGTTATCTATTGGAGTAAAATGAATTACCCCAAATTTAGCAGTTTAAAACAACATACATTTATTATCTCACAGTTTCTGTGGAGTAGGTCTCTAGATGGGGTTTATTTGGATCCTCTGGCTTTGGGTCTCTCACAAGACTGTAGTCATCTCAGATCTCACCTGAAGGGTCCACTTCCAAGCTTACTCAAGTGGTCGTTGGCAGGATTCAGTTACGAGAGCTGTTGATGGGAGGCCTCTCTCCTTCCTTGCCACATGGATATCTCTATAGAGCATCTCACAACATGGCAGCTTGCTTCATCAGATTGCCCACAAGAAGGAGAGCAAGAGAGGGTGAACAAGAAGGGAAGTCACAGTCTTTTGAACCTAATCATAAAAGAAGTATCCCATCATCCTTGCTGAATTCTGTTCTTTAGAAAAAAGTCACCAAGTCCAGCCCACACTCAAGGGGAAGGTATTACATAAGGGTGTAACTACCAGAAGGTGGGGACAATAGGGGACTGTTTTAGGAGTCTGCCCATCACACATACACATTCGCATTCTTTCTACCCTCCCAGATTATTCTGAAGCAGATCCCAGATTTCATATCATCCCTTCTGTAACAGTTTTAACATGTATTCCTAAAAGATAAGGGTTCTTTTGAAAAATACGTAACCAAAGCACCATTATTACACCTAAAATTTAATAATTTGCTAATATTTTCAAATATGCAATCAGTGTTCAAATTTCCAATTGTCTCATGAATATAGTAATCCATTGAGATATATTCATGTATTTTAAAATGTCTTCTAAGTCCCTTTTTAATCTGTTGTTTTCCCCTTCTCTCTCCTTTTTTTCCTTCCTTGTAATTTATTTGAAACAGCTAGCTTGTTTGACCTGTAGAGTTTGCTGCAGTCTGAGTTTTGCTGATTGGATTCCTGAGTTAAAGTTTATCACATTCCTATATTTCCATATGAATTGATAAATATTGATTTTAAGGTGGCAATATTTACACATTGAAATCAAGGTGCATCTTACCATCAAAGGCATTGTATAATTTCTCAGGTGACAGTTATGATACTGTTGTCATTGCTTCAGCATGAGCAAACTCGTCTGGACTATATTGTTATCGCTTCAGTTGAATTATGTGCATTGTTCCTATTACATGTGTTGAGTTTAATTGCCGTTTAAATTTTTTTTCAAGAAGATTACATTTTGATTTTGCATTGAAAGAAAAAGTCACTGGCAAGTTCAGGAAAACACAGAAACAGAACAGAGGGGATTAAATTTGATTCATTCATGACTGGGCCCCTAAAATCCCTTGATGTTTCAGGCTGCAAACCAAATAAGGACATTTGAAGAAGGAATGGAAGTCCTGATGTTGTCCGAAATAGATCAAGGAAGCACCAACATCAGCATTTGCCAACAGCATCAGTCCCTTGGAATAAAATTCCATAGTCAGTAGCGGAGCACTCTTTCAAGTTCTATTCAAGATATATATTATCCTTCAATAAAATAGTGTGGAAAAACACAGACATCAATGGCTTTGAATATAAAAGTGATTCCTGTTGGATTATTATTTTTTTCCCACAATATTCTGTTGGCTTCAGGAAATACTAAGTGAAAACAAAACTAACAAAATTACATCACTAGTATTAGTCTAATTAAGGCACAGGAAAAGGATGGGAAGGAAATACATCAAATTGCTATCAATATTGATGAGATTCTGGGACATACATTTTTCCTTTATATTTTGTTATTGTGTTGTTTTCCTGAATTATTTACAATGACAATAATACCTTTTAAAATCAAGGGAAAAAAAAAACCCAGTAAATATTATTCTTGTAAAAGTACCACGTCAGAGAGGTGACAAGCCAGATTGTGGGATGGCTTCTGTAGGGAGGCTGTGAGGTTCTCAGGCTTGTAGGCTGCAAGATGAATTTTAGTTCTTGACCTTGGAGGCTCTTGGCAGTCTTCCTGTGGATGGACCGCTGCCTTCTCCCCGCTTGGGAAGTGCCCCATCCATCCGGACTCTGGAACTGTTTCAGTGCTGTCTGTGAGGGATGTTCTTCAATCCTTGTTAATTTTTGCCTGAAGTGCTCAATTATGTTGTTCTCATGATGATCTTGGAGTTCAGAAAGGTCTGTTGGATTCTTCAGGTGAAGAATTTTTTGTAGCATCTTAATCATTGGCATTTTTGCTAATATTTTCCTTTTTGTGGATACTACATGGGAGTGATAAATGCTATAAATCTCTAAAAATAAGTTTTAAGAAATCATTCCAATAAATGTAAAATAAAAAATTCTAAATGATAGGAAGGTACTTGTATCAGTTTAATTGGCAGGGTTTTTTTTTCTTAGTCACTTTGAAAATAATTGTGTGTTTTTCAATTAAGTTACCAGGTTCAATGAAATGCATTACTAACAATAAAACTAATAAAATAAAATAAAAAAACCTCTGTCCTCTAGAGCTAAGTTTAGGGAATTGGGGATTTGTCTTTTCTCTCCTCATATGTCTCTTCTTGCTGATAATCCCATATTTCCTTGATACCAGATATCATAAGTTGTTAGATACATCATGAATTTTATAACAACTTTTCAGAAAAAAGAAGCACCTATAAAATCACAAAACTTTTTTTTTCCTGATAGACATACATTCTTCAGTTTTTAAGTTTGGTTGGAGCCTAAGCTTTTTTCACAGTCAAAGTCTGAATGTTCTCCTGAGTCGATTTTGGTTTGGACACTATCTGTAGCACCATGGTGACCTCCTCCACCCCACCTGAAAACCTGTCTTATATAATCTGTTCCTCTTTAGCACATTTAAGAACAAAGGACATTTCAAGGCATATCTCAGTATTCAAGCTTGATGAACAATTGCTGTGTGGTTAAAATCATCATTATACTTTTCCCTCTTAATTGAATTATATATTAATGGACATTAAACAGTTCTTAAGAATCAACTGGGTTTTTCTGATAGATGGATACTGGTACCAGAATGATCACTAAAATTCAAGAAAAGATATCATCAAACCTTCATAGTTTTGAGAAACCTATTCCTATTCCAAGAGATTTGGCAATTTCTATTGCCTTTAATTGTATTGTGTAGAGCCTGACAATATTCTGCAAAGACAATTACTGTTTCTCTGTTAAATTTTAATATATTCTTTTTTGAAGACATTTTCAAGGACAATTGCAATCCAAACTTAAAATAAGGTTCAACTACATGCCATGCAAACAAGGCTTATTTCCCAGCTTAGGTGAGACTCAGATGAATCTATAACCTTCTACACACGTGCTAATTTGCACATGTGCAGGCATTGACATCTATGTCACAACTCACTTCTCTGCCAAGTTTCTGTTGGCACTGACTGTAAATTACATACAAATTTGAGATATGTTAAAATGTGAAAAGTTCTGCATCTTAGACTTGATGAAATACAGTAGTAAATAACATTTATCGATTGTGTGTAATATGCTAGATACCTTACCTATATTATTTCACTTAATTTTCATAATTACCCTATAAAGCAGTGCTGTTATTGTCTCAGTTTTACAGATGAAGAAAACTGAGTCTTGGGGAGTTTAAGTCATTAGCCTAAGGAAAAGGCAGAATTGAGTCAAAGCTTGAACTTGAAGGCACATAGGATCTTTACTTCCCTGCTTCTCTCATGGTAAACCTTATGTTTTTATGCACTATTAGCACTGTCCAATAGAACTTTCTATTATGGAAATGTTCTCTGTGCTGTCCAACATGGCAGTCACTAGCCTCCTGGGGCTATTGAGCATTTGAAATGTGCTTAGTATGACCGAGCAATTAAAATTAATGTTATTTAATTTTAATTTTAAGGGATACATGTGGCTAGTGGCTCCCACACTGGAGAGTGCAACACTAGAATGACGGTCACTATAGTCTCACGATAATTCTAAAGAGTTGAGGACACAGTTCACTTTTGTGCTTGCAAAAGTCAGGTCTACACAACTGCAAATATTCGGAAGTAATTACTTCTCTGAGACAACGTGACTATTCTCATGGCTTTTTGGAAGCTGGTCAGCAAATTTTAAATAAGAAGGGGCAGCTAGAAAACTATCTTACCACTGATTGGGGTACTTACTCATGATCTAGAGAATTCCCTTATGGGATTCTTCTTAGGTCTACTGTGATGTGTTTTTGTTGATGTTGTTATTTTTTCTTTTCTTTTTTTATGGTTTAAATATTTTATTTATTTATTTGGCTGTGCCGGGTCTTAGTTGTGGCATGCGGGATCTTTGTTGCTGCATGCAAGATCTTCATTGTGGCATGTGGGATCTTTAGTTGTGGCACGTGGGATATTTTAGTTGAGGCACGCGGGATCTTTTAGTTGTGGCATGCAGGATCTAGTTCCCTGACCAGGGATGGAACCCAGGCACCCTGTATTGGTAGCATAGGGTCTTAACCACTGGACCACCAGGGAAGTCCCTTGTTGTTGTTGTTATTAATCCTGTATTTTACATTTTACCTACCAGTTTGCAGTTATCTTATGAAACTTTCCCAAACATTCTATAAGGTAAGTAGATTGGTATTACCATTCCTGTTTTACAGATGAGGAAATTAAGACTCAGAGAGGTTATGTGATTTGCCTAGGGTCACCCAGATAAGGAGTGACTTACCTGGGGTTGGTATCTAGATCTTTGGACTTCTTATCTGTTGTGCTTCCCATACTAGGAGCTATTTCTCCACTTTTGCATTCAAGCATATTTTATTTAAAAACACACAAACACCAAACAGACTCTGCAGGAAGAAACTCTGACTTTGGGTGGGGATGATTCCAGGCAAGCTGGTAGAATAAGGTGTCACCCAATGGGCATTGGCCCTCCCAAAGGAAGCCTTTACCAATGGCTTGAGTAATGTCACTGTTTTCAGGGTGATTGGCTTCAAGCCAGGTGGTTGTGGTGGAAGATCAGTTGCTGGGGCACTAATTCTGCTTCTTCTCAATGTGACTGGTTTTTTTTGCACTTTGTAGAGAAAATAAGTAGGTCATAATATCAATTACTTCTTGGGTATTTTGGTTGGCTTCAAGTACTTTTCCTTTTGTAATTAAGTGAGAAAGGGAAAACAGATGGTCACCTTGTCAAGTCTCGTTTTCAAGTTAAATACACAGCCCTCCTTTCTAAGTAGGCTAATTCCCCTGCCCTTTTTTTTTTTTTTGCAGTACGCGGGTCTCTCACTGTTGTGGCCTCTCCTGTTGCGGAGCACAGGCTCCAGACGCACGGGCTCAGCGGCCATGGCTCACGGGCCCAACCACTCCGCGGCATGTGGGATCTTCCCGGACCGGGGCACGAACCCCTGTCCCCTGCATCGGCAGGCGGATCTCCAACCACTGTGCCACCAGGGAAGCCCTAATTCCCTTTTAACGGGGATGCTTTAAAATAGGGAGACACTGGTGGTTTTGTGTAGGATCTAATGAATGTGTACATAATGTCACCTGCTTGGACAGTGCACTTGGAAAAAATGCCTTAATTTTTATGGAAGTACCACCTGTAATCTTCTGTGTTGTCTAGAACAGTAATCATTTAGCTTCTCTGTACTTTAGTCTCTTCAGGGTTTTACCTTCTGTACATAGAGCCAAAGCATACACAGGGAGCATTGATATGTATCTGGGCACTGGAAGGTGCCATTCAGTTGGAGATTACAGGAACAGTGGGAGAGTTCTGCAGATCGTCCCACTGTCACCTAATTTTGGTTACTTTTTGGATATTGAGGAGGAGCTGCAGAGATGAAGGAATAATAATTACTCAAAACTGGAAATCGTTTCTTTCTTTTTTTAAATTTTATTTTATTGAAGTATAGTTGATATACAATGTTGTATTAATTTATACTGTACAGCAAAGTGATTCCGTTATACATATATATACATACACATTCTTTTTCATATTCTTTTCCGTTATGGTTTATCACAGGATATTGAATATAGTTCCCTGTGCTATATAGTAGGACCTTGTTGTTCATCCATTCTATACGTTATAATAGTTTCCATCTGCTAATCCCAAACTCCCAATCCATCCCTCTCCCACCCCCTCCCCCTTGGCAAGCACAAGTCTGTTCTCTATGTCTGTGGGTCTTTTTCTCTTTTGTAGATATGTTCATTTGTGTCATATTTTATTTTATTTTATTTTATTTATTTATTTTTTGCGGTATGCGGGCCTCTCACTGTTGTGGCCTCTCCCGTTGCGGAGCACAGGCTCCGGATGCGCAGGCTCAGCAGCCATGGCTCACGGGCCCAGCCGCTCCGCGGCATATGGGATCCTCCCGGACCGGGGCACGAACCTGTATCCCCTGCATCGGCAGGCGGACTCTCAACCACTGCGCCACCAGGGAGGCCCTGTGTCATATTTTAGATTGCACGTATAAGTGGCATCATATGGTATTTGTCTTTTGTCCTTATGGCTTACTTCACTTAGTATGATAATCTGTAGGTCCATCCATGTTGCTGTAAATGGCATTATTTCATTCTTTTTTATTGGAAGCCATCTCTTTCTATCCTACTTACTTCCTAGAACAATGAGGACCAATTGATTAGGGAGATCTTAGGCCCTTCCCAGAATTATTCTCCATATTAAGGAGAAAACAGAAAAAAATACCTTCAGTTTAAAAAAATTCATTTTTTGAGATGGTGTGAAAATGAGAAGCTGGTCTTCTTGTCTTTGCCAATCCTAACGTCTCTTTTTCACACCTTTTTATGAGTGTCTCCTTACTTCCTTGCCCTTATAAAGTCACACTCTCTGAATCGGCCACATTACACAGAATAAAAGTAGACTTCCAGACAAAGAGAAAGCCTAGATTCTGCCTCTGTTTCTAGAAAAACATGAGATTCTTGTCACTGCTTTTTTGTTAATCAACAATTTATTGAGCACCTACTGTGTACGTAGAACTGTGTTGGAATTTTCTTTCTTGCCCTGAAGCAGAACACATTGATTTTTTAAAAAGATTTAATTAATTAATTAATTAGTTGGCTGCATTGGGTCTTTGTTGCTGCGCACAGGCTTTCTCTAGTTGCGGTGAGCAGGGGCTACTCTTCATTGCGGTGTGTGGGCTTCTCATTGCGGTGGCTTCTCTTGTTGCGGAGCACAGGCTCTAGGTGCGCGGGCTTCAGTAGTTGTGGCACACAGGCCTCAGTAGTTGTGGCTTGCGGGCTTTAGAGTGCAGGCTCAGTAGTTGTGGCGCACAGGCTTAGTTGCTCCTCGGCATGTGGGATCTTCCCAGACCAGGGCTCAAACCCGTGTCCCCTGCATTGGCAGGCAGATTCTTAACCACTGCGCCACCAGGGAGGCCTCAAGCACATTGATTTTTAGAACCATCTTTAGTTAAGACTTTAATTTAAACTCCAATGGTGCCATTCCTCTTGGAGTTCTGAAGTCTTCTGCTTTCTGCCTGTGTGTTGGCTTGGGAGAAATCTCCTTTTTATTTCATTTAGCCAGAAGTAAAGGAAACAACTTAAGCTTGGTATTTTTATGAAATTTCTTTTAAAGTGTTTTGACATTGTGGCTAATGGTCTGGCTAATTCATAAAAAAATTGTAGTTACTTTAAATTCTTACTATTTAAAAACATACAGTGAGGAAAGTTAACTAATACTGTGTGCACACATAAAATATATGCCTACATACAGCACGAGTGGATTTAGGCTTAGTTTATTGAAATATCTTTTAAACTAGAACAACATTATGTACCACCCCCTAACCCTTATGCTTAAATGTTGGCTAACTAGGGGACAATAAAAGATATACATGTAAAAACTTATTTGATAATCATTTTGTATCTTGTGAACATATTGTAGAACCTACCTAAGTCTAAATTTAAAAGACAGACAAACCCTGAATTCTACCATTACTGAATAAACATTGTTACTAGCTGGGAAGTGAAGACTTAGATGCCAATTCATTGATATTTAATGAAATTTATTTTTAATGAATTAATTGGTCAGAAGACAAGTCTGGGTCATGTGAGTTTCACTATGTATGAGGCTACACTGCAAAAATAAATGACTTTTCCACTGAATCTTGTTTTCCTCTATAGTTCTTAAGGAGGGTCCCCTTTGCATCAGTGTTTTGGGCTTATTTATAATTCTTGGACGAAATGTTACACAAAATCACAAATATTTCAGATATCACTGTTATCACTGCATTACTCATTCAGACTGCACGTGAGACCAGGGATGTTTTTGCCATTTAAAACTTCCAGAGCAAGAGGGAGCAAAACCATGCATCTCCAAGGTTAAGCAGATGTGGTAAAAGCACATTCACTTGATGTTTGTTTTGGTAACAAAAGCTAAAGCTTAGTATATGTTACAGATCTCTTTCCCTTTCCCTTTTGTTAAATTGTTAGTTGGTTATTGTTCCAACAGTGATTCCTTTTATTGCTTAAAAAGGAAATTATAAGAACATACTCTTCTTTAAGATCTGAAAACTCAAGTATCCTTGATTCTGTGAAATATATCTTTTCTTTTTTAATGAATGCATTTGTCTGTGTGATATTAGAATTTAGAAGTTATATTTTACTGGAAATGGCTTTAATAGTTTTGTTTGCTAAGCCAAGTTCAACTTTATATGTAAGAAAACCATATTCAAGCTCTTCAGAATCATTTCTAAGACTCAGATCTCCTTAAGGATGCCTTATTCACTGTTGGCCTTTATGCTTGATCTTTAATTTATAAAATGAGATTTTCCTGTATCTCTGTGCCCTATATCCTAACTTCCTACTTTCTTTGTGTGGGGCAGATTTGGAGATGGTCACAAGTATTTATTTTTTTCCCCTCTTTGCATTTTGAAGATGAAAAAAACATTACCTGTAGAAACTCCTAGATTATTATGTAGGATAATAATAATGGCGTGTGGTATTTACATGAAAGGATGCTATAAATTAAGAGGAATTTGATTCTGTGGCAGGCAGCCTCTCTAGTTGAGGGGTGTGGGCTCAGTAGTTGTGGCATGTGAGCTGCCCCGCAGCATGTGGGATCTTAGTTCCCTGACCAGGGATCGAACACGCTTCCCCTGCATTGGAAGGTGGATTCTTTACCACTGGACCACCAGGGAAGTCCCTGCCATTTATATCTATATTTCCATTATTTACCCACTTTTGTCTTCCCCTTATCTTCGAAGCCTATCACCCTGCAGTCACCATCTGCTTTCCCTTCCCTGACACGAGTGCACATTATTTCATACTCAGCATTGAATACCATAATTTGCTATTGAGTTCAATATCTAACTAAATACGAATGATGAGTGATCAATATCCATCTTAAAGTTAAAACATTCTGTGAGGGCTCACCTTCCCCACCCCAGGGGTTACAACTTGAAAATAAACATTTGTATCCACCTTAGGGAAAATTATTATGGAAATTTTTGGAATAGCTACACACTCCCTATTTGATTTCAAATGATAATATAATCAATCCAGGAAAGGAAATGATAAAATTTAGTATTATGATTAGAAGTGTAATCTGGCTGAAAGAGAAAATTTCTAATTATTAAATTAGAAGAGTCACAGTTCCTCAAACACAGATTCTGAGCACTGCATCTCTGGAGAAAATGGCTACTTTGGATGAAAAAGTACAGTTGGCACTCTGCCTGTCACATGGTAAGTGCTCAATAAATATTTGTCATGTTAAAATGTAAAAGTTAGCCCACTCCCCAAACCATAGGAAGCTTTTCTGATTTTTCTTTTGCCATTTTAAAATAGCATACTGATTTATTTCCATTACGAAAAGAAAATTTTCCTTCTAAACCTAGCTAAAAATTTAATTATATAGTGGAGGCGTAAGAGAAGAAAATAGACTGAGAAAGAAAAGAGAAGATAAGGGGAAAAAAGGAAGGGAAAGAGGAAGAAAAGAGAAGGAAGGAAGTAAAGACAGTCTGCATTCACATTTGGTTGCTGTCCTGAGATTAAGCCCGACCACACAAAAACCCAAAGGAAGCAAGCATCATTTAACATTCAACTTGCAATTCATTTTGTGACTCTATCATTATGCCAGCTCATTTGCAGTTTAAAATGTGTTATAAAGTCAAAACTTAGAAGTAAAATTCTTTCACTTCCTCATACTAGAGTGAGCATAGTACATCTGCCTGTTTTGGATCATTTCTAAGCATTTCTCAAAGGTTAGTTCCACTTTGCCTCAAAGATGGTGTTTTGAACTACTGAAAACTGTTTCATCAAAACTTTATCAGATCATCATTTCTTTTTTAAAACTCCCTATTGGTAGATATTACTATTCAAACAGTTTATCATTAGTCACCTTGCCCTATTAATTTTATTTCTAAAATGTCTCTTGAATATGTCCCCTTTTATCTCTGCCGCAGACATCGTCTTTATGTTCTGAACGCCTCTCACCAGGCCTGCTACTGGGTCCTGGGTTGACTTCTGTTCCACTCTTTTCTAATTTAATTGTTTCCTTAGGCAGGGAATTATTTTCTGAAGGATTATTTTCTGAAGAAATAGGATAAATCATGAGTTTTTTTTTTCCAGGTTTTCACTTTCTTACGTAATAAAGTCTGAACTGCTTCAAGATCTTTTATCATCTAGCTCCCAGATACTTTCCCAGCCTCAACTTCTCCTTCCTCCGTCTGTGTATATATATATTTTGTATCAGTGAGTTCCACAGATGCACCAGAAGCTTCCACATTTCTTTGTGAAAGTCTTTGTTCACACTGATTCCTCATCCCAAATGTCCTTACTCTGCTTTTACATGGAAAACCCTAGCTCAACTCAAATATCACCCCTTTATGAAGCCTTGGGTACCTTCCCCAGCTGAAGATAATCCTTCTTTCCTCTACCCTCCTATAGCATCTGGAGTAAATTAATATATTAGAGGTGGAATAACTTTTACAGTTCAATTGAACTTCATTCAGGAATCACCTTGGTGTTAGATTATTTAGTTTTCAATGAAAGAAACACAAAATAAATTTGGGTAAATAAAAGAAGTATTTATTGGTTCACGTAAGCAAAAATTGAGCTGGCTGAATGCAGTGCCCAGCTAGTGTTCTCAGGGATCTGTCGCATTTCTTGGCTCTGGTTTCCTCCCTGTTGATTTTAGTCTTCAGCAGACCCTTCATTCAGCATGATAGGAAAGTGGTTCTCAGAGGCCCCAGATTTACGTGGTATTTTTAGCTCTTAATCTCAGAAGGAAAGAAACCCTCATCCACAGCACTGATATCAGCCCTCTTCCCCCCTCGGACACTGATTGTCCCTGTTTGGGTCATTTGTCCACCTGGGCTCTCTCACTGTTTCTGGGAAGTTGGGTTCTCTCATTGGTCAGTCCAAGTCTTGTGTTCCTTCTGGTGAAGGAGGTGGAGCCACGTGATGGACAGATACACCAGAATACTGTAGAGTGAGAAAGAAGCAGTCTCCAAGAGGAAAGTGATTTTTATTACATCCTCTATTGGGTATTTTAATTTTACCCTTTGTTGTAACCCAGTGTTCAAGTATATCTTACCCTTTTAATTCTAAGCTTCTTGAGGGCAAGTATCAACACACATTCAATAAATGTTAGCTGATTCAATAAATGTTAGCCCAGTGAAGAACTTATCAGGCAGATAACAAATGAAATAGCACCCAGAGTTACCATTTTAATGGACTAAAGGTTCTTTTTGACCTTTTCAAAGCCTCATTAGTGAGACTTGATATTTTCTGGTGATTAAGGGAGATTGGAGTTCACAGAAAATGGGGAAGGGGATTAATATTTAAGATATAACCAATTTATTTAAAATATCAGATCACAAATGCTTCTAGTTATGATTTGGCTATCAGAAACCATTTAAAGTAAGATGTTTTGAAGTAGAAAAATTATTGCTTTTAGTAGAGAAAACGTTGATATAGTTTATTACCATCACGAAAACAATACTACTTAAAACCTGCATTTCTAATCTCTCACAGTTAGACAGTTTTGTTTTACACTCTTAGAAAGTATGAGGTCTTGCCAACTAGAGTTTTAAAATATTCAAAATGGAAAATTAAAGTTTAGTTCCTCATTTCTTTTCTTAGTAACTTTAAATAATCTAAGAAAATGACCCTGCTTTGCATTTTTTTGCTCTAAATAGTTTAAGTGCTTTATTTAAACTAGTTATTTCATTAGCATGATGCTACACAGGAGAGTTGATCACACTTGGCCATGCCACAAGCAGTACCATATTGTGAACACTGAATCTATATTGTTTCTTTTAATGAGCTTTTAATAAAGCAATTTCTAAGCTTGTTGTCATCAAATCTGTGCTCTAGAGGTTGTCAGTATAGAGGTTAAGCATTCTGGATTTGGAACCAGACTTAACCTGATGTGAAATCTGACTCTGCCACTAGTTATCTTTGGGTGTCCTTAGACAAGTTACATCGGCTCCCTGAATTTTTTACTCATCTGTAAAATGGGGTTAATACTAACTGGCTCAGAGAATTGTGAGAATTAAAGGGGATAATGTGATATTGTGTATGGAGTGTATGGGACATTATAAAGGCTCAGTGTAGTATATGGGCTATTGCCACGATAGCCGTTACTGTACTTCAACCGGTACCTATTGCTTTAGAGAGGAAGCAAAGCTGGAAATCACTGGAGAAGGAATATTTGAGCAGTTGTAATAAAAGTACTCCTGCTTAAAATGGAAAATGTGGCATTTAAAAGAGAGAACAGTGTCCTTATTTCATCACCGATAAGATGTCCTGCTTTCAGTCCTTCATGGACTGGCGCCTCTACTGCTTGATTTTCTCTGCCTCTCACCCCGACCGCCAATGCTTCTCTTCCTTAACTGCAACTACCAGTATTTTGCGACAAAAGACCCCTCCTCCATAGATGGACCATGAGGACTGCGAGGCCAGACCCAGTGTGACTTTTCATCTCCCTCAAGATAAAAATATCTTGCTCCATTTGAGACTAAATTTAATCTTTTTGCCAAATGTGAAGCTGCTATACTCCAGTTTCTTAAATATAAAACATGTGAGATGAAGCAAGGCTTGCATACAGGGAGATCTAACCAGACATCTCAGAGTTCCAATGAGGCCACAAATCACAGAGCTTCATTATTTGGGATGCGATTAATGGTAGAAATAGACTGATGGTGGCTTGCTCAACCTTACCCTTGCCACGATTCTGGATTGAACACACTGTCTCCTGTAAAGAACATCTCTGCTTAGTACGTGCACACAGCAGGTATTGGTTCATTCTTGCACCAATTTCCACCCACTGTCATTTGTTGTTTATAGTGATTTTCGAAACTTTTTATTTTGCAAAAATTTCAAGCTTACAGAAGTGCTGCAATCTTCGTTAAGAGAACTATATAGCTTTTACCCAAATTCACCAACTTTGCTTTGAATGAACACGTTAAATATTTTAACTCATTATTAATGAGGGAAAAAGGCAATGTCACAACTGGTTCAAAGGTTCATTTATAGATCAGAAATATGGAAATGAATTTGCAAATGGATGCAAAACTTCTTCCACAAAGGGGGAAGGAAGTCAGCTGCACCTCCACTTGACAGAATTTATGTACAAGGATTATTTTGCCTCGCTGTGATGACTCACTAACTTTTAATATTTTGCCACAAATCCTTTATCATTCCCTTTTTCTCTAATTAAATTTTTCTGAACCCTTTGAGAATAATTTGCATGCATCGTGCCCCTATAACCATTAATACCTTTAATTCACTGTGAATTGTGAAAGAAAACACATTTTCTTACATAACCATGGCAAATTATTGAATTCAGAAAATTTAGCATTGATATAATACTTTTCTTTAATCTACAATCCATGTTTTGTTAGTTATTCTAATAACATCCTTTTTTTTTTTACTGCTTTATCATTTAAATTTTATTTTATTTATTTTTTTATACAGCAGATTCTTATTAGTTATCTGTTTTATACATATTAGTGTATATATGTCAATCCCAGTCTCCCAGTTCATCCCCCCCCCCAATTCTAATAACATCCTTGATGGCATTTTTCTTTCTCTAGTACTGAATTCAGTCTGGGGTCGTATATTTCATATACTTATCATGTCTCTTGTTTTTTATTGAGGTGTAGTTGACACACAACATTATATTAGTTTCAGGTGTACAACGTAGTGATTCGATATTTGTATATATATATTTGATTTGATATTTGTATATAAAATGATCACCAAAATAAGTCTAGTTAGCATCTGTCACCATACATAGCCACAGAATTTTTTTCTTATGATCAGAACATTTAAGATCTACTCTCTTAGCAACTTTCAAATATGCAACACAGTATTATTAACTATAGTCACCAAGCTGGTCATTACATCCCCAGGACTTGTTTATTTGATAATAAACCACTTTCACTCATTTCACTCTTCAACCCTCCACCCCTCTGCCTCTGGCCACCACCAATCTGATCTCTGTATTTATCATATCTCTTTAGGTTCTTAATATTTTTCAGAAAAAGTTTGAAGTTTGTCTGTGTTGGAAATTGTGACATTTCTATATTTGTGTGTTTGTGTGTGTGTATGTTGCTTCATTTACGATAATATCCTTAGCTATTATGTCAAAAGCTGACTTAAAAAAAATATATATTTCAACTCCAAAGTGATACTGGGGGGAAAATAGCAAGCATAAATCAGAACATCAAAGTAAGTCCCACCATACCTACAGTGTACAAATAGCTGTTGATGAGTTTGCCATGCTTACTGAACTGAATAAGTATAAAAGCTTTTCGTGTGCATTCCTATTTTCAGGCCCAGTACAGTACGTTAACCTCAGAATATCAAATTGAATCAAGGGTTCTGAGAAGAGCCGCCTGCAAAGCAGTTAGACTGACAACTCTTCATTACACTATCTAGATTTGGGTTTCAGACAACCATAACCGGGGCCTTTTCTAACCTCTCACCTATAGTCAGATATGCACAGCCACCCAAATCAAGGGCTCCGTACCTCTTAAACGTGAAGTCCACTGAGGCCCGCAAAGCTGAGCCCAAAATTGTTAGGAATGATGACATTTTTCCTGGCGAGGCCTGAATAACCAGCCCTTGCAAGGCTGCTGGCCACACAGTATGTCAGCACATGTTATGCAGTCTGGGGCTGAGTGGATGTGTCAGCTGCCCATTAGACCACACTAAAATAGAATTGCTGGGTGCCTGAAGCATGAAGCATGATATTAGATAAAGTGATGAAATTTCACTCGATTAAAGAGCCAGGTCAAGGACAGTTACCTCAGGAAATTCCTTCTTTCCTCGAATATTCTCACAACTTTGATGAATTTATCGTTTTCTTGCTTATTTTTCATTATCGTTTGGGGCTTTATGAACAATAAAAGGTGCCCTCAGCAGGCACTGACATATTGGAGTGATCAGAATCATAGGTTATATTGATTCAAAGAAAGAAAGGGGGGAAAAAGATGGAATTGACATTGCCTCAGGTCAAAAGCCCTTGGAAATGTTGGATTGATTTGTTTAGACAGTTGTTTGATTTCTCTCTCTCTTTCTCTTTCTCTAGCTCTTTTGTTTTGTTTTTCTTAATAAAGGCATAGGAAAAAGAACAGAAAACGGTAATCTTTTTTATTTTAGGCCAGTCGAAGGATAGGAACAGAAGCATATGGCTTGGCAGAAAGTTTTATTTTTATTTATTTGATTTATAAGGACAGGAGAGAAATGCTTCTTGCAAAGGGCTTCTCTTATCAAAAGGACTTGCAGGCTGAGAGTAATGACTGCATACCTGCATTGCTTCTTAAATCTGTGTTGGAAAACCACAGCTAGCCAGGGTAAAGCAGTTTGGCTGTTTCCCCCAGCAGGGAAAAAAACAAAAAACACCATTTTGTTTCATTAGTACTGTACTCTGACTTATTTCATTCACAGTAACATTTGAGAAGCAAAAGAAATGAGAAGTGAATATTCAGATCACTTCAGTTCCACACTTAGAGCTTAATGATTCTTCCACCTCTCCTCCTCCCCTCCTATCCTGCCAGTGAGGGTGAGGTTCTTTTTTTTTTTTTGTGGTACACGGGCCTCTCACTGCTGTGGCCTCTCCCGTTGTGGAGCACAGGCTCCGGATGCGCAGGCTCAGCGGCCATGGCTCACGGGCCCAGCCGCTTCGCGGCATGTGGGATCTTCCCAGACCGGGGCACGAGCCTGCGTCCCCTGCATTGGCAGGCGGACTCGCAACCACTGCGCCACCAGGGAAGCCCTGAGGGTGAGGTTCTTAAGTGGGCATGGCATCCCGGGACATCCCTGAGGGAGCAGCGCCGAGGCCAGCTCGTCGGAACGTGTAGAGCTCTAACTCAGTTGGTTCAGCTGCTCCTTCTTTGGGTCAGAAATTCCACATTTGCGAATGTGCTCACCTTGGGGGTGGAGGACATTTTGGAGGAATAAGCTTTCGGCACCACCACTTGAGGGTCATTACAAACTCTCAACTCAATAAATGATTGAGGAGCCTTAGTTTAGTAAATTTCGCAGGCAATAGTTTGACTTTGGTGCTCCTCTTCTACCTTATAAGACTATAAAGACGATGAAAAAAAGGGCCTTTATTTACAGGTTTGTTGAGTTCTAAAGAGAAAAAGTATTACCTAGGTTCCAAATGGTGTCATGATTATATTTCCATATAATATTAATTTTTAATACTAGTGGACAAAGAATTTGTGTGACCCAGTGATCTGTACTTACTTGGAATGTGAACCATAGACACACCTAAAATTTACATCTGCTTTTTTAGCAAATTCCTTACGCATTACAGGAATGTTTCTATAAATTGAACTTCTTTTATAACACCATTTCCTAGGTAAGAGTCGCTGTCCAAGGAAGAAATATGTTAAGTGATAGCCTAGTGGAATGCACAGGAAATGCAGGAAGCCTTGTTGGGTATAATGCTGGTTTTTCAGTGTCTTTATAATTGATAGAACAAAAGTGAGAGGGCACATTTTTTTTTTTTTAGTTACAGGAAAGAAGGACAATTACTAGTTACATAGAAATGTTTGGATCTGATCAACTGTAGTCTTTATTTTCTTTTTCCCCTGGGGGTTTTATTTTTTGTTTTTCAAAATATTGAAGTGGTTTGAAAGATCAGAAGGCAGTGATGCCAGGTTTTCTATTATTAGCATGGAAGTGATAGCATCTTTTTTATCCCTTGGGAGAAGAGGTGGCAGTTGGAGGCTGAGGAGTTCTCAGTGCTGTATCGGCAAGCTTTTCACCAAAGCAAAAGCAGAAATAAGAATATCTGCCTGTAATAAAAGAAGTCTGTTACTTTTTCTCAGTATAAAGTAAGGGGTAAAGACATACCAATCGAGATAAAAGTGCCATGAAATGGGAGGAATTTTAAACTCTCCCTTCCCTGTTCTGGGTGAGTTGGATTCTGGTCTCTTGGAGGCCAAGGACCACTTGGCTGCCATTCTCTGTGTTTTTCACTAGTTGCTGGCTTTGTTTGTGTCATGTTATTTTGGCTTAATAAAATCCTTCACTCAGCTACAGGATGGGGAAGGTCCACACCAAGCATTGGTTGGCAAAGTAAGGGTGCATCAGTTTTTTTTAAGATGCAGGAGGAGGCCTGTGACACATGTTTTCTTCCTCTTCATCGAACGCTTGGGCAGCAGGAGGCAAGAATTGTATTCTACTTATGGTCATCTTGCTTATGATGAAAATCACATGCTTTGTCCGAGCAACAATAAAAAAAATTACTTTGAAACCTCTCATTGGCACCTTTAATGAGCACAATAGATAGAAGAATATGCTTATCAAAATGTGTCCTCCTTTTCTCCATGATAAACTCAGTAAATATTCCATTAGAAGAAGGGTTTGGTTTCCCACGTGGATTGTGGAATCTCTTGGGTTATATTAAGGCTGTAAATGCAGCTCAAAGCAGCTCAGAGCCTCGCTCTAGGAGATGGGTGCTTTTTATTTTTGATTCTTTCCCAAGAGGTTCTGATTACCCCAATGCTCATTTGGTGCAGTAATGGAAAGGAAATTTCCTACAGGCGACTGCAACAGAGCCTCGGTTGAGTGTTTGCTACCTTAGGAGAACCAGGTCATTCTCACATCTGCTGGGGAAACACATGCTCCCTGAGAGAAAAGAATTGGGAAAACAGACTCCTCTGACAAGTGCAGCACTTCTGTTGCAGAACATTCCCAGACAGTGCCAGAGGGCAGATCTAGTATTCCTGATCAAATTGTCTCCACATTTTCTTCTTCTTTTTAAAATTTATGGGTTTTGTCTTATTTATTTTGTTTTAACATGAGAGAACTGAAAGGGAAAACTGTTCAAGATGTACATTCTTCTAATGTGAAGGCTTCATGATTTCAGTTCTGAATACTGATTTCTGTCACCTCGGCCAACAAGGAAGACACATATTTCTTTTTCTCTCCATGATGCCTTCAACGACATGACACATGGATGATGGACTATGTGAGGATTTAACCAAGCCTGATCTTTCCGCCTGGGGGCACACACAGCACTTAAAGCCTCACTGAGTCCTTATTTATTTATTTACTCATTATTTTTTAGATTTCTCTTGAGAAATCCTGGTATTTAAAATCCACTTCCTTTTTCATCCTTTAAACAGAGAATTCATTTTTCTTATTACAGAGCAACTATCTTCAGAAGCCAAAGTAGTAAAGTTCTAATTACAGGGAAATTCCACAAATATTTCAATTGTGATTCTTTCATTATTTAATTACTGGAGTTTTTGTATGATCTCTTCTTTACCTGGGCACTGCGCAGAGGAGAAATTGCATGTCCTTCAGTCTTAAGGTTAATTCATCCGTCATGTCACTTTGACTGATTATTTTCTTTCCCATGTACTACACGGCATAACACTTTCTGCTGGATTCAGCTAGATTCATTCCCGTCTGGTTTCCTGTGTTGCTAGTAATGTGACTTGCCAGGGAGTTTGCTTGTAGCCAGTGCTGGATTGCCTAAGAGCAATGGAGCACCTCTTGAATGACATAGGAATTCCTTTAACACCATTGACATTGTGATTCCTTTAGGATAAGACGTGCTACAGTCTTTTTTTTTTTTTTTCCTTTCTGCCTGACTTATCTAGGTAGGAATTAATATACAGATAAGTGAGTGAACAGAAAAGAGGATGAGGTGTGGGTCTCAGAGATCTGGGTTTTAGATTATTCACATGGAACATTAAAAATTAAACTACATTTGAAGTGGTTTCAGGGGAAATCTACCGGTACCCAAGATCCTGTGGCATTTAAATATCATTCAAGGCAAAGCTGCAAAATGGCCAGTTGGTCTTAAAACTCATCACAAAATGTGGAAACAAAAAGGATGAAGGCATAGCAGAAATACATTTATTTAGGAAGGCCTTAACAATTCAGATGTGGTCAAAGAGAGTTCTCAGTGGCCATTTCTGAAAGAGGTCGTTGGTTTTGACGAATGTCAATTATTACCTGAATCCAACTGAGGCTGAATTTCAAATCCCAAGCAATAAACAAGAGAAGGGGGTGGGGACTGCTGGTCAGTGAGGGACAGAGGGGCTGGGGCCAGGGAAAGTATCATTGAGAAGATGACATTTGATCAAGACCATGAATGAGAAGTTCAGGTCAGCCTCATAGAGTCTTCCGGGTAGGGATAATAGCAAGTTAAAGGCTGTGAGGTAAGAGGGTGCCTGGCGAGTTTAAAGAAAACTGAGGAGACCAGATTTTCATGGAATGTTGCTGTAAATGGTGCGATAGAAGAAAATGTGGGGTCATGAGAGGGTTTTCTTCAAGATGCTTGACACCAATGGGGATGACCCAATAGAAAGAAAGAAATTCATGATGTAGAGAGAAGACTTGGAGAGGAAGTTTCAGGAGTTAGAATGGGCTAAGAGACGGGAGGTGGAGTCTAGTACACATGGGAAGGGTTGGCTGTAGAGAGGAGCCTAAAGAGTTTACCCACCGTAGCAGGAGGAAAGCACAAGGGCACCACTCCAGATAACAAAGGAGATTAGTGTTGGGAGCTTCAAAATCTCTTCTGATTATGTGTGTGTGTGTGTGCGCGTGTGTGCATGTGTGTGTGTGTGTGTAAATAAAGTCATTGAGTGTAAAGATGGGGAATATGTATTAGAAGTGTGAGGAGAAAGAAAAAAACTTGAGATAGTCATCTAGGGCATTGTTTCTTATAGTGTGGTCCACACAAGCAGCATCAGCATCACCTGGGCATTTGTTAGTGATACAGTTTCTCAGGCCCCACCCCCAAACTAACTGATTCAGAAACTTTGGGAGGGGACCCAGCAGTTTGAGTTTTCATGTGCCCTCCAGGTGATTCTGTGGTAGTCTCAAGTTCCGTGACCACTTGTTCAGGGTAACAGGAGAGTGATGGATTATGGAAATGTTGTATGATTCATGGGTAGAAAGAAGGACAGTGGTCAGGAATTTGAAATGAGATCAGTCAGCAAGCTTGTATGGCTTTCTCCAGGCATGGCCATCTCTGTGGGTGGACAGAGCAAGCCAGGTAGATTTGATCTGGCCTGGGTCTTTTTCAGATGAGAACAATGAGACAAGATTGTTAAGAATATATGCCAAGGTATAATATAGTGATGGGCCCATCGTCACAAGCTAGGTGAGATGGGAAGCCCAGGGACCGTGAAAATATATGATTAATGCCTGATAGCTGCTGGTGGAGCCAAAGTTTCTTAGAGTTGGAGTATTATCAAGAATGAGCTGGGGGCTTCCCTGGTGGCGCAGTGGTTGGGAGTCCGCCTGCCGATGCAGGGGACACGGGTTCATGCCCCGGTCTGGGAGGATCCCACGTGCCGCGGGGCGGCTGGGCACGTGGGCCATGGCCGCTGAGCCTGCGCGTCCGGAGCCTGTGCTCCGCAACGGAAGAGGCCACAACAGTGAGAGGCCCGCGTACCGCAAAAAAAAAAAAAAAAAAAAAAAAAGAATGAGCTGGAAAGAGAGAACGCTTGGAATTGCAATTCTGGAGGAGTTACTTTGCTGGTAAAGACAAATCTAGGGTATGACCTTTAGAGTGAGTGGTTTAGGTGGAGTAGAGGATGTGAGAGTTAGAGGATTGAGCGTAAAGAAACTGAGAGTCTAGGATGTTGTAAAGATCATGTATATATGGGTACTGAAGTCACCAATATATTGGAGAAGTGGCAGGGAGCCAGGAGCTAAAATTTTCAAGGAATTAGGGGAGTAACCTGGGGGCCTATAGGTGACTGCAACAAGTTGGATCGGTGATTGATAAAGACTAATGACGTGACATTCAAGGATGGGGATTTTGTTGTTGTCGTTCTTGTGATGGGAGGGAGGCAGTATGAAACCAGAAGGACACCTACCCCGCCTGCAGGCCTGGTGTTGCAAGTCTTGCAAGGCAGGACAGCTATCACTTCAGAGGGCTGGGTGAAGAGCAAGTAGTTTCCTGAGAGGAGACTCCGTTCATTTAGAGAAAGAAGCGAAAGGAACGTTCTGAGAAGAACTGAGCGTGAATTCCAGAAGGCAGTGTGGAATGGTTCTAGGAATTGGGGATGAGTGTAGAGCGGATAAGAAAAGGGGAACTGTAGAGACGGTTGAGGAAAGCATCCAGGAAGGTGAGAGGTGATCGAAAGTCTTGGCTTCTTGTGGGGCCTGACACCCATCAGAACATGTGGCAAAATGAGGTTTGCCTAGATTTTCTCAACGTAGGTACCGAGCACAAGGCTGGGAGCGCTGTAGGGCAGTGGGCCATGGTGGTCTTGCCAGCAGCATCCTGAGGCCCTCTCTTTCACTCCTGCCGGTGGTGGTGTGAGGCCAGGGATGGGTGGCCTTATTCTCAGTACATATCTGGAAATCCACGAGAGGGGTGGAGGCCAGGGAAGGGTGATTTTCTCTCCTGTGAGGCTGGCTCTCCAATCAGAGTAGATCTGAAAGCATCTATTTGAAAATGGTGTTGGAAATGAGTTGAAGAGCAGGTGAGTCAAGGCTACTATAATTTCAACCCCCTAAACCATGCTCTACTCGAGAATTATGGGGTGGTCATACAAGTTCCACTTACCTACTCTTGTCTTTTTTAAGCATTGCAAATAAAAAAGAAAAAAAGGAGATTAAAAAGTATCTGAATATGTGTCCATTTATCCCTTCAGTTTTGTGAGATCCAGTGATTGTACCTCTGGTGTATTCATTGGTATAATTTCCAGCAAAAGAGCCCACTTTATTCCATGTTGGGGCCCCATTCATTTCCCCTGGCATGTTCCTGTATGTGGAGGTATTTGGTTTGTTAACTGGTGAAGAGATGCTCTTAGGACCCAGCATGGTTTGATGGCTTGAGCACAGGTCCTGGGTGTGAGGAGTGTACCTGGGATGCAATAATTCATACTTCTCTGGGGATGCACACCTGGAATGCAGAGATGGGGACTACCAAAAAAGCAGTTGTTTTAGATGCCAAATACTTTCAGAACAGCTAACTCCAGTGGAAGCCTCTTCAAATATGGCAAGAATCCAAGGTCTCTAGGCTGTACACACTGTTTTCACACTGTAAGCCATTGCTCTGTGTGGAAATGCTCGAATGCAATTAGAATTCTTATCATGTGTCTTTAGTGGCAGAATATTGAATGCAGACTGACAGGTCCAGTTAGAAAATGCACCCCTTCCCCACCCCGCAGCTAGGCTTAATGTACAGCAAGGGAAGGGACGATGCAAAAATAGTACCTCTTGATGAGTCAAGATTGATTCTAGAAAAATTTAAAGAAGAATTATATTTTCAAGGAAATGGGTAATGGAGGAAGCTCTGGACAGCTTCTGGCAACTTTGAGTATCTGCAGGGAGTTGGAGGGATGAGAGAAAGAGATTTGCTTCTCCAAGGCCTCTCCTAAGAAACAGAAGAAGAGAAAAACAAACATGAAATGACAACCAATAAAACCCCTTTAAACCTGAAAGGAAGCCTTACCTTTAAAGTGGAAGGTCACAAAGAAGACATACAGATGGCCAACAATTGCATGAAAAAATGCTCAACATCACTAATCATTAGAGAAATGCAAATCAAAACCACAATGAGGTATCACCTCATACTGGTCAGAACGGCCATCATCAAAAAACCTACAAACAATAAATGCTGGAGAGGGTGTGGCGAAAAGGGAACCAACCATCTTGCACTGTTGGTGGGAATGTAAATTGATACAGCCACGATAGAGAACAGTATGGAGGGTCCTTAAAGAAGGAGGAGGTAAAAATAGAACTACCATATGACCCAGCAATCCCACTACTGGGCATAAACCCTGAGAAAACCATAATTCAAAAAGAGTCATGTACCACAGTGTTCACTGCAGCACTATTTACAATAGCCAGGACATGGAAGCAACCTAAATGTCCATCAACAGATGATTGGATAAAGAAGAGATGACACATATGTACAATGGAATATTACTAGGCCATAAAAAGGGATGAAACTGAGTTATTTGTAGTGAGGTGGATGGACCTAGAGTCTGTCATACAGAGTGAAGTAAGTCAGAAAGAGAAAAACAAATACCGTATGCTAACGTATATATATGGAATTAAAAAAAGCGGTACTGATGAACCTAATGGCAGGGCAGGAATAAAGATGCAGACGTAGAGAATGGACTTGAGGGCATGGGGCGGGCTGGGGGAGGGGAGGCTGGGATGAAGTGAGAGAGTAGCATTGACATATATACACTACCAAATGTAAAATGAATGGCTAGTGGGAAGCTGCTTTGTGACGACCTAGAGGGATGGGATAGGGAGGGTGGGAGGGAGGCTCAAGAGGGAGGGGATATGGGGATATATGTATACATATAGCTGATTCACTTTGTTGTACAGCAGAAACTAACACAACATTGTAAAGCATTTATACTCCAATAAAGATGTGAAAAAAAAATAAAGAGGAAGGTCAATAATTTTCTCACTCACTTCCCTTTTTATTACTATTACCACCAACCACTGTTAGTTTCTTTACAGATATTTTCTATATTTAGAAAATATCATTTTGAAAAACACAAATGGAATCAATCTATATCTGTTATTTTGCAATTTTGTTTTCAATTTAATGTGTTTTGGACCTGAAGTTTTACTGTAACCTTTTGTTCAGTTGTTTAATGCTCTGTGTATACTTATGGCATAATTTATATAACCTATCCTTATTAACCCTTAAATGGCTTTCATTTGGACTATTACAACAGTTGCTGCAGTTAATATCCTTGTGCATGTTAATATTTTGTGCACTGAGGCAAGTCTATCTGTGGGCTAAATTTCTAGAAGTGTGATTCCTGAGTCAAAGAATACATGCATACTTTTTTAGCTTGTTAAATTATTTTATTTTAGGTTTAAAGTGTTCTTACAAATCAATATGTAGAAGATGAAAAAATATGTAAAACTAAGTAATGGTAAAGGTATATGACAGGAAAAGAAATACAATTGGTTAATAAGCAAGTGAAAAGATACACAAAGTTACTCATAGTTAAAGAAATGAAAATTAAAACAAGATACCATTTTACCTATAAAGTTCATAAATACTTGTAAATCTGATCCCACATTTCATTGGTGAGGATGGGGAACCCAGGACAGGCACGTGCTATTGGTGGTGGTGTAAGTGATCATCGCTTGTTTTGGAAGGTGCTTCAGCAATAGCTCTGCCAATATTTTTACTCCCGAATGCCCTGCCACTGGGCCTGGACCTACACTCCGCTCACATGATTAGAGAAAGATCTTTAGGCTAAACTAATTATAGTTTATTTTTCAGTTTTGAAAGCTGCCTGACTTACCTCATTATGGATCGATTAACTAGTTTAAGTCTGAAGGCATTTTTTTCATTCCTTTAATTAATGTTTATTAGGCATCTATTATGTGCCAGTGGGAACACAGTGGGGGACATAGTGATGACTAGCAGTGGAGTGACAGACAAGGCTTGTGCTCTCACAGATTTTGTATGCTAATGGAGGAAGTTGGCAACAAGCAAATGTACAGTCAGATATATAATGTATAGCAGGAGATGACAAGTACTGTGGTGGAAACAAAACAGGTAACAAAACAAAACAGTGGTGGCAAGTGCCTAGAGGGCTATTTAGATAGTATGCCAGAGAGTCTCTCCGAAGAGGTGATATTTAAGCTGAATGATGAATGACAGGAAAGAGGTGGCTATGCAAAGACCTAGAAAGGGCCCTCTAAGCAGAGAGCACAGCATGGGCAAAGGTCCTGGGGCAGGCATGAGGACCAGTGTTACCGGGTGAATTGTGTCCTTCCAAAATTCATATGTTGAAGCCCTAACCCGCAATGTGACTGTATTTGAAGAAAGGGCCTTTAAGGAGGTACTTCAGGTTAATGAGGTCATAAGGGCAGGGCTCTTATCCAATATGACTCGTATCCTTATAAGAACAGGAAAAGACACCAGGCATGTGCATGCCCAGAAGGAAGGCCATGTGAGCACACAGGGAGAAGGCAGCCCGCTGCAAGCCAAGGAGAGAGGTCTCAAGGGAAACCAAGCCTATTTGGTTTGGGCTTCTAGCCTCCAGAACTATGAGAAAATAAATACCTGTTGGTTAAGCCACCAGTCTGGTATTTTGTTATTGCAGCTCGAGCACACTAAGACAACCAGCGTGGCTGAAGCTTAGTGACAAGGGAGCAAAAGGGAAGACATGGAGTCTGCGATGTAGGCAGCGGCCAGAGCCAGGATGACAGGGCTTTGAGGGCCAAGGTTAAGAGGCTGGGTTCCATTCTAAGTGTGATAGGAAGGTATGTGGGGGTAACATTTAAAAATCTTGCTCTGATTGCTTTGATGAGAATGGAATGGAATGGGCAAACAAGAGGTAGAGAGGACATGAGGAAGCCTTCACAGAAGTCCAGAAGAAAGAACAGGTGATGGTGTCAGCTAGAGTGTAGAGATGGAGATTGAGAGTGGTGAACAGATTTGGGATGTGATTTGGTGTAAGTGAGGGAAGCCTAGGAGACCCCTCCCCAGTGGTGTACCAAGAGGTGATGGGAGTGATCCATCCAATAAGGGATACACTGTCCACAGAGAATTTAAAGGCATTAATAACATCGACCAAAAGTCTTCTGCTTTTAATTAACGGCATGTGCTGATAATTCTAGACAATGTCCATGATACCACATTCCTCCTGGCAAGCTTGGAAATCTCCTACTATCTCCCACCATCCACCTGCCTGGGCCCAGAGGCTGGGGGAGGGAGTGTGAGCCCACCGGTGCAGTGAAGCTGAGTCTCTCAAGCTCTTCCCTCTAAGACTAGCGACTTCCCCTCTCTCCCTGAAGGGTGAGTGGTGAAAGGTGTGAGTGGAGAAAGCAACAGAATCCTTTCTGCCAGCACGTTTTCCACAGGACGAGACAGAGCAGATCCCTCCTTTGCACCTGAGGCACAGACATAGGGAGAGGTGGCGAGGTATTCCTGAATTCTCCTTAGCTTTCTGTTCTGTTCTGTTGTCTGTCGAAATTAGAGTTCACAAGTGAAATCAACTTCAACTCAAACCTTAAGACCAATGGTCAAGGCTATGGTCAACCAAGGGCAAGGCTGTCCCCTGAGGAAAGGGGCCAGCAGCATGTCAGGGCAGCCCAGGTCCTCTTGTGCCATTCCCAGCACCCAGCAAGACTGAGGATCATTTCCTGGCACAAGTGAGCTGTGTAGTTCAGCTTTTATGATATAGAGGGGTCATAAAAGAACATTAAGTTATTTCAAAGGCCAAGTTGAGTTTTAGGCTGATTCTTATCTCAAACTATACCCAAACACATTAGCCAAAATAGCTCACCAGAGATTATGGAATTGATCCAAATAATACAGTATTGATTCCCCACATATGAGCAATGGATCACTTCTTAAAGTCCTAGAAGAAATTAGAGTTCAAAAGTGAAATCCAAATAGAAATCACCTTTTCCCTGTAAACCAAGACACTTAATTCTAAAATGCCTCCCTCCTCCATTTCCCATTCTGCTGAGTCACAGAGCCTCACGCAGCTGCTGCAGCCTGTGCCGTCTTCCTGGGAAGCTGCACCAGGGGCTGTATACTCCTAAGAGTGGATCCATCCAGCCCCAGGACTCTAAGGTGTCCCATGTCCCCAAAGAGTCAAAAGGTCAACCTGATTCCTAAGATGGTTGATGATAGCCACAGATCCATACAAATAGCATTCATGGATGATCCCCAGAGACAGCATGTCACAAATAGAATCAATGTTCCCCTTTTTTTTTTGAGCCAGCGATGGATCAAAGCTGAGAGTTGGTGGAGGAAGTAACACAGAGAAAAGAAAGTATGAAGGAAAAAAATCATTTTGTCTTTAGATTTGCCAGGATGCCAGTTACTCTATGCCAGCTGTCTGGAGTATACAACATGTTCACTTAAACTCAATTGGGAAAATTTTCCATCATGAGCTTCAACATACTGCCATATGCTTCTCCCTGAGCCTTACATAAGGCCAGAGCTTCTCGCCTGAGCCACTGCCGTTGGAACTTTCTTCCTCAGAATTCTGAGAAGTAAAGACCTCTGTTTGCTGCATGCTTGCCCTACCAAACTTGCAGCAGCTGTGGATTCCTTCACAGGTGTGGATTCCTCTCTGTGGCTGTCGAAATCCCCCATACCTGTGCCTCAGTGGACCCCCAAAGTTTTTCCTTCTCTCAGTTTTTTTCTTAATTCTCCAGGCTGTGAATAAATTTAACTGCTCAAGAGGCAACACAAAAATCCCTTGTTAAACACCCATTTCCTGGTACATTAAGACCACAGCTGTGGACAAATGGGAAGAACCAAGCAAATATCCTTTGTATCTTATATGCCCAGCCCTCCAAAAATCTCATGCATTCATGTCTCCACACATATCCCCAGACCTTTTTGAGGTGAAGCTCCTTAACATCTATTAAGGACCCTACTCTTTCCAGGGCCATGGGTATGTCAAAAGCTCTGTGAGACCCTGAACTCCTACGTGTCTTAAGTGAGGTGACCCAGAGAAGTCTTTACTGATGCCAGATGAGAAATCTCTGTGTCTGCTCTCCACCAGGTACCTGCTCATTCATTTTGAGGCTCCAAATCAACAGTGGGTTGCTTTTAGTGATAATTCCTCCTGTGGCTGCCCACCTGAGGATTCTGGGCATGGATGCAGATAATTGTCAATTGCTGGGGCCTGTGATTACTGAGTCTAGACTCCTTGGCCCTGACATCCCAGACCTGCTTTAGCCATCCACTTGTAAGAGGCAGAGGAACTGGAATAGAGGGAGAAGGGTGTGGCCTGCATCTCAGTCACCATAACTAATGGAACAAGAAAGAAGCAGGTGCTGCTTCTAAACACATGAAAAGTGAAAAAGGAAGCTGATGGCTTAGTTTCTGCATTGGAGACATGGTGTCTTAGTCCATTTGGGCTGCTATAATGAATTACCATAGACTGAGTGCCTTGTAAACAACAAATATTTATTTCTCATGGTTCTGGAGGCTGGAAGTCCAAGATCTAGGTGCTGGCAGATTTGGTGTCCGGTGAAGGCCCGCTTTCATTAATGACTGTCTTCTCACTGCAACCTCACATGGTGAAGGGATGAGCTAGCTCCCTGGGGCCCTTTTATAAGAGCACTAATCCCGATCAGGAGGGCTCCAACCTCATGACCTAATCATCTTCCAAAGGCCCCACCTCCTAATACCATCACTTTGGGGGTTAGGATTTCAACATATGAATTCTGGGGGGACACAGACATTCAGAGAACATGATAATCCTGGCAGTTACTATATGTGGTCAAATGAATGTTTGGTCCACTGACCCAAACAGTTCCATAGGCAAGGACTAGAAGCTTGCTGCAAAAGGCAGGTTGTGGGTGCCACTGGGTGGGCATGCCTGGGCTTGGGATTTGAAAGCAGATGCTGGTCTTTTTTCAATAACAAGATACAGTAACTGTGAATTAGTAAAATATGAACCATTGAATATCTGGCTCTGACTATATGGATTAGCCACTACTTTTCCCATGGGGCAGAGAAACTTAGAGAAAGAGAGGGGACAGGAGAGCACCAAGTATTTACCATAATACTCGTGGTATTTGTGCAGAATGCCAGATAGAGAGGCGTGAGTAGTGTATCAGTCAGGTTCAGCAAAAAAAGAGAACCAGTAGAGTGTGTGTGTGTGTGTGTGTATAAAATGATATTTATTGCAATGTATGGGCTCATGTAATTGTGGGGACTGGTGAGGCAAGTTTGAAATCTCTAGGGCGGTCCATCAGGAAGGGAAGGCTGGAAACTCTGGGGCAGGAGCTGATGTTGCAGTCCACGGGGGAATTTTTTCCTTACTCAGGGAAACCTCAGTTCTGCTCTTCAGGCCTTCCAACTGCTTGGATCAGTCGCATCCAGATTATCCTGTCCAAAGGATAATCTCCTTTACTTAAAGCTAACCGATTATAGTTATTAGTCACATCTACAAAATATCTTTGCAGCAACACTTAGATTAGTGTTTGAATAGGTACTAGAGTTGAGCCAATTTGACACATAAAAATTAAGGAGAATTGTCTGCCTTTTTCCAGCGGCTGGGCAGATGTTCAGGGAAAGGTGTTTCAGAGAGTGGGAGCACCATATGCAAAGAGGAATTGGAAGAAACTTAGAGTGAAGGAAAAGAAGGTTACAAAGGCAGATGAAAAAGTAGGCAGAGGCAAAATCATAAGTACCATTCTGTTTTAGAACGAGACAGTTTGGATTTTATCCAGATAGAGGAGTCTTGAGATTCTAAGGTAGCGAAGGATATGACAAGATACGTCATAGAAAGATATGTTGTAGAAAGATCAGACAGGTGACCACATAAAGGGCCTGGACGAGCAAAACTGGAGACAAGAAGGCTGGCCAAGAGATAGTGGACAGAATCCTGGTTGGAAATGTGTTTTGGGGTAAAGTTTGAGAGCAGGGCATAAATTCACCATAATTTAAAATATTTAAGAAGTAGAATTTACAACACCTGGTCAGGATTGAAATGGAGTTGAGAGAGAAGTCCAGCTGCTTTGTCTGGGCAACAGGGTTTTTGGCCATTCATTTGCTGAAAGAGTGAATTGAGAAGGAGATACAATTTGGTGCCTCTGCTGACATGTAGTGTGTGTCATGGGTTTGGTATCAGAAGGTGTCTGTGAACATCCATATGTTGATAGGCAATTCTGGAGTCTTGGAGAGATGCCTGAGCTAAAAATAAAATTTTGTGATCTTTTGTTGGATATTTACTGGAGAGTTATGCAAATAGAAAAAGATTATTTAGGAAGTCTGTGAGCAAGAGAAAACCCCAAAGAGAATAGGAAAAGAGGAAATAAGAGAGAAGAGAAGAGGGACAAGGAGAGAATCCTCGGGGACACTTAACATTTAATAGACCAAACAGGAAGAGAATCTTGTGAATGATGTAAAAAGCAGATGAGGAAGCATATGCTCTTCCAACCACTCCCTAAACAGTGATTTTCAATAAAGTATTGCCTTTGGTCCTCTTCTATTCTTTCACCAAAGATGTATCAAATGCCTTCTGGTGCCAGACACTATCCTGGAGATACAATGATGAACAAGTCACCCTTGTGATTTCTGCCCTTGAGTACTTTAGATCAAGATTTCATGTGTCTGTCGATGCTAGGATGGAGCAGAATCACCCCCAGATGGGAACCACTGCTCTCAGGTCTAATGGCAGGGACAGATACATAAACAATATAATTACCTCATAATATATATTATAAGAGGTTTAAAATTGGTCAAGATAATTCATTCCAAATGACAGAATCCATTCTTGCTATTTAAGCAGCAAGGGATAATGAATATTCCCAGAAAGGGATATTAGGTAACTTATGGAATCTATGGGAGACTGCCGGGAGCAACACATCCAGAAACATCACAGCCGGAAAAAAACAGCCAAGTGTACCCCTCCATATCACTCTGGTAAAGCACCACCACTGCCACTGCGTCCATTTAAGACCCAGTGTACTGGAGCCTGGATGCTAGAAGCCCTCCACAGCTACCCCAGAAAAACCTGCCACACTTTGCTTGCATGGATGCTGGATGATCTTCCCATGTGATGCTTGCTCACTTCCAAAATTTCCATAGGCATATCTGATTGGCAGAACTGAGGTTATGTACCTGGTTGTGTTTTCTTTGTTTGTTTGTTTGTTTTTGGCTGCGTTGAGTCTTTGTTGCTGTGTGCAGGCTTTCTCTAGTTGCAGCGAGCAGGGGCTACTCTTCGTTGCTGTGTGCAGGCTCTAGGGCACACACGCTTCAGTGGTTGTGGCTCGCGGGCTCAGTAGTTGTGGCTCGCAGACTCAGTATTTGTGGCTCGCGGGCTCAGTAGTTGTGGCTCACGGGCTCTAGAGTGCAGGCTTAGTAGTTGTGGCACACAGGCTTAGTTGCTCTGTGGCATGTGAGATCTTCCCGGACCAGGGATCAAACCCGTGTCCCCTTCATTGGCAGGCAGATTCTTAACCACTGCGCCACCAGGGAAGTCCCCTGGTTGTGTTTTAAGTGCAGTGAGAACCTGATGATTTTGAAGCAAGGAAATGATGAGATTTTATTCATGATTTTAAGATATCACATCACTTTCCACTTGTGACCTTTGAAATTTATGTTCAAATTCAAATTCATAAATAAATCTATTTATTCCTTAGCACAGGCTTTCTATTTCTAATTGACTTCTCCATAGCTTCTCCTGGTATCTCAATCTGTATCTCAAGTTGACTTCTCTTGAAAACCACTCCATTCTGAGAAAAGGGACCTCTCCTACACTATTGCTGAGAATGTAAATTGGTACAGCCACTATGGAAAACAGTATGGATGTTCCTATAAGAACTTAAAATAGAGTTACCATGTGATTCAGCAATCCCACTACTGGGCATATATCCGGAAAAGACAAAAACTCTAATTTGAAAAGATACATGCACCCTGTGTTCATAGCAGCACTATTTACAATAGCCAAGACAAGGAAGCAACCTAAATGTCCATCAACAGATGAATGGATAAAGAAGATGTGATACATATATACAATAGAATACTACTCAGCCATAAAAAAGAATGAAATAATGCCATTTGCAGCAACATGGATGGCCCTAGAGATTATTATGTTAAGTGAAGTCAGAAAGAGAAAGACAAATATCATATGATATCACTTATATGTAGAATCTAAAATATGATACAAATGAACTTATTATTGAAACAGACTCACAGACTTAGAAAACAAACTTATGGTTACCAAAGGGGAAGGAGGGTGGGGGAGGGATAAATTAGGAGTTTGGGATTAGCAGATATAAACTACTATACATAAAATAGATAAACAACAAGGTCCTACTGTATAGCACAGGGAACTAGATTTAATATCCTGTAATAAACCATAAGGGAAAAGAATATGAAAAAGAATATATATATATATATATATATATATATATATATATATATATATATATATATATATAACTGAGTCACTTTGCTGTTCACCAGAAATGAACACAACATTGTAAATCAACTACACTTCAGTTAAAAAACCAAAACCAACCAAACAAACAAAACATTCCATTCGTCTGGTCAAGAAAGCTTGGCAACTGTGAATGTCTTTACGCTATGTCTAATCAGCTGTACCATTCAGTTGATTCTACTATCATATTCCCTCTATCCTCACTTTAGGTTTTGGACGTTTCTCTCAGTTTATCTGAGTCTAGCCATTTGTCCCATCCAAGTTCTTTCTCTTCTTGGCTTCCTGAGTATGGAATGAAGGAACTAAAATTTATTGAAATTCTATGATATGTCAGATGCTGTGGCAGGGACTTTGCATAACTGATCTCATTTAGAAGCAGCTGGATAGTGTGAGAGGAAGAACTATAAAATCAGAGGATTCTAAGAAGCACAAGCAACTAGAGGAAAAAAATAGATCAATTAGACTTTAACAAAATTAAAGTCTTTTGTGCATCAAAGGACACTCAAGAAAGTGAGAAAGACAACCCATAGATTGGGAAAAAATACTTGCAAATCACATATGATAAAGGACTAGTAGTCAAAACATTAAAGAACCCTTACAACTCAACGGGAAAAAGACAAAACCTAATTTTAAAATGGGCAAAGTATTTGAAGACATTTCTGTAAAAAAGATATATGGGTGGTCAATAAGCACATAAAAAAGATGCTTAACAGCATTAAACATTAGGGAAATGTAAATTAAGGCTACAGTGATCTACCACTGCACACCCACTGGGATTGCTATAATAATAAAATAAAAGGAAAATTACATTTGTCAAAGAGGATGTGGGACAATTGGAACCCTTACACATTGCTTGTGTGAATGTGAAATGGTGCAACTTTTCATAATAGTATCTAAAATTTTAATCATAAAGCCATTTATGTGCCAGGCACAGTGACGGGCACTTACATGCATTATCTTATCTAGTTATTTCAGTAACCCTAGAAAGTCTGTTAAACTCAATCTTTCCCAAAGTGGGTTTTCCTCAGACTCTCAAGATGCTCTAGGTTAAAGTAAAACAAAACTGGGACACATTGCATCTTCAAAGCACTTCTGCAGAATCAAAACACAACTACCCTATTACAGGCTGAGAACTCCTGCAGTAATAAAAAAATTAACTTGGATAAACTAGTTTTTTGCAGATCATTTGGCCACTTAACACACTTATTAACAGCTTATTAATTGCATGGAACATACTTTGGGGGACATTGACTTGGAGTTGTGAGCTGTCCCACTGACAGTTTCTGCAGGGAACAAGGAATGGTCCTTTCGAGTTTTCACTACCAGCCTACGTGAGCATGCCTGCATCTGATAGAGTTAGTTTAAGAAAAGGTAATCAAAATAAACAAGTCATTATTTGATGTTATAGAAAGTAATCAAAATAAACAATTCATTATTTGAGTGTGTGTTTGTGTGTGCATGCACGTGCATATGTGTTTTCATATAGGAAGTAGCAGTATTTTTGAAAGTTTGTTTTGTGCTTTGCCTAATTCTTGACTGTTTACTCTCAAGCTTAATATATTATCAAACGAGTGACTGTAAAGTAAACATAAATGTAAAACCATGTGCAGCGTATCAACAGTTAAGGTTCTTATTGGAATGGAGAAACAAGGGAATGGCATTTGGTGTCTGAGCTTCAGTTAAACAAGATTTAAAGCTGATACAATGCAAATGGTTGTGGCAGTAGAAATCCATATTGGTGCTTATGTGGGCTCGGGTACCAGAACTCCATGTGATTAGATGCAGGACCAAAAGGACAGTTTAAACTAAGATTTCCAAGCTCAATTTGGAAAGGTCCTTGAATTTTTATTAAAAAGCCGAGCTTTATATGAATACAGCAGAAGCATTTTCTGGGAAACATGGATGGCTAACTATTTGCTGAGTGATAGCAAGTGACCCTAATTGGCCCTGTTTAGAAGAGAGTCATAATTTATTTGTAAGCCGGTGAACATGGTCTGTCAAAGGATCATTTTCTGCTTTGTGAATTTATTTATATAAGAAGTCTTAGAAAGATATAAAACTTAAATCACATTTGATGAATTTTTTTATTAAAAAGATTAAAATTACATGAATTTAAGACTTTTCTTAAAAACTGGCTTCTACAATTGTCCTGTGCTCCATGTACCTATTAACTTATGGGGGCATAAGAACATTTAAAAATTCATTTGGATTTTTTTTTTTTTTGATTTAACGTCGAGTTTTAGTGCACCAAGGAGAAGGAAGAAAACATCTACCTAAGAGAATATTACTAAGTCAATTTAATGTATAGGGGAAAAAATTTATCATAGGTTTTATAGGATTTGAGTTGTATTTTGTGTTTTCACAGCTGACAGTGGAGATGTTTAGATTGAAATATAATCACAATGAAACCTTTTTAATTCTTACTTATAAAGTTACCAAATTTGTAGGTCCTATTCCCTTCCAAAAAGCTTTTAACCAGTAAGAAGCTACAGTAAAAGTCTCAAGTTATACATAATGCCTTTTTAACAGAAATGCTGGTTTTGCAAAATGCAAGAAACTTGTAAAGATTTAAATAATGCTTATGAATTTAAAAAAATATGATAAATTGAATTTTTGTGTATCCACTTTTACTAATAAAGAGAAAAGGGGGGCATTACTGTGTTAGATTTGTGTTCACTATAAAAGTATACAGAAACATTTGCTAAGTGAACTTTCAGGGTTAACTGTACATTTTAGAAATTTAATTTGCACAATTACTCTGATTCTGAAGTATTTCATTTTTCACATAAAGTTTATTTTACTGTGATATTTTAAAATATCTTAAGAGGGATAAGTGAATGTGCCATTGGATAGTGAATCTACACCTGTACCATCTCATCATTACACATATGTTGCTATATCCCCCAATAATCAATGTAGCTTAAAAATATTCAAATAATATGGTACTTGCATTGCCCAGTTTCAACGCCACTCTTAGGAATAAGCATAATGAAGTATTTAAAATACATAATTCACAAAATTGCTAGCATCACAGCATTCTGAAAAATGCACTAGTGCCCCTATGAATTTAATTACTACAAGGAAAGAATTTTTTTTAATTAATTAATTTTTATTTTTGGCTGTTTTGGGTCTTCGTTGCTGCACATGGGCTTTCTCTAGTTGCGGCGAGTGGGGGCTACTCTTTGTTGCGGTGCACGGGCTTCTCATTGCGGTGGCTTCTCATGTTACGGAGCACGGGCTCTAGGCACGCAGGCTTCAGTAGTTGTGGCACGTAGGCTCAGTAGTTGTGGCTCACGGGCTCTAGAGCTCAGGCTCAGTAGTTGTGGCACACGGGCTTAGTTGCTCCATGGCATGTGGGATCTTCCCGGACCAGGGCTTGAACCCATGTCCCCTGCACTGGCAGACGGATTCTTAACTACTGTGCCACCAGGGAGGCCCCAGGAAGGAGTTTTTGACCCTGGGTAAAATTATGCACATGAGGGAGTTTTAGCTGGGCTGGACCAGAGGCTTAGATTTACCTATTTATGGAGAGCCATCACCCCACTAAAGTTCCTCCTTGTGACTGGACAAATAGTACCATTAATTGACAGTTAAAAAGCCACACTCACCAGTTTTATTGGGGTTCAGGATGTTCAAGGAAAAGAACTTGGGCACAACCATTACTGGGATTTAGACAAACTAGTGAATTGGAAAGGTCACGATGGAAGTCAGTTTCAGAGAATAGCAGTGGCAGAAATTCTCTGAATGTGCAGAAGGAATTGGGTGTACAGGGGCTGACTCAGAAATGAGACCTTCAAACAGGAGCAGTGATTTTGGGTACAGAGTCAGGCTGTGATCCTGAATGTACTTTGTATTCTTTCTTCCTAGACTGCCTAAGCACTTTGCTAAAAAGAGAGCTTTGTCAGTAGAAATTAAAGAATTGTGGCACTGGAGGCCCACATCAATTCTATTGAAGGTTGGTCTGTTTTCCAGAGGGCTCTGGATGGAACAGACTGGGCTGTTTCAATAGGGACTTTCATCATTTTACAATAGGATGTCCTACATGACTAGAAACTGAAAGAGAAGTAAATGCTGGAGATAATGAGACAGATGGTGAAGACTTTTGGGTGTCAAAACACTGACATTAGGTGCTCCAGGAGCTTGGGAATCAGAGCCTCTATAGGTGAGGCCCAAGCAGCACATTAGTAGTGATGTTCCTGGACTGAATAGGTAGAGGATCTCCAGGCTTCAAAGGCAAGTATGCTGAAGCAAGTACCCTCGAGGGTCTTCCCTTGACAGTTGTGTTTCTCACTGCTCTGGTGAAGGGTCTTGGTAGAACTTATTTGGGTATAGGAAGGGGTTGGGTGAGCAGTTCTTAGATGACAAATCTACTCTAGCATTCCAATTTCCCTGGGTCTTGGAGACTGTCTTCTACAACATACAAACTGAGCCCTGGCATTTCATCTTGGTTTAGTGTGGCCTACCAGGTTTCAGTTAATTAATCAAGCAAACTCTTAGGGCCACTTAGCCACTAAGTAATTATTTTGCCACTACGTAGTATGCACACTTCAGTTCTTTCAAAAATATTTTTCAAGCATCTACTGCATGTCAGAGACTCCTCTAGTCCTGGAGATACAGCCATAACCAAGACAGAGATAGTCCCTGCTCTCTCTCTTTCAGCTTGGTTCTAATGGGAAAGACAGATAGATTAAAAATAAATTTTTATTAAATTTTCAAGAATTTAAGTACTTTGTTGGAAAATAAAACTGGTAAAGAGACAGATACAGGAAGGAACGCTTTTAGGTCTGGTGGCAATAAACACAGACATTAGCTCGTATTAGTAAAAGAGTGTTTAAGAATAAAAATAAGTATAATCAGTGCCCCTTACTTTGGAGACAAACTGAAGTACTTAACGTACTTCTATTTTTGACTTCTTCCTTAGCATGGTGAGTTGTTTGGGAAATGATTCAATAGTTATTTGTAGTTCCTAAATTCTCAACAGCAGTTGCCTCCTGATATGTGTCACTATGTATTCTGAGTTGACATCTGCTATCTGAATCACCAAAATAGTGCCTTGTTTTAAAATTTATCCACTATTGGCTTATGTTTTATCTTACTCTAGGCCATGTTATCACTACATGTGACATCTCTGTATATGTGTTTGTGAAACTGGGATAAAGTTGGCAAAACTTGAGATGGAGGAAACTCTCTATGAAACATGTTTTTGCGTTGGTAGAACAGCAGGCATAAGCACGTTAGGAATAGAGGGAAGAAGGGAAATGGAGAGATATTGGAGAAATAGGATCTCACAAAGGAAAGTCAAATGCAATTTGGGAACTTAAATACCATGCCAGCAACAACCTTTGGAGTTTAGACAACTATAGACTTTTATTGTAGTTTTTGGTCTCCAGCAAATAGATTAAAATCTCCTTTAGAAATAAAGCTTTTGCTTAGTGGAGGAAAATCAGTTAATGTTTATTGATGGTGATTTTGATGATAGTACTCATGATGACATTCTATTTGAGGAATGTTTCTCAAATGGGACTTGATTCGGCAAACTTATACACTGATAAGGAGATGGACGCTCTGACACTTAGATATTGATGTATGAAGAAGAGAAATCATTGATATGGCTAAGTAATTGTGAAGCATAGTATACGAGTCTCCAGAGTTTTGTGGAATTAAATAAAGAAAATCATAGTACAGATTATCCTCTGTTGAGCAATATAGATATGTGTACACCTAAAGTTGGATAGCTATCAGAGCATCAGAGCAGTTCCTAAAATGCTTTGTTAATGATTGTTTTTAAGAATTCAAATAAATATTAAGCTTTTTAATTATCCTACCAATTCCCATTCCCTCTTCCCTCTGTGACCAAAAGATGAACCAGTCCCAGGGGAGCCTCAGCAGATAAAGATAGGATTTTTTTGTGTGTGTGTGTGTCTTTCTGTCCCTGCTTTTTCAGTCCATTCCAGGCCACCCAGATCCTTACTGGCTATTTCATAATAAGAAAGCCTATTGATCGTTCATACGTCCTTGATAAAGGGCTGGTATAGTTTGGACAAGTGAGCTGAGACTCACCCTGACGGGTCTGAACCTACAGCCACTGTCCTTTTTATTCCAAAACACCGACCCCTGGAGAAAGGGTTAGGAGAACTTTCAAGCCTGGTCAGCCTAGGGTTGGGCTGTGTATGGAAGCGAGGACACGAGCCTGGGAGTTAGGCAGTGCAGGTACTCGTTCTACCTGGTACTCAGCCTACCTGGTCTGTCTTTGTGAAACATACTAGGTGTGTTTCCTCACCAGATGACTTCATGGGCCCCTTCAAAAGCTCACATCCTGAAATTCCTCTCTGTGACACTCAGAGGCCAAACAAATGATTTGACCGTTTTCCAACCTCCTCTCCAAAGTATCTTGTAATATTAAAGCAGAGTATTTTGATTGTCTTATATTGGGATCTGCTAATGAAGTTGGAGGAGAACATATTATTGTTTTTCAACTCTCTTAAATGGATGTGCTGTTTTTTATATCTTCTCCCTTTTCCATCTGTTTTTCTGGTTTTCTGTTGGTTTGGGGCCATATATACGTGGGCAGTATGGGCGAGCATTTCTGCAGAAGCACCACAGGCCCACTGTGCTTTAGCAGACTTTATTCTTGTTTGTTTCATGAGGGTTTGTAAAGATTGGGACTTTTCCGACAGCGCATACTTAAGGGCACCTACTATGTACTGGTTCTGCTTTAGTTTCTAGGAATTGCGAGAAATCTGCACATAGAGAGCCATGTGTATCTACATATTAAAACTATTATACCTATTTCCCTGTATCCTTTTGGGACTAAGAAGTTGATGCAAACCAGCACTATGAATGAACTTGATTATATTTAGGAGAATAATTTCTCACTTCTTGGGTCTTTGCTACAAATTTTAACAATGAATAGCTGTTTTCAGAACTAAAAGTTTGGCAGTCCACCAACAAGATGTAAAATGAAGAAAAACCAAAGACACCTCTATCGTTTTGAAGTACATGGAGCTATTTTTCAGAAGCCAGCTTCATTGGCAGAGCAAGTCCGTTAATAACCCTGCAGCACTCCCCTTGTTGGAATAACACAAATTAGCATTTAACCCAGGAGGAAGAACGCATGAAGTTATTTAACATTTACATAAAATTATGGAGTAAACTCCAAACAGGTCGCCTCTGAAATGTATAATTACACTCAGCAGTCCTGTCAGCATACATGGAAACAATTTTACTTCCAATCATCATCTGCTTTTATTCACTCAGGAATGTATCATTAAAATTTCCACAGAACAATGAACCTTAATAGGTGCTAATGCAATTGTGAATTATGGTAATTGTTACCTAAATTAATCTCTGTACTTTCCATTCCTTATTGCCTTATGCATAAGGAGTGTGAAAAAGATAATGTTGAAACTGACATTTGTATAAATGGTGTAAAAGATTTGTCTTACTTGATAAAAATTTCAGGAGAACTTGCTATTTTTTAAAGTAGTTTACTTGGAAAAAATGTTAGAATTGCTGCAAGTACACTTTATGTAATCTTTTATTGATGAAATTTGTGATGGACAAAGGCTGTTGACTTGTTTAGGTCGTCTTGGTGAATATACACTCACTAAGATACTCAAATGGCAAATGTGTGCCCCTGTGTCTATATTGCCAGGACAGAGCTACATTCACACCCATATTTGTATGGGGTCACCATTTGTGTGTTTACCTTCACTTATTTATGTAAAGTACATACAACTTGCTTGGTGTAATGAAGCCCATTGCTATGGACTGAGTCGTGTTCCCTGCCTCCAAATTTATATGTTGAAATCCTAACCCCCCCAGTACCTCAGAATGTGACTGTATTTGGAGATGGGGTCTTTCAATAAGTAATTAAATTAAAATGATATCATTAGGGTGGTCCCTAATCCAGTATGACTTGTGTCCTTATAAGAGGGGGAGATTAGGACACAGACACCCACAGAGGGGAGACCACGTGAAGACAGAGGGAGAAGACGGCCATCTGCAAATCAAGGAGAGAGGCCTCATAAGAAACCAACCATGCTGACACCTTGATCTCAGACTTCTAGCCCCTAGAATTGTGAGAAAATAAATTTCTCACAATTGTTGTTTAAGCCACCCAGTTGGTGGTATTTTGTTATGGCAGCCCTAGCAAATGAATGTATCTACCTAGATTGGATGTAAAGAAATGTGGGTCAAATATATTCCAATCTGAAAAAAAAGGAAATACAGGTTTTTGTCCTGTCTCTGTCACTCCTGAGTTACATTTGACCTTGGGTATATCACTTAATCTTCCCATTTGTAATGAGGTCTAGATTTTGTATGTTTGTTTATATCAGACTGCCCAGCATCAGATCCTTTTTTTCTACTAACAGCACCCTGGGTTTTCTCCAAGAGAATACTTGCCCTTTGTTCTCAGTCCCCACAGTTTGTGTGAGGCTGGTCTAATGCCCTTGCTCTAGATGTGGGCATGTTACTCGAGTCTGGCCAATCATTATGTTCCATGCCCTCTGCTTGCAATGATGGGCTCAAGTATGGGACATAGGACAGAGACCTGGACAATGAGATTCGATTTCAGGACTTAATTTGGAAGTGTTGAGCAATTAAGCTCTCCGTTTGTTGAAGCTTCTGAGCTATGGGAGGTGAGTGCCCAGAGCTTGCTATAGCTCTGGCAGCCATAGTGAAAGGCCAGGCTAAGAAGGATGCTCACATGAAGGGAGCCAAACCACAAGATAGAGAACTAGTACTAAGGATCCTTCGTGAGCCCTCATCTGGGCTTGCCTGAAGCTAATGATCCCTGGGACCCTGTCCTTTTATTAATAAGCCAGTAAGTCTCTCCACTGTTTCTTCAACCTTAAGGCAGCCTGCCTTGCATTTCTATTATTGCTACCAAGAGTCATGAGTAATACAGTGGCTTAATGTTTTGTCTTCCTCTGCAGAATGAGTGTGCTCTTCTAATGGAAATGATTTTTTCCCCAAATTAACTATTACATAGAACACTGAGACTTCGCTGGCATGTATGTGAAAGGAGGCAGCAGCAAGGGTGGGAAGGAAAATCCGACCCATTTGATATTCCGCTGATCCCTTTCTTCTGTGTGGAAACCTTTGGGTTAGATGATCCAGACTCCTGCCAATACTTAAAATCATTAAATCTTATATACTTGGGAATACTTGTAGGTCTGAGTGTGCAGGAACTCTGGGGGCAAAGTGGAGAGCAGGGTGAGGGGAAAATGCACTAACAGGTAAAGAAAGCATCGTCAGAGGTCACAGGCAGACATTTGTCCTCCAAGGGCTGTGAAGTCACTAAATGGCCGGAGGCAACGGCTGCTTGTAAAGCGGTAGTTGATTTTGCTATCCATCTCTGGCAAGGCTCCAGGCTGTCACACACAAGCTGAATAATCGACTTTAGAATGCTTATGGGCAGAGGTGTACTTGGCCTGAGAATAGTAAGAGAATTTAAAAAGCAATATCATTGGTGCCACCAGAAATCCTCCAGATCGGTGAAAAGCCCACTAGGTTGAAGTGGAATGCGTCATAATTAGTGATATTTTATTTTATAGAAAATGCTTTATTGAGCCAAGCCTGGGATGAGCTTTGCCATTTATAAGTCTTTAGAACAGTGCTTATTAACCAAATCTGAAGAAGACTTTGAAAAATGCATATAGAATGTGTGATCAGTTTTGAGGGTTCTACTTTCACAGCCCATTTCCCTACTGGACCCCAATAAAAGGGCTCCTGCTCTAGACAGATGTGTTAAACCCATGTTTGTTGATTTTTTTCCCAAATGTTCATAGCAGCTTTATTCATATTTTCCCAAAATTGGAAACAAAATGTTCATTAACAGGAGAATAGCCAGACAAATTGTGGTACATTGATACAATGGAATACTACTCAGCAATAAAAAGAAATACATGGTTCAACCTCTCAAAACTTTATACTAATGAAAGCATTAAGTGATTCAATTTAGTTTCAGAGCTGGGGAGGAAGGAAATGCTAGTCTGTGGTGAAAAAATATGGATAGTAGTTAAACTGCCAACTAAAGTAGCGGTAGTGCTTCGTTGCTTAGGTAGGAGTATAAGGGAACCTTTCTTTGTTCTGATATGGCTGTGGGCTAAAAGTATCCATTTTCAAAATTGTAGTTAAGATTTGTGTATTTCAATTTTATAAATCTTACCTAATAAGAGGTGTGTACAGCGGACAGATGAATGTGCCAAAGCAGAATTGAGGACTGTTGAAGCTAGGGTGTGAAGGTTCATGGTACTATTTTTTTTAATATACATCCAATTAAGATGTTTAATTACAAATCTTGACCTATTTTTATGGGCACCTAGCTCACATATCCAACAGCATATTGGACATCTCTTGACACTGCCAGTGGTTTTCTTCCAATCTTAGTCACATAACAGACCTCTATGACCCTGCCTCAATTTCATCCTAGGTTTCTGGTTTGAGCAACTCAGGAAAATTCTGGATTGCAAGAAGTAGTCTGAAGAGGGTTCAGTTTGGGGGTAAGAATTGACACTTGTTAATTCTTGTAAAGGATCTTGTAAAGGACTAACAAAGTGGACCCTAAGGAGCAAACGCAAGTGGGAAAAAAACTAGAAAAGTAAAACAAACTGATGGTGATCAACAGTGGACATGCTTGCAGTGAACTCAGTTACAAAGTCTCTGAAGGTAGGAATGGGTGGATGGAATCCAAAGGACCAATACTTCTTCCATTATGACAAAAAGAGAAGGGTAGATAGGAATGTAAAGTTTGAAGGTGGGTAGCCAGGAAATGGTGAGTTATCTGGCTAGGACAATAAAAGCCTTTTATCTTTCATAGTGTGATACCACATTTACCATATTTTTCAGATTATGTCCCTGAATCTGATTAACACCAAGTGCCTGCCAAATTCAGTTACCAGTTCATGTAAGAGAATCTGGTGCTGTAGGTATTGCACACATATGTAACAACCTGCTCTTCTACGATCAACCCTTTTCAACTCAGATTTTGGACAATATTATGATAAGCTTATTCTGAGGAAGATCCAAATAAACATTTTTATAAGATTCCAGTTCTTAGCTTATTGTAGATGAAGAACTGAAATTTTGCCAGATGATGAGATATGTACCTGCATGGCACAATGATGAAAAGCTTATAACTCTGTTCTAGTTAATAGAAATAACCATGAGTTAAACTCTGCCCCCACCCCACCATCAAGAGGCTCTTTCATAATAAATGTTGGACTATTCCACCTTCAGACTTTTCACTCTTCTAGCTCCAAACTCTAGCATTCTTTTTTTTTTTTTTTTTTTTTTTTTGCAGTACGCGGGCCTCTCACTGTTGTGGCCTCTCCCGTTGCGGAGCACAGGCTCCAGACATGCAGGCTCAGCGGCCATGGCTCACGGGCCCAGCTGCTCCGCGGCATGTGGGGTCTTCCCGGACCGGGGCACGAACCCATGTCCCCTGCATCGGCAGGCGGACTCTCAACCACTGCGCCACCAGGGAAGCCCCAAACTCTAGCACTCTTATTCTTACTACTTACACCCTTTCTACTCTTTGATATCCTCGTATATAGCCCAGATGATTTCCTTTGAGCTTCAGGTATGAAGCCACTGACAAAAAAAAAAGTTTAAATCTGTTCTCCCAGGAGCTTAAAGATCATATCTTTATGACAACTCCTATAAATCTTTAAAAGATGATCATTAAATATTGATTTACTCAATTAATTATAAAAACTTTAGAGGTCTAGTATTTGGTCATGTATACTATTTAAAAAAATACATCAACAGAAAACTTTCTGAATGTCACTAGACAATGAATTAAGCAAACCTTTATTGAAGCTTAAATTGTGGTACAGAAATACATTTCAATTGATTTAAGTCCAACACCATGAAGAGAGAAATTATGGCACCAAAATTTTCCCTCCTCTATCATACACACTAGGATTAATTTAGATTACTATTCAATCTGTAGTTTTCATTTTTCTAGGCTTTGTTCCATACAAATTTGTGCAGTTTTTCAACATTAAATAGAAATCTTAAATCTATTGTGGGGGGTGGAAATCAGACCTCAAGCCAATAAATGTTCATCAAATCTACTGGGACACTGTTCAAGAACAAAATCCACTTTGAGCATTTGTCCTCATAATAGCACCAAAACATAAGGTACTGTGTGCTAATTACAGAATCAGACTGATCCATTGATTGAAAGCTTCTTCAGTGAAGCTTTGAATCAACAACATGTTTAAAAGTCAAAAGTGTTCCAACCACTTGATTTCAAACCAAGTAGAATTTATGTTTAGAAACACTAAAAAAAAAAAAAGTGTTTCATTTATAAATACAGAAGGAACAAAAACATCACTGCATCAATCCAGAAAGAATCAAAAATTGTTTGAGGACAAGAAGAAATACAATATTGTGTGAACTTTGCTCATTTATCAGCTGCTGAAATGTCCATATTAGCAAATACAGCTAAAAGGCTAAAAACTCTTTTAAGCCTGTATTTCTAGTCATTTCCCATTGACCATTTTGGAATTTTGTGTGTTATGGTTTATGGATAGCACTCTGCTTCACTGTGTAGTATGTCTGAATAACCTGAACAGTTCTCATTCATCACTTGATGTTACTCCATATGGAGAAAGAAACACCAGTAAGAGGAACTGTCAGAGCACTATCACATGCATCACAAAGTCACAGAACTTTTTAAGTCACAAGATGGCAAAGACATCAGTTTTGCTTTGAACCAAAGTTTATGGCATATTATTAATAGAAATTAGTGGAAATGGCTACAAAAGTAAAAGTTAAGGTGAATCATCTGAGCTAACTTGACTTGTTGAATCCAATACAACCTTTATCTTAAATCTCCTTGCTAACAAATTTAGTGATAATTCTTGTATACTACTACTTAGCAAGTTAATAAAGGCATGGTACTCATGAGAAGCTAATCTCATTTAATGGGGGGCACAGAATGGCATACAGTTTCCATACAGTTCTGCCAGTATTCCCTAGGATCAATCTACACCTTTGCTAATCAACACCAGCTTATTCCAAAAGAGCTCATGGTAATGAAAAATGCCAAACTCCCTTGACCTTAAAAGAAAATTAAGCCCAGGGTCCATCCCCTATCCCCCCTCTGGGGTATAAGGTTAGTGTAAACCCACAGTGTAACAGTGTATTGCTTTATGGAGGGGGTGTGGTTGGGAGGGAGACACCATGGTGAGGAATGAATCAATTAAAGTCATACAAGTGTAGGAAGCAGTGAGATAGTAATACACGAAATGGATAACTGCAGTCATTTTCGTAGAGGACTCGACTCGTGGAAGAACTTTGATTGGTGCTGCAAAAACATCTGTATGAAGTAGAAATTGTTTTCAATAACATTAGTAGAGAATATGTTCTAGTAAGTGGAGGTAACTGGATGCAAAATCCTGGTAGCAATTGAATAGAACAGTCCCAGATGGCTAGGCTGAGGCCAACACCTAATGAGGACGAAAGACTTGTCTGTGGGGAATTTTGGATGATACCTGGAGAAATATTACACTGTGCATAAACCAGATTGAATTGCTTTCACAAGTGTTGTAAAGTTTCATATAGTGAAAGGTTTTTTCTACATGCACTTCAATTTCACAGCAAGAGTGGCATAGGATACCTAAACACAGAAGAGAGCATTCATGCAAGATATCTAACTCCTTGATATAATAATGTATACAATTCAAAATGATTGGGCTTCCCTGGTGGCGCAGTGGTTGAGAGTACGCCTGCCGATGCGGGGGACACGGGTTCGTGCCCCGGTCCGGGAGGATCCCACATGCCGCAGAGCGGCTGGGCGCGTGCGCCATGGCTGCTGAGCCTGCGCGTCCGGATCCTGAGCGTTCGGAGCCTGCGCTCCGCAACAGGAGAGGCCGCAACAGTGAGAGGCCTGCGTACCACAAAAAAAAAAAAAAATGATTACACTGTCATTACATCTAGGGCTTTCTGCAACTACAAGGGGGTGGTTATGGAAAGCATGGCCCTTGGTATCAATATCTAAAAAGCAGCCACCACCTTCTTCTATGTGTGTTCTCTTTTTGCGTTTTTTTGTCATTTTTCTTAATCAACTCTGCTGTTGTTGATGCTTCTTAGCAAAACTGGTAAAAACAAAATTGTAATCACTGAATAGAGCGCTCTGGCAATCAAGACCTTTAAAACTTTCAGTCTTCTGGGGCAAAGAAAGCACTGTGTGACATTTAGAACTCTGATTTGCAAACAAGGTGGTCACAAATTTTCCTGGCTTGAAGACTTCCACAACTTTCCTGATCAGGTCATTATAGGAGGTCTGACTTAAATTTGTTTCAAAGCTAACACAAGAAAATTCTGGTTCTGGAGTGATGTGGATAGTCCAGTAAGTTCCATCTGATTTCATTCCATTCATTGAATACCCACAAGGATCGAACAGTGTGGCATCAATGACAGAACCTGGTATCAGATCACAAATTCTACTCTCATGAGTGACATCCTTTGCAGTAATACCATATTTCATGTAGCACTGGTCCATAACTGCTGGGTCAAGCTCACTCATCAGAATTTCCAGGGTTTGATCTGGCTGATTGATTACTCGACTCTGGGAAATCCAAAGTATACAAGTACGGACAATCAGAATTCATGCATCCCATAAAATATGCAGCTCTATTTGGGAAAATTGCATTAAGAAACTCTATTTCTTCCTGGGAACTCCCGTGTGGGTACCCTTGGTGAGAAGGTTTCATGAAATTCTTACGAAAATAAAAGAAGCTTTGAATTGAGTCAAACCCATTGTAATCCCTAGCAAGTTTCAACAGGGGAACCGGTGCTTTCAGCAAGAGGGTGGTACCACGTGTCTTCAAAATGAAACGTCTCTTGGAGGCAAACATGATACTCTCACTGAGTACATAAGCTTCCTGCTTGTCAGTTTTTGTCACACTTATGACTGAACATTGCACATCCTTCAGAAGTATGTCCCACTTGTATCTTGGGATGGTGTGAAGATGCCCAGATCCTTGGTTTGCGTCAGGTTGCTGCCAGGAGAACAAAACCTCCAGCAGCTTCTCGGTCCCTTCGAAAAAATGTGCAGCTTCCATCATCGTGAGACTAGCGAACAACCAAAAACCACAGAAAATCAAGTAAATTAAATCTCTTCTCCCAACGCTGCCACCGCCGCTGCGGATTGTTCCAGCTGTGTTACTAAAGTTCAGATTCCTTTTTTGCTATAATTTTTATATTAACTTTTTTTAAAAGAAAAAGGATTAGTAAAATTATCCCGGCTTTTTTTTTTTTTTTTTTTTTTTTTTGGTGAGCGAAAGTTGAACGTGAGTCTGTTGGAAATAGAGGCTGATGCAGCTCAGTCTCTGTAGTCTGCTGTTTCTCCATTAGAGAGAGTAGAGCGAGCGCTCGCTAAGTTGCTGGCCATACTGTGGGAGCCTGCTGATTTGTTTTTTAAGCTATTTGGATTTTCTGAACCCAGATTCTTTAAATTGTAATTTATGCAACACTAATTCATTTCTTCAACTACCTTTAATTTCTTTTATTTTGGGGGTTGCTTTTATTCACCTCTGCGTGTAATCTAAAGGAGTTCCTTGTTAATTTAACAAGTGTTTTGGGAGGGGTGCATGCCGTGTACCAGAAACTGTGGTAGAGGCTGGGGATATAATGAGAGTAAAGACAGGGAGGCCAAATCCCCCTGGAATTGATGGGCTCCTGGGAGAACACAGGCCTCAGGTAATATTGAATCAGCAGAATCTAATCTTGTCGGTTCTGTCTCTGGAGTGAGGGCACTATCTCTGTGAGGCCCAGAGCAGCCAGGGACTGGAGTTTCGAGGGGACTGTGGAACCTGAGGATGTATAAAGTCTGCCCCTTCAGCTGTTGTAGCTTTGCAGAAATGCAGTGGGCATCACAGGGAGGGAGACGGGAGGATTGAGGATGGTTAAGAGTGGCCTATTCTTTTACCAAAGACCTCACGCTAGGGCCAGAACTAGGGTGAAGTGAGTGAGATACTTGGTCTCGGGCGGAAAATTTACAGAGGTGCCAAAAAATCCCTGGGTAATCAGGATTCAACAGAACCAGGGTTAGGGTGAGGGAGGGAGGTGAGCCGTGCATGGGATCTTTATTTAACATTTTGATATTTTCTTCATCATGGCCATTTAGATACTTTGTTCATCATGGATAAATTAATTTTTTTAGCAATATATTTTAAAAATTTTATTGAAGTTAGTTGACTTACAGTGTTGTGTAAGTTTCTGGTACAGCAAAGTGATTTAGTTTTATGTATATATATATTCTTTTCCATTGTGGTTTATTATAGGATATTGAATATAGTACCCTGTGCTATACAGTAACACCTTGTTGTTGATCCATCCTATATATACTAGTTTGCATCTGCTAATCCCAAACTCCCAATCCTTCTCTCCCCCACACCCCTCCCCCTTGGCAACCACAAGTCTTTTCTCTATGTCTGTGAGTCTGTTTCTGTTTTGTAGATATGTTCATTTGTGTCGTATTTTAGCTTCCACATATCAGTGATATCACTTGGTATTTGTCTTTCTCTTTCTGACTTAACTTCGCTTAGTATGATCACCTCTAGTTCCATCCATGTTGCTCCAAATGGCATTATTTCATTCTTTTTTATGGCTAATACTCCATTGTATATATGTATGTAGCACATCTTTATCCTTTCATCTGTCAATGGACATTTAGGTTGTTTCTGTGTCTTGGCTATTGCAAATAGTGCTGCTGTGAGCATAGGGGTGCATGTATCTTTTTGAATTATAGTTTGTCTGGGTATATTTCCAGGAGTGGGATTGCTGGATCCTATGATAACTCTATTTTTAGTTTTTATAGGAACCTCTATTCTGTTTTCCATAGTGGCTGGACCAATTTACATTCCCACCAACAGTGTAAGAGGGTTCCATTTTCTCCACACCCTCTCCAACATTTATTATTTGTAGACTTTTTAATGATGGCCGTTTTGACTGTATGAGGTGGTACCTCACTGTAATTTTGATTTGCATTTCTCTAATAATTAGTGATGATGAGCATCCTTTCCTGTGCCTATTGGCCATCTGTATGTCTTCTTTGGAGAAATGTCTATTTAGGTGTTCTGCCCATTTTTTGATTGGGTTGTTTGGGGTTTTATTGAGTTGTATGAGCTGTTTGTATACTTTGGAAATTAAACCCTTGTCGGTTGCATCATTTGCAAATATTTTTCTTCCATTCTGTAGGTTGTCTTTTTTTGTTTATGGTTTCTTTCGTTTGCTATGCAAAAGCGTATAAGTTTGATTAGGTCCCATTTGTTTATTTTTGCTTTTATTTCTATTGCCTTGGGAGACTGACCTAAGAAAACATTGGTACAATTTATGTCAGAGAATGCTTTGCCTATGTTCTCTTCTAGGAGTTTTGTGGTATCATGTCTTATATTTAAGTCTTTAAGCCATTTTGAGTTTATTTTTGTGTATGGTGTGAGGGTGTGTTCTAACTTCATTGACTTACATGTGGCTGTCCAACTTTTCCAACAGCACTTGCTGGAGAGACTATCTTTTCCCCATTGTATATTCTTGCCTCGTTTGTTGAAGATTAATTGTCCATAGGCGTGTGGGTTTATTTCTGGGCTCTCTATTCTATTCCATTGATCCATATGTCTGTTTTTGTGCCAATACCACATTGTTTTGATTACTGTAGCTTTGTAGTATTGTCTGAAATCTGGACAATTAAAATTTTATATTTCAAAAAATACTGCATTAAAATGTTACTTTTCTTGATTGCTAAGATTTTGGAAGGCTCCTTAAATTTTGTGCCCAAAGCAAGTGCCTAACTTTCCTCACCCTGGTCCCAGCCTTGTCTCACAATGTAGTGATAAGTCACAGCACTTTATTAAGAAATGTTTGCAATGTACCATTTTTATAATTTAGTTTATATAGGATATGAACTCTTTTGATAAATATTTTGCATAATATATATTTTTATATATATAATTTTTTGCGTATATATAATTAATTTGACCTCATGGAATACTTAAAAAGTGTAAACTCAGTATAATTTTGAGTCAGTAGATATGAGACGCAGAGAGAGAGTATGTGTCTGCGCATCGTTTTTTGACTCAACACCTCTCCGTTTGGCTGGGGAATCCTCTGCACTGCACCACATCTGGCTCTGAGGTTTAGTGGCTGTCTCCATCTGCACTGGGTGGCCACAGAGAGCAGGTGAAGAAGACACTAACTGTGTGCCTGGTGGGGTGGCCTTGCCTGGAGACGAGACCACTGTGCTTTTCCCATTTCCCTGTCCTTCGTGGAAGCCCTCAACCTCACCTCTGGCTTTATGTTGCCCTCATCTCCTCTTATCGCTCCATGTCCCACCTCTCTGTTTTCTCCTCTCTCTAATCTACTTGTTCCCTGATCTCCTCAACACCAGACTTTGCTCTGGGTTTCATCCCTGACTCCTCTGTCACTGGCATATATCTGTCTCCCACACGATTTCTCCACCATCTGGAACAAGTTCTAGAAGCCTAATTAACTTGTAAAGTGTGTTCAGTTTGGATGGCAAAACCCATCTTTCTTCCCTGTGACTGGAACCTCCTGACCTTTCCTCATAAAACACTCATGTCCTATTTGCTACCCGTGCTCAGTCGTCGTTAGTTTGTGTTGACAGTTTATTGTTTCCTGCTGACCCTTGTCCATCCACAATTACTATGGTATGTAGCAACCTATTTATTTCAGAGTTAAATGTGTAGAATAAAAACAAAACCAGAAAGTTCCACATGCTAGGGAGAAAAATCCCAGTTTTTAAAATATAACCTATATTCATATATGTATGAATCCTATTGTAATTTATTTCTCTAAATTAGTGAGTAGGTCTCTTAAACATGTCCAGATAACAGTTAGTAATCCTTGGCTTTTTAAATCTCCCAGGCTCGAAAAATTGTGTGTGTGAATAAACAAATATCTAATGCAGATTTTTCATAGAAGCAAAAATTAACCAAAGAAAGATACATTGCAGCAATTAACTAAATAAATGCCTTAAAGTATTGACTATAAATGAAAATGATTCACTCTTTCAAAATATCCTGGACTTCAACATAAAATGATTTTTTATTTATGAAACTTGTGCGACCAAATCATAACTTGGGAATTAAAATAATGAAGGGAAAAATAGTTTGGTATGTAGCAGCATGGGGTGAGGGTGAGGAGACCAACGTCTTTCTTTTAGTCATTGCCACTGATTGCAGACTAAGCTTGGGCAAGATGTGTACCAGGCAGATGCCTCATGCTGATAAGTGAAGATGGAGGCTAAAATGAATGGCTTCTACCCAGTAATCACTAAAGCTGATTTAAATCAGATCACACAGCTATAACCTTATATTTGAGAAAATAATTTATCTCTGGTTGCATTCCTGTTATGAATTTAAATAGCAAGGGACTGTCATTTGCTTTTAAAAGTTGAAAGGCCAGCACAAAGATGCAGAAAGGAAAAAAAAATGTACAGTGTGCTGCATAAGAGGCCAAGAAGTTTGGTATTGCTTTCAGATACAAGTACTTATCTTCTATGTAGATATGTAATCTTTAGACTGAAGATAACCTACATTTTTATTAATTTCCATATTCCTCTTATGGTTCTGTGGGATTCATATCTTTTGAGAGCATGAACCAGGAATGAAAATACATTTATTTGTAGAAGCATGCCCTGGACAGTTTGGCTTTGGATTAATTGATGCATTTTATGAGTCAAATTATCCAGGACTTTATCCTGAGTTTCTTCAGAGAAGTGAAGGAAGGCAAAAATAACACTTCTCTGGTGCTTTGGGATCCTTGGTAAGAAGCTATGTGAGAAGCACAAAGTATCGCTCTCATTTGGCAATTGTGATTCTAAGGCATATTGAAGCAGACACCCGAGTGCTCCAAATGACAAGATAATCCAGATAAACTTTACGTGTCTTGCAGCTTTTGAAGTTTCTAAAGCCAAAGAGAGTGAAAGGATAAAAGACAAACCAAGTTCCTAAGTTAGTTCATATCATACACTTAGTGTGTCTGCTTCCTATGACTCCTGGCTGCCAGCAACAAATACTCCAGCCAAGCACCTCGACTCAGTGTATCTGCATGTGGACAGTTCTATCACACATATGTGCCACGGATTACAAAAATGAGACTATCTTCTTATGTAACTTGCTTTATTTTAATGAACATAGTACTGAGTAATTAAATATGCTGCTCTACAATATCAGTTGTAAAAGCAGAATAGTTCTCCATTATATAGATGAATCAAAATGTGTTTAACTAATCCCCTATAATTGGATATTTACCTTATATGGGAAGCCACCACCAACATATCAACATGGAAACAGATTTAACCTTTTAAGTTTCCTAAAGCTGTTTATAAGAATGAAACCTGTGGAAGACCCAAGGGCCAGAGTCTTGTGAGGTAATACGCAGTGGGGGACTTCCCTGGTGGTGCAGTGGTTAAGAATCTGCCTGCCAATGCAGGGGACACGGGTTCGATCCCTGGTCCAGGAAGATCCCATATGCCGCAGAGCAACTAAGCCCGTGCACTGCAACTACTGAACCTGTGCTCTAGAGCCCATGAGCCACAACTACTGAGCCTGTGTGTCACAACTACTGAGGCCCGCATGCCTAGAGCCCGTGCTCCGCAGCAAGAGAAGCTACCGCAATGAGAAGCCCGCACACTGCAAGGGAGAAGCCCTCACTCGCTGCAGCTAGAGAAAGCCTGCGCACAGCAACGAAGACCTAACACAGCCAAATATAAATAATAAATAAATTAATTAATTTTAAAATACCACATTTAATACACAGTGGGTCAGAGGCCTTGGACCCTACAGATCTTGGGGGATGACTGGATGTTCAGGTAATAATCCATGTGAAGCCATTGTGTAAACTGTATCAAATGTACAAAGTATGACACATTTAGGCTAAGAAATTACTATCTTTCAACATAAACTTATTCTTTCCAGCTAAAGATATTAGCATTTAATTATTGGCTAAGGTTTATAAAGTTTTATTTTGAGTATATCTTTCTTAGAAGAGCCGTAATATGGACTTATATGTACACTGCACTTTAAAGAGTGGACAACTGCATTATAATCAAATGAATGCATTTATGTATTTCTTTTTAACATCTTTCTTGGAGTGTAACTGCTTTACAATGGTGTGTTAGTTTCTGCTGTATAACACAGTGAATCAGCTCTACATGTACATATGTCCCCGCATCTCCTCCTTCTTGAGTCTCCCTCCCATCGCCCTTATCCCACCCCTCTAGGTGGTCACAAAGCACCGAGCTGACCTCCCTGTGCTATGCGGCTGCTTCCCACTAGCTGTCTAGTTTACATTATGCTAGTGTATATATGTCCATGCCACTCTCACGTCGTCCTAGCTTCCCCTTCCCCGTGTCCTCAAGTCCATTCTCTATGTCTGTGTCTTTATTCCTGCCCTGCCCCTAGATTCTTCAGAACAATTTTTTTTTTTTTTTAGATTCCATATCTATGTGTTAGCATATGGTATTTGTTTTTCTCTTTCTGACTGACTTCACTCTGTATGGCAGACTCTAGGTCCATCCATGTCACTACAAATAACTCAATTTCGTTTCTTTTTATGGCTGAGTAATATTCCACCGTATATATGTGCCACATCTTCTTTATCCATTCATCTGTCAGTGGACACTTAGGTTGCTTCCATGTCCTGGCTATTGTAAATAGTGCTACAATGAACATTGTGGTACATGACTCTTTTGAATTATGGTTTTCTCAGGGTATATGCCCAGTAGTGGGATTGCTGTGTTGTATGGTAGTTCTATTTTTAGTTTTTAAGGAACCTCCATACTGTTCTCCATAGTGGCTGTAGCAATTTACATTCCCACCAGCAGTGCAAGAGGGTTCCCTTTTCTCCACACCCTCTCCAGCATTTATTGTTTGTAGATTTTTTGGTGATGGCCATTCTGATTGGAGTGAGGTGATACCTCATTGTAGTTTTGATGTGCATTTCTCTAATGAATAGTGATGCTAAGCATTCTTTCATGTGTCTGTTGGCAATCTGTATATCTTCTTTAGAGAAATGCCTATTTAGGTCTTCTGCCCATTTTTGGATTGGGTTGTTTGTTTTTTGGATATTGAGCTGCATGAGCTGCTTGTAAATTTTGGAGATGAATCCTTTGTCAGTTGCTTCAGTTGCAAATATTTTTTCCCATCCTGAGGGTTGTCTTTTCCTCTTGTTTATGGTTTCCTTTGCTATGCAAAAGCTTTTAAGTTTCATTAGATCCCATTTGTTTATTTTTGATTTTAGTTCCATTTCGCTAGGACCTGGGTCAAAAAGGATCTTGCTGTGATTTATGTCATAGAGTGTTCTGCCTGTGTTTTCCTCTGAGAGTTTTATAGTGTCTAGCCTTACCTTTAGGTCTTTAACCCATTTTGAGTTTATTTTTGTGTATGGTGTTAGGGAGTGTTCTAATTTCATACTTTTACATGTACCTATCCAGTTTTCCCAGCACCACTTATTGAAGAGGCTGTCTTTTCTCCATGGCATATTCTTGCCTCCTTTATCAAAAATAAGGTGACCATATGTGCATGGGTTTATCTCTGGACTTTCTATCCTGTTCTATTGATCTATATTTCTGTTTTTGTGCCAGTACCATACTTTCTTGGTTACTGTAGCTTTGCAGTATAGTCTGAAGTCCGGGAGCCTGATTCCCCCAGCTCTCTCTTTTTTTCTCAAGATTGCTTTGGCTATTTGGGGTCTGTTGTGTTTCCATACAAATTGTGAAATTTTTTGTTCTAGTTCTGTAAAAAATGCCATTGGTAGTTTGATAGGGATTGCATTGAATCTGTAGATTGCCTTAGGTAGTATAGTCATTTTCACAATGTTGTTTCTTCCAATCCAAGAACATGGTCTGTCTTTCCATCTATTTGTATCATCTTTAATTTCTTGCATCAGTGTCTTATAGTTTTCTGCATACAGGTCTTTTGTCTCCTTAGCTAGGTTTATTCCTAGGTATTTTTTTCTTTTTGTTGCAGTGGTAAATGGGAGTGTTTCCTCAATTTCTCTTTCAGATTTTTCATCATTAGTGTATAGGAATGCAAGAGATTTCTGTGCCTTAATTTTGTATCCTGCTACTTTACCAAATTCATTGATTAGCTCTAGTAGTTTTCTGGTAGCATCTTTAGGATTCTCTATGTATAGTATCATGTCATCTGCAAACAGTGACAGCTTTACTTCTTCTTTTCCAATTTGGATTCCTTTTAATTCTTTTTCTACTCTGATTGCTGTGGCAAAATCTTCCAAAATTATGTTGAATAAGAGTGGTGAGAGTGGGCATCCTTGTCTTGTTCCTGATCTTAGAAGATATGCTTTCAGTTTTTCACCATTGAGGATGATGTTGGCTGTGGGTTTGTCATATATGGCCTTTATTATGTTGAGGAAGGTTCCCTCTATGCCTCCTTTCTGCAGGATTTTTATCATTAATGGGTGTTGAGTTTTATTGAAAGGTTTTTCTGCATCTATTGAGATGATCATATGGTTTTTCTCCTTCAGTTTGTTAACATGGTTTATCACATTGACTGATATGCGTATACTGAAGAATCCTTGCATTCCTGGGATAAACCCCACTTGATCATGGTGAATGGTCCTTTTAATGTGCTTTTGGATTCTGTTAGCTAGTATTTTGTTGAGGACTTTTGCATCTATGTTCATCAGTGATACTGGCCTGTAGTTTTCTTTCTTTGTGAAATCTTTGTCTGTTTTTGGTGTCAGGGTGATGGTAGCCTCATAGAATGAGTTTGGGAGTGTTCCTCCCTCTGCTATATTTTAGAAGTGTTTGAGAAAGATAGGTGTTAGCTCTTCTCTAAATGTTTGATAGAATTTGCCCGTGAAGCCATCTGGTCCTGGGCTTTTGTTTGCTGGAAGATTTTTAATCACAGTCTCAATTTCAGTGCTTGTGATTGGTCTGTTTATACTTTCTATTTCTTCCTGGTTCAGTCTCGGAAGGTTTGTGCTTCTCTAAGAATTTGTCCATTTCTTCCAGGTTGTCCATTTTATTGGCCTATAGTTGCTTGTAGTAATCTCTCATGATCCTTTTTATTTCTGCAGTGTCAGTTGTTACTTCTCCTTTTTCATTTCTAATTCTATTGATTTGAGTCTTCTCCCTTTTTTTCTTGATGAGTCTGGCTAATGGTTTATCAATTTTGTTTATCTTCTCAAAAAACCAGCTTTTAGTTTTATTGATCTTTGCTATTGTTTCTTCACTTCTTTTTCATCTATTTCTGCTCTGATCTTTATGATTTCTTTCCTTCTGCTAACTTTGGAGTGTTGTTTTTTTTTTTTTCTCTAATTGCTTTAAGTGTAAGGTTAGGTTGTTAATTTGAGATGTTTCTTGAGGTAAGCTTGTATTGCTATAAACTTCCCTCTTAGAACTGCTTTTGCTGCATCCCATAGGTTTTGGGTCATCGTGTTTTCAGTGTCCTTTGTTTCTAGGTATTTTTTGATTTCCTCTTTGATTTCTTCATTGATCTCTTGGTTATTTAGTAGTGTATTGTTTAGCCTTCATGTGTTTGCATTATTTACAGATTTTTTCCTGTAGTTGATATCTAGTCTCATAGTGTGTGGTCGGAAAAGATACTTGATACGATTTCAATTTTCTTAAATTTACCAAGGCTTGATTTGTGACCCAAGGTATGATCTATCCTAGAGAATGTTCCACAAACACTTGAGAAGAAGGTGTATTCTGTTGTTTTTGGATGGAATGTCCTATAAATATCAATTAAGTCCATCTTGTTTAATGTATCATTTAAAGCTTGTGTTTCCTTGTTCATTTTCATTTTGGATGATCTGTCCATTGGTGAAAGTGGGGTGTTAAAGCCCCCTACTATGATTGTGTTGCTGTCAATTTCCCCTTTTATGGCTGTTAGCATTTGCCTATGTATTGAGGTGCTCCTATGTTGGGTGCATAAATATTTACAATTGTTATATCTTCTTCTTGGATCGATCCCTTGATCATTATGTAGTGTCCTTCTTTGTCTCTTCTAATAGTCTTTATTTTAAAGTCTGTTTTGTCTGATATGAGAATTTCTACTCCAGCTTTCTTTTGTTTTCCATTTGCATGGAATATCTTTTTCCATCCCCTCACTTTCAGTCTGTATGTGTCCCTAGGTCTGAAGTGGGTCTCTTGTAGACAGCATATATATGGGTCTTCTTTTTGTATCCATTCAGCCAGTCTGTGTCTTTTGTTTGGAGCATTTAATCCATTTACCTTTAAGGTAGTTATCGATATGTATCTTCATATTACCATTTTCTTAATTGTTTTGGGATTGTTATGTAGGTCTTTTCCTTCTCTTGTGTTTCCTGCCGAGAGAAGTTCCTTTAGCATTTGTTGTAAAGCTGGTTTGGTGGTGCTGAGTTCTCTTAGCTTTTTCTTTTCTGTAAAGGTTTTAATTTCTCTTTTGAATCTGAATGAGATCCTCGCTGGGTAGAGTAATGTTGGTTGTAGGTTTTTCCCTTTCATCACTTTAAATATGTCCTGCCACTCCCTTCTGGCTTGCAGAGTATCTGCTGAAAGATCAGCTGTTAACCTTATGCGGATTCCCTTGTATGTTATTTGTTGTTTTTCCCTTGCTGCTTTTAATAATTTTTCTTTGTATTTAGTTTTTTAAATACAAAGTTTGATTAATTTGTGTCTTGGCATATTTCTTCTTGGATTTATCCTGTATGGGACTCTCTGTGCTTCCTGGAGTTGATTGACTGTTTCCTTTCCCATATTAGGGAAGTTTTCAACTATAATCTCTTCAAATATTTTCTCAGTCCCTTTCTTTTTCTCTCCTTCTTCTGGGACTCTTATAACTTGAATCTTGGTGCATTTAATGTTGTCCCAGAGGTCTCTGAGACCGCCCTCTATTCTTTTCATTCTTTTTTCTTTCTTCTTCTCTGCAGTAGTTATTTCCACTATTTTATCTTCCAGGTCACTTATCCGTTCTTCTGCCTCAGTTATTCTGCTATTGATCCCTTCTAGAGTATTTTTAGTTTCATTTATTATGTTGTTCATCATTGTTTGTTCGCTCTTTAGTTCTTCTAGGTCTTTGTTAAACGTTTCTTGTATTTTCTCCATTGTATTTCCAAGATTTTGGATCATCTTTACTATCATTACTCTGAATTCTTTTTCAGGTAGACTGCCTATTTCCTCTTCATTTGTTTGGTCTGGTGGGTTTTTACCTTGCTCCTTCATCTGCTCTGTGTTTCTCTGTCTTCTCATTTTGCTTAACTTACTGTTTGGGGTCTCCTTTTCTCAGGCTGCAGGTTCATAGTTCCCCTTGTTTTTGGTGTCTGTCCCCAGTGGCTAAGGTTGGTTCAGTGGGTTGTGTAGGCTTTCTGGTGGAGGGGACTGGTGGCTGTGTTCTGGTGGATGAGGCTGGATCTTGTCTTTCTGATGGGCAGGACCTTGTCCAGTGGTATGTTTTGTGATGTCTGTGACCTTATTATGATTTTAGGCAGCCTCTCTGCTAATGGGTGAGGTTGTGTTTCTGTCTTGCTAGTTGTTTGGCATAGGGTGTCCAGTACTGTAGCTTCCTGGTTGTTGAGTAGAGCTGAGTCTTAGCGTTGGGATGGACATCTCTGGGAGAGCTTTTGCTGTTTGACATTACGTGGAGCTGGGAAGTCTCTGGTGGACCAATATCCTGAACTCTGCTCTCCCACCTCAGAGGCACAGGCCTGACACATGGCCGGAGCATGAACACACTGTCAGCCACACGGTTCAGAAGAAAAGGGAGGAAATAAATAAAGAAAGAAAAATAATAAAATACAATAAAATAAAGTTATTACCATAAAAAATAAAACAAGTTTCTAAAAGTAAAAAAAATTAAAAAGTAATTTTAAAAAAGAAGGAAAGAAGAGAGCAACCAAATCAAATAATTCTTCTACCAGTGATAACAAGTGCTAAAAACTGTACTAAAAAAAAAAAAAAAAAAAAAAGGACAGACAGAACCCTAGGACAAATGGTAAAAGCAAAGCTATACAGACAAAATCACACAAAGAAGCATACATATACACACTCACAAAAAGAGAAAAAGGAAAAATAAATCTATATATAAAAAGAAAAAATGAAGAGAGCGACCAAATCAATAAACAAATCTACCAATGATAATAAACCCTAAATACTAAACTAAGATAAACATAAAACCAGAAAGAAATTAGATGCAGAAAGCAAACTCCAAGTCTACAGTTGCTCCCAAAGTCTACCACCTCAATTTTGGGATAACTCATCTATTTAGGTATTCCAGAGATGAAGGGTACATCACGTTGATTGTGGAGATTTAATCCACTGCTCCTGAAGCTGCTGGGAGAGGTTTCCCTTTCTCTTCTTTGTTCGCACAGCTCCTGGGGCTCAGCTTTGGATTTGGCCTCGCCTCTGTGTGTAGGTCTCCTGAGGGCGTCTGTTCTTAGCTCAGACAGGACAGGGTTAAAGTAGCAGCTGATTAGGGGGCTCTGGCTCACTCAGGCAGGAGGGAGGGAGGGGGACAGCATGAGCCTGCAGCGGCAGAAGCCATCATGACGTCGCAACTGCCTGAGGCGGGCCGTGGGTTCTCCCGGGGAAGTTGTCCCTGGATCACGGGACCCTAGCAGTGGCGGGCTGCGCAGGCTTCCGGGAGGGGAGGTGTGGATAGTGACCTGTGCTTGCACACAGGCTTCTTGGTGGCTGCAGCAGCAGCCTTAGCATCTCATGCCCGTCTCTGGGGTCTGCGCTGATAGCCGTGGCTCGTGCCCATCTCTGGAGCTTGTTTAGGTGGTGCTCTGAATCCCCTCTCCTTGTGCATCCCGAAGCAATGGTCTCTTGCCTCTTAGGCAGTTCCAGACGTTTTCCCGGACTCCCTCCCAGCTAGCTTTGGCGCACTGGCCCCTTCAGGCTGTGTTTATGCAGCCAACCCCAGTCCTCTCCCTGGGATCTGACCTCCGAAGCCCAAGCCTCAGCTCCCAGCCCCTACCTGCCCCAGCAGGTGAGCAGACAGGTTTCTCGGGCTGGTGAGTGCTGGTCCTCTGTGCGGGAATCTCTCTGCTTTGCCCTCTGCACCCCTCTTGTTGCACTCTCCTCCGTGGCTTCGAAGCTTCCCCCCCCATCTCTGCCAGGGAAGGGGCTTCCTAGTGTGTGGAAACTTCCCCTCCTTTGCAGCTGCCTCCCTGAGGTGCAGGTTCCATCCGTATTCTTTTGTCTCTGTTTTTTCTTTTTTCTTTTGCCCTACCCAGGTATGTGGGGAGTTTCTTGCCTTTTGGGAAATCTGAGGTCTTCTGCCAGCGTTCAGTAGGTGTTCTGTAGGAGTTGTTCCACATGTAGATGTATTTCTGATGTATTTGTGGGGAGGAAGGTGATCTCCATGTCTTACTCCTCTGCCATCTTGAATTTTGGCTCAAGTGAGTAGATTTAGATTTACTATGTCTGATGTCTTGTACTCTGCCAGTGTAACTAAGCAGAACTACATTTCCCAGAATACCCTTTTCTGTTTAGTTTCCCATTCAAGTTGACTGCTAGAAAAATTCACACATGATTTGAAAGGCCAAAGGGAAGTCAAAGCCTTTTTGTTATTTTTGGAAGGCTGGTGCAGCATACCAGACATTGTGGCAGCTCACATACATTGTCTCTGGTCTGCCAGCTCACCTTGCTGCTGGGGGACAGCACCCACACTCATCCTGCTCCCAGCTCCCACCAGATCTGCTCTTTGAATCCTGGGCTACAAATATATGCAGCTCTGTGGTTAGAGCACGGTTTCTCCTGTAACTCATCCAAGGCACCAGAGTTGGAGGTGGTGAAAAGCAGATGTCAGTTTCCATTTATCCATCTTCTCATCCTCATCCAGCTTCCTTTCTGGCTGATCTCGTGTAATTGCACAGACTCCTTCAGCTTCCATGATTATGTACAGTCTAACGTCTATAATAAATTTCTATTGGAGACCATTCTTAGCAGTTCTGTTTCTCTTTAGTCGAATGCTGATGGCTATAATAAGAAAAAAAATGTACACACACACACACACACACACGCACACTGAACCTGAAAAAAAGCTTCAGGAAGGTGCACATGGTAGCAAGGCCTCAGCCACTGAAGAATGGATTGCCAGTGGAGATTGAAGGAAACTTTATTATGGGGGCCGATGTGCAAGATGTGTGAGATGTATGAAAAAAATGATGGGACTATCCCTAGGGCCTGATGGGGAATGACCCTAGGGACCTGGGAACATGGAGCACAATTCCAGATACAAAGGCTTTGAGTAGTATAACAGGGAGAGAGCTCTGTATTTTTGAAATTAGTGGACCAAAGTTTATGAACGTAGGACCCACAGAATACATTGAATATGCATATAAGAAACTTTAGGAAGGACAGAAAGGTTATGGAAACGAGTAGTGGACATTGGGTAGTTTTGCCTGCCTAGTAAACGTCTGCAGTCTCCCAGGGCTGTAGAGCATGTGGCGACTCTCTGTGAATGTACGAAAGATGCTCCTTTCAGCCAGATGATCCAATCTAGGGTACCTGATTTGGAGACTGGAATACATCCTACCATCATCCTCTCATTTCACCACTCAGCTTGTGCCTTTGTGCCCTGATCATGTACAACTGTATGCATACTTTCCCCACACTCTTTCTCCATGACGTTCAGGTGGGTGGACTGCAGCCTACCCCAGATATGGGGTGGATAGTGAACCAACTCTTGGCTACATTCCCACAACTGATAATCCCAATGGAAAGAGACTCTTATTTTCCACAGAGAAATAGAATCTTATTGGCCTGACTTTGAGGAACATGCTTACTCCTGCACCCATCCCTGTAGCCAGCAGTATGATCTCCTATTTAGGCATGTGTCATGGGCTGAATTGTCTCCCCTCCCTACAAATTCATATGTTGAAGTCCTAATCCCCTAGTACCTCAGAATGTGACTGTATTTTGAGATATAAGGCCATTAAGGAGGTAATTAAGGTAAAATGAAGTCATATGGGTGGGCTCTAACCCAGTCTGACTGGTGTCCTTATAAGAAGAGGTTAAGATGCAGACATGCACAGTGGGAAGACCGTATGAAGACACAGGGAGAAGACAGTCATCTGCAAACCAAGAGAAGAGGCCTCAAAAGAAACCAACCTTGCTGACACCTTGATCTTGGACTTCTAGCCTCCAGAATTATGAGAAAATAAATTTCTGTTGTTTAAGATGCCTAGTCTGTGGCACTTTGTTATGACAACCCTAGGAAACCTATACAGCATTGTTCTTATTAAATGACTCAATTTTTATAAAATGATACCAAACTAATCTATACTGTCTGCTTAGATATATGTCTGTCTTTAACAAGTGACATAAGCTAGCCCCACAATGATTACCCACTTGAACTTGAGGCCCACCCACCATTTAGCAGAAATTTAGCTGAACAGAATTTATGAAGGGAAGTTTGCTTAAAGGCCTTCATGTTTATCAATTTCATAGATATTCTAAAGCTTACCTCTGAACAAGCTCCATCCTTTGGTAAGCTGGATCCTCTGCTGTATAATGTTGGTTTAGCATTAGATTGTGCTTTTTGCTGGGGTGTCATCAGCATAGACTAAAGAATATTCTAGAAGAGCCTCAAGAAGTACATTTGTGTGTCTACTGAAAGTTTGCTACTGAAAACATTGCATGAGATTTTTGCTAGGAGGACCCTAGGGAGAAATTTCTAATTTAAGCACCAAGGATATCTGTTCTTCTCATGATCAATTAATCCAGAAGATTTAACTTAGTTTTAATTTTTGCAAGCATGACTAGAAGGTTGGGTAATAGTTCTTAAACTTAATGTGCAAAAGAATCCCCCGAGGAACTAATTCTGAAATTCTTCTTGAGAGTGAGTAGGGAAATGTAACAAAATATCCAATTTAGAGTAAGCTTGATCTGATCAAAAAACTTTCAGCTGTTCCTTTGTGTACTTTTCAATTCCTATTAGGTAAAATTGCTTAGGTCCCATCTCCCTTTATTTTCCTTCCTAGGATGGTACCTGGGTACATGAAGAGGCTTAGGTGTCTCCATGGTAGTGGGTGGAGGGGCCCCTGTTCTTGAGTTATCACTGGTTTTGGACTCTTGTTCTCTACTTTGCCTCCCATCTAGCCCTCTGACCAGGCCACCCAGTTCCACCTTCTACTGTGGTGTCACCTTGCCCTACCCAGCATAGTAGTCCCCACATCAGTCTGGCTGGCTCTCAACTCAGACGCCCACACATCATGGGTCTTGAAGGAGGATCAGAAGTACTAATCCAGATAATTCTCTAACAACATGGTCTGCTTTTCTTGTTAGGCTGAGTGGCTCTATGTTGGTCATCTCCTCCTTGAATCCCAAAGGAAGAAAATGGAGCAAAGGTCCCTTCTCGTTGAGGTTTCTTCCCTTATATGACACAAATAACCCTCTCTAGGCAAAAATCCGAGAGGGGCATATCAGGAGACATAAGACTGAACACTTGAATCTCATTTTTCTTTCCCTTCTGTTCCCTATACTTCCCCAAGCCAGAAATGGGGAGGTTTTTGTTTTTCTTTACCTACATTTTGATCTCTTTCTACAACTGAACAAGAGATTTCCTGCCATTGCATTCACAGGTGGAAATGGAATTTTCTCAGCACTAAGAACTCAGTAGGCCTGGGTGTTCCCGGATTGGTTGATACACTAAAGGAGGAAATAAGAGCATTTGAGAAATCCTTTCTTTTTAAAAAATGTGTGGCTCTAAGCTTATTGACTTTCTGCTAAATCCTATTCTGTATGTGAGATGCTGAATAGTACATCAGTCTTTATTTTTGTTTTTCTCTCCTCACCACATTTCCCCAAGTAGATGGATGCTCTAGGACATGTACTTGGAAATGCAAAACAAATAAAGCACATTAATAATTTAAAAACTGTCTCCAATATATACTGCTATATTATAAATTATAATAAAAGATAGATATCAGAAACTAAGGAAAACAGGGCCTTAAAGGAGAGAAGAAAAAGTAAACAGTAAACTCCAGGTGCTCAAAACTGATTTTTTTGGTCCTAAAGGCATAGATGCTGAGAAAAAATAGTTGGTATCTGGGCCATATTTTGGGTGCCCCTAATTTGGGGCATCTATTGGTACACATGAATTACTTTGAAAATTAGATGTGGATTATGCTATGAGCTGGTTGTCTTTGGTAAGGGATTCAAGAGTTGAGTTCAAGTATTTCTAAGAGTATTAGTATTCCAAGTAATCCACATTTTCTTTGCTTCAAGTTTTTTTCTTCGTTTTTACAACCTTTGATAAAGTCATTCTCATGTCTTTCTTGCTGACCTCAAAGGAATGTGGTGGGGAAAAAAATTGAAGAAGAATAGAGATCCATTTAGAATGTTGAGATACTAAATGGATTACATCCTTTATTGTTACATATCAAGAATGGACAACTTTCTTATTCTGTATCCTTCATAATAGAATCCTTACAAGCTGGAGTCCAGTTATAGACTTTGAAAAGAAGTATGTTTTCCTATCTCATTTCACATTTCCTCACTTCTTGTTTTGATCGGGATTGAGAAGGACTTAGAAACGCACAGTCATTAGGCAGGGCAGTAGGAGAGTCCTGGCGTGTGATATCAGGTGACAGACGATTCCATATGGTGGCCAAACCTCAAAAAGAGAAAGTAGAGCACTTTAAAGAGTAACAGGAAAGATTTCAGAGCAGGATGAGTTCATTACGGGGCTTTATGATTTAGGCTTCTTTAGCAAGCACACATTGACACAAAATCTTGGAAGATTTTGTGTCAATGTGTGCTTGCTTGTAACAAACTATAGTTGGTTACAGGCTCCCTCATTTCCCTGTTTTCTTCCCGAAAAGAATCCCTGTTTTGACAAGAGGTTGTTACCAGCCTTAAATTCCATCTTTACCATGAAAGTAAGATGTGGTTTTCAAAGTAAGATGTGGTTTTCATTCCTTTTGCAACCCACACACCGATGTGGCACTCTACCCTAATCTCCATTTCCCTCTCCAAAATCCTATCCTTTTCCTCTCCACATCATAGCCTTTTTTTCCTGAGTACTTTTGTAGCAGTAGGTACATGTCATCACTTTTTTTTTTTTTTTTTTGGTTGAGAAAATACTGTAATAAAGGTAGGCCATTGAATACATTTTGGTGGTGTGGTTTGTAAGTGAGAAATTTTTTAAAAGATGCCTTTCTTGATGAATCCATTAGTGTTGTCTTGATTGAAAAAATGGGATGCCAGGGTGGAGTCTTCTTTTCTTCCAAGCACCTCTGATCCCAGTGTACAAATAATGTTTATATTCCAGTTCACAGGAAAAAAAAAGGAACGTGAAAATATTTCATTGAAAGCTGACAGCTTTAACGAACTTTAAAGGTTAACCCTGGTGCTAGTTAGCATATCTATTCATGTCTCCATCAGTCTATTGAATTACTCAGCTGAACATGCACACAAAAGCAAAACTTGAAAAAAAATACCCAGAAAGCCAACATTAATAATTCATAAATACTGGAGGCTGCTGACTGACAATTTTCCCCCTACTGTGTTGAAGTCTGTTAAGAACTGAATCCTGATAGCTCCTAAGTTACTTTAGAAACTCCATGAGCAACCCTGTCCAGGAATGTTAATGTTTCCGTAAGTGGTTCGCTGCCGAAACATATTGTAGATTTTCCTCCCCTCGAGCACTTGTTCGTGTTCCTTTGGATTAGTATAAGGTACAGCTTTTCATGAGATGTTTAACTGACAGTTTTTATATTTGAATTTCACAAGCATCTGCAGACCATAAAAAACTCCAAATTCAGCCATAATCCTCTGTTACAAAGTAAATCGGCATTTTTTAACAGATTCCAGATACCAGTTATAGCATTAATGAGGATATACAATCACGTTGTCTGCTTGGGCAGGATTAGAAGTGATGCTGCTCCTGACAGGGCTGGCCTGCCTCAAAATTCATTGTCCTCCTTCCTCCACATACATACAACTGTGCTTTATCAAACCTTCCCATTAAAAATAGAAGCTATCAACATCTTCAGGTGTTAGCCATTTTCCCAGGGAAATAAGGGATAAATACTACCACTGTTGCCTGACAATAAGTTGATTTCAAGCTCTTGTATAAAAAGAATAAAAATTCAGGCTTGATGCTATTAAAAGATTTAGCAAAGAGCTCCTGCAGAGGCCTGACGAGAAGGGGACTCGGCAGGCTCTCCACCTGGTACCAATTGCTTTTCTCACCTGGGTTTGCTTCCGAAGGGGTTCCAAGGCTGTCGTCTCCCCAGCTCATGGTCAGAACTTCTACCACTTGTCAGTGATGAAACTCCCTTTTATGTTTTTCCACTCAGAGTTTTTATTGTCATGCCTGCCCTTTGGAAAAAGCAATGGAGGTATGTGGATTGAGGGTGTCTTCTCAGACTTGGGAAATGGTTATTTTGACATGAGGTTTTCTGTTGGTTCTCACAAGCCAGCTTCTAAACATGAAACTATGGTGGTGTTCCAACGTTAAAAACCTTTACTTGACTTCCTAAATTGCAGTCTTAGTAATCGGTTTATATTAGGGATAGTTAGAGACATAACTCAACCTCTGCCCTTGGTAGCGACAAGCTTGTTTCCATTTCCCTTAAATTGTAGTTAACGGCAACAACTGAAAACTATTACGCTATCTAAAGTCCTTCCTCACTAAAATCTTAGACTCATGAACTGCCACTAAAGGTTTAAGTTTCAAGAAGATTTATAAGTTATAGAGTAGAAACTCAGGTATAATTGATCAATGTAAGGCAGTGGTTTCCCTATTAAGTAATAAATAAAGCCCCAAACACATATTGAGCACCTTTCCTCTATGAAGAACTTCACCAGCTACAATTAATGTATTAGTCATTTGGGATAGATGTAGTCTGAAATCCTGCACTGCTGAATAATAACTATGCAAGTTTGGACAAACTGCCTAAAACTTTTGAGCCTCTGTTTGCTCATCTGCAAATTGGGGGTAATAGTATTTACCTAATAGGGTTGCAGTATGGGTTAAATAAGATGATGTAGATGAAACATGTAGCAGAATTAACAGTAAATCTCATTTCCTTTCCCTTACATTTGAATCAGAACAATCTTCTTTGTCTGTGTGTGTGTGTTTCTTTAGTATAATCCTGTGAGGAAGAAGAAGCAGATGTCAATAACTTCTATTTTGCAAATGAAGAAATCCAGGCACGATCAAGTTACATGACCTGCCCATGTAGGTCATGGTAAACCGTTTCTTGGATTTTCTTGTCACTGTCTATGACCCTCAAAGACCCATAAGACAAGTGGGTCAATCATTATTTCTCAGCTTGATAACATTTTAGAAAAATTTCACTTTAAAATCCAGAATTTTCCTGTGTCCAGTGCACATTTTAAAAATAATCTATTTGCTTTTATTTTCCTTTGAGGATTTGAGGCAGCTTATAACACAGCAAACCAAAGTGAACTTGACAAAAAAGAAATAAAATATCAGGATCAAATAAAAAGAGAGCATAATTATACACATCATAAGGCTCAAACCTTGTTGCCATAGCTGGCTTGTGAATTTGGCTCTGAGCCATCATGAAATTCCTTGAGGGCAGTGAGTGATGTAATAGACAATGACCTTAGTCACATTTTTGTAACTTATAAAACACTAAATTTCAGGGCTATATGATGACATTTGATAAAAACTGAAGGTAAACATTACTCTCTTAGGAATAACCCTAATGCATGCCAAATATGTAACTTTCTGGTAGTTCAGCTCACTTCAAGGTATAAGTACCTAGAGAAGTTAATAGACTGCATAACGATTTCTTAAAATGGTTTCTCTGTATTACAGTTATTTTGCAAAAATCTCATTAACTTTCTGTCCCAAATTTATAAAATGTATCTAAAAAATACAGAGCAATATAAATACTAAGTAATTTTTCTCTCCACTCTCCTTTTCTTCCCTTTCCCATAAGCAGTATTAATAGTTGGTGTGTATTAGTCTATTCCACAGTAGAGAATGCTAAAAATGCTAGGTATAATGCTTTAAAAAAATCCTTTTTTATAAAAGATATACAACTGAGCTGGGGTTAAAGTTAACATCAATTTTAGACAAACTTTTCCAAAAACTGAAAAAGAGGAAACACTGGGCCCTATATTTTTCATCTGGCCAACATACACTGTCGATACCTAATTGGCCAAAGAAAACAAAACATATAAAATTGTAAATCAATGTCTTGAACATAGATGCAAAAATCCTAAGCAAAAATATTTAAATAGTAAGTTAATGACGTATGGAAAGGCTAATACATCACAACTAAGTTGTTTATTCAAAAAAATATAAGATTAACTTAACATTTGGAAATACTTGAAATTAAATTAATTAACCAAATAAAGAAAAAAATCATACTTACCTCAATAGTGACAGAAAAAGTATTTGATAAAATTAAAAAATGGTTCATGATAGAAAACTTGGATAGCAACTAGCAAACCAATGATAAAGAACATTCTCAGCCTGATGAAGAGTGTTACTATAGATTGAACGTTTGTGTGCCCCCCAGATTCATGTGTTGAAATCTTAATGCCCAATGTGATGGTATTAGGAAATGAGGCCTTTGAGAAGTGATTAATACCTTTGTAAAAGAGGCTCAGGAGAGTTCCCTTGCCCCTTCCACCATATGAAGACACAGCAAGAAGTTGGCAGTCTGTATAACCCATAAGAGGGCCTCCACCAGAATCTGACTGTGCTGGCACCCTGAACTTGGACTCTCAGCCTCCAGAACCTCCAGAGAAGTAAATTTCTATTGTTTATAAGTTACCCAGTCTGGGGTATGCTGTAATAGCAGCCTGAATGAACTAAGCAGGTATTCTATAAAATACTTAGAGTCAACATCATACTTAGTGGTGAGATGTTGAAAGCTTTCTGTCTTATATCAGGAACAACACTGGATCCTAGCTCCTGAAAGTAATCAAGGAAAAGAAATAAAATATATTTGAAAATGATGAAACAAAATTTTCATTGTTCACTGATGACATGAATGTGAACATGGAAAATTCGAAAGAATTAACAAAAAGTTAAAGAGTGAATTTAGCAAGAAACTGGGTAAAATATCAATACCCAGATATCAGTTGTTTTTCTCTATACTAACAAAGCAATTAGGAAATAAAGTAAAAAACACATTATTTATAGTTGCATCAAGTAACATCAGATAACTAGAATAAATCTACTGGAATATGTGAGAATCCTCTACACTGAAAACTAACTTTATTGAAAGACACTGAAGAAGACCAAAATAATAAAAGGATAAACCATGTTCTTATATGAGAAATCTCAATATTAAAAAGACATTAGTTCTTCCCATATGGATTTATAGATTCAATGCAATTTCAGATTTGTTTGTTTATCTGTTATCTATCTCCTCCACCCATCTGTCTGTCACAGAAAATGGCATGCTGATTCTGTAATGTATATGAAAATGCAAAGGGGTAAGAAGAGCATTTGATCTTGAAGAAGAGGAACAAAGTTGCAGGACTAAACAAGCAGATACCAAGATTTATCATAAAGCTCTTATAACGAAGATAGTGTGATATTAATATAAAGATAGACTGATTAATGAAACAGTACAGAGTCCAAAAAGTGACCCATCTATATAAGATCACTTGATTTATGAAAAAGATTATACTGCAGTACTGTGAGGGAAACAATGGTCCTTTCAATAAATGGTACTGAGTCCATGAGATATACATATTTAGAAAAAGAATCTTATTTAGAAGAAGACCTACATCACTGTAGGTCTTACCCTGCAGGGGAAAAAAAAGACCTATTATTGGATAGGTCTAAATAGGGAAGGTAAGACAATAATAGTTGTAGGAAATACTATGGGGACTGTAGGAACTGGAGCTTCTTAGCAGTATTTAGAATTCACCAAAGAGATGCAACCCCTTCTCAAGACTGTCCAAAGTAGGGGAGAGAGAGATAGAAAGACAGAGAGATTGAGAATACCTGGCTGGACCTCGAAAAAAGGAAACTTCGAAATGGAGCAGAGCAGGGTATGGTAGACAAATGGATCCGAGCTGAGAGCAAACAAAAAAAACCTGAAAGCAAAAGAAACAAAATATGCCAGACACAATCATGGAGTTCAAAAACAAGCATGAGTTCAGAAATAGGAGATGAAGCGCAAGTCAGGAGATGGGAAGATATAAAAGACAGTCATGGCATCAAATGGCCCATTTTATTGAGGTCCAGCTGTATTCAGGTAGAGACTGATCAGGTATAGGAATTCCACCTAAGGTTTCATGGGGGCTTCCCTCCTGCCTGCTCTGCTTCTTGAGTTGGATTGGTTAGAGTGGACAAATACTAAGAGGAAATAATAGTTAATGATTTCTTAAAATGCCAGTCCGCTTTATTATTGTTTGGATGAATCTAGTCTATATGAGTCAGAAAAGCTCATGGATGGAATAGGATAATTATTAAAAAAATAAGTTAAAAGTAAGTTATTTTGTTTAACCCTCCAGTTACTTATTTAAAAAAAATAATTTAGTTGACTTTAAGTTTCCTTAATATCAGTAATGCTAATTGTGCAAAACAGTCTCACTACCAGTTTATTCTTTTGGCAAAATTGCCTTTTATACATTTAAACGGTCTTTTCACTTATGAGGAAATGCATAAAAATTGTAAAACGTTGCTGCCTGTTGAGCTTTACCTCTACTTTTACAGTAGTGAGAACCCAGCCCTGCATGAGTAAATTTTCTAAATGTGTTTTTATTTCCACTCAAGATTTCTGGAGCCTGGAGTTCTTTCAGTCTTTCAAAGTCCCATGCTTTGAAATTCTCACTTTTGCAGAAAGCCTTCCCATTTTGTCTGAATTAGGTACAAACTTTTCAGACCAGAGAAACCCTGTGCCTTTTCAAAATTCTACATTTTTTCGAAACTCTTCCCCTGCTACAAGTAGCAAGACACAGATATTTACTAGATCATTCTCAATATTAGCATAAGGAAAAAAATATGATACAAAGTCCCAGAAAACCTGCAACAGTAGAGTTTCCTAACAGGGTAACAAATTTTTTTAAAATTCAAAGATAAAATATTCTTCTTTCTCAGTAAGTAGAGGCTACCCTGACGTTTTCAGTCACTCTGGGGGAAAATCAAACCATTGACACACGTTCAGCCGCAAGCATCCTTGGATAAGTTACATCTTACCATCGTCCCATTTCTTCTCACATAGTCTAGACAACACATTATGACTTAGACCTCAAGACTCCCTAACAGTGTGGCTCCTAAAAGTACAGAGAGAACAGCAGAAAACATCTTTCCCCACATTCTCTATTACTTCCTGGACACACATTACTCAACACCGGCTAACTAACAAAGGTAGGGAAATATACAATCTGGAATAGGTCTTAAGGTGGTGTTGTCTCCTTTGTCTGTCATCTTTAATGTGCTGGAATATCTGGCATCAGGCCTAGAAAATCGAGATTTACATCCCCTTCTTTGAAGCTCTCTCTCCTCTTGGTATGGATACTCATCAGTAAGCAAATGCTCTTCAGCTCAGTTTAGCGCAGAGGGACCTAGACTGAACCCCTCCATCACACCAGCTTTCTCCTCAGGTATTTGTATTAATGTGTTCCTTCCTCTACCAGTCCTCTCTGAGGAGACTTCTACCTCCCTAGTAGTGTTTTCAGGGGACAGAAATTAACCCTCATCAGTCTTCAGTCCAACATAGTAGTATTTAGATATTTTCGTGTCTGTTAGCTCACTAGATTCATTTGTTTGTTCAATAAATATTTACTGAGCTTCTACCCGGCCCTCTTACAGGTCAGTAAGCAACGCAGAACTCTTCCTTTTGTGGAACAGCCAACCTAGTGGATCCTGCAAATGTCCTGTGAGATGGCTTCAGACAGTCAGCATGCTAGGATGTAAGGAAGAAGAAGCATAGAGAACCAGACTAGCACATGCAGACTTCCTGTTCTCAAAGCTCTCATTATTACCCTCTGGGTCCGTTTTTCTCACTGATAGGCTGTGTGCTTTGCTTCTTATATTCCCAGAAACATCGGGCTTAATTGTAGGTGCTGTGGGAATACATTTAAGAAATTAGCAAAAGACCATAATGGAAATGACTCACTTGGTAGAAGTCCATGTCAGTAGTGTATCTGGAATGATCCCTGTTACTAGCTTGGAGTACAAATGCAATTACCTCACTTTTATTTATTCAGTGTATTGCTTGAGCACCCACCTGCCCTCAGTGACAGGAAGTCCCCTTATTCCCCAAGGCCTCCCCCAACCACCCTCCTTGGGCAGGAACACTAGGGACTTGGTTCATAGAAGATCGGTCCTGCTGCAAAAAGCCAGGAAGTGAGCAAAAATCAGGAAGTGTGACCAGTCCACTAATGCCATGGCTTGGATCTCTGCCATGTGAGGTTACAGGTGGTCCTGCACATTCTGATGGCTGGAAATTTGTTCATGGTTGCTACAATACTCCTATTGATTCAGCTCTTTTCTTCCCATCACCCCAGCAGCATGCCCCTGAACTCTGAGGACACTTTTCTTTTAGATCACACTTACATGCTCAGCCATTTCCCCTAATGCTTAGCACAGTGCCAGGTGGGCCACGCTGGAGAAAAACCCAGCCCCAGCCTCCTGAGGTGCTGGAATAAGTCTTCCCCATGGAGCCTGGTTTGCTCCCCCTGCATGGGGCCACCTCGGCCCATCCCAACAAGGGATCTCCCCATTGCACATAAAGGGGAAAGGCAAATGTTGCTAAGCAACAAACACCCATTTTACATACCTACACCTACACACAAACTTTCACTGGCAAGGATTGCCTGTTTGCCTTAAATTTTCATAATTTAGAGGGTCTTTTAAATCCTTCTCTACAATGAAGCAGTATCCTCCAAGGGACTGTTCTTGGCTACACAGTAGAAGTGGCACCTTAGTGCCACTTAGTATTCCACTACTAATTTTTTATAAAGAAAAGTCTGCTTCAAGACTGTGGCTATTGAGTGAGACCAGGTAATCATTATTCAGGGCTTGAGTGCTCATGGGGGGAGGAGAGTTAATCAGCCATTTGCATCTCCCCCAGTATCTGGTAGTTTTACCCAGCATTAGCATTTTTAAAAAAATTTGTAACACGTGACTGCAAAGCATTAATATCTGAAATATATAAAGGATGCCAGTGGTCAAGAAATAAACAGTGTAGTAGAAAAATGGGCATTTCACACAAAGGAAATCTAAATAGCTAATAAGCCTTATTAGTAATCTTGGAAATTCACATGAGAACTACGAGATCAATTTCACACCCACCAAATGGGTAAAAAATAGAAATTGGACAAAACCGAGTGCTGATGGGGTGTGGAGGAATGGAGATGGCCAGTGGGAGAGCAAGTCACCTCAGCACCTTGGGGCGACAGTGGCGCTCACCGGCCACCGCGTTGTTCAGGTGGCCCCTCACATCAGCTGGTCTGTGAGTTGTGGTGCATTCATCCAAAAGGCGTCTGCGGCAGGGGATGAGCGAGGCCTTTCTGGGACTGGGTGGTGAGAGCAGCCCAGAGCCCTAAAGGAGGCCGCATGCCACCAATATCAACGAATCTCAAAAACCTCCCCAGCCCCCATGCCTCAGGGGGGTGAGCCTGGGGAGAAGCTAGTGCTTTTCCAACTGTAATGGGTGTGGTCGGCAGCCTCACGTCTGCTGCAGTGATTCTGCCCCTTGGCAGTCATGGCCCCGGCCATCCCTCGCAGTCTGAGTGGGGCCAACCTGTGTAATGACATAGGTGACCTTGGAGGCACAGAGACTTCCTCCTGGCTCTCTTGGACGACTTGCTGTGGTGCCCCAGCTGCCGTGTTGTAAGGACACTCGAATTGTCCCACGGGTTGGAGAGGCCCCGTGATGAGGAGCTGTAACCTCCGGCCATGCCAGCATTAACCTACCAGGCAGTGAGTGGGCCCTCCCATCCCTTTGGCAAGCCTTGGCCAAATCTTACTACAGCCTTAGGAAGGACTGAGCTGGAGCCGTTCATGGAAGCTGCTCCCTGACCCTCAGAAATGGTGTGAGATCATAAATGTTTAATGTTTTTAGCATCTGAGTCTTGGAGTGATTTGTTATGTAGCTATAGGTAATTGAGAAACCTTGTCAAATGCAGATTTTCTAACAATCCGCTCCCAAAAGCCTTCGGGGCACTTTAATAAGATCCAGGTGATGCCAGTGGGCGGGCACGTGGTCCTTAATGAGGAGGACGATTCGGCTCCACCCCCCGCTACGTTGAGAGCCAGTAAAGCAAAACAGTGCAGCGTCAGCAGCGTCCCGGGTGAAGAAGGGGTCAGAGCAGCCAGGCGGCGAGGACGGATGAGCACAGGCCCGCACATTGGCGGTGACTAACCGTGAGTTCCAAGCCTGACGGGGAAGGATGGGTGGTGGACTCCCAAAGGTGCTGTGAGCCTGGAGCCTCCTGATGAGTTCTGGTTCCATTTAATTCAGAGTTTGCTCAGTGGACTCCAGAAGGTTCTGTGCGTTCTGGTTCTGTTAAATTCAGAGTTTGCTCAGTGGACTCCGGAAGGTTCTGTGTGTTCTGGTTCTGTTAAATTCAGAGTTTGATCAGTGGACTCCGGAAGGTTCTGTGCGTTCTGGTTCTGTTAAATTCAGAGTTTGCTCAGTGGACTCTGGAAGGTTCTGTGCGTTCTGGTTCTGTTAAATTCAGAGTTTGATCAGTGGACTCCGGAAGGTTCTGTGCGTTCTGGTTCTGTTTAATTCAGTTTGTTCCAGAGGCTCCGGAAGGTTCTGTGAGTTCTGGTTCTGTTTAATGCAGAGTTTGATCAGTGAACTCTGGAAGGTTTTGTGCATTCTGGCTCCATTTAATTGGGAGTTTGTTCCAGGGACTCTGGAAGGTTCTGTGCATTTTGGTTCTGTTTAATTCAGAGTTTGTTCCACGGATTCCAGAAAGTTCTGTGCATTCTGGTTCCATTTAATTCTGAGTTTGCTCTGTGGACTCCAGAAGGTTCTGTGAGTTCTGGTTACATTTAACCCAGCATTTGCATTTTAATAACTGAAACAGTCCAACACAGGTGTCCGTGGTTGGGTGGGTCTCCCAGGTAGCTTTCTTCCACATGGCAGCTCAGGAACCCAGGTTGCTTACAGTATAAAGGCTTCACCATCCTCCAAGGTCTTGGAGTTCATCAGGTCTCTGCATCCGGCCACTAGATCCCTGATTGACCCATGTTTCGTTGGCTAGAACTCAGTTAAATGGCTCCACTTAACAACTTATTATTTACTTTTATTCAAACTTTAAAAAATTTGATTTGATTTTTTAAAAAGGCTTCTATTGGAAAATTAAAGATGTATATATCTGAATTTATATCTGAATATATATATATTCATTTTTCATATATATATATATTCTGAAAAGTCAAAAGAAGTTGAATAGTTAGTGTTGACAATGAAACTGAATATAATCCTTGACTCTTACTCAGCCTTTAAATTGTTAGTATGAGCTGAGGGAAAGGAAAAAAACTCAACAAACTCCAAACTGGTTCCAAGAATGGCTTTTTTTTTTAGCCAGTGTTACATTTTTCACAGGATGGGGGAAAAAAAGCTTTAGTGGTTGCCTACTGTTCTCGAGTAATACTTTTTAGTAATGCAAGAGCTTAGTTGGCTGGATAACTTGATTACTCTGGAGGGCATGCTATTAGCAGAATGGGAAGGAATCAAAAGAAAAAAATAATTTACATTAAGGCCACAGACATGCCATACAATACAATTACTTAAGGTTTTATATCCAAAAAGCTATTATACTGTTCCCCCTGTTCTTTTAGCACTGTGGTATTCTGGTAAGGGGCTTTATAAGAGGCAATAAATGGATGCTAGCCCAGAAAAAACCCAAGAGATTGTTTTGTGAATGAAAAAGTCCTGATGCTGGGAATAGGTCCATATGGATTTTTCTTTTTAGCTCTTTCCAATGAATTGTAGTTATCCATGGCTAAGCAGTTTACTTCTTTTTACTTTAGTTTTCATGTGGAAATGATCATTCTGGTTTTTATCACAGAAATGTTATATGCATAAAGGAGATAATCCATGTGCAGTGCTTTTGTATACCTGAGAGAAAAATGCAGCGTCCTTCCAAATCATTACCTGGAATCTCACTAAGCGTTATTCACCTGTTAGTAGAAATTGTTATGAGGAAAGAGCATCTTGGAGTAGATATTAGTCATGACAAGTTAGGTTATGCTATAGTAATGAATTAGTCCCTACATCTTAGTGGCTTATTAATTAAATAATATTAAGTTATTTAAATATTTAAATTTAAAAATGGATTTAATTGTCATTCATTCAGTATATCCTACATGGATAGCCTACATGCATCTACAGTGGAAGGGCTTTGCTCCAGACTCTCACTCAGATCTAGGCTGAAGGAGCCGCACCATCTTGTGTGGCTGCCATCTCAAAAATATGATTTCCAGGATCTCCCTGAGAGAGGGAAAGAGAAAGCATAGAGCACCACACCTGCTCTTAAAGAGTCTTGACCAGAAGTGGCACAAGTCATTCTCACTCACCAGCCAGTCATGTGATTCCATTGACCTGCAAGAGGCCTGGAAAGTGTAGTCCCAGGTGCCTAGGAAGAAGCAGAGAACCACAGGTGGGTAAACAATGCAGTCTTAACGATAGTTCACTGGGAATCAGTAATTGAAATATGCAAAGGAGCTCATCAAAAGGAAGCCATTTACAAATTAGGTGAAGCTTTATAACTTATCTCAGTTCCTTCATCAGAGTCGTGTTTTAGTATTATTTCATTCTTCTTTGGGTGGGGGGCCAACCAAAAATTCCTGGGTTTAAGATGAGGCATCAGCATAGACACAAATTCTAACCTCAAGTATACGACTCTTGAGCTCTTCTCCGAGAATATATCAGACTGGGATCCTCTGCTTCCATCAGGAGATTCTTAAATAGTCCATTTCTCCTTCTAGAAACCTGCTGTTGTGTTCTGGCTACAGAGAACAACACCAAGGCCAAGTAGGATCTTGAAATTCAAAATAAAGACATCTGGTTCGAGTTTGCTGAATTGAATCGAATCCTCCATTAAATTAGGCACACGTCTTAAAGAGATACTTTCTGTAAAAGTGCCCAGCACAGTTCCTGGCATGTCTATAGTAGATGCTCAATAAACGAACGTGTACTTCCTTTGCAAAGGAAGTAAAAATCATACTGGTTTCTACGCTATTTGTGAATATATTTAGTGAGATTTTTCAGGTAATGATCTCCTTCCTCTTCTTATACATCTAACCAGTTTTACAGTTATGAAGCTATTAGAACTTATACTCAAAGGTCGGACTTTATTATAAGCCATGCAGTGGAGATAATAGCAGTGAAAAAAACAGCCGAAGTTCTCATTTGTGCTCTTGTGTTGTAGCGGTGGGGCAGCCATGGGGACAGAGAGCAAACAAATCAAGGAACAAGAAAACTGTCAAGGGGGCCAGTGAGCGAGAGGAAGAGCAGAAGCAGAAGTGGTCCTATAGGCTACAGCAGCCCACTAGGCGTCTGTCTGGCTTGTGCACGCGTCCTGTGGTTAAATTGTTTGTGGGTGGAAACTGAAGGAGCTGCTTAGAAAGCAGAATTTTGTGGGACCTGGAGACCCAGGCTTTTCTGTTTGAGTCAGACAGTGGGGGGAGATATAGAGCAGGGAGAGGGGCATCCACCATGGAGTTGCCACAGCACACCAAGGTTCTGTGACACAGAGTGTGTAGGGAATGCAGAGCTGCACTGGAGCCTGGAGAAAAGGACGTTTGGGGACATCCAGAGACAGTAACTTTGGGAGAGACATCAACATTTTTACAGTGGAAGAGGCCCAGGGGATCAGAAGAGAGATGCTCTGCAGCAGGTTTGAGTTGTCAACTGACAGATTCAGAAAAAAAAAGTGACAACTCCCACCCAGAAATAATAGGATGAAAAACAGAAGAAAACTTTGAAAAGAGAGATGAAAGTCTAGGGAAATATAGGTCATTAAATATTAGGGTGGTCCCATTGTCCTCAAAGCCTAGGTAAAAGCCACGGGGAACTTCAAGTTACACTGATGAGGCCTTGCTTGAATGTGTTTAGAAAGTTAAGGGATATTAATTTCCCTTTGGGAATTCATTCAGTGATTTCTTTCCCATTGGATGGACATGTTTTGTTCAAACAGCTGGGCTGCTTGGAATTTTTATTAGTCATACTTTCAAACCCAAAAGCTATAGTTTATTATATTTAAGTTCTCCTAACACAAATGCTGGCCAGAGTTAATGAAAGGCAGGTTGGACTACACCCTGTAGTGACATTTCTGGGATAATAAGATGGCTCCAGTGTCCCCTAAATATTTTCTCTTTCCCATTGTCTGAAATGGCACGATGGCGGGGCAGTTGACCTGTTACGATCGAACCACAGTTGCCCACAGTGATAACTGCACATTAATGTGCCTTGTATTAGCTTCCTTACTTTTTCTATCCCACTTTTGCAGTTCTCAACTAGGGCTTCTTGAGATCAACTCCCAAATAAACCACTTGCGTGAAAATCCTAGTCTCATTGTCACTTTTGGGGAAACCTCAACTAAAGACAGCAATCACAGCTAAATGTACTGAGGGTAGTAAGGGTGAGCTAGGTGCCAGCTACTATACAGTTCTCGTCTAACTGCTAAAACAACCCTATGAGGTAAGTTTTTTTTATCATTATTATCCCCATTTTATGCAGAAGGAAAACAAGGCAGAGTAGTAAGGTAACTTGCTTTTGGTCACCGAGCTAGTAAATGGCAGAGCCTGGAACCCTCACTTCACTGCCGTCCCTCTTTCATCAACTTCTGATCAATTTTGTTCCTTTCGGCATCCCGTAAGGAAAATATTTAATCTCTGTCATCCTACTTTCTAAAAATTGCCTCCCCCCCACTTCCTTCCTCATCATAATATATAATAATATGGTGCTGTTTTTATAAAATTCCCCTAATCTGAGGACTTCAGTGGAAGCATACATTACTACTGATGATAGTAACAGGCCACAGGCTTCACCAACATCTTAATGTTCCTCAGATTTACCAAGGGATGGCTCGATTGATGTATTTCCCCACAAAGACCTTGAGACTAGTCTGCCTCTGTGTGAGAAGCTGAGGCTTTGAGCCCAAGGCTTGCTCTTTGGAGAGTGATGACCGTGAGGAGGGGAATATGTGTGATGCATTTCGATTGCAACGCCTGTGGGTCTTTACTGCGGTTCCTATTTTTGCTTTTTGGGTGCAATCCCAAAATAGCCTACTTTCCTTCATCACCCAATTTGGTTTCTTCTCTCACAGCCCCTAGGGCAACACTGTTATGTCTGTCTGTCGTGGCAAAGTGATACCAGCCGGCCTGGCATGGAAATGTCTGTCTTGGACTTAGTATGATTGCAATAGAAACACTCTTAAAGAAGCTTAAAATATATTTATTATACCGATTCAGGTCATAGAGGTGGGCTTCGTGATTTCTCTTTCCTCTCTTTACATATATTGTTCACTTCTGCTTCTGTGTTTTGATTACCTCTCTTTCTGTCTGCTGCCTTTTCTGGTCATTCATCTATTTGTCCATGATGGTGACCTCAGTGCCCATATCAGCTTCCTATAGCTAAATGAATTGGTTCTGTTTCCCAGTTCCTGGGAGAGAGGGTATGATTTGCCCAACTGGAGCCAAGAGCACATCCCTACTACAACCAGTTGGTGGGGATGCTGCTGTTTACTCAGCGGGAGTTGCCAGTCTCAGAAGATTCTCTGTGGCAGCAAAACTGAACTTCCATGTTGGCTAAAATGGTTTAATTTTACATACGTGTATAACGATTATATACATTAAATGCCAACAGGTTCCCCAAATTGTGCCATAAATATTATCTCATTTAATCCTCACAGTGACCCTGCGGTGTAATTATCCCCATTGTATAGGCAGGGAGCCTGAGGGTCTGCGGCTTTCCCGAGGTGAGAGGGCTAGTGTTGAGTTTCATAAGGGAGCTCACGTCTGTCTCCAAACCTAGTGCCCTTTCTCTATGGGCAAAGCTGAGTAGAAGGACTTGTTAGAAAACCATTTTAAACGCAAGAAGCATACTTGGCAGATGTCACCACTCTCCCGTGAAGGAAGGAGTGGAGTGCGGGGAGCACATTTTAATTTTGTCACTAGATCATCAGCCCAGCCCAGCCCAGCGAAAGGGAAGCCTGCCTGCTGATACATAATGATGTTTCAAGATGGTGAGCAAGAAAGCCCTGTCCGTTCTGGGGCGGAGGACCCTGGGGCCAAGGCTCAGAGAGCAATGAGGAGAGAATTAGTGAATCATGAAGGCTTTGGAGCGAGGATGAGCACTAGTGCCAGGCATTACAGTGAAAGGCAGCAGAGTGGGCTGCAGAGAGCTCGGGGAGCATTAGGAAAGTGATCACACGGGCCTTAAATGAGGCTCTGCGGAGTGGAGCGGGGCAGCCCTCCCACAAGGATTTGCGGGCATCCTCCCAACTTGCAGGAGCCAGCCTGTGGAGCATGTTCGTTCACTCATAGATATTGGTTGCTTCCGTGACTCCGGACTATCCCTGAGGTCCTGGACAAATTGCTTAAATGTGTGATGTTTCTTTTTTTCTTCTTTCCCCTCAGTTTTATTGAGATACCGTTGAAATGTGTGCTGTTTCCTTTTCCTCTTTTAGTTGTGGTATGCACTGCCCCCTCCCCTCTGTCTTTCCCTCCTCCAGCCTGCCTTCCTCAGACGCCACTTGTGTACACTCTAGAGTTATGTTTTGTTATTCCTTATTCCAACAGAATTATGATACTGTGTATTCTCACAACATACATTGTCCCATTCCCAGGAGACTAGGGTAGAAGCATTAGGGAAAAAGTGTTAGTGTAGGGAAAATACACTAATTCATACACAGTGTTAATTACTGACAACTGCTTTATTTGCTCACCAGTCAGGGGTTTTGCTAATTCCCAAGTTTCCTCCTGACCCAGTGTCTTAACCCAAATGAATGATACTTTGGTGGAGGACAGCCCTGGCTGTCATTGACAGAACCTGTGCATTCCCAGTTCCTACATGAGGAAGGTTTACTTCTGGCTTCAGTAGCTTCAGGCTCAGTAAGAACCAAATGATCAGAGAAAAAGTTCTCTGAAAAGCACAGCAAGCACCATGCAGGAGCATATAAATGGAGCCAGGTTGGGAGCAAGGGACTAATTTATTGAGCATCCACTATGAGCCAGGCACCCTGGAGATCGCTTCCTTGTACATAATTCCCACCCTTTTTGTTTTATATTTTGATCTTTTTTTTTTTTCTTTATTAAAGATATGTGCACAAGGGAGAGTGTGCTCTTAGGAATCCTGCAACATGCCTGGGTTTTCTGGGAGGGGGAGGACTTAAAGCTTTGTTTTTCTCCTGAGGTGAAAAGTAAAGGCTGAGGGAGATAGATAACACAGCTTCCTTATAATATTTGCAATTATATAATTTCTGTTAAACAGAGCCCTTGGATTAAGATGAACAACAATGACAACACAATAGCTAATACGCATGTGACTAGCACTGTTCTAGGTCCTTGACTCATATAAGTTCATTTAACCTTGAGAGCACTCCAGTGAAATACATATTATTATCATTTTACAAATGAGGGCATTAAAATAGATAAGTGATCATCTCCAGGTGCACAGCTAGTAAGTGGTGAAACCAGTATTTCTCTGTAGATAGTTAAGCCTCTGGAATCCACATTCTTAACCATTACATTCTTATCAAACGTCTGAAGCAAGTTATACACACACTGTGAAAAGAGAATTATATAGAGAGGGTGGAAACATACCAAGAGGTCACATCATTAGGTTTCAGGTATAGTCCAAGCTTTGTGAATCAGTAGCTATATGGCCTTGGGCACTTCCTGCTCTAAGCCTCAATCTCCTCATTTGTCAAATGAACACAGAAGTGTTAGTTATTTCCCATATTGCTTGGTATTTATGGTCTCATTATTTCTGGCCTCAATTCTTACTATGCCTTGGACATACATTAGGGATTCTAAATAGTATACCTTATATTGCGGGATAAAATTTGGACAAAATTGAAAGCATGGGATATTATCAAATAGAATAAAATATGTTCTGTAGACATCACATTAACCTGCCTTTGTTGTTATAGGATTAATTAGAGAATAATTGCACACACTCAAATTAAAACACAAGACAACAAGAAGTTGGGAGCTGCATCAGAAAAACCAGACTCAGTAAGGAAATTTTTTGGCTCGTGTAACCCTGAGTCAAAGGAAGGAGGAGCTTCTGAATTAGCTGATACAGTGGCTCAGCCATGTCATCCAGGGCCCAGCTTCTTTCTTTCTGCTCTAGTGTCCAAACCATCAGCTTCATCCTAAGGGTGTTTTCCTTTGTGGTCTTAGGATGTTTATCAGAAGCACTTAGGTCAAACACTGCCAATTCTTATCTACAGCTAGACAAAGAGACACTGCAGGAAACTCTTCTAGAAGCCAGAGGAGGAACTCTTGTCACAGCTGTCTCATTGGCCTGCCATTGTATCACATGCCCATTCCCCTTCCATCAGCAGCAAGGGGTATGGGAGGTCTCTGATCAGGCTACACTGTTGTTTCTCAGCCCTCAGGGCTCATTAGTATCACATGGGAAGCTTTTTCAAAGTATCAATACTAATACTTGGGCCCCTCCCAGGCCCAAGTAGGGCCTGGCTATCAGGATGTTTTAAGTGCTCTCAGGTGATTTTAATGCAAAGTCAATTTGAGAAGCATGGGCCCATGCTTATTAGACTTCATCCATTAAGCTGGAGATTGGGGCAACATCTGCTGGGTCAAAAGTCCTGAGTATAAAATGGTCATGGGTTCAGAAGAAAATTAGGGCTTTGTTAAGAAAATGGAAATGGGAAATGGATGCTTGGGAGGCATTAAATATTATTCACTCTAAAAGAGATTTGCTAGTCACTGTTTTTAAACTTTACAGGCGCATGCTTATTTAATCCTCATAACAACATGATGAGCAAACCATAATATTCACCAGTGTGTAATTGTAGCATCTTGTTTGCTGCCAGTATCTGTTCGGTTTGGTTAATGCTTGAACTGTACCAGTTGATAAATATTTTTAATATTACCTATGCCATAGAGTAGAATGGCTTCATAGTTTGTTGTCCAAATTGAAACACTTTTGAGAGTGAAAAGGAATATTCTATTTTTAAGGATATGACTCCAGGACATTAAGAGTAAACTGGGACCGTCCTGGGCAAACCAACATACATCATCACTCTACCTACAAGGTATTATGTATAGTATAGAATTTGGCTTTGTTTGAAGAAAGGTCTGGCCTTTGTCTTGACTTCTAGAATGTAATCTGTGTCATACCTGATAGGCATGTCTTCGCTTAGGCCAGATTCTGACCACACTGGATCTTAAGATGTGGATGTCCACACCTGAGAGTTTTAAGGTGGGGCTGGCCACACCAGAAAGACCAGCTATGTATTTAGAGTGGAGACTTTGGGTAACTGGGTATCCGTTGACCTAGAGACTGAGTTCAACCACGTGGGCAATCAATTAGTCATGCCTATGAAATGAAGTAACAATAGAAACTGAATACTGGTGCTCAGGCACACTTTCTTGATTGGCAGTACTCCATGCGTATTGCCATGCATCAATACTGGGAGGGTAAAGTGTCCTGAGGACAACAGCAGCTTCCTGTTGGGAACCCTCCCAGACTCTGTCCTATGCATCTCTTCCTTTGGCTGATGTTGATCTGTATCCTTTTCCTGTAATAAACCATAACTGTGAGTGTAATAACTTTCAGTGAGTGCTGGGAGTCCTCTTAGTGAATTGGAAAGCTGAGGGTACTTTTGGAAGTCCTCCAAACTTTCCATTGGTGTCAGAGGGGAGGGCTGTCTTAGGGACTTTGCCCTCAAACCTCACAGTTTGGTTAATTCTGGGTGTATTATCAGGCCACTTTAGGAGGCTAAGTAACATGCCCAGTGTCTCAAAACTAATGAAGGATGGAGCTGGTTTTCACTCCCCAGAAATGACTACTTCTACGATATTTCAGTGTTGCTTTTATACTTTTTTTCTGCCTCTAATTGCTCGTGTTAAATTCTTTCTGTTAAAATAACTGATTTTTTTTCTTTCTTTCTTTTGATGACTGGAACTAGATTGATACAACAGTTTTGACATTCAAATACTTTCTTTTTATTAAAAAATACCTCAAATTTATAGGAGACTCTCAAGTATAAATACAATAAAATATCTAGACTCTTCGAGTGAGGAAGTGGTGAAAGTGGCAACAAAATAGCTCTTAGAGCTCATGAATCAATGTTTGACTTAGTTGAGTGCATGGTCTTTACTGGGGCTGTCAGGGGCTTAAAGGAATCAATTGCTCCAAGTCCTGGTTTTGCAAAGCATCTTTCCATTCCTGGGCATTTTGTACCAGGCTGAAGCCAGTGAGGCTCCAGGTGCAGAGTGTGAAAAGAAAGCAGCACATGCACAGCTCCCTTACCTTTCCTTTCTCATCTGGTTTCTGAGACTACTGATTTGATTCAGTAAAGGGACACACTTATGTACCAAGGTAAAATTGGGAAAGTGAGGCCATATACAGTATTTGTTTCATTAATACTCAGTCCATAGATCTAACTGTGAATGTGAAACTGCAAAGAGAAAACACCTCACTTCAGAATAAATGCCCTAGACATGATACAGCTAGCAGGTGGGGATCATATACTATTTCTAGTTTATAAAAATTTAAATGTGAGAGATTAATGTAGCCAAATGGTAGTTCCTGCTGCCTCACTTTCTGCTTTAGAATATAGTGCATTAATAGAAAATTTGAGGTATAGTAAGGCAATCAGAAAATGACTGGCACTGGAAAGATAGTTTATTACTCACAATTCCCAAGAGGAGGTAGCTTGCCACACCACAGGGAGTTGTATTAGGGTTCTCCAGATGAGCAGAGAAACAACCAATGGTGTGTGTGTGCGTGTGTGTGTGTGTGTATGTGTGTGTATATATATATATATATATGTATATGTATATGTATACATACATATATATACATACATACATACACACGCACACATACATCTACATCTATACCTATATCTATCTATAATAAAGAGATTTATTATATGGAATTGGCTCACATGATTACGGAGGCTGAGAAATCCCAAGATGATATGTAGTTGGCAAGCTGGAGACCCAGGAGAGCTGATGTAGTTCCAGTCCAAAAGCCAGCTGACTTGAGATCCAAGAATTAATGTGTCAGTTCAAGTCCAAAGGCAGGAAAAGACCAATGTACCAGCTCAATCAGGCAGGCAGGAGGAGTTCCCCCTTCCCTGTGTGTGTGTGTGTGTGTGTGTGTGTGTGTGTGTGTGTGTGGGGTCAGCCTTTTTGTACAATATAGGTCTTCAACTGATTGGATGAGATCCACCCATATGAGGGGAGGGCCATCTGTTTTACTCAGTCTACTGATTCAAATGCTGATCTTATCCAGTAACACCCTCACAGACACACCCAGCATAATGTTTGGCCAAATATCTGAGCACCCTGTGGCTTAGTCAAATTGACACACAAAATTAGTCATCACTGCTGGCCACATGGGAAAATTACTGGGCTTGGTCATAAGGCAGAAAGAAAGGAAAAGACTGTGGTCAGGAGCCTTCATTGTGGTTTCCTTGGGAAGGAACACGTGAGGCAGGGGAAGCATGCTTGGGATTGACTAGTTTGAATAATTTCAGCGGGCTCTGGGGCATAGGTCTGTGCCTAATTGTCTGGAACTTGCCTCTAGAGTGCAGAGTGATTTGGGCAGGTATGTAGTGGCCCAGAGTGCAAGAGTCAGATAAGGAAGGTGGTTGGGGGTGCAGACTTTGGATTGATTGGCTTGTATTTGAAAAGCATATCCCCAAGAAGGGGGCTCCTCCTAAGGAGGGGAGATGGGGAGGGAGGCAGGGGGCTAGGGCAAGGTGATTTAGGCATATTTGGGTTGTCCAGTACAAGGAATATCTAGCATGTAGACCTAGAAAAGATGTTAAAGCATCAAGTTTACAGAAGCTAAACATATGGTTAATTCAGCCCCATAGTGCACAGCCTGTCTAATTCCTACTGTAGGAGCTGGCACCTAGTCACAGGCATTCTCTCTCTAACCAAAGCTGAGTCGTAAGCATCCCCACTCCCAACTGACAGACTTATGGGTGCACAAGCACGTAGAATAGGATAGTAGAAAATGCTTGGGTTTTGAAGCCAAGAGCTCTTGTAAGTGAATACTGGCCCTTTTGCTTATTAACAGAGTACATTTAGCAAGTTATTTAATCTCCCTAAGGATTGATTTTTAAAAAATATCTGAAAGGTGGACAATGGAATCTACATCAGGGTTTTGGTGAAGATTTGAGATAATGAATACAATGGGTCTATCAAATAGTAAGCACTTATGTTAATTAGGGTATTTTTGTCTTTATTAATATTAGGATACAGATAGTTGAGGGTCCCGAAATGAGATCTGCGTTCATGGGACTTTAGTATTCAGAAAAACTCAAAATATCTGGAACTATTAGTAGATTTGTTCTAGTGAAATTTATGAGTCAAATAAGCTTATTTTAATTCATCTATTGGCAGCTAGAATACGTCTTTGAGTAATGCTTGCATTAATCATACACAGTGGTATATTGTCTGATCTCTTGCATATTTATGTCCTTTCTTTTTGTCTCCTTTAGATTTGATAAAAAAGAAAATAACTTGAGTTGAAGCACCATCTCTCAAAATTTAGTAGTCTTTGCTTTGCTGTCTTTTTTCATTTAGTATTACAGAGAAAGCAAACGTCTATCTGATTTTTGCTCCTTTGTATGTGTACATCTGTTTGTGCATGGTAGCTATTCCTATGTATCCATGTGCACACAGGCTGAATTAGGGATATTTTAAATGGGAAAAAAATGTTGGTGTATGTCCAGGTGTTGGTATATGTCTAGGTATGGTATCTTCTCATTAAATTTTCTTTTCTTTCTTTTTTTTTTTTTTTTTTGGCAAAGTATTTCCATCTTCAAAATCAGTTTTTTCAGGTAAAATAGTTTTCTTCCATTATTCCTATAATTGTTCAATTCCTTTAAGCTTCAGTACTGTCTCCATATTTTATTCTTCTTAGATGTCCTTTGCAGCTTGACTCCCCTATATTTGTCTTCCATGTCTCTTAGATTTTTCTAACCATTTAAATCTTTTTTAATGCTTTCCCTGAGTTTGGGAAGAATCCAGAGTTGATCACTGCTTTACAAATTTGATTTCTGAAAAAACTAACTTGTCAGCCTGCATTAACTTTACTGTTTGTTATTTGTGCTTTTTACCTCCATGTCTGATACAGTTTCATAGAAACAGGTCCTTCTGACTCCTATTGTAAACACATATGGAGGTTCTAAAGCACTTTCTTGTTCCTTGCAATAAATTTATTATTTTATAGGAAGACATTGGCTCTGAATTCTCATGGTGATCCTTTTCTTTTGAACAACTGTGTATTTTTTAATATATGCTTTGTACTTTTTTTGGTTAGTTGTTACCTTTTGCAGAGGAATACTTTAGCTTGTCAGGGATTGAGAATTGAGAAGTGTTCTGTCAGACATGGGCATGATGCATAGTTTGAAATTTTTATGCCCACATGAAGGGTAAAGGACAGTATTTGGTTTCATTTTGCCAGTTCAGAGATCCTTCAGCCTGCGGGGAATGCGGATAGAGTAGAAGCCAGAGCCAGAGTTAGAGAAGAAAGTCGGAGCTAGTTATACTTGGGAAGTTCGCCCAGAGTTTCTGTTTTGTGTTTGGCATGCAGTCACCATTTTTCTAGGGTAGTGCCCCTGCTATCATCTGGCAAATCTGCACTGTTTAAAATCCAATGGTTTCATTACTTCTACTCTTCACTAACGTGGTCATCAGGACCAATTTCAACAAGGAGTGCCACCACAGGGTCCTGGTGAGGCATGGCCTCCCGTATGAGAAGTGCTTTTGCTGACACTGGTGGGATGCAGATTTCTCCTTCCTGATCTCTCCTGCTCCTTATTATCCCACCTCCTTCTTCATTTCCAGCCCTCACAGCCTCCAAGTTAGGCTACAAGTCAGTACCTTGCTATATAAAACCGGAAAGAATAAGACTGCTGAGAGGAGCAGCTGGGCCCAGAGTTCAGGTACATGGGGAGTTTGCTTGTTTTTTTGTTGGTTTTACTTTTAGGACGTTTCCCTGCGCCTCCTCTCGGGCATTCAGTATTAGAATTTCTGGGGGAGGAGGTAAGAATCTGTATTTTTAAAAAGCCTCCTAAGTGATTGAAATGCAGCTGGCCCTTGGACTTCTGACAGTTATTTGCAAATCACGAGTCTGAGAAAAAGGCCTGAAAAAAAATGTGCCAGTGTGTCTTTCTAAGGTTTTCTGAGCACCTACTTTATGCAGATTGCTTCGCTTTCTGCCACTGTGTAGGATAGAAAGAAGCAGAAGGGGAGGGAAGTACAACATAATTAGGCAGAAACTGTTCACATTTACCCAGCGCTCACCACACCCCAGGCACTTCACTTAGCACTTTCCACACGTTAGCTGCAATGGTCCTCACAGTCACCCTAGGATTCGGAAGCTCTTATTTTCCTTCTTCTACCAATAGGGAAACAGAGGCTTAAAAAAGGTTAAGGAGCTCGTCAGCGTCACACAGGTAGCAAGTGGCAGGGCTGGAATCTGAACATGTGAAGTTCAGCTGCATTTTAAATAAGTTCTGTTGCCTCCCACAAAAGGAGATAGTGGACAGCGTCGTTGGTCTGTGGCTAGGCCGAGTGGGAGTTCAGACTCTAAATGCTATGTGTGTTCAAGCGGCCATACACCCCAAGTCTGGGGGTGGGAGTTGGGGTCTGTAACCAGGAGGGAGGTGCAGGACGTTCTCTGCACAGGTGCACCCAGGCTGACGCCGTGTGCCCTGCTGCGCATGTGCCTTGAGCCTCCGCTGCCCTCATCCTCCCCAGTTTCCCATCTGCAGCCGTCCTTGATGGAGGCTCAACCCACCTGTGTTTGCAAGAAGTCTGAATGCTCCCTTGCCTGTTTTTAAGCCGCTTGCCTATGACAGAGTATGAATAACAAGATGGGAAACATCTCTATTATAACTTTAGAGGCCCCGTGTGTCATTTCAGCATCATTTTGTTGCTTTCCTTTTTTATCTAGGTTAGTAAAGATTGGCTACTGGCTCTGATCTTTTCACAGAAGCATAAAAGAGTTATTTACTAGCTTTTGGGATAATTTGTCTAAGTGGATTTTGAAATATTTTGTACAAACCTAATGTAAACGTCTTGCAAAAAAAAAATGAAGCATAAATGCAGCAGTCACATTCAAGAGAACTTCAGAGGGAAGAGGTGTTTTCAATGTTGGTTTCTTTTCTGTGATGTCATTAGATTTTGGTAATATATTATGTCATTGTTATTACTAGGAATTTAGTAAGCGATTAACTAGCTGCACAAGTTGTTTCATTTGGCTTTACACCGAGGAAAGTAGAGAAACCGTCTCTGCCCCTAAGCGATATGGTATTTAAGATGAATTTAAGACAGATACCACTGACATAAATATTAAAACCAGGAAGGATGAAAGGCAGCACAGGACAGCATTTTGTATATATCGATAGTATATAGTATGCTATAGCATAGTCTCAAAGAACACAGATTCTGAAGCCAGACTGCCTGATTTCAAATTCCCACTCTCTGTGCAGCTGTGTGACCTTAGGTAAGTCACTTATAGCTTCAGTTTTCTCATCTGTAACATGGGGCTGCTAATCATATCTATCTCATAAGGTTGTGCTTATTAAATAAGTGTACATAGATCACATATTATTTTAAACCATTTGCATTATTTATATATAATAGACATATTTTATTACATCTGAAGGGAAAAATTAGCAGCAAAATCACCAGTTTATTATCAAAATGCCAATTATAAAAGCCTTGTGCCTTGATGAAGGATAGTACCGCGAGATAGTGTTGACTGAACTTGGTTTCCCTATTGTTAAAAGCAAAATAAGAAAATGGAAACATTCCTTATATGTTGGTGGATTTTATTTAACCAAGGGTTTACGTAGTACTTACCGTGGGCCAGGCTCTGGTAGAGGATTTTATAAATATTGATGTATTTAATTACTTAGTGAAATGGGGTCCTCACTATTTCCATTTTTCAGATGAGCAGACTGAAATGCTGTAATGACTCTGAATCACACAGCTTGTCAGTGGTAGAACTGGAATTCAGGCAGGCCATCAGGCTCCCTGGCCAGTCCCGCTTATTCCTCTGCTCTGCTGCCTCTCTCAGTATGTGCAGGATGGACCCATAGAGTAAAATATGTTGCATATTTTACTGCAACATTTATATAGCTTTGGGCACAGAAGAGTAAAAGGAACAGCAACTTACAGATTTCTCTCCACTTTCTTATCGCCGCTGACTCAGCCACCATTGGATCTTTAACCCTAAGGAAACTATCAGATAAAAGACATCAGTGAAACCCTAGAGGTGAGGGCCAAGGGAGGGTGGAATATGTTTTAGCTTTTTTATAATGGCCAGTGTTTGGCCTCCTCTTTGCTAGTTTTTGGTTGTTTGTTTTAACCAACTCATGGATTCATACAACTATGACGCCAGAATGGTCCTTAGTACCATGCTTCTCAAACTTGAAATTGCATGTGATTTGGTCTGGGATCTTGGTAAAGATTCTGATTCTGTAGATTGGGGTGGGTCCCAAGTTGCTGCGTTTCTTATAAACTCCCAGGGGGTGCTTCAGGTTCCTGGATCACAAGGCCTTCAAGTTCTTTAAGTCAACGCCTTCATTTTACAAATAAGAACAATGAGGTCTAGGAAAGTCCAGAAACTTGCCTATCGCCCCATGTCTATAGTGAGATACGTAAAAAAAAAAAAAAAAAAAAAAAAACCAGATCAAAAAAAGACACGTAACTTTCACATCATTCAAAAGGGGCTCTCTCATTCATTCTTACGACATCTTCATGAGATTTTACTTTTCTACTTACAATAATAAAATGAAACATAAGAAAGATGAATTAATTTAAGCCTGTTTAGTAAGTTGTGCTGTATACCTGGAGTGTAAAGTTAGTTTAGTCTCAGATCCCTGTTCTTGCTCTTGATCACGTGGTTTTCCTGCTGGTGGCCAGGTATGACTTGGGGTGAAGTATTAGGAAACGTGCTAAAGGCTCACGTGTGAGCTGTGCTCTTCAATCCACTTGAAAAGCTGACATTTTGGTCTGAGTCTGACCTCTTACCTGGTCCCAAATTCAGATTGTAAATAAAATATTCTTTATTTTTTTTTAACATTTATTTATTTATGGCTGTGTTGGGTCTTCCTTGCTGCGCGTGGGCTTTCTCTAGTTGTGGCGCGGGGGGGCTACACTTCGTTGCGGTGTGCGGGCTTCTCATTGCGGTGGCATCTCTTGTTGTAGGGCACGGGCTCTAGGCGTGTGGGCTTCAGTAGTTGTGGCACATGGGCTTCAGTAGTTATGGCTTATGGGCTCTACAGTGCAAGCTCAGTAGTTGTGGTGCATGGGCTTAGTGGCTCCGCGGCATGTGGGATCTTCCCGGACCAGGGCTCGAACCTGTGTCCCCTGCATTGGCAGGTGGATTCATAACCACCGCGCCACCGGGGGAGTCCCGGAAAATGTTCTTTAGAGCTCCAGAAGTCTCAGCAGAGCTACTGAGAACTACTGCGTAAGTCGGTAGTGGTGAGTAAACAAATGAGTGAGTGCAAATCGCTTAACCTGGTGCCTGGTTACGTGGCAGATATCCAATATTAGTTAATTCCCATTTAAAAATTTTTGTGATTTATTGATTTCCTTTATAAACATATTAAATTCTTCTTAAAACCAAATGCCCTTTTAGTTTTGTGTAGCTCACAGACCTGGCTAAAGGAGGAACAAAGTCTAAGGGAGGAAAGAACTTCAGAGATCTTCACAGCAGTGTGGGAGTGAGAAACCTCATTATTTCCTTTAGGAAGTATTAGCCTGAATAAATTCATAGTTTGTCCTTACAGTGGGATTTGCTTGACTTTTATCTCAAAATACAACTTCCTATTTCTCAGTCATTTCTCTAAGAAAATTTCCTCAGGATAATTTTTCTGTATTTATTTCCCTCCTACTTTCTCTTTTTTTCTTATTATCTCTCTTGTTCTTGCTCTTAATCATTCCCCTCCCCCCTCTCTCACCTTTCTTTCCTTCCCTCCCCTTTAAAATTTTTTGCTAGTTGGAAGGAGAGTAGCATCAGAGTGTCTTACCGTTGGTTCACAAAAGCTCTGGGCAGGTAGTTAATTACTTCTTAATTTTGATGCACAGTCTCCTAAATTAAGGGAAGGGGGTTGATGCATGATTTGCCGGAGACCTCTGTGAGTGAGGTGCTCACTGCTTTCTTATCATGGGCGGGCATCGTCGATCAGTGATGCACAAAAGGGTCCTCGCACTAGTGAGGCCGTAGGAGTCTAGGGTTCCGGACCAGAGGATGCAGGCAGCAAAATATATAGGGTAAGATTCAGATGATACCTATTCTCCTCCTCCCCATTCCACTCTTTCTGGAGAATGAAGCCAGTGTGGCATGAGGTCAAGAGACCCACACCCAACCCCTAAAATGCTTGTCACCGATCAGCAGACACCTTCTTCCCCTGACTTGGAGCATGGAGACTCCTCAGACTAATTTGCCACATCTTTTTGAAATAACAAGGGATTTTTAAGGTGTTTATCCCATCTACAGCTTTTTAAAGCAGCAAGTTCATTTAAATAATTACCTAGTCATTTAGTTAATGCATTCTTTTTTAAACTTGACTAACTACAGCGTATGTGGTTTTGATGGAAAAAGAGCCCCCTTTATGTAATAGCACTGTTTTTTCCCCCGCAAAATAAATGCAACACAGTTATTTTACTGCAGAGAAATTAGCTCATTTGCAAATGCCACCTCAGAACACAAGAAGAATGGCATTTATTGAAGCACTAATAAAGGCACCATGTTAGAATAATTTTATGCTGACGGGCCCACAATCACTCAATATTTTAAGAGCTGTCATCACACCAGCATGAGTTGCATGCAGAAGTACAAATTGATGCTGTGGCATCGTGGCACCAAGAGTATAGTTGGAATAAAATTGCGCAGCCTCTCTGTGGCGTCTGCCGGTGTCTCTGAGCCCCTCACTGCCCTCCCAGAGTGGGTTCTTGGTTTTGCACCGGCAGCTACACATTCTGCGAGTGTACGACGTACCAGGCTTGTGCTGTGAGCCCTCCAGGGTTTCTGGAGGACACTTCTCAGTAGGTACTCAGTGACCTGTGCTGTCACTGAGCAGAGGGCTGCACAGGCCTAGAAAGCTGAAAGAACCGCAAATCAGCCAAAGCCACTCTTTAGATAAGCATAATTAAGCAAACAGTCACCATACAATGGGTGAAGACCTCAGAGCATCAGTTTTAGCAAGTTAATAAATTCCAGTCATGGCCTGCAGTGAAATGCTAAGCTTGAACAAATGAGAACATCGGCCTGAAAATCGGGCTTCACGATTCAACCCTATGACTTCTCACCCCGTTTTTATCCTTATTGGAGCAGGGGGTGGGGGTGAAAAGAATACCCGACAGGAGATGGTGGTGAGTGTGGAGGAGCGCGCAAACTTACCTGTCCTGTTTAGACAGGACACCCCACTCGAAACCTCGACTTCCCTCGCTGCCTCTTGGGCAGGATCAGACGTGTTCTACCCTGCAGGAGGTATGGAGGCGCCCCTGCAAATCTGGGTTGAACGCCATGAGTTGGTAAGTTTGTTTGGGCCCACAGGTGTGCCCATCTGTCAGGGGAGCTGAGAGGGAGGGGTGGCGGGGATCTGCGCTCCGCAGGGCAGGACGCAGTGCACTGCTCCCCACGGTGGTGCTGAGGGTGTGGAGCCTCCCGGCCGCTGAATGAAAGGCTTTAGTGAGCTTGATGAGATGCTTAATTTGGATGTAAGAGAGGAAATGTTGTAATTAGCAGCCCGATAACTGGGAAATACAACACATTTCATGTGAGGGGATGACAGAGTGTAGTGGCTGTTTAATTGGGGAATACAGATGATGTGTGTACTTATGCTATATTTGTGTAACAGTCTTTGTGGTAGGCAGAATCCACACCCCGTCCCCCGCCCATGTCCATATCCTCATCTGCAGAACCTCTGAATATGTTACCTTATATGGCAAAAAGGACTTTGCATGTGATTAATTTAAGAGTCTTGAGATGGGAGAATATCTTATATTATCCATATGGGCTCAATGTTATCACAAGAATATTTATAAATGAAAGAGGGAGGCAGGAGGGTCAGAGTCAGAGAGGAAGATGTGGTGACAAAAGCAGAGCTTGAAGTGATGCCATTGTTGGCTCTGATGATAGAGGAAGGGGTCATGAGCCAAGGAATGTGTGCAGCCTTGAGGAGCTGGAAAAGGCAAGGAAGCAGGAGTTCAGTCGGCTGACACCTTGACTTAGCCCAGTGTGACCTATTATGGACTTCTGACCTCCAGAACTGTAAGATAGTAAACCTGTGTTGTTTTAAGCCACTGCATTTGTAGTAATTTGTTATAGCAGTATAGGAAACAAATAGTTTTCTTCTTTTTAAGTATCTTAAATGCATTGAAATTATTTAGTTTTTGGTGTTTGATGAGTTTTGGGTTATCATATGAACTAAAGTATGATGGTTAAAACATGGTATTTTCCTTACAAATTAATGAAAAAAAGGAGACTCTTTTTTATTAGGAAAAGAATTTTTGTTAAAAACACAAGCAAACATAGGGTGATAGTAAGAATAGTGAGAAAGTACCAGTCTTTGGAATTAAATAGACCAAGGCTTTGAACAGTACTGTGCTTTTTCCTGGATAAGTTATAAAACCCCTGGGCTTTAGATGCCTTACTTGTCAAATGGAGATAATAATAATTTATTCATAGAGCTGTTTTGAAGAGTACATATGTATTTAAATCTCCTAATAGTGCGTGGTAGTTAACAGGTACTTAATGAATACTATTTGTTCCCTTACTTTAGCTATATTTAAGAGTAGGTGTAGCACACTGCATAGGTGTGGCAATTTTAAAACATGGTTGCAAATTCTTTGACACTTACGTTATCAAGAGGTGGTGTCTATGTCTACTCCCTTTGAATCTAGCTGGGCTTGTAATGCTTCAACCAACAGAGTATAATAGAAACGATGCTATGTGACTTGGGAGACTAGGTCATGGAAGGTCTTGTTTGCTGGGGCATTCACTCTTGGGGCCCTGAGCCACCAGGTAAAAAGCAACTACCCTGATGCTTCATGCTGTGAAGAAGCCCAAGCCTCATGGACCGGCCACCTGTAGGCACTCCAGTTGGCAGTCCCATCTATGCCCAGCCTTTGAGTCATCCCACTTCAGGCACCAGACTTGTAAGTGAAGAAGCCTCCATAGGATTCCAGCCCCAGCTGTTGGAGTCACCTGAAGCCACTTGAGTCTTGCCAGATGAAGCCCCAGACATCGTGGAGCAGAGAAATCATACCACTGTGCCTTGCCCAATTCCTGACACACAGAATCCATGAGCGCAATAAAATGGTTGTTGATTTTTGTCACCAAGTTTGGGATGATTTGTTATGCTGCAATAGAATACTGGAGCACTAGATTTTAACCATTGTTAGTGAAAAATATGAGGCAGAAAATTGTGGTGCTAAACCAGTAGCCCACTGCAGATCAGTAAGCTGGAAATAAAACATAGACACGTGTATTTTTATAGTTTTTCAATTGCATTCTCTTTGTAAAAGGGAAAGGCAACTGGGTATGCTTTAATTTATATTCCTTCCAATTGCATTGTATTTAAAACAGTCTCTTCCTCATCATTCTTCTCCTAAAGAAAGGAGCCATGTCTTTAAAATCTTCAGAGAGGATGCCTTCTGGATCCTCTGTGTATATCCCTGTCTGTCACCAGATACTTGTTTGAAAATACACATCTGAATGGGAAAACCAACTCAAACGTAAGGAGACAATATCTTGTTTGTCCAGGTGATTAATTAACAAATCTTGGATTTCCTACTCCTCTTTGTAATAGCTTCTTTATCTGTGTGTTACTTTTATCTCTCTCCTCTTTCAGATTTGAAATACAATATTAATCATATGCTAGACATACAAACAAAGGGATTGCAGCTAGATCATATTGATAGGATCATGGTATTTGTGTTACACAGAACCTAATCTCATCCCTCTATTTTTGGATGGCTTGGCATTGTCTCACGAATCAGCTACTTGCAGGATTTCCAGCGGGCACAGAAATGGGAAGCTCGCCCAGACTTCAAAGTTTGGCAAACATGGTGAGATAGACCTTACAATGGCTGCTAGTGTATGTATTTTCATGGGATTCCCCCCACATCCCATTTTAATTTAAACACATATGTTCATTATTTTTGAAGTATATACATATGCTTGAGTATTTATTTGGAAATAAACAAAATCATTTTCATCACAATTATTTTTTTAAAAGCTAAGGATAAAGTAACACAAAGAAATCAATATTGTAGGACATGCACACAGAATAAATGACTAACTGAAAGTTTTGTCAGGTTTACAGTATTTTCAAAAACAAATGGTTGCCTTTATTTAATGTGGGTTGGAAATAATGAAGCAGCGGAGGAAAATGAGTTAAAATTTTCACTCTATCTGTTAGGTCTTCAAGAACATCACATTACCTTTCCTTGTCTCTGATTCACTTGTGAAATAAGACATTGTAAAATGCCATTGACTGTCAGCAGTATCATAATCTGAGTGTGATGAAAAAGTGAATCATAAGTGGAGAAGTATATTCCTTAGGAATATTTGAATATTTTCAGGAACTAGCAGGACAAGGCTTATGCTGTCCAAAGCATATTCAGGTTGCCCATAGGAGGTGTTAGTTTCTTTTAAACTGTGGTTTTCAACACAAAAGGGATTTATATTTAACCATAAAATTCTCATTTTCTCTTGGTGGCCCCAACAGGTGCTCACCGCCTCTTCCGGGGCAGATCCTCAAACTACCCGGTGGCTTTGGTTGATGTTCCTCTTACCACTAACAGTGCCCTCTGAAAAACTGAAGCCTTCTGAGTCATGTTTCTTTTGCTGTCAAATGAGTTTTCTTTTTTGGAAGCTGATAAAGTTTTAAAGTCATTGCTTTGGCAACAAGACCTTCTAGTCATAGAAGTAATTTGTAAGACCCAATTTTCTGGACCTGATTATATTTGGAAAATGTGATCTGGGCAGTCCCTGATCTGAAGCTTATACAATTTGGTAGACTCTCTTGAAAAAAAAAATGCAAAATTCCAGATAAAAGTAGGTAAGAAAGTGAATATTTATTTAAACTGAGACAAGAAATCACAACAAATTATTGGTGCCTCAGAGATTCAGGCTCTTTACTTCTCGGGCCCTTTTAAGCAGTTGACCAGAAATGACTTCATAGAAATGCTTCCTCTTACAGCCTGGCTTCCCCTGCCACCTAGAACATTCCACATTTCCTAGTGACTCTTGACACTCTCAGGTTTGAGTGTAAGAGATGCCCTGAAACTTAAACTCATTGACCTCGGGGTAAATTTGCTTCTGGTGCAGTGAATGAATGAATTTTGCCAACAGAAAACAATAACTGACACTATTGTGTACTAGCCTGGCACGGACCACTGTTGCAACCACCTTACATGGCCTCAGTGGTATGTTTTGATTGTCCAGTCCCACTAGCCAGACAGGTGGGAAATGAAGATTTTCCTGTGTATAATTATATAATTTCATTTACATAATATGTAAAATATATTATATTATATTACATTATATATATTATATAATATAATTATATATAATATATTATATTAATAATACACATACAGGACTATTTATAGCCCATACTCATAAACAAGGAAAAACTCCACAAGTTCTTGAAGGCAAATTTGTGGCAATGCTTCAGACTTCATTAAAACAGAGAAATGTTAATATTCCAAAGAATGACAAGCTTATCAAGTAATAAAGTCTGACTCATAAGCATGCTACTAAAAACTATTATTATATTTTTTAAGAATTCACAGTCAATTCTTTGTTGGAGAAAGGTGTTTTTTTTTTTTTTAATTTATTTTTGGCTGTGTTGGGTCTTCGTTTCTGTGTGAGGGCTTTCTCTAGTTGCGGCAAGCGGGGGCCATTCTTCATCGCGGTGTGTGGGCCTCTCACTATTGCAGCCTCTCTTGTTGCGGAGCACAGGCTCCAGACACGCAGGCTCAGTAGTTGTGTCTCACAGGCCCAGTTGCTTCGCGGCATGTGGGATCTTCCCAGACCAGGACTCGAACCCGTGTCCCCTGCATTGGCAGGCAGATTCTCAACCACTGCGCCACCAGGGAATCCCGGGAAAGGGTTTCTTGTTTGTGGTTTTTGCTCTCTTGTTGGGTTAATATTGCAAGATCAATAATATCAGAAAAGGCAAACATTTTCAAGGGTATTTAGTCAATTTTTTTCCGAAGGGTCAATTATAAATACTAAGTATTTATAATTGAATATAATTAAATATAATCTTATTTAATCATGTTTCATAATTTGTAAATAGTTCTCCTCCCACACATGATAGGAGATTATTAAGGTGTTTAATATATCAGTTAAGCCTGGCATAATAGGATTCAAATTGGTAGACCTCTGTTTAACATATGTGTTAAACTTCCTAAAATAATTTTTTCAGCATTTTTTGAAGAGTAAATGAAAGGATAAATGTAGATTTAGCATCGCCAGATTTCAGCCCACAGTGAATGTTCGCGGTTAAGCTCAGAATCATAATGAAAGCACAGTTGGGACTAAGGAGAGGTCCCCAGGTGTGGAAAGTCAGCTTTAAAATGGAACGGGTAATGAAAGGGCTCACAAACTACTCTGTTTGAGTAGTGACCGATGTTTGCTTAGTGTAAGCCTAACTGACTGGTGGTGTTATTTATTTTAACCATTCCCTTACCTTAATTTGTTATATATGATGTCAGTCAGGGTCCCAGCAGGAAACAGAATCCCCTCAGATGGTTTAAACAAGGAAGCTTGAAAGGTGGGACTAGTTAACAGAGGTGAAGGAAGGGGATGGAGTACACATTGAATGATGGACGTTGAGGCACCCAGAAAGTAGCAGCTGGAAGCCAAAACTTTTATCCCTAATGCCTGAGGGGCCAAATGGTGGAAAGACTATTACCAGCCCCTAGCCACGCCTGGCATCCTGACACATTCCACATGGGAAGAGTCACCATAAAATGACACCGCTGGTAGAAAATGACTCCAAAGCAGGAAGAGCAGGGAAGAAATCCCCCAGCCTCTCTCCTCTGTCTCTCCAGTTTCTTGTCAGTGCCTTCTGTTGGCCTAAAACAATTGGAAGGCAGCTGGCAAAAGAGGAGCACTGGGATGCAGAGCCCTGGAGCACAGAGTATAGAAGAGAGTGCAGGGAAGGTGGGAGCAGGGAAAATGGAGAAGAACAGAAACTATGACTTCAGCAGATCTTCAGTTTGAAATTGTGAGTTATCGGGGCAAGTATTACCCTTTACATTTCAAGGAAGAAATAGCTTATATAATGTATGACATGTCAGGAGTGACGAGTGGAATCTCACCATGATTTTAAATACTGTTTTATTGCCTGAGCCTAGAATGCTCACACCTAGTAGGCACTTAATAAATTGTTTGTTGCTTGAATTGTGTATTGAGTACTGTAGTCTGTGTAGGCATCACAATTAAAATTTTATACTCTTAGATGATTTATACTTAAGCTAGATCAGTTCATCTAACCAGTTTAGGCAATGTTGACTTTAAAAGTTCAACAACAGATAGGAAAAGTTTCAAACTAGACAACTTAAAAGTTTTTCACATGAACCTTTAAATTAACAGAAGTTGGTAATACTCAACCAGTTATTTCTGTATCAATTAAGCATAGGCTCCTGGGTATGCCTTACTACATAATAAATGGTATTGATAAACTGGGACAAAGTCCATGTATGTAAGTTAAATCAAGTTTTAAGTGTACTAATAGGAACCAGATAGCTGAAGAATGACATTTTCTATCGTTTTGTAAAGTAAATAGTCTCTACAGACTATTATGTTTGTAAACCTGAATGGTCATCTATTCGTTTACTTAAAAATAGGTTATGTCCATGGCTTGGGGATGGATCCAAGCTTTGAGGGGCCTGAAGTTTATAAATGGGAGTATCCACTTTAAAAAACATTACAGAATTATGACTCAAAATTGCTAGGTCTTCTTCCAGAGCATTTGTAGTGGTCCATGCAAATGAGTGAGTTACTCTTAAGATTGTTTCATTCACTTTAGAGCAAATGTGTTTGTACTCTTGGTACAGACTTACCGTCTGCCAGCTATGTGGTAGGTAGCCTCTTGGGAACTGAACTAAGGCAATTTGGTCGTATAAGATTCCATGGTTCTTTTGGTGAGATAGAGTAGACACGATTAGATAAGTTTGTGGTGCACAGCTTAGCGACTCCCCACAACAAACACTACCACCCGTACAATGGAAGCGAGTCTCAGACCACATGCTCTTACATATATAGACAGTTACTGAACGGTCATTCACTAGCAAAGGAGGAACCAAAAAGCAGGGCAGGACTAGTGTGGGGTGAGCAACATTCTTACCTAGGGCACAACGTTTAGGAGAGTGCCAAAGAACTCAGTAATCAAGATAAATAATATTGGAATGTATTATTTTTCAAAATCAAAATTAATGCAATATACCCATGATGAAGAAAGTAAACATATTAAATAAATATGGGTTCAGCATTATTGGTTTTTCCTTTTGCCTCTGGCTCCGATCTGATTCTGCCTGGCACTGCAGAAGGTTTTCATATATTCTTCCTTGAGCTCAAAGAAATCCCAGCTCTCTGTTCTTTGAGATGGCCCCAGCATTCCTTGCATGAAAGACCCTCTCTAGGCCAACCCAGTGCTCCAGAGGCAGGACTCTATCTTCTAGTTGGTGTCAGACAAATAGAAGTTCTCCGGGTGCCGGCCTGAGCAAGGCTCAAGCTTGGGTGCTGTTCTCCTGGGTGCAGGTAAGTGCACTCACTAGATTCTTGGATTCTGCTTATGCCCTGGGTTAGGAAGTCTTTAGAATGTATTTTTAGCTCATCTGCATGTCTTGAGTACCTCGAGAACTTATTTCTCGTATTCACTATGCAAACTTCAGAATTAAAACTCATTCCTGCCCTTCACTCTGAATGAATAGCAAAGCCTTGGTTGATGATGGTGCTAAGTTATAGCTAGGCTTGTGGTAGCTTGGGGAGTGGCTCTTTCTCATTGTAGAAAAAAGGTACTATCTGATTTTTCATCTTTACATTCTTGACTGGCTACCCTTTGGCTGTGCATTATCAGTTAGCACCTAGGCTTTGGCTAACCCTAGTGACACTTATATCATGTCATACTTTATATGCTCAAGTAGCTTAAAGTAATTTAGAGGCATTGGGGCCCTAGAAAAAAGTAGGTTATACGGCAAAGCCCCTGCCCTCACAGAGAGAACTTTCAGTGGGAAAGAGAGAGAATCAATAAACAAACATAAATACGTGTTATAATATGTACTGTCAGGCATTGATAAGTACCATAAAGAAAAATGAGGCAGGATGGAGGGATAGAGCCTGATGAAAGGCATTATTTTATTTAGGGAGGGGTCAGAGCAGTCTTCTAAGACAAATGACATTTGAGCAGGGACCTGAGTGACATAAAGCAGGAGCTGTGCGAATAGCTGGGGTGGGAGAGCTTTTCTGCACAGGAAATAGCAAGTTCACAGGTAACACATGCTAGGAGAATTAGGACATTCATGTTGCAAAGGATGGAAATGAGAAAATACAAAGCACAGAAAATAAAAGCCTCCTATACTCTCATTCCTCAGTGATATCCACTCATAACAGTTTATTATGTTTCCTTCCAGAAGTTTCCCTATACATATGAAACCCTATATCCTCCTCTCCTTTTTCCTTCCCTCCTAACATTCCTACCTTCTTTTTCTCATTTCCTCCACCCATCTCTCTCTCCGTTAAGACGACCAAACCATACACACTTCTTGGCAACATTAAACGTTTCTTATTAGTATTTCTTCAGTATTAGTATTTCTTTCATTTCAGCACATTTGCAGAGTAACTTCCTTCTTTGGGTTCTGCTATGGTCTGTGTTCTAAGATTTGGATGTACTGAAGTTGATTCAACCAGTTTTTGATAAATGAGCTTTGTGTGAGTTTCCAACTTTTTTTTTTTTTACTATTAAAATAATGCTATGGTGAACATTCTTGTATATATTTTATATATGTGTATGTAAGTATACCAGTGCAAGTATTTCTTGCTAATCCTCAAATCGGAATTATAGGTCAAATGGCACGCACTTTTCTGATTATAATATACATTGCTGAAGTGCCTTACAAAAAGGTTATGCTAATTTATATTCCTGCCACACTTCATGAGAGTTCCTGTGTTCTGATACTCTCACCAGCATTAAAGTATTAACAGTCATTTACATCTTTGCCAGTTGACAAATAAATATTACAGTTCCTCATTATTATAATTTGCATTTCTCCTCTTTTTTTGTGAGGTCGGATATTTATTTCCACAGCTATTGGCCATTGACTGAGGCAAGGGTGCTAATTGTGATTGAGGATAGAAATCCTCACCTATTACCTGTCTAATGCCAAAGGCTGCCACCAGCACATACATCTTGAGTGGATTAGAAAAAGGAAAAAGGTGACCTTTCTTTGTGACACTTTACTGCCATCTACTAGAAAATTGGCATTGTGAATAAACAAATCCATGATGACAACTGTGTGAGTGGTTAGTGGTACCTGCAGAGTTGTGTGGTGCTCAACCTACACATCTGTATAGGACAGCCCTGCTAATATTCACTGTTAGTTTCTGAGTCTCAGCCAAGATAACTGTTGTCATCTTGACCTCTCTAGCTTTCGTGTGTTAGCTCTCTGACTGAATCTAGGACATGACCCCAGTTTTTTCTTTCTAAATCCCTTGGGCTGTCTTGGTCCTCCCTTTCTGGCTCATTTAATCTGTCTGCAAACTTGACTCTTTCAGTGATCTGGTTGGTGCCCTTTTGTCACCTTCTTGACAGGAAGAAGTAATTCACAGTTTCCTATAAAAGCCTGTGATTCGAGGTCACAGGCCCACCAGCTTTCCTAAATTTCTAGCAGACTTGCTGTGATCACGTAGCCCATTTCTCTCTAAAAACACCTATCGTTTGCTCCTTTTTGGAATATAGGTGCCCCTCCAGGCTTGTGGCACGATACCTACAATAGATAACATTGATTGAGTGCTCACTAAAGACAGGGCACTGTTCTCAGCTCTTTACACGTGTGAATTTGTTTTACCATTTTAACCACCTAATGAATTAGATATTAATTAGTAGTAGTATCACTATTATTCCATTACTATTACTACTATTTCTAGTATTTTCAGAGGCAGGTGGATAAGGTAGAGGAGGTGGAGATGAAGGAAGCAAAAACTAACAAATGTACACTTAGGATTTAGGGCCATTCCCACCTTTCTAATAAGGGAGGGCACTGAGTTTACCTACTCAGAAATATAATAGAGGAGTTTAATGCCATTGGGCAAACTCTACAACAACTCAACTCACAAGAGGCTTGAGATAATTCAAGCCCTTTAGCTGCAGAATAAACTGATGAGGCTCACAGGAGGCCATATCCTTGAGAAGTGAGTCCCTGTTGACCTCCCTATAAAAGTTTACAAAGTTCATGGTTCCCCATGATCCTCTGAGCAAATGTTATATGCCTCTGATACAACTCACAGTCCAACAAAAAATCAAGCAGGGGACTCTATTTGAAAATACCCAGGTGAAGGTGTGTGTATGTGTGTGTTGGGGCCTGGAGAAAAGTTATGAGGAGCGCAGTATATCCAGTAAGATGTCCTGGAATTTGGGGATTAAAAGCAGCCTTGGAAATCATAACTGAAGACTTCTGTCTTCAAGACCTGGAAACTGAAACACTGTGGGGTCAGTGACTTAGTCAAACTCACCCAGCTTTGAGTGGCCCGCCATGATGTCCAGAATGATGCCCTTTCCCAGAACACACTGCTCTGTTAAATTTAGAGACAAGGGTCTTCAGTTTTAATATCAGGCCTGTTGATGATTGATTGGGCAACATTGGGAAAATCACTTCATCCAGTTGCATAGGGATTAGACTTCTATAGTTTCTTTGCTCCTTAACACTCAGTGACCTAGCTGTAAGTTCCCTTTCTAAACCTGCCCCCCCCCGCTTTTTTTTCCCAGTCCCCACATCCACTGACAGCCCTTATAGGACTTAAGAATGGCCTTCTTCTGTGACATGTCTCAGCCTGTGTAGGCAGCAGTCCTGGGGCCCACCCAAGAAGATTTATAGTATGGAGCTTTCTCTTAGCAGTGCTTTGACAAGGAAAATGTCAGGCAGCCAGCATCTAAAACCAAACAGTTGTCAGATGGCCGGGGAAAGAAAAATGTTGAACAGAGTCGAGAACTCAATAACTATTTCTGGGCAGGAGAAGGCTTCCTTTATGGCCATTTCAACTGGAGCATCAGAGCGTGCCTGAACTAGAGGATCTGCCCCTTTCTGACCCCAAATGCCTGGGCTACAGAGGCCTAGGAGCATTCTGTCAACCATTTATCCTTACTCCTGTGTAGCTTAGGCCCCTGGGACCACCACTGGTGAGGGTAGGAGTCGAGGTGCTGCTGAGGAATGTCTGAAGATCTCTCAGCACACCAGGGATGTCTCCTGTAACTCTTGGTATCCACACTGTCAGTGTATGGAGCTAGGCTCATATTTATCTTGGTGTGCAGAAATGTGTTTCTCAAGCTCACAGGGTCCTTTTGACGACATATGTCTCTTTCCTTGACCAGTTACCCTCTGCACCCATCCACCACACTGTGGGGTTGACATCTTTTTATTTTTCCAAGATTGAAGATCTGAGATAAATGACTTATTTTCACTCTATTCCTCAATCTGGAAGACAGGATTGCTTTCCACCCCCTCTCTACTTATTTATGCCCATACTTGCATCATTTTTGTGTTTTATAGGGATCTTGTGATACAAATATTGTGTATTTGGGGCTAGCCAAACTCCATCTGTGTGGAGATTCTATCTTGGCAAGTACAGTCTAGCGAATTTAGATTTCCCAGGTACTGAATTTACTTTCAGATTTCTCTCTCCCTTCTTTTACTTTTCCATCTTTTTTTCCATTCCTTCCTCCCTTTCTTCTTCTTTCTTCCTTTGAAATGATTTCCTCTGTGAAAGTAGAGCACAGTAAATATATCCGTAGAAATAAATTTCATAAATGTCTATTTCTTGATTTCTATCATCTTAGAGTTAATAAACTCTCTCATGATGAAGACCTTGTGAATTTTTAAAATCGGTGGCAGATGAAAAGAAACGATATGTTATCCCTAGAAAAATTTTAAAATAACCTGAGGATAAAACAGGAAATTTTTTTATCCTCACCAAGATACACACCAAGGTAAATATGAACACCCATTTTGAGGTGTTCTCTCAAACACAAGTGCCTTCAGGGCCCATCAGGTAAATGTGTGTATCTATTCAATGTGAGGCAGTTGGGAGTGGCAGAGTCTGTGGTTGAACTAGAATGTCATGCCTACAATTACTTAAATTTATTTTAAGTTAATTATTTTTAAAAATCACATAGGCCACTTAAATAAGTTTGTGGACCCAACCGGATGCCAGGATAGTAAGTTTGCAACCATTTCTTTAATCATGACTATGTTATTTCTCTGATGAAACTGATGCTTGTCCTGGAATGATTTAAGATTATGGTTTCCCTCACCACACTGCTTGTCTGTCACTTTTCCTCTCCTCCTCATTTAGAATAAACTGAAAATTCTTACGGCATTTAATATTCTCCCTGATCTGACCCCAACCTGTTATTATGTCCATACCTTTTTCTGTCTCTCAAATTGCTGCTTGCCTCACCCACTCATACTGTCTTGAACATATTCTATTTTTTTATTCTCTGCTATCCATGTGCTATGGTTGGTATCAAATCTTTTCCTCATCATTGTAGACAATCCACTTAGTCAAAGCCTTGATGAGAACTGCCTTTACTGAGTTCCATAGTCTATATTTAAAGCCTCTTGCTCTGTGCTCTCACAACACTTTATGTAAATCTGTGTTAAACTAGGGTGACATATGTCTTGGTTTGCCCTGGAAAGTCTCTGTTTATGCTTGTGGTCCCATCTTTATTACTTTATAATGGTCACGCTAGTTACAACACTTATAACAGTTTTGCCTTATGTTGGAGTTAGATGTGTTTACGTCCTCATTGGACCAAGGATCTACCTTGAATCATCCAACGACTGGGCTATCTACTTCTGTTACCTTCATGACTGCCAGTTAAGGAAACTGGTGAATTTAATCTAATTTCCATATGAATAGAAAGGGTTGAAGATAGAGCGTGTTTTATAAGTAGCCCAGATACTAAGTGACTCATCTTTAGGGGGTTGCTGTTCTTTTCTCCTTTTTGGATAAATTTGACTCTGGTTATTTCTTGCATTTAGATAGTGGTAATGAAGAACACATCATGGAACTATGTATCTTAGAGCAAGGAAGGACCTTACTGATTAGCAGGTCACATCTCCTGCCTTCGCTCATGAAAATAATATTATAGTGAACACCTATTACCTTTTGCTCTCCGCATCATTCCTTCCTCTTCTTTAGATAGTGGCACACTGATTTTCCTTTGGGGAACCTATCCCCCCCCCGCCCCACCACCACCTAACTTTCAGTAGCAGGACCACTGAGATTAGGATGGGGCGAGTGAGGCACCTGGGGTGCAGTTAGGAGGCCCTCATTCTCAGGTTTGTGCATGAACAGGGTTGGCAGTAACAGAGAGAGCCTTCTTAAATAATGTGCCCTGGATGCTTGCTTGCCTCAGGACCCTAGTCCTGGCCCAGTTTACAGACAGTGAGTCTGACCCCAATCCCTGTCTCCAGGAATGGACGTCTGACCCAAGCCTGGTCAAAGAGGTTTCCCCACACCAAGAGGCAGTTATTGGACGCAGTCAAAACCAAGGAGATTCTACCCCGGGACTTGTATTGGGTCTCTTGGGAAAGCAGTCTGTCTCTTTGGTGCAGTTGGAACAGTGAGGATAGAAGCCTGGAAATGCCAGGACAGCCATGTGGGGCAGCCTGCAGGAGAATGGATCCACAGCCGAAAGAGGCAGATCCAGGAGTGGGGAAGAGCTGCATGCTAATGAATTATTTAAGCACCTGGATCCAGCTATCCTATTCATCCCAGAGCTTGAAGATACATAATCAAGAAATCTCTCTCTCTCTCTCTCTCTCTCTCTCTCTCTCTCTCTCTCTCTCTCTCTCTCTCTCTCTCTCACACACACACACACACACACACACACACACACACTTTTTTTCTACATGCCGGGCTTGGGCTTGAGTCAAGTCTCTGTTTATTTGCAACTGAAAGAGTTCTGTCCATCAGTAGGAAGTGGGGAAGGCCCGTGGGAGTTGCTGCTTGCTCTTCGTCACACCGCTTTAGTCATGTGTGGAGAGTCAAGCTGGATCTACACTTTCCTGCACAGTATTTCTTCATTCCTCTCTACTATCTCTGATGTTTACCAGCAACCACATAATAGTTAAGGCACTGAACCGCTCATTTAAGTGCGTTTGACAGAAATCACAAGTTAAAGATATTTAGGAACTAGGAGCCTATGCTTGATTTTTTAAAGAGAATTGTTATTTTCATATTAACATGCTGTTCAACTTATTATGTTAAGTAAATAAGGCGCTGAAGCCAAAAGAGATAAGGTACAATGGGTCTAGGTCTCTGGATTTTTTGTTCAGTGATTTTTCAGTCCACCTCACTGCCTCTCAAAATAAGCAACTCCTCATTTTCATCTTCTAGCTAGATTTTGATCTGTTGTTGAGCTGCAGGGATCAGTTGGGTGTCTAGATTGTAGTTTATTACAGTGCCTACTCAGCTTCCAACCAAGCAGTAGTGATTGATTTTTTTCTCTCCCATTGGGGCACACAACTCGGTTTGCTAATGGTGACAAGTGACATTAAGAGACAAATGAGTTTAAATTAATGACCCTATGCTTGCAAACTACCTCAGGGAGGGCAAGTTCACTCTGATATTAGAGAGAGAGTGGTGCTTTTGCCACCTGCGATCAGTGAAGTTAATGAAAAAATCCAAAGGCCATCACAACTTCACACACTCCTGCATGCACATGCTCGAATCATCTGGAGGGCTTGCTAAAACACAGATTTCTGGGCCCCATCTCCAGAGTTCTGGATTCAGGAGGCCTGAGAATTTGCATTTCTAACAACCTGCATGGTGATGCTGATGCTGAAGGTCTGGTGAGCACAATTTGAGAACTGCTGCTCCATTATTATGAATGGAATTTGATCCAAACAAGGAATCAGTGTGCTATGCTAACAAAGCTGCAGAGTTGAGATAGATTTTCTTGTCCCATTTTCCATTTTGAACCCTTCAAACACAGACATGCTAGTAGAGTTCCTTTAAATAGCTGAAAGAATGCATATGGCAGTGGGATGTGTCATTCACAAGTAAGAAAACCAAGAGACATCTAATCTTGATTAACTTAGTTGTGACTCTTAGTTTTCCAGGCCCAGAAACTTTGTTGTTTCATTCATCTTTCAGGGATGGTGTGAATCCTCAGGAGACTGTTAAATAAGTCTGGCTGCAAATTTATTATAGTCCCATGAAAAATAACAACAGATCAGAGAACTGTTGCTTGCAGTAGGCAAGCTGCTATGAAAACCAAAATAATGTCAAATTACATCAAAAGTTTGCTTAGGGAGTGTGGACTGAGCAAGACAAGTTCATCAAATTTTAGGAATTTTGATCATAGGCTGGCATGATGCACTCACCTCCGTTGGAGGAGAACCTTCCTTAAGGGGCATGTGTGCTCCCACCCCTTCACCAGGATCATCTTTGCTTGCTAAGTAGTGCCGGATAGACACTGCTAAAATGTGCTTGCCTGGCATGTTTTTCTACACACCAAGTTGGCAAGATGGTTTCTAGAATAGGTTAAGATATTTAGACAAGTTGAAAGCAAGGCTTGCTCTGGACATCAGGCCATTCTGTGCTGCTGTACTGATCTAATTCAGTATATCACAGACATGTCTACAAAACTTAAAAGTAGAGGAAGTGGACTTTCATCTGTGGATATGAGGAGAAGGCCTAATAGAATATGTGGGAAGTTCACCATTTTTAAAAATTTATTTTCTTATCCTTCATAATTCTAAAAACTTATACCCTACTCCATTAAATAATGCTATCCACCTATCAATTCTTGTCCCCTTGTCCATTAAGATTGATATAAAATTGAGTTAGTTTTTCTTGGGCCACACAGAAGTCTAAGACCTCCTCAAGAATTGTATGATTCTTGGATGCTTATGCTATTCTAGTCAAATAGTGGTTCTGATTTCTTGTTTGTTCTGAAGGGTTTCTCCTTTTCTGACGGGTTCTCTCTGCTCCATTCTGATCTGTATGTAGAGCTAAGACACTTTTCTTAATTTCCATCAAAACCGTTTACCTAAAACGTTTCTTATAGCTGGTGTTTCCTGAAATTTTAGGATGATGATAGGATAAGTATATAGCAAAGCATTCAGGATGGAATATTAGACAACTGTGTCCTAAAAGTGCTTCAGGATCCTATCATGAATTGAATTCCTCACTGGACTCCAAACTGCTATTTCATGCTACTTCTTCTTGGAATTTTCCTAATGACTCATCTTTGAGTCCGTAGAACATTCTGAATCTCAGAACTGTTTGACTCTCTTCTTTTCCCCCTGTCTGCCTCCATATCATTTCCTCAAGACCCTACCATCAAAATCAGAGTGGTCTAATATGGTAGTTTCTTAAAACAAAGACAGCTCTCCACAGTCCACTAACAATAATGCTTCAAAATAATGAATGAAACTCATATTTCAGGAAAGCTATATCATATTTTCCTGCACAGTCTCTGGCGAGTTCCTGTGATCTCTAGTTTGATAAAAATGGTACTGGTAGTCAATTGTGTAGTTTAAATCTCAGAGAGCAGCCACCTTCCCATGACTGTGGGCTTGTGGTACCTCCCTTAGTCAGGATCCTACCCCAAGTTATGTCTGCTAGGTATTACTATGGTATGGCTAGAATAGGATGAGAAGAACCCAATTAACAGAGCTATGAATGAAAATATTTGCAGTGTCCAGTCTGGTTACACGAATAGGTCTTATATTTCTCAAGAAAATTAAATTTTCCTGACATTGACACCCCAACATTCTAATCAAGATTTTTCCAGAATATTTTTGTGTGTGTTTTGTTGATATGTTATTGTTGATCTTTTGTCTGAAAAACAATTGAATCATGTTTATTTATCTTGTTTTTTATTGTATGGTATTATATTTTATTGTAGTTATTAATCCTAAGATTTATAGAGTATATTTTACTGGGCTTTCTGAATAAATTTTTTTCCTTTATTAATGATGATTAAGAATATTCCTTTCCAATAGCCATCTCTTTTGTTTTTGCCTGCTTCGTGTATTATTGAATTATCTATCCAAGTTATCATGTTGAAAACTATTCTTTTATTTTTAATTTTCTAAGGTTTTAAAAACATTTTTAAAAATAAGGAATGGATAGTGAATGCTGTTGAATCCTTTGAAACATCTGAATGATTTAATTAAATGATTTATCTTTTTTTCTTATTAGGCCTGTTTTCTGAATAATTATGTTAAGAGATTTCCCACTACTGTGCCTGAATTCTTGGGATAAACCCGACTTAGTCATGGTGGCTAATTCTTTTGTACTAATGAATTCAGTTTGCAGTATTTATATTAATAAGTAAGATTTGTGTCTTTGTGTGTGTGTGTGTCGCGCGCACACATGCACTCTCCATGTCTAGTTTGGCCTTAGGGTTTGTTAGCTTATAAAAAAATTGAGTACTTTCTGTAGCACAAGAATGATCTGTTTTTTGAAAATCTGTATAATTTTTAGATAAACTACTTTTAAAAGTAGCTTTTAGATAAACTTTTAAATAATTTCCCTGTGATAGTCTTTTCATATTTAAAATTTTTAATTGAATCATTTAAGATAATATACTATTTTCTTCTAAACCGAAGTATTGTATCAAGATGTTCTTATTTTGGGAATTCCCTTGCGATCCAGTGGTTAGGACTTGGCACTTTCGTTGGTTGTTGGGGCCCAGGTTTGATCCCTGGTTGGGGAACTAAGATCTCACAAGCCGTGTGGCTTGGCCAAAAAAAAGAAAAAAAAAGTATCCTTATTTTTAGAATCGTAGAGTAGTTTCTATTTTCTTAACCTCTATTTTAATGTTTATTAGGCAAATCCTTTATTATTTATTTTATTCATCATTTATTATATTTCATTTTAAACCATTTTTTCTCATAGAAACAATGCTTGGGTTTTATTTAGCTGTTTTACAGTATTATAATTCATTATTTTTTTTCCTTTTAAAAAAAGGATTCTTTTTATCATGATTTTTATAGTAAAATTTTTAAAGTTACTTAATATCTTAAATTCTGTGCTATTTCATGTATATTCTTACCTATAATAAAAGTTTTAACGATCATGAATTTACTTTTGTCCATAACTTGGATAGAATATTCGAGAGAATTAAGTATGTAAATTCATATACAGTTCTCCCATTTTCACTCTTCTAACAGTCTGTAACTGTCCTCTTGATTTCTTTTATGATCCATGGGTTTCTTTTATTTTGCAATTTAATTAATATTCTAATTTTATAAATAAATCTCATGGACAATTGGAAGGTGTTTCTTTTGAAAATCTAAGGTTTTATATATATGTATGTGTTGTATGTACATATATCTATATACAAACAAAGGTATGCATATATTTTTTATTTATTATATATCTATATCTGTTGCTTTTTAAAACCACATTATTGAAATTATATCTTTATTTTTTAAAAACATATTTTAGACTCAAAAGACTTAAAAAAGGGGTACATAAAAATTTCCCACAATAATTGTTTTCCTGGAGTGTCTGTTTTTTCTTTTCTTTTTTAAAAAAAATGTATTTATTTTTGGCTGCATTGGGTCTTCGTTGCTGCATGCAGGCTTTTTCTAGTTGTGGCGAGCGAGGGCTACTCTTTGTTGTGGTGTGCGGGCTTCTCATTGAGGTGACTTCTCTTTGTTGCAGAGCACGGGCTCTAGGCGCACTGGCTTCAGTAGTTGCGGCACGCGAGCTCAGTAGTTGTGGCTCATGGGCTATAGAGCGCAGGCTCAGTAGTTGTGGTGCACGGGCTTAGTTGCTCTGCGGCATGTGGGATCTTCCTGGACCAGGGCTTGAACCTGCGTCCCCTGCATTGGCAGGTGGATTCTTAACCACTGTGCCACCAGGGAGGCCCTTTGTTAGTTTTTAACTGTAGTGTTTTGATGCTTTGTTACTTAGTTAGATCTTTGGAGCTAACTGCCTTATTTCCTCTGGATGTTTATAGGGTTTTATTTTTATCTTTTTAATTAAATAATTTAACATTTGCCTGAACATAGACATTTGTGGGGTTCTTTTCAACAGTTTTTCTAGGAACACAATCAACTCCTTTGATTTGACTGTCCTATTATTTTCAAAAACTTCTTATTTTGAAATAATTTTAGATTTACAGAAGAGTTGCAAAGGTAGTATGGAGAGTTCCCATGTACTCGTCATCCAGATTTACCTAATTTTAACATCTTATATAACCACGGTATATTTATCAAAATCAGTAAATTAACATTAATGCAATATATTAACTAAACTACAGACTTTATTTAGATTTCACCAGTTTTCCACCATTGTTCTTTTTCTCTTCCAGGATTTAATGCATTTAGGTGTCATGCCTCCTTGGAATCCTCCAATGTATGACAGTGTTTCATGACCTTGATACTTCTGATAAGTATATTCAGTCAGTTTTCAAAACTAGCAATGGAATGCATTCTTCATCTGTGATTTCTGCCTCTATTCGAATCACTGACATTTTCCCCCTGGGGAACATATATAATTAATAGGTTTGATCTCCACTGTCTCATTCCTTATCTGTCATTTTCTTTCAAAGATTTTCTTTTCTCTACCTCTATAAATTTGGACAGTGTTGGGGGCTTCCCTGGTGGCGCAGTGGTTGAGAGTCTGCCTGCCGATGCAGGGGACATGGGTTCGTGCCCCGGTCCGGGAGGATCCCACGTGCCACGGAGCGGCTGGGCCCGTGAGCCATGGCCGCTGAGCCTGTGCGTCTGGAGCCTGTGCCCCACACCGGGAGAGGCCACAACAGTGAGAGGCCCGCGTACCGCAAAAAAAAAAAAAAAAAATTTGGACAGTGTTTCTCATGTTTGTCTTTCACTTCGATTTTGTGATTATTTGCAATATCAATCTCTCCTTTATCACCATTAATAATTAAAAGCTTGGCCAGTCTAAAGTTGATTTAGTTGTAACACTTTCTTTTTTTAATTTTTTTAATTTTTTAACATCTTTATTGGACTATAATTGCTTTACAATGGTGTGTTAGTTTCTGCTTTATAACAAAGTGAATCAGTTATACATATACATATGTCCCCATATGTCTTCCCTCTTGCGTCTCCCTCCCTCCCACCCTCCCTATCCCACCCCTCTAGGTGGTCACAAAGCACCGAGCTGATCTCCCTGTGCAATGCGGCTGCTTCCCACTAGCTATCTGTTTTACATTTCAGAGTGTATATATGTCCATGCCACTCTCTCACTTTGTCACAGCTTACCCTTCCACCTCCCCATATCCTCAAGTCCATTCTCTAGTAGGTCTGTGTCTTTATTGCCATCTTGCCCCTAGGTTCTTCATGACCATTTTTTTTCTTTTTTTTTTTTTTTAGATTCCATATATATGTCTTAGCATACGGTATTTGTTTTTCTCTTTCTGACTTACTTCACTCTGTATGACAGACTCTAGGTCCATTCACCTCACTACAAATAACTCAATTTTGTTTCTTTTTATGGCTGAGTAATATTCCATTGTATATATGTGCTACATCTTCTTTATCCATTCATCTGTTGATGGACACTTAGGTTGCTTCCATGTCCTGGCTATTGTAAATAGAGCTGCAGTGAACATTCTGGTCCATGTCTCTTTTTGAATTATGGTTTTCTCAGGGTATATGCCCAGTGGTGAGATTGCTGGATCGTATGGTAGTTCTATTTTTAGTATTTTAAGGAACCTCCATACTGTTCTCCATAGTGGCTGTATTAATTTACATTCCCACCAAGAGTGCAAAAGGGTTCCCTTTTCTCCACATGCTCTCCAGCATTTATTGTTTGTAGATTTTCTGATGATGGCCATTCTGACTGGTGTGAGATGATATCTCATTGTAGTTTTGATTTGCATTTCTCTAATGATTAATGATGTTGAGCATTCTTTCATGTGTTTGTTGGCAGTTTGTATATCTTCTTTGGAGAAATGTCTCTTTAGGTCTTCTGCCCATTTTTGGATTGGGTTGTTTGTTTGTTTTTTTTTTTTTTTTGATCTTGAGCTGCATGAGCTGCTTGTAAATTTTGTAGATGAATCCTTTGTCAGTTGCTTCATTTGCAAATATTTTTTTCCCATTCTGAGGGTTGTCTGTTCGTCTTGTTTATGGTTTCCTTTGCTGTGCAAAAGCTTTGAAGTTTCATTAGGTCGCATTTGTTTATTTGTGTTTTTATTTCCATTTCTCTAGGAGGTGGGTCAAAAAGGATCTTGCTGTGGTTTATGTCATAGAGTGTTCTGCCTATGTTTTCCTCTAAGAGTTTGATAGCGTCTGGCCTTACATTTAGGTCTTTAATCCATTTTGAGTTTTTTGTGTATGGTGTTACGGAGCATTCTAATTTCATCCTTTTATATGTACCTGTTCAGTTTTCCCAGCACCACTTATTGAAGAGGCTGTCTTTTCTCCACTGTATATTCTTGCCTCCTTTATCAAAGATAAGGTGACCATATGTATGTGTGTTTATCTCTGGGCTTTCTATCCTGTTCCATTGATCTATCTTTCTCTTTTTGTGCCAGTACCATACTGTCTTGATTACTGTGGCTTTGTAGTATAGTCTGAAGTCAGGGAACCTGATTCCTCCAACTCCGTTTTTCTTTCTCAAGATTGCTTTGGCTATTTGGGGTCTTTTGTGTTTCCATACAAATTGTGAAATTTTTTGTACTAGTTCTGTGAAAAATGCCAGTGGTAGTTTGATAGGGATTGCATTGAATCTGTAGATTGCTTTGGATAGTAGAGTCATTTTCACAATGTTGATTCTTCCAATCCAAGAACATGGTATATCTCTCCAACTATTTGTATCATCTTTAATTTCTTTCATCAGTGTCATAATTTTCTTCATACAGGTCTTTTGTCTCCTTAGGTAGGTTTATTCCTATATATTTTATTCTTTTTGTTGCAGTGGTAAATGGGAGTGTTTTCTTAATTTCACTTTCAGATTTTTCATCATTAGTGTATAGGAATGCTAGAGATTTCTGTGCCTTAATTTTGTATCCTGCTACTTTACCAAATTCATTGATTAGCTCTAGTAGTTTTCTGGTAGCATCTTTAGGATTCTCTATGTATAGTATCATGTCATCTGCAAACAGTGACAGCTTTACTTCTTCTTTTCCGATTTGGATTCTGTTTATTTCTTTTTCTTCTCTGATTCCTATGGCTAAAACTTCCAAAAGTATGTTGAATAATAGTGGTGAGAGTGGACAACTTTGTCTTGTTCCTGATCTTAGTGGAAATGGTATCAGATTTTCACCATTGAGAATGGTGTTGGCTCTGGGTTTGTCATATATGGCCTTTATGATGTTGAGGAAAGTTCCCTCTATGCCTACTTTCTGGAGGGTTTTTTATCATAAATGGGTGTGGAATTTTGAGAAAGCTTTCTCTGCATCTATTGAGATGATCATATGGTTTTTCTCCTTCAATTTGTTAATATGGTGTATCACATTGATTGATTTGCATATATTGAAGAATCCTTGCATTCCTGGGATAAACCCCACTTGGTCAGGGTGTACGATCCTTTTAATGTGCTATTGGATTCTGTTTGCTACTATTTTGTTGAGGACTTTTGCATCTATGTTCATCAGTGATATTGGCCTTAGTTTTCTTTCTTTATGACATCTTTGTCTGTTTTTGGTGTCAGGGTGATGGTGGCCTCATAGAATGAGTTTGGGAGTGTGCCTCCCTCTGCTATATTTTGGAAGAGTTTGAGAAGGATAGGTGTTAGCTCTTCTCTAAATGTTTGAAAGAATTCGCCTGTGAAGCCATCTGGTTCTGGGCATTTGTTTGTTGGAAGATTTTTAATCACAGTTTCAATTTCAGTGCTTGTGATTGATCTTTTCATATTTTCTATTTCTTCCTGGTTCAGTCTCAGAAGGTTGTGCATTTCTAAGAATTTGTCCATTTCTTCCAGGTTGTCCATTTTATTGGCATACAGTTGTGTGTAGTAATCTTTTATGATCCTTTGTCTTTCTGCAGTGTCAGTTGTTACATCTCCTTTTTTATTTCTTATTCTATTGGTTTGAGTCTTCTCCCTTTTTTTCTTGGTGAGTCTGGCTAATGGTTTATCAATTTTGTTTATCTTCTCAGAGAACCAGCTTTTAGTTTTACTGATCTTTGCTGTCATTTCCCTCATTTCTTTTTCATTTATATCTGATCTGATCTTTATGATTTTTTTCCTTCTGCTAATTTTGGGGCTTTTTTGTTCTTCTTTCTCTAATTGCTTTAGGTGTAAGGTTAGGTTGTTTATTTGAGATGTTTCTTGTTTCTTAAGGTAGGATTGTATTGCTATAAACTTCCCTCTTAGAACTGCTTTTGCTGCATGCCAGGAGTTTTGTGTTGACGTGTTTTCATTGTCATTTGTTTCTAGATATTTTTTGATATCCTCTTTGATTTCTTCAGTGATCTCTTTGTTATTAAGTAGTGTATTGTTTAGCCTCCATGTGTTTGTATTTTTTACAGATTTTTTCCTGTAATTGATATCTAGTCACATAGCATTGTGGTCGGAAAAGATACTTGATATGATTTCAATTTTCTTAAATTTACCAAGGCTTGATTTGTGACCCAAGATATGATCTATCCTGAAGAATGATCCATGAGCAATTGAGAAGAATGTGTATTCTGTTGTTTTGGTATGGAACGTCCTATAAATATCAATGAAGTCCATCTTGTTTAATGTATCATTTAAAGCTTGTGTTTCCTTATTTATTTTCATTTTGGATGATCTGTCCATTGGTGAAAGTGGGGTGTTAAAGTCCCCTACTATGATTGTGTTACTGTTGATTTCCCCTTTTATGGCTGTTAGTATTTGCCTTATGTATTGAGGTGCTCCTATGTTGGGTGCATCAATATTTACAATTGTTATATCTTTTTCTTGGATCAATGTCTTGATCATTATGTAGTGTCCTTCTTTGTCTCTTCTAGTAGTCTTTATTTTAAAGTCTATTTTGTCTGATATGAGAATTGCTACTCCGGCTTTATTTTGATTTCCATTTGCATGGAATATCTTTTTCCATCCCCTCACTTTCAGTTTGTATGTGTCTCTAGGTCTGAAGTGGGTCTCTTGTAGACAGCATATATACGGGTCTTGTTTTTGTATCCATTCAGCCAGTCTATGTCTTTTGGTTGGAGCATTTAAGCCATTTACATTCAAGGTTGTTATCGATATGTGTGTTCCTATTATCATTTTCTTAATTATTTTGGGTTTGTCATTGTAGGTCTTTTCCTTCTCTTGTGTTTCCTGCCTAGAGAAGTTCCTTTAGCATTTGTTGTAAAGCTGGTTTGGTGGTGCTGAATTCTCTTAGCTTTTGCTTGTCTGTAAAGGTTTTAATTTCTCCATCAAATCTGAGTGAGATCCTTGCTGGGTAGAGTAATCTTGGTTGTAGGTTTTTCTCCTTCATCACTTTAAATATATCCTGCCACTTCCTTTTGGCTTGCAGAGTTTCTGCTGAAAGATCAGCTGTTAACCTCATGGGGATTCCCTTGTGTATTATTTGTTTTTCCCTTGCTGCTTTTAATATTTTTTCTTTGTATTTAATTTTTGATAGTTTGATTAGTATGTGTCTTGGTGTGTTTCTCCTTGGATTTATTCTGTATGGGACTCTTGTGCCTCCTGGACTTGATTAACTATTTCCTTTCCCATATTAGGGCAGTTTTCATCTATAATCTCTTCAAATATTTTCTCAGTCCCTTTCTTTTTCTCTTCTTCTTCTGGGACCCCTATAATTCGAATGTTGGTGCATTTAATGTTGTCCCAGAGGTCTCTGAGACTGTCCTCAGTTCTTTTCATTCTTTTTTCTTTATTCTGCTCTGTAGTAGTTATTTCCACTATTTTATCTTCCAGGTCACTTATCCGTTCTTCTGCCTCAGTTATTCTGCTATTGATCCCTTCTAGAGAATTTTTAGTTTCATTTATTGTGTTGTTCATCACTGTTTGTTTGTTCTTTAGTTCTTCTAGGTCTTTGTTAAATGTTTCTTGTATTTTCTCTGTTCTATTTCCAAGATTCTGGATCATCTTTACTATCATTATTCTGAATTCTTTTTCAGGTAGACTGCCTTTTTCCTCTTCATTTGTTAGGTCTGGTGGGTTTTTACCTTGCTCCTTCATCTGCTCTGTGTTTTTCTGTCTTCTCATTTTGCTTAAGTTACTGTGTTTGTGGTCTCTTTTTCGCAGGCTGCAGGTTCATGGTTCCCGTTGTTTTTGGTGTCTGTCCCCAGTGGCTGAGGTTGGTTCTGTGGGTTCTGTAGGCTTCCTGGTGGAGGGGACTAGTGCCTGTGTTCTGGTGGAAGAGGCTGGATCTTGTCTTTTTGGTGGGCAGGTCCACGTCTGGTGGTGTGTTTTGGGGTGTCTGTGGCCTTATTATGATTTTAGGCAGCCTCTCTGCTAATGGATGGGTTGTGTTCCTGTCTTGCTAGTTGTTTGGCATACAGTGTCCAGCACTATAGTTTGCTTGTTGTTGAGTGAAGCTGGGTCTTGGTGTTGTGATGGAGATCTCTGGGAGATTTTTGCCGTTTGATATTACGTGGAGCTGGGAGGTCTCTTGTGGACCAGTGTCCTGAAGTTGGCTCTCCCACATCAGAAGCACAGCCCTGATACCTGGCTGGAGCACCAAGAGCCTTTCATCCACACGGCTCAGAATAAAAGGGAAAAAAAATATAAAGAAAGAAAGAAGGTAAAATAAAATAAAGTAAAGTAAAATAAAATAGAATAAATTTATTAAAATAAAAAATAATTATTAAAAAAATTTTTAAGAAGAAAAAAACAAAACAAAACAAAAAATGGGCAGACAGAACCCTAGGATAAATGGTAAAAGGAAAGCTATACAGACAAAGTCACACACAGAAGCATACACATATACACTCACAAAAAGAGAAAAAGGGAAAAAAAATATATATATCTTTGCTCCCAGTGTCCACCTCCTCAATTTGGGATGATTCCTTGTCTGTTCGTGTATTCTACAGATGCAGGGTACATCAAGTTGATTGTGGAGATTTAATCCGCTGCTACTGAGGCTGCTGGGAAAAAGTTCTCTTTCTCTTCTTTCTGCGCACAGCTCTCGGGGTTTAGCTTTGGAATTTGCCCCGCCTCTGTGTGTAGGTCACCTGAGGGCGTCTTTTCTTCACTCAGACAGGACGGGGTTAAAGGAGCCGCTGCTTCGGGGGCTCTGGCTCACTCAGGCCTGGGGGGAGCGAGGGGTACGGATGCGGGGTGAGCCTGCAGCGGCAGAGGCCGGCGTGACATTGCACCATCCTGCGGCTCGCCATGTGTTCTCCCGGGGAAGTGGTCCCTGGATCACGGGACCCTGGCAGTGGCAGGCTGCACAGGCTCCCCGGAAGGGAGGTGTGGAGAGTGACCTGTGCTTGCACACAGGCTTCTTGGTGGCGGCAGCAGCATCCTTAGCGTCTCATGCCCGTCTCTGGGGTCTGTGCTTTTAGCCGCGGCTCGCGCCCGTCTCTGGAGCTCGTTTAGGCCGTGCTCTGAATCCCCTCTTCTGGCGCACCAGGAAACAAAGAGCAAGAAAAAGTCTCTTGCCTCTTAGGCAGCTCCAGACTTTTCCGGGACTCCCTCCAGGCTAGCCGTGGTGCAGTAACTCCTTCAGGCTGTGTTCACGCTGCCAGTCCTCTCCCTGCGATCCGACCGAAGCCCGAGCCTCAGTTCCCAGACCCCGCCCGCCCCAGCGGGTGAGCAGACAAGCCTCTCGGGCTGGTGAGTGCTGGTCGGCACCGATCCTCTGTGCGGGAATCTCTCCGCTTTGCCCTCCGCACCCCTGTGGCTCCGCTCTTCTCCGTGGCTACGAAGCTTCCTCCGTCCACCACCCGCAGTCTCCGCCCGCAAAGGGGCTTCTTAGTGTGTGGAAACTTTTCCTCCTTCACAGCTCCTTCCCACTGGTGCAGGTCCCGTCCCTGTTCTTTGTCTCTGTTTTTTCTTTTGCTCTACCCAGGTTCGTGGGGAGTTTCTTGCCTTTTGGGAGGTCTGAGGTCTTCTGCCAGCGTTCAATAGGTGTTCTGTAGGAGCTGTTCCACATGCAGATGTATTTCTGATGTATTTGTGGAGAGGAAGGTGATCTCCGCATCTTACTCTTCCGCCATCTTGAAGCTCCTCCTAACACTTTCTTATCTAACATTTTATTTTAGCTTGAAATCTGTGCCTTGCATCTACTATAATTATTATATTAATTATAAATAAACTTAGCTTATTGTCTTCATTATATGCTCATGTTTCATAAAGCAGAAAGTCATAAGGCTAAAAGAGAATACAGTAGACAGAATGATGTAGAACATCATCTGATCCAGGATCCCATGTACCTTCTAGTTGTTACATCTCTTTGGTCTCCTTTAATCTGCGACAGTTCCTTAGTCTTTTGGTATTTCCTCACCATAACACATTTAAAGAGTCCTGGCCAGTACTCAATCTGGATTTCTCTGATATTGCCTCATGATTAAATTCAGATTATGAATTTTGGCCAAGAGTATCACCCAAATGATGTTGTGTCCTTCTCAGTACCTCATAATCCAGAGGCATATGCTGTTGACGTCTCATTACTGGTGATCACTTTGGCGACTGGTTAAGATGGTGTCTTCCAGATTTCTCCACTGTAGAGTGACTGTTTTTCTCTTTGTAATTAATAAGTGTCTTGAGGGAGATACTTTGAGACTATGTCAGTATACTTAGTGGCATTCTTTGCCCGCTAATATTAGCATTCATCAATGATGGTACTGACACCGGTTTTAATGCCTATTGATTAATCTTGCCTGAAGCATTTATTACTGTGGTGTTTGCTGAATTGGTGATTTTTAAATTTTCATCATTCAGTCTAAATCTGTTTGTTGGAATTCTATTGTAGTGAAAACTTTCCCTTCTTCTCCATTTATTTGCTTATACAACTATTTATTTATACAGTATGCACTCACAGATGTTCATTACAATTATTATTTATTTTGTGACCCAGATCAAAGTGACCCAGATTTGACCATTGGCAGCTCCAGAAGTGTCCTGTGTTTGATAATATTTTAAATTGGAAACCTCTTTTATACCCCCCCCCCAATTTTATTATTAAAATGTTCAAACATACGAAAAGTTAGTTGCAGGTTGGGATAAGTGGCCTGGTCAGAGAATTTCCTGTGAGCAAGATTTTAATGGTGGTAAGGTGGAGAGAATATCCAAATATTGGAAACTTTGGGGCCTCTATGTAAGGGGTGACCCCCAAAACACAAAGGAAACGATAGCTCTGGAATGAGAAATTAAATAAAACCAGCAAGTGTTCCTACAGCGCCTAAATGATGTAGGGCCTCATTTTTGGATGGACGCTTAACCTACTTCACACTTTTGTATAGGATCAAAGCGGATGAATGGGTGAGTAAATGTAGGGAACTAGGAACTTGTCTCTCCCTTCCTTCTGGAAAGGCTTTACTGACTTTCTCTGCAGTGGAAACTTAGCCAGAGACAGTTAGCACTCAAAGTGGGTTGCCTATGTTTCCATCATCCCAGTTCACATTGGAAATGTGTCTGTTTTCTGAGAAACCATCGAGTTCAATCTAAATTTCTCATTACCATTTAGTGAAAGAGGGACTGCAGTTGACTGTAACAGATAAAGGACAATTGCTTATTTTTCAATCAATTCTTATTGATTTGGGAGACACAGAGTCCTTAATTGTATGTGTGCTTCATCTTCCCATTGGAAATTTCTACTTCAGCTGATAAATAGATTCTAGTTTAAATTACAATGCAATATCCTTATGTGCACTGTAGAAAGAAGCTTTAAGCCTTTCATATCCTTGAGATGAGACCCTACAGAATGAGCAAACCTTTCTCTTGCTGATATTAGCCATCTTGCCTGTCAGTATAGGCTCTGAAACCAGACTGCTTGGGGTTTGAATCCCAGCTCAATCATTTACTACCTTTGTAACTTTGGGTGAACTACTTCACCTCTTTTTTTTTTTTTTTTTTTTTTTTTGCGGTACGTGGGCCTCCCACTGTTGTGGCTTCTCCCGTTGCGGAGCACAGGCTCCGGACACGCAGGCTCAGCGGCCATGGCTCACAGGCCCAGCCGCTCTGCGGCATGTGGGATCTTCCCAGACCGGGGCACGAACCCGTGTCCCCTGCATCGGCAGGCGGACTCTCAACCACTGCGCCACCAGGGAAGCCCTACTTCACCTCTTGATGTCTCAGTTTCTTCATCTGTGAAATGGGAGTAACAGTAGTACTACCTACCTCTTGGGGCTATTGTAAAGATTAAATAAGGATAATTCATATAAAACATTTAGTTTCGAGCCTGGATTCTTTTGTTTTTTCCCTTCTTCCCTGAAACCAAAGTGCAAGTTGCCACCACTTCATGGCTGAGCCAGCAAGTCTCATTTCATTTTCCTTGAATTCTTAAAAAAAATTTTGTTGAAATATATTTTTATACGCTTGCTTTTGCTTTTCAACATTTCTGATCGTACTGTCGATAAAAAAGTGTACACTGTTTTTATTCACATATCACTTATTTTTCTTTTTATTTTGACATACTTGCAAATGATGGTAGATTGATTCTATATTTGTGCTATATACATTTCTCATAAATATGTATATTCCTATATATATATGTATATGTACACATATATAATGTTTGTTTGCAATTGATTCACAAAAATGGGAACACTGAGATCAAAGGCATGAATTATTTTTAGGATTATGATGCAGCTTTTAGTAGTTTGGTAGATGTTTATACTAGTAATTTTCTTTAATTCCTTCTTTTAAAAATCAGATCTTATTTTGGTATATCATGTGAAAACAGCATTTAAATTTTCTTTTTTTTTTTTTTTGCCAAATGTGTATTTCTAAATTATTTCATCCACAAATACCTCATTATTTATCTTTAAAAGTTAAAGATTTTTAGTATAACCATAATAGCATTATCTCATCTAAATTTTTAGAACGATTTTAAATTAGAGATAATTATAAATTCATATGTAATTGTACAAAAAAATTCTGTATATCCTTTACCCAGTTTTCCCCAGTAGTAACATCTTGCATAATCATGGTGCAGTATCACAACCAGGAAATTTATATTAATAAAATCTATTGCACATTAAAAATTTTTAACACTAATTCTTTAATAACATTAAATACAAAGGTAGTGTTCAAATTTCTGTGTTGTCTCATAATATTTTCACAGTTGCTTTATTATAATCAGGAGGGTCCTCACAGTCTCAAGCATGAAACAAACAAACCTTCTCTTATATTTGCTGCCTTACGCAGCCTAGCATGGATATGTAAATTGCAAACCCTCTCTATACCAGGTGTGAGAATGGAAAAGGACAGAGGGATAAAGAGAACCCTATCTAGTCACAATTATTATCCCCGATCTGAAGGTAACAAAACTGAAGTGCATGAGAGATAAGTACTTGAGTAAGACCCACAGAAGGCCAGTGCCACAGCTGGAATTCTAATCCAAGACTTTTTGTGTTTTCTGTGACAGCATGAGAGATCCATGGGAGCTCTGAGGAAAGTTTTTTGTAAAAATTCTGGACAGTTTACAACCCGCAGGACTGGTGGGACTCAAATATTGCTGATGCAGCTTTGTGTGTCCTGGTACACTGACATCGAGAGGTAGTTGGGCCATAGACGAAAGGACATGGGACTTGGCTTTAAGGACACAGGATCTACCCTGATCCCATCATTTGCTAGTGGTGAACTTTGGGCAGGCCATTTAATCTTTTTGAAATTCTATATTTCATCTACACAGCAGGAATATGAGAACCTATTTTATAGTTTTACTGGCTGGTGACACAAGATAATATTTGTGAAGCTGCCTAGCACATCACAGAAATGCTACTTCAACCAGAATACTTGGTAAAGAGCAAAAAACAAATGCTGCAGAAAACGTTATTCGATGTTAGCAATGAGGCTGAAAATTTGAAGACTATTTTTTTTAATTAAAAAAATATTTTAAATAGATCTTTATTGGAGTATAATTGCTTCACAATACTGTGTTAGTTTCTGTTGCACAACAAAGTGAGTGAGCCATATGCGTACACGTCCCCATATCTCCTCCCTCTTGAGCCTCCCTCCCATCCTCCCTATCCCACCACGCTAGGTCATTGCAAAGCACCGAGCCAATTTCCCTGTGCTACGCTGCTGCTTCCCACCAGCCAACTGTTTTACATTCGGTAGTGTATATATGTCGATGCTACTCTCACTTTGCCCCAGCTTTGCCCTCCCACCCCACCCCATGTCCTCAGGTCCATTTTCTGTGTCTACCTCTTTATTCCTGCCCTGCCACTAGGTTCATCAGTACCGCTTTTTAAAATTCCATATATATGTGTTAGCATACAGTATTTGTTTTTCTCTTTCTGACTTACTTGATTTTGTATGACAGACATTAGGTCCATCCACCTCACTACAAATAACTCAATTTCATTTCTTTTTATGGCTGAGTAATATTCCATTGCGTATATGTGCCACATCTTCTTTATCCATTCATTCATCTGTCGATGTACACTTAGGTTGCTTCCATGTCCTGGCTATTGTAAATACTGCTGCAATGAACATTGTGGTACATATCTCTTTTTTTTTTTTTTTTTGCGGTACGTGGGCCTCTCACTGCTGTGGCTTCTCCCATTGCGGAGCACAGGCTCCGGACGCGCAGGCTCAGCGGCCATGGCTCATGGGCCTAGCCGCTCCGCGGCATGTGGGATCTTCCCAGACCGGGGCACGAACCTGTGTCCCCTGCACCGGCAGGTGGACTCTCAACCACTGCACCACCAGGGAAGCCCACATGTCTCTTTTTGACTTATGGTTTTCTCAGGGTATATGCCCAGTAGTGGGATTGCTGGGTCATATGGTAGTTCTATTTTTAGTTTTTTAAAGAACCTCCATACTGTTTTCTGTAGTGGTTTTATCAATTTACATTCCCACCAACAGCACAGAAGGATTCCCTTTTCACCACACACTTTCCAGCATTTATTGTTTCTAGATTTTGATAATGGCCATTCTGACCTGTGTGAGGTGATACCTTATTGTAGTTTTGATTTGCATTTCTCTAATAATTTGTGATGTTGAGAATCTTTTCATGTGCCTCTTGACCATCTGTATGTCTTCCTTGGTGAAATGTCTACTTAGGTCTTCTGCCCATTTTTGGATTGGGTTATTTGTTATTTTGATATTGAGCTCCATGAGCTGTTTGTGTATTTTGGAGATTAATCCTTTGTCTGTTGTTTCATTTGCAAATATTTTCTCCCATTCTGTGGGTTGTCTTTTTGTCTTGTTTATGGTTTCCTTTGCTGTGCAAAAGCTTTTAAGTTTAATTAAGTTCCATTTGTTTATTTTTGTTTTTATTTCCGTTACTCTAGGAGGTGGGTCAAAAAAGATCTTACTGTGGTTTATGTCATAGAGTGTTTCTCCTATGTTTTCCTCTAAGAGTTTTATAGTGTCTGGTCCTGCATTTAAGTCTTTAAGCCATTTGGAGTTTATTTTTGTGTATGGTGTTAGGGAGTGTTCTAATTTCACTCTTTTACATATATCTGTCCCGTTTTCCCAGCACCACTTATTGAAGAGGCTGTCTTTTCTCCATTGTATGTTCTTGCATCCTTTGTTGTAAATTAGGTGCCCATATGTGCGTGGCCTTATCTCTGGGCATTCTGTCATGTACTATTGATCTATATTTCTGTTTTTGTGCCTGTACTATACTGTTTTGATTACTGTAGCTTTGTGGTATAGTCTGAAGTCAGGGAGCCTGATTCCTCTAACTCCGTTTTTCTTTCTCAAGATTGCTTTGGCTATTTGGGGTCTTTTGTGTTTCCATACAAATTGTAAAATTTTTTGTTCTAATTCTGTGAAGAATGCCATTGATAGTTTGTTAGGGATTGCATTGAATCTGTAGATTGCTTTGGGTAGTATAGTCATTTTCACAGTATTGGTTCTTCCAATCCGAGAACATGGTATATTTCTCCATCGTATGTCATCTTTGATTTCTTTCATCAGTGTTTTATAGTTTTCTAAGTACAAGTCTTTCACCTCCTCAGGCAGGTTTATTCCTCGGTATTTTATTCTTTTTGTTGCAGTGGTAAATGGGAGTGTTTCCTTAATTTCTCTTTCTGATTTTTCATTGTTGATGTATAGGAATGCCAGAGATTTCTGTGCATTAATTTTGTATCCTGCAACCTTACCAAATTCATTGATTAGTTCCAGTAGTTTTCTGGTGGCATCTTTAGGGTTTTCTATGTACAGTATCATGTCTGCAAACAGTGACAGCTTTACTTCTTCTTTTCCAATTTGTATTCCTTTTTTTTCTTTTTCTTCTCTGATTGCTGTGGCTAGGACTTCCAAAACTATGTTGAATAGGAGTGGCAAGAGTGGACATCCTTGTCTTGTTCCTGATCTTAGTGGAAATCCTTTCAGTTTTTCACCATTGAGTATGATGCTTGCTGTGGGTTTGTCTTATATGGCCTTTATTATGTTGAGGTAGGTTCCCTCTGTGTCCATTTTCTGGAGAGTTTTTATCATAAATCGGTGTTGAATTTTGTCAAAAGCTTTTTCTGCATCTATTGAGATGATCATATGGTTTTTGACTCCTTAATTTGTTAAGGAATGGTGTATCACATTGATTGATTTGTGTATATTGAAGAATCCTTGCATCCCTTGGATAAGTCCCACTTGATCATGGTGTATGATCCTTTTAATGTGCTGTTGAATGCTGTTTTCTAGTATTTTGTTGAGGATTTTTGCATCTATGTTCATCAGTGGTATTGATCTATAATTTTCTATTTTTTTGTGATATCTTTTTCTGGGTTTGGTATCAGGGTGATTGTGGCTTCGTAGAAGGAATTTGGGAGTGTTTCTACCTCTGCAGTTTTTTGGAAGAGTTTGAGAAGGATCGATGTTAGCTCATCTCTAAATGTTTGTTAGAATTTGCCTGTGAAGCTGTCTGGTCCTGGACTTTTGTTTGTTGGAAGGTTTTTAATTACAGTTTCAATTTCATTACCTGTGATAGGTCTGTTTATATTTTCTAATTCTTCCTGGTTCAGTCTTGGAAAATTGTACCTTTCCAAGAATGTGTCCACTTCTTCGTGGTTGTCCATTTTATTGTCATATAGTTGTTTGTAGTAGTCTCTTTTATTCCTTTGTATTTCTGCGGTGTCAGTTCTGATTTCTCCTTTTTCATTTCTAATTTTATTGATTTGCATCCTCCTTTTTTTTTCTTGATGAGCCTGGCCAAGGGTTTATCAATTTTGTTTATCTTCTCAAAGAACCAGCTTTTAGTTTTATTGATCTTTGCTATTATTTTCTTCACTTCTGTTTCATTTTTTTCTGCTCTCATCTTTATGATTTCTTTCCTTCTACTGACTTTGGGTTTCCTTTGTTCTTCTTTCTCTAGTTGTTTTAAGTGTAGGTAGGGTTAGATTGTTTATTTGAGATTTTTCTTGTTTCTTGAGGTGAGATTGTATTGCTATAAACTTCCCTCTTAGAACTGCTTTTGTTGTGTCCCATAGGTTTTGGGTTGTCGTGTTTTCATTGTCATTTGTTTCTGTGTATTTTTTAATTTCTTCTTTGATTTATTCCGTGATCTCTGGCTTATTTAGTAGTGCACTGTTTATCCTCCATGTATGTGTATTTTTTACAGTTTTTTTTCCTGTAATTGATTTCCAGTCTCATAGTGTTGTGGTCAGCAAAGATGCTTGATATTATTTCAATTTTTTAAAATTTTCTGAGGCTTGCTTTGTGTCCCAAGATGTAATCTGTCCTGGAGAATGTTTCATGTGTACTTGAGAAGAAAGTGTATTCTGCCACTTTTGGGTGGAACCGTCTATAAATAACAATTAGATATATCTGGTCTGTTGTGTCATTTAACGCTTGTGTTTCCTTATTTATTTTCTGTTTGGATGATCTGTGCATTGGTGTAAGTGGGGAGTTAAAGTCCCCTCCTATTATTGTGTTACTGTCAATTTCTCCTTTCATGGTTGTTAGCATTTGCCTTATGTATTGAGGTGCTCCTATGTTATAGGGTGCATAAACATTTATAATTGTTATATCTTCTTCTTGGATTGATCCTTTGATCATTAGATAGTGTCTCTCCTTGTCTCTTGTAACAGTCTTTATTTTAAAGTCTATTTTATCAGATATGAGTATTGCTAGTCCAGCTTTCTTTTGATTTCTATTTGCATGGAATATTTTTTTCCATCCCTTCACTTTCAGTCTGTATGTGTCCCTAGGTCTGAAGTGGGTCTCTTGTAGACAGCATATATATGGGTCTTTTTTTGGTATCCATTCAGCCAGTCTGTACCTTTTGGTTGGGGCATTTAATCCATTTACATTCAAGGTTGTTATCAATATGTATGTTCCTACTACCGTTTTCTTAATTGTTTTGGGTTTGCTTTTGTGGGTCCCTTTCTTCTCTTGTGTTTCCTGCTTAGAGAAGTTTCTTTAGCATTTGTTGTAAAGCTGGTTTGGTGGTGCTGAATTCTCTTAGCTTTTGCTTGTCTGAAAAGCTTTTGATTTCTCCATCAAATCTGAATGAGATCCTTGCTGGGTAAAGTAATCTTGGTTGTAGGTTTTTCTCTTTCATCACTTTAAATATGTCCTGCCACTCCCTTCTGGCCTGCAGAATTTCCGCTGAAAAATCAGCTGATAACCTTATGGGGATTCCTTTGTATGTTATTTTTTGTTTTTCCCTTTTAATAGTTTTTCTTTGAATTTAGTTTTTGTTAGTTTGATTAATATGTGTCTTGGTGTGTTTTTCCTAGGGTTTATCCTGTATGGGACTCTGTGCTCCCTGGACTTGGGTGACTATTTCCTTTCCCATGTTAGGGAAGTTTTCCACTGTAATGTCTTCAAATATTTTCTCAGACCCTTTCTTTTTCTCTTCTTCTTCTGGGACCCCTATAATTCGAATGTTGGTGCATTTAGTGTTGTCCCAGAGGTCTCTGAGATTGTCTTCAATTCTTTTCATTCTTTTTTCTTTATTCTGCTCCTCAGCAGTTATTTCCACCATTTTGTCTTCCAGCTCACTTATTTGTTCTTCTGCATCAGTTATTCTGTTATTCATTCCTTCTGGTGTATTTTACATTTCAGTTATTGTGTTGTTCATCTCTGTTTGTTTGTTCTTTAGTTCTTCTAGATCTTTTTTAAATATCTCTTGTATTTTCTCAATCCGTGCCTCCATTCTATTTCTGAGATTTTAGATCATCTTTACTATCATTACTCTGAATTCTTTTTCAGGTAGAGTGCCTATTTCCTCTTCATTTATTTGGTCTTATAGGCTTTTACCTTGCTCCTTCATCTGTGACATATTTTTTTGCCATCTCTTTTTTTAATGAGTGAGATTGTGTTCCTGTCATACTGATTGTTTGGCCTGAGGCTTCTAACACTGGGGTTTGTAGGCTATTGGGTTGAACTGGGTCTTGGTGCTAAGATGAGGACCTCCATGAGAACTCTCTCTGATGAATATTCCCTGGGGTCTGAGGTTCTCTGTTAGTCCAGTGGTTTGGACTCAGAGCTCCCACTGCAGGAGCTTCGGCCTGACCCTGGGCTCATGAACCAAGATCCCACAAGCCGCCTGGGGTGACAAAACAAAACAAACACAACAATAAGGTAAAAAATAAAATTAGACTCGGAAACTAACAGATATGTTAGGAAGAATATAAAAATAAAAATATAGATGAATCAACAACCGGAAGGTACATCAGTACCACAATAGTAAAAAAGAGGAGGAGGGAAAAGGAAAAAAAATAAAAAGTGGGGGGAGACCTTGGCTGTGGAGCGTGGGGCCTAAGCAAGGGCAAGGGTTGGGTGGTGGGTGGGGCCAATGCTCAGGACCCACAGGGCTGGAAAAGGCCCTGGGGGCTGTGGGGGTTGGGGCTTAGGCTCAAGGAACAGAAGGAGCCCAGGCGTGCCCCCCACCCCTGGTCTCAGAGAGCGGGCGACCTCACCTGGGAGCCCAGGAGGCTTCCTGGGCTGAAGTGGGCAGGGCAAATGCCTTCCTCTCCTCTCCTACTCCTCCTGTCTGGGAGGGCCCCTCCCACCTGCCTCTTCTGATCTCCCTGGCCTCAGGGACACCGATCCTGTCTGGTCTCCACTTCTTCTCCACCACCCTCATTCCCCCTACGTCCTACCAGTTCACTTTGGGGTTCCTCCCGTCTCCTTGGGCATCAGAGTCCCCCACCAGCGGCCAGGAGGCGCCCTAGTTGTCGAAGACTTTTTTTTTTTTTAACTCCCCAGCATAGTTTAAGTTTTCTCAAGGCAAGAGCAACGATTGACACAGTGCCCCTCTTTTGTAGAAGGATCATGATGAGGGGCTGGCATTCATCCCCCTCTTTCTTTGGCCCCGTGTCCTTTACAGATTGGTGCTCACGCAAGCTCAGGAAACCAAGGCTGATCATCTGCTCCTAACAGGCCGTTTGTGATTTTAGCTAGACCCAGTTGAACATCAGTGGCCCCTTTGTGGACCATTTTGTTCTGTTTTTCTTAGGAGCAAAATGCCAGCCTGGTCAAGATCTAGAAACTTGCTGTTCCATTGTAATAGGATATGCATTTCAATGAGAGCTACGCAAGTTGAAGGATATTCCTGCTAGCATCAAATTCAGTAAGCCAGTGGGAAAATCTGCCAAGTCCTCTGGAATCACTGAGCCTGAAGGCCTAAGGGGCTGGCAGCTTGCTGCCTAAAAACAGTGCGCTTTTAATGCAGATATGTTGTTTCTGCTCCACCACTGGCAGTAAAACGTTGCCAATAAATCCTATTATTTGTTCCCTTCCTTTCTAACATGTTATTTCCGCACTTATGATTTTAGAAAGATGTTGTTTCCAAACTTTGGGTATAAAGTGAAAATTTCTTTCATGGCACCTGCCATGATGTTGTGTTTTTATTTCCTCATAAAGGAAGAGTTCCTTTATCATGGAATTCAGAACTTTAAAACATTGATTGTTTCATTGTGTAATTCACTTCCTAAACGCATCTTCTTTTCTTTTTAGCCTCAAAATTTGGCATTTACAAAATGAGTGAAAGAGCATAATTTTGGGTTAGGCTTTGGGAACTGTACTGAGGGTTTGGGAAAGGTTTTAAGATGCTGTTACATAAGATGTTAAAATCTTTTGGCAATATTAGGATGAGTCTCTAAAGGTTTTCCTAATTTAACTATTTCAATAAGTGCCAAAGAGTTTCTGTGGAAAGAGCATAGAAGCTCTTTAGACAAAGGCCCATTTCACATTTTAATGCAAATTAGTATAATTTGGAGAGTCCGCCTATATTTCTAAATATAACACTGCCTAAGATTTGTGGTATATTTTATATTATCCATTCACTTATACTGATCTCAATTCTGAAAAGCCCTACAGGGATGAATAGATTGCCTGTAGAAAGTAGGTTCATAAGCTTTCAAATATTTAAAGAAAAGATGAGACTGTAAAGGCATGGAAGATAGAGGATATAGAATTCTCAAGAAAACATTACCCAAGCTCTAGACAAGCTTCCATATCAACGGCATTGGAAAAATAAGACCCCTAAGTAACTACCACCTCCTGTAGTTCACCAAGATATGCCATCAGGTGGCCACGTCCTGGCCACGTAAGAGGAGCGCACTGCAGGCCGTTTCTGGAGCTGCTGGTAATTGCCTCATTTACAATAAAATGTTCCATAGTATATCACTCCCTTGCTTCATGCATGTATTTGTGCCTGATTTATGATTGTCTGCTCCTCAGTGAGTGAGTCGAATGTAACAGATTTTGTTATTTCCCTGCTTTTGCAATTGGTTGGCCTAGAAGACTCAGCGCTGTTTCCTTTCCCTTATTGTTTTCTTCCAGTAGTTGAAGTGGAGACCAAAGGGAGGGAGGAGGAGGGGGAGGGGAGTGGGAGAGCAAGTCTTTCTCCCAGGACACAGTCAGCTTAATATCTCTAGTCTAGAAATTCTGCATAGGAATGATGATACAGGTAGTCAGCTAACTCAAATCCCTTTAAGCACTAAGAGTCCAGGAGAGAATCCAAAGGCAATTCTCTCTTCAGCCCAGATGGAATGTGCCCCACCACTGAATTAGGGAGCAAACAATCCACATCTTAAGAGCCTGGCAAGACTTTGACTAGAATACTAAACCTCTGATAAAAACAGGCATTTTCTGACCACCTCAGGAATGTAGAGTCGGTTATGAAAATGAAGGTTGATTTGGAAGGGAAAAGGCTCTGCTGTTTTTGATGCTGAAAAATAGATATCTGGAAGGGGAGAGACAGGAGAAAGGGTTATAAGAAGACCTGCCAGCCACTTAACAGCAGCCAGTGCAGGAGAGTGACTAGAAAGCTAAACATCCAGATGGAGGTTCCCAGGCCACTGGGATTATAACATTCCCTCTGCCAAGTGCTTGAGAAAGTCAGGCCAGCAAAATTAAAGCAGGAACAAAAACTAAGGCTGGTTCTGGAAGGCTGCAAATCATACCAGTGAACCCCAGAGAAAATGCATTTCTGGGAGCTGGGGTGCCCTGAGGGGGAGCAAGCAATATACTTTGTGCTCTAGTTATGGAGGCCTTGGGGTATGTAAGGGTCTGTTCAAAAGTCTGGATTGTACATTTCCATGGCGTAAAAGTCCAAGTAAGTTTGAAACTGGGAATGATAATGGGTCCAGTTACACACCATACATCCCACTAGCCTGCATGCTCTTAGCCACTAGAAAGTTTTAATATAATTCAGTCTTCATAAACCGTAAAGAATCTTATTTTGGGGTTTTCCATACCACACAGCATCCAACATTAATATATCTCAACATCCAAAGTGAAATACAAATTTTATTATAGACAAGATTTTTATAATTGAAAATTATTTCATATCAAATAACTCATTTACTTTACGACCGACTGTGATTTTTTGGAAATCATTGTGCATTCAAAATTCTCACTAAGTGAGAAAATACAAGCTACTGATTGTTTTCAAGTTGGAGTGAAATTGTGCAAATATTAAATGTAATGATTGGTGAATAGGAGTATAAGATTTCTATAGGCATTTGGTTAAACATTTATTAATTTTGAATTTCCATCTTCTTTTCGTATTTTAGAGACAATAACCCTTTTTTAGGTCTCCAGCATTTTCATGGGTCCTTGAATAGCTCACAGGCTCTTGTCACTGTGTCTGTAGTGCCGGTTGGATAAGGCAGCTGTTTCCAGCTGAGCCCATCACAAGGAAGATAGTTGCTAAACCAGTTTATTTAGACAGTTGGGTGCAATTTGGAAGGAAAGTTTTTGAAAGATGTGAACAAGTGATCTTGTCTTCAGTTTTACAATGATACGTTGATTCTGTAATTTACTTAATTGTATTCCCAACAGAAGGAAAAGGAAGGAGTTGAATGTCTTCTGATTACTGGACAGACAGATTTCTACCCTAAGAAGCACTTGGAAATTCTGGGCACTTACTTGTCAAGGAAAGAAAGGTGCTTATTTATTTGCACTCAGCCTTGTTCCACAAAGGAGGTTGTGTGCCACAAATATACCTGTGATGCTCTGGGGGAAGTGTTATTCTTTTATACCTCCTTAGAGGTAGGGAAGGTCTTTGTTTGGAAAGTTCTTTGAAAAGCCACTTGGGAATGAAGTGGGGATTCCAGGGCCTGAGTGTCCACTGATGCCCAGGTCTCAGAGGTGGCGAGGGGTGGGGTGATTGTGTGCTCCTTTACCTAACAGAAGGGTGAGAGATAGGAGATTCCTATAGGAACATCCAAGTAGGAGGGAACAGGTTCCAAGAGAGCTGGGTCGATCTGGTAAGGGTGACTTAACATGGTGGAGAGTTTAGAGAGCAGATGGGTTTAAATAGAACTGCCAAGCGGTTTGTGGTGTGTTCTTTTTGGTGAGCATGAAAAGAAGGACAAAGGGAATTTGAAATCTAAGTTACCCACATAACAGGGGTAATAAATCAGAAGAGGCATTCCCGAAAAGGGACACACAGAATGCTGAGGAATCTACCGAAAATTAAGCTGGGAATAGTCCTGGCATAAGTTTTATAAGATCCCCAAATGATTAATTGTAAGTTCTTTAAGAAGATGAGTAATGTGAGTTGCCTAGCTTAGTCTTAGGCACAGTGTAGGACCCAGGAGGTTAGTTCCCTTTTCTCCCCTCCTTGGAGGCATCTGTCAACCTCATTCTAAAGGTCTGATGTACTGTTCTTCAAGGTTCTATTCTAAACTCTCTTTCCCTTTGAATTTCATTCTCTCTCACCATACTCTCCTCTGCCCAATTTTCCTTTCTCTTAGTGGTGAATTAATTTTATCAATGATTTTGCTAAGCCATTTTCAATTTTTCATTCTTCTTATTCTTCATATCCAGTCAGTTGATAAATACTATTAATACTACCTGGGAAATATGTCTGACATCATATCAGTTTCCTATAGCTGTAATAACAAATCACTACAAACTTCGTGGCTTAAAACACAAATTTATTATCTTACAGTTCTGGAGGTGAGAAGTCCAAAATGGGTCTCACTGGGCTAAACCAACGTGTCAGCAAGATTGCATTCCTTCTGGAGGCTCTAGAGAAGCGTCTGCTTCTTTGCCTTTCTAGCTTCTAGAGGCTGCACGAGTGTTTGGCTCATGGCCTCTTACTCCACGTTCAAAGACAGCAGGGCAGCATCTTCTCTCTGATCTCTGCTTCCATCCTTGCATTTTCTCTCCGACTCTGATCCTCCTGGCTCCCTCATATAAGGAATCTTGTGTTTAGATTGGGCCCACCCTGATAATTCAGAGTAATCTACCCATCTCAAGATCTGTAATCACATCTGCAGAGTCCCATTTTCCATATAAGGTGACACATACACAGATTCTGGGGATTTAGGGCATAGACATCTCTGGAAGGCCATTATTTAGCCTACCACACATATCCTTGACCATTTCCCTCTATCTTGTTACCATCAGATTTGCCTTACCTCATGCCTGGATTATTATAATGCTACCTCTAACTGTAGAACTTCACCCCTCCAATCCAGTATACCCACTGTTTCCCACTGTCGTCCTATAGCTGGGATCTGGCCACACCTTTCTCTTTCTCAGAGCCACTCAATGGCTCCTCACTGTATACAGAAGAAATCCCCCAATTCTTAGATGTTGAAGGTGGCCTTCCCTTTTGTATTTCCCACTTTCTGCTCCTCACACAATTCAAGCACGCATTCCGTATACTAGTTCTACTTACTATTCTTTCAGCATGTCCTGAACTTCCTCAAATACTTCCTTCTGCTTTTACTGTTCCTTCCAGGTTCAATTTTCTTCCATTTCCCTACCTTGTCAGCTAAAGCCCAAATAATCAATCAGTCAGTCAGGACTCAAATCAAATCTCCCCTCTTCTATGACACCTAGATCCTTTGAGTCTTCCCATATTTTTACCACCTCTTTTCCTTCCAAAGACCTCTGTATACATTATTATAATGATATGGCGGCTGACTGTCTCCCCAGACTGTGAGGCTGTCAAGGGCAGGCACTGTGACTTGGTGATTTTTTGAGACCTCATAGCACAATACAAAATGTTCATTGGAAAAAAGGAACAGATAATCTGTTTTATTAAATGTTGGAGAGTTTTCTTTAAGGGATAGCCAAAGGAGTTACAGCAATGCCCTTAAAAATCATTTTTAGAGGAATATTATGATTCAAATACAAAAGTTTTGCACATTTGATTCGCTCGGTTTGCTGGCTGGAGGAAATTTTCTCCGTTTTCTGAGCTGTACCCTCTCAGGGAGGTTTAGCATTCTCCAAAAGGTCCCTCGGGTCTTTCCTAATCCTTTCCCCCCAAGTAGAGTTTCACATCTGCTTTGTCATTTGTGAGCCTCAGATATGGTGCCAAGGGGTCCTGTTCTCCAACAGACACTTCTGTTCAACTCTGTCTGCAGTGAATGACCCCTCTCAGTTCCTTATCCAGTATTTAACTCCCTGTTTCTGAGCTGTATTGAAGGTGAGGAAGGCCTATCTGATCTCCCAAGGGGCTCAGTGCCAGCAGAGTAATTAGCTAGGCTTCCTGCCAGTTCTGAGCTTTGATCTGGAAACCCATAACCTCAGTTTCAATATGGTGGTAGAAGAAGGTGCTGGGCTGAAGAAGAATGCTCATGGCTCTTCTTTCAAAACTGTACAAACATTACCCCAGACAGGTTGAGAATTGGACTACACAAAGCGTTGTTGAAAAAAGAAGAGATTTATTGGTTCATTTTACTAATCGGACTCTGACAATGTGTTAGTGGCTTCACAGAAAATTTAAACTAAGGATGCCTGTATTCAAAGGCGATTAGGCAGATAAAGTTATTGAATTGTGAACGGCATTTCTCTGGGCACAGGAAGGCTCAATGTGAACAGATATGCTTCTGTTAGGATGTTTGTGACTGTAGGGAAAGTGGCATCAGGAAAAGCCAACTGCATTTTTTACATCCTAAAAAAAAATTCAGGGAGGAGAAGAAACGTGGTATGACACGTAAAAGGCACATTACCAGAAGACACATTCTGGTTTTGTGGCCATTAGCTTAAATACAAAAGATTTCTGTTGGGGTGAGGTTTGAAAGCCTGACCAGAAAAAAAGCAGCCTCAGAAAGCTGTCTGCCTATGTGAAGTACTTTGCTGGCACCAGCATGGAATGTGGCCACTTCATTTGGTATCCAACCGAGAGCTATAGGTTTTTTACTAATACTCTTGGAGAAAGAGTTTGGCAAATATCCTTTAAGAGGTACGCTCAGAAGATTGGACTGGCTGCCAGAGAAGCATGTGGAACCCCAAAGGATGTCACCGCACTTCCTTAATGCTGTTCCTTCATGGAGATTTGACTATAGCTTTTCAACTTGAGAGTGAATCATAATGGAATTGCAAAGTGGTCTCATTATGTTAGATGGATTGAAACGACCTGTAATGTATGACAATGTAGATGTTGGGAGGGGGTGTTAGTGGTGGCTGGCAGCAGGCTTGGCCCATGTTCAGTTAATGAAGGCAGCGGTCTCTCTGGGTGACTGACGGGGATTCTGGGGATTCTGACCCTGTCTTAAAAATACCTACCCTGCTGGCCTGTCATGATGCTTTTATCTCAGCCTTTAAATACCTGCTGGCTAAGGCTTAGAGGACTTTAACAACCAATAAAATCCAAGGCTGCTGGAATGCATCACACATTCAACTGTATTGGCACCTGAGAGAATTCCCTTCAAACTTGTCTCTCTCCCAGGTTCCTTGTCTGTTCTTGACATGACCACCATCCATGATCTCTCTCATCTCCTCACCACACACATCTAATTAGGAAGGGAGTCTTGTCATTCCTAGCTCTGGGTTGATGTCTCTGCATCCAGTGTGCTGCCTTGATCATCTCTTGCTTGTATCAGTGCAGTGGGCTTGGGTCTTTTGCCAGGGCCACTGGATGAGCCTTCTTCACACTACCTCCACTTGCCTTTCTAAAATAAGGCTCTCATCTTGTCACCATCCCCCTTAAAACCATTCCACAACTCTTCAGTGATCACAGGATTGTCCAAGCTTGTATCTTGACAACAAAGACCCTTCACTGGACCCTTCCCAACACCTTTCTCTGCTCCCTGGATTCCCACCATGTGGGAAACACTCAGCTTTTACCTGATTATAAAAACAGCATCTTTTAAAACTTTACTTTATTGTATGTGTTCTTGCCCCTCTACCTAGAATGAACTTTCCCTTCATCGTCTTATCTTTTCAAACCCAGAACGTATGTTAGTGCTGTTTCTGCAACTCTTCTAGACCAGACTTAGCTGGTCCCCTTTCTGCTCAAAATAATTTGTACACAACTTCACCAAAGCACTTTCCATACTGTTAGTAACTTTCTACCTACTTTCTCAAAGATATGAATAATGTAGCATTCATCTCTAGGTCTTCAGTGCCTGACAATATCTAGAACAAGAAATCTAAATTAAAAAGTTCACTACAGTAAATGGGCTGTTCTTGGGACTTTGTACGTATGATCAGTTGCGCATGTAAAGAGCTATGTTGGTGGAGTTCTATGACAAACTAAAAAGCAAGGGAAAAGAATCTTCATTTGTACAACTTTTTCTCCTTTTTTTTAAAAAAAAATACCATTCCCCTCATTTTCTCTTAGGAAAGGCTTATGCAGTCGGTTACCTCAATCTTTAATGACAAAACAACTATTAATGGAGTACCTACTTTATCACAGACACTTTGGGGAATGCATGTGTCAGGAAATAACATGGCCAAGGTCTCTGCTTTCATGGGACTTGTAATCTAGGTTGGGCAAGATAGACATTAAATTCACAAATATGAGAATAAGATCATTTCAGATAGTGATAAGTGCTATATAGAGAATTAAAACAGGGCGACATCGGAGCAATTTACTGAAAGGCTCCTTTGGATTGGTGTTATCACATGTCTCAGAGAAGCTGTCATTAAGCAAAAAGTGAATGACAAGAAGGGAAGAAGATTGTAACCCTGTGAAGACATGTGGGTGAGGCCAGGAGAGGTGGGGAGCATCTAGAGCAAAGACAGCCGCAGCTAGTGCAGAAACCCCAAGAGAGAGAGAGCAAGATGGATACATTTAGGAAGAAAAGAGGGCCCCAGTGGCGGAAGAAAGACATGTAGGGGAAAAAGGTAGTGTATGAGCTTTTTTTTTTTTTTTTTTTTTCAGTACGCGGGCCTCTCACTGTTGTGGCCTCTCCCGTTGCGGAGCACAGGCTCCGGACGCACAGGCTCAGCGGCCATGGCTCACGGGCCCAGCCGCTCCGCGGCATGTGGGATCCTCCCGGACCGGGGCATGAACCCGTGTCCCCTGCATCGGCAGGCAGACTCTCAACCACTGCGCCACCAGGGAAGCCCAGTATACGAGCTTTGAGAGGTGCGCAAGCACAGATGGTGCAGAGCAGGCAGAGACGGTTTTCTTGTCAGCACAGGAAGCCTTTGGAGGGCTTTCAGCAGGAGAGCAGCTCCGTTGTAAGGCTGGAGATCCAGGCCCCGTGGAATTGGCATCCAGCATGGCTCTCAAAGGTTTCCTGATGGGATCTAGAGAGTGAATGTGCACCTCCCTGCTCCCCAGCTCACCTCCGTCTCTGTCCTGATTTCTCTTCTGTTCCCATTTGTCTCTTTCTTACTGCTCTTGAGGACTCTGGTACATAGTTCAAAGCACCAAGCACATGATGTCTCTTTTCCCTTGTTATATCTAAAATTTTATATTCTACCCTCTACTATATCCTATTTATCAGCTGGTGGACTTTATGCTCCAGGAAAATGCAGTAGATTTTTCCTGTAGTTTTGCAGTCTCCTGGTATACCGTACACATACCCTAATTTGAGAAGCATTAGGATACAGAACAGATTGACTTAATTTGAGTGAGTTGGGTTAGGTCCAACATGGAGTGGGCATGCTTGACTGTGAGCCTCCACTGAGGACCCAGCAGGGAATCCAGGTAGAGAGAAGTTTTGCCAGTGAGCAGGGTAAAGGAAGCAACACAGGACAAAAGAGCTGTTGAAATGGGGAGTGAGAAGGTTCCATTGGCAAACTTTTCTTACTCCCTTCACTTATTTTATACATCCAGAGGGCACCTGTGTGCTCCTATCAGAAGGTAAGTCCCACAAGCAGACACCTTGCCTGATCTCTTGATCTGTTCACTGCTCTATCCTCAGAGCCTAGAGCTCCATTCCTTATGGAGTGAATGAATGAATGATGAAATGATTGAATGAGCATGGAAATTAGCAAGGCCTGCAGCCATTGCACTGATCGGAGACTCCTCCAGAAGAAGATCAGGAAAAATGTGCCACCAATGAAGACGTCACCTAGAAATGATCTTGGAATTTTACTGACATTTAGAGAGGGTGTTTGAGAAGGAGGAGGTGGGAAAGAGAAAAAAGGGGAAAATCCATGGAATTAAAACTGCATAGGCAAAAAAAAAAAAAAAGAGAGAAAGAAAAAGAAAATTAGAAAAAGAGAAACAACAGGTATAGTTTTAAAATAAGTATAAAATTGAACAGGGATTATAACATATTTAATCAGACTATAAAAGTCTTTCATAATTACTGAGGTGACAAAGAAACCCCTTGAAAGGAAGTTTATGAAGCACCGCTCCAATCAGGTTCAGATCCTTTTGGGATCGCTTGAGTGATAACTGTGTGGGTGTTACTCCCTGTAGATTATCATTTTCTTTCTGAATTCATTTCCTTCAGTAGAAATGAGAGCCTGCGTCACTCACAGGGCATTCTTGTGTGATGTGAGGGTTTTCCTACCTGAGAGCTCATAGAACCATGGGGCTAGTAGTTAAAAGTCACAGGAGGCTCAGCCTGGCCCTAGGTAGGAAGGCTCCATCATCATCTAGAATGGGAGGCCAGAAGATGCCCAGGCAGGGAGCGCCCGGGGCACTCTTTTCAGCAGGTTGTATTGGTGTGTCATCATCATGTCCAAATAGTAGGACCTGTTCCTTTGCATTCTTCAAGTCTCAGCTCAAATGCTCTCTTCCCTCTCTACTTCCCCCAAGACTTCCTTCTCTTTTTTCCCACTGAGCTTAGTATGTATCTACAGTATATTAATTATATTTAATTATAATACAGATAGCTCAATTACCAAGCATGCATTATGTACCACACAGTTTATTCATATATTCACTTATCCCATCATTCATTCATGAGTTACTGAACATCTTTCAACCTAAGGCACTGTGCTGGGTAAATCCTTGGGACACCAAAACAGTGAAACACGGCAGCTGCTAGCTTAGCGTCTAGTGGGGAGAAAAAGGTTTAAATACCCTTGGATGAGTGGCTACTATGTTTTAGTTACCATGCTGGGTACTTTACCTGCATTGTCTAATTTCATAACAGTTCTGTAAAATGAGAACTGGGAAGCAGACACTCAGAGAGTAAACTCATTTGATTGCCTCAAGGCCACATGATTAGGAAATGATAGAGCTGAGATTGTAACTCAGGTCTATTAGGTTCCCAACTAACTTTTGTTCCCCCTAAATTACATTCCTATTATTCTTTGCTTGTCAGTTATTCTTTGCTTCTCCCCATAAATGGCATCTGTAGCTCTCTGCCCCCTTCCCCTTATTATTACGCTGTAAGATCTACATGTTAGGGAGCATATCTCTTTATCGCTGTTTTCTGCCAGAGGGTTTAGGATTTTGTAGGTGCATAGTTGAGGATTTGTTGAAAGGATGCTTGCACACATGAATGAAATTGCGCCCCACACTAAGCTTCAGGTCTCATCCTTCAAAGTGATATGCCCTCACAGTCAGCTCAGCTCTCTTTCCTAGCTCCAGGCATCTATTACCGGTATCCATCAGGGTCCAGCCAGTTATTTGAAGCAGGAAATATCTTAACACAGAAATTGGAGGCTTGCACATCTATGAGAAAGTCTGGGAGCCAGGGCTAAGAGGGAACTGCTGGTGCTCCAGAAATCTAAACATGTAGGAAGCAGAGGAAAGCTATGGCAGCCTCAAAGTGATTTTTGATAGGACACTGAGACCTCAAGTCACTGGGGCCTCAGTTGCTGCTGGAGAGAGGAGGCTTCTCCTCTTTGCTTTCCAAACCCCGAGTGGGAACCTTTCCTTGGGAACGTCTAACCCCAAATCCTGGCGGTACAGAATTCTGGGAACTATAGTTCCCAGGGGAGAGAGCAAGAGGAGGCGAGGAGGCTTCTGAGTTCACAGTCTGACTCTTGTTAAACTCAGGTTCATTTTCTCTTCGCTGCTAGATGAAGTTTCTCACTGTGAGCCCTGGCACCACGGTCTCACTCACGCAACGCTCCCAGAAGTCAGCGTGGATTCTCATTGCCACGCTAACACTGGCAACATTTGAACTTTCGCCAGAAACAAAAGGAGATCCATCTCTAACCAGAGCAAGGGAATTCTTCTTTTTTTGTTTGTTCTTTTCTAACAGAGACTAAATTATGAGGTCTAAATCTGGGTAGAGCTTTCAAATAGAGCCCTGACCAGTGCTGAATCGACTTGAGGAATGATGAAGGGCTGGCTTCTCTCTCGCGGCAGCTGTGAGCTTGGTCAGCCCTTTGCAAAGTAGGAGGAAATTTAATGAACCCAAATAAGACATGATCCTTTGTGGCTATAAAAGTTACACTTTGAAAAAGCTCAGCTGGTCAAGAGCCACTTGAAAATGATGTTACTGCTGGGGAACTCTGTCAAAAGTCCACTCCTGTGGGTGAGTTTCCTTCTCTTTGAGGGAAAACAAAGAGAGGTTTTACAAGCTAGAGAAGGGTCATTTTGCCATTTGAAAGAGCACATTCAAAAACTGAGGCCCAGTGCATTTGGGAGACATCCATAGTCAGTACCTGTTTATTTGTCCAGCTTTACACCATGTAAGTGATGCAGAATCCTTTCCGCCTATAATAATACCTCCACCGTGGCCCTGAGTTAATGGAAAGCTGGAACGGCCAAGTGAGAGCCGGCGCTCAGATTAACCACTGTGGGTCAGACAAGTCCACAGCTGCGGTCGCGGAGGGAGGTGAGCGGGTGGAGGGAGGGAGAGCAGAGGAAGCCCTTCCTAAAATATTTTTGCCTAGTCAACGGATTGGATGCACGGTATTTTACCACCAAATTCATCAACTGGAGGATTTTCTAAAGGATCTGGGGAAACAACCACCTAATTCAAATTCTATAGCTTCTAATTGTACAAGCAGCACATTTTAGAACCCTTTTGTGCCAAGGAGTCTTCATGCATAGAGCACTTCGTCTGCTTATACAGTAGGCAGCGGGGCTTAAATAGCGTACTTATTATGTGTTTCTAGTTTGCCTCAAATTTTGATTCAGTCAGAATCCCTGAATCTGACAGCCTATAATCAAACAAAGGGAGTGCTCTGGAAGCAAGGGATTAACAGAGGGGAATTAAACTGTCGTTTTGAAACAGCTTAGACCCATATGAAAGCCCGTTTAGGAGTTTCTCCATAAATATCCCTTTTGTTTTGTCTAATTGCAGGTTTGAATGTATCAGACTCATCAGTGGGATTAGGGTTAATAGATGTTTGGTCACGCAGAACATGCAGAGGAGGAATCTGATACACACACACAAAAATTGCACTTAATGAGCTTAGCAAATGTTTGCCATATTTTTAATGAACCCTAGGGCTATCATTTAGAAATGCTTAGCAACTGCTTTTCCATCCTTGAAAATAGAGCAACTGAAGGACATTAACACTATGTACACCCGTAAATAAGAGGAGCTATTTAAAGACACCAGCCAGGAGGAGGGAATGATGACATTTTTCTGTCCCAGAGCCAATGATACTTAACACTCTGGGTGTGGGTTCCATGTGTGACAACATAGTTGGGAGGTTCAAGTTTCCCCAAAGGGCACCACGGAGTGTGAGGTTTTTGCAAAGAGTCATATAACCATTTTCTTTTTTTAAGCGAAACCTGTTTAGGATCAAATCTCCCAGCCTCCTCCCCCAGCCCTGCTTTTGTTTTTCACACCTTCCTGCTGCCCTTTCCAAGTATCTGTGGAGAGGCTTTTGAAATTGGAGGTTATATGTTGCTGCTGCTTCCCTAGGTCCAAGTCCGCCCAGGCCACGAGGCAGGCCTCTCCCCAGCTCAGCCGAGCAGGGCCAGATCGGCAGGCTCTCGGGATTGATTACTCAGAAGATTGAATGATCCATCTTGAGAGCCCATGGGATTTGGCTCCGAAAGCAATGCAGTCGGCAGTAATGAGGACTTATTGAAGTAGGCCGTGTGGCTTGTGCTCTCAGAGCACAGACTGGGCCTAAAAGAATCAGGTTTTCCTTGGGGAAGGTTAGATTTGATAGACAGAGCACAAAATGCAAGTCCAGTGGATTATGGTTAGAGCAAATGAAGGATGACTTAGATCCTTGGTTTTCATAGAGCCAATTGATTTCAAGAACTTCTTGCAATCTCCTCCAGCCCTGCCTCTAAAGGAGGCCAAAAGAGACACCGCCCCATCAAAAAACAACAGAAAAACTAAGCACAACCATTTTTCAGCTCTGCTTGAAAATGAACACTCCTGCAACAGCAGCTGACTTTGGTGTTGGACTACGGAATCATAATTCTTCTTAGGCTAGAACTAAGAAAAGGCCCTTTCTCGTATTGTACAGGAGCTCTGTAAAGTGTACAAAATTATGACGTTTTCTTTGGAGAGAGTAGAATAAAGGACCTCAGAGGCATGAGGGAAAAGGGTCTGTTTATTTTGTTCTTGTTGTTCTTGTGGTGGTGGTGGTGAGGGTGGTGGTGGCCATGCATATGTCTGTGTGTTTATGTGTTTTGCTAGTCATTTGTCATCAAGTGCTCCTTGCCCTCAAGCGACTATTAGAATGCCTGGTTTGATGAATGAAGCTAGAGATATTACCAAAGGCTTTATGGCTTTGTGGCTTGAAAACATTGTCAGTAATAAGCAATTTTTCTTTTAGAAGTGTCTAAATTCTTGGCATCCAAGCCAGTGGATCAGATGAGTTCCAAAAATATCATTTGTTAAATGGCTCCCTTAGGTCATAGGTCCAAAACCCAAACACCTACAGAATCTAGATTGGAAATATAATTGAATGAATCTAGGTAGATGAATTATTAAGGAGTTGTAGGAACTGCAGAAAACTGAAAACCACACATGTCCCATCTGAAGTGAGTAGGGGCTGTTTGGCTGAATGGTCTCATCTTTAAACTCATGATCCAGCCCTGACTCATGCCTCTTCACTGCCTTCTGGGTTTCTGGACTTTTAGCTTGATTTTGACCTCGACAGCAGTGATTCACTGACTCTGTCTTATCTTTTGGCTTTAAGACACCAACTTGCACTTTCTCTCAAGTCCTCTGAGCGCCATCCTAGACCGAAGTCTCTCAGGTGAATAAGAGAGTGAGTGAATGAATGAATGAATGAATGGTCTACATTTGTTTAGCACTAGTATATGTGAGTCTTTTCCTCCTTCCCTCCTCCCTTCCTTCGTGGGTATATAAAGATAAGTGAGGAATAGACTCTTGGCCTTGTAGATACTACATAATCTAGAGGGAGTGGGGCACAGACGTTTGCACAAACAGTTGTCACATGATGAGAAGTGCTTTGGCTATGACATGCTCAGAGCTCATGGGGAGAATAAAGAAGAGATCCCCTGAGTCTCACCAGGCAGTCAGGGGAAGCGTCACAGACCACTATGTGTGTGTTAAATTGTGCGTAGGTGTGTTCCAGGTGGCAATGTTGAAAAGAATACTGTATATAAAAGGGCAGCGTGTGCAAAGACACAAGGGTGTGAGCATATGGCTTGCTTGGAAAGTAACAAACACAGATGCAGATTGAGGGAGCTATAGGTAAGAGGCTAGAGAGGTGGACATGAATCAGAGCGTAAAGCTTGGACTTGATCTTACAGATACTGGAGGACCACTGAAGGATTTTCAATACTCATGTTGTATCCAGGAGTTACCTAGCTCTTCAGGAGAAATCCAGCTTCAAATGATTCTTTAGCTTCCAAACTCCATATTAAAAGAAGCTCTTCTCAGAACATTTGTGTGTGTGCATTTCTCAATATTAAATTTTTAAAGGCATATTAGGGTGAAAACCCTAAACTGCTGAAAATAGTTTAGTCAGTATCCCAGGATCTAGTCTCCAAGGGAATAATCTGGGGTTCCTTCACTGAATAGTTGGGCACCTACAGATTTCTTCCAGTTCACTTGTAGAAGATAATGCTTAAGCTCTTTTTTTTTTTTGTACCCATCTATTCCCTTTACAAAGAGGTGCTCAAGCATCTGACCAGGCAAAACCCTCTGGCCATCTTTCTGGATGTTTCACTTTTCTGGGACAGTGTTTGACTACTAAATGGATACCAGTTCATCTAGGAGAATGCCTTTACTTTTGTCATTTCCCAAATTACTTTCTAGAAGTGTTCAGTTGTCCTGCCAATGCAAATAGATCCAATAAGCCTTTATGAACACCTGCTAGGGACATGGCAGCATGCTCTGGAAGGTGGTATTACAGTGGCTATCATCACCTTCTTTTCTTAAAAAGTTAATAATCTCTCAGAATCATTGATGGGACTACTTTAAAAAAAGGTAGGGTGAACTTTTGGGGGAAAAAGCCAAATTTTTACATAAAATAAAAGGAAATGCCTTGGTTATTTGTGACGTTTCGGTTTTAAAATCAGAGATTTTCTTAGCTCAGACACAAAAGGTCTAATGAGTATTTTCTCATTATAAAAACAAAAACAAAAACAAAAAAAACAGCTGAAAGTTGCAAATGCAAAATATCGATCAAAAATCCTCTTTAGGAATGGAGTGAGGAAGGGCTGAGTAGAACTCTTAGGTTAATCTGTTTAGGCTTAGGTTAGCCTCTTCAAGGTCTAGAATTACCCATGCTTATAAACTTCATAAATTAAACTATCACTATGTATCGATAGCTTTGAGTGCCTCAGAGACTTAATAAACAATTTTAACACAAGGCCAGCATTATAGGGGGGGAATAAAGCTAGTTTAACCACTGTGCCTGTCTTCTAGAGGACTTAGGTCTGTTATAAACATGATACAATCAGGAAAGTCCAACATTTAAAAACCTGGCATTCTTACTAATTTGATCTATTCCAGAGTTTAAGACTGATTTTTTTTAATTTAAAAAATTTGTTTTAAATTGTGGTAAAATACACATAACACAAAATTTACTATTTTAACCATTTTTAAAATCAGTACATGACTGATTTGCCTTGAAATGAGGGAAGCAGCTTGTCCCAAACTGTCCTTTGGAGGAGGTACTGTTTAAATGTTTGTATTTAGGTTAGAAAATGGAAAAAAATCCTTTTCCCAATAAAGTCGGGAGAGGGCAAGATTGGAACTTTATAGTAGAAAATAACACGTTAGCTTAAGAGGGTCACAACAAAAGCCCAGGGGCCAGAAGGCTTGGGTTCTAGAATGTGGGCCCATTGTGAACGGAGACTGCTGATGCCCGTGAAGGGAGCGGGAGCACAGGTTTACAGCTGACTGGTTTGGTATGCCTCTAGCTGATCTATGGCTGCTGATCTGTTTGGGTCTTTTCATGGGTGGGGGGGCAATATTTGGGTTATTTATTCTGACAGGAGGCTAGATGCTATTTCCATCTGCCTTGGAGTATTTGAGGAGATAAGTGTCTGCCACATCCTGATAAATGGCTTCTATGGTTCATTGCCAGAGAAACTGAGTTATGGCTCCTATATTTCATTTCAGAGAAAACTTCAGCCACCCGAAGTATGCTCTGCAGGCCTCCATTTGACCAGGACAGCAAAGTGTTTTTCTGTTTAAAGGACAAGGTTTGCTCAGTAGCACCTGAGGGTGACTGGAGGGTAGTGGATAAATGGAAAGACTTCGTAAGTTAGGCTAGTAAATCAAGTGTGGTCAGTTCAAAATACAAAAAAAGGATCCGGGGAACGAAACCTAACACGTCTATGTCCTGGCTGAGTTTAAAATCATCTTTACATCAGCACTCACATACTTAGTCAGTTATAATTGTTCTAGAGCATGTGATCTTTAAGAATAACAAAGCGGGGCGATACATTTCAATGTTATTCATAGTATCACAAGATATTTATTTTTATAAGAAATATGAAAGAGATACTTTTTTGGGGCACATATACCAATTATATGTATCAGTGGATTGAATGAAAATTTATTCTAGATACCAACTGAATTTCAGATACCAAATGGAAAGGAGATTATAATTGTAAATAGACTTGTCATAATCTAGTATTATAGAGAGGCATATATATATAGTCTGTATTCATCACTTCCTGATATGTGGATACCTACACATGTTGAATGGCTTATACTGGTGGGGTTCGGTCTCTGTTGCGTGGAAGGAGGGGAAATGTAGCCCAAGGAATGTGTGAAATCAGTACTTTCTGGGGGAAGATTTGGTGGTCACCAAGAGCTTTGGGGAAAGAGACGAAATAAGGAGAGAGGACCAGAGCTTTTTTGCATTCTTGTTAGCACAAAAGTAAGATGAGCCAAGAACTCACTTGGGATCTAATCACATCAAGCCAAGTCCATATGTAACAAACGGTATCTCTTCTGGAGAGGTACAGTTGCATCTTTGAACTGGATTTACATTGCCTGGATTGCAGCAACGATTCCTCAGGATTTAAATTTTTGGATTTTGAATACTGTAACTTGCAGCCAAAATACATTAAGAGTAATATCGCTTTACATCTTTCCTATGAATTAGTACAGATTTGAAAAAGAAACTCTAAGTATGCAGCGACAGTAGTTTAACAGAATGTGCTGTAACTTCTCCAGTTGCTGCTAGTTTCAGGAGCCAATTTGCAACATCCTTGCTATTCTTTTGGGTTCCATTATTTTGAAGTTCTTTTCTCATCTGCTCATGAGATCACAAGGAAAGACACCTGTAGTCATTTAGCTTTGTCTGTATTTGACAATTTGTACATGTAAATGATCACATTACATCAAATACAAACGTATCTCACCATGGCCTTTCAGAAGCACAAACTTTAAAAAATGTTTTTTTCTTATTTTACATAGAGGTGAGTTTAGGAATATCCCTTCTCTAATTCCTGTTTTGCCTACCATAAGGCCAGTGATGCATCAGAAATCACAATAACTATTTATAAAGGGAGCAGATAGGATCCATTAGATTTTACACCACTGTTTTTTAAAAAGTGTAGAGTTTCTCAACATCCATTTAAATGAGACTTTGATTTAATAACTCACCAGGGTTTGGATAAAATTTCAATTGAGTAATGCTACTATAGAAGCTGGAGCCAGGCCAACATGATTTGAGTGTCAGGGGACCACACCTAATTATTGTGACCTGACCAGAGATATGAAGCCTTGTCTTTTTAAACCAGCTAAACTGAAGGGGGAAACATGCCAAGGAGAGGGTATGCCAGTTTGGCCTTACATGCCCTAAACTTGTTGTCTAGGTTGATTCAGTGGAGAGAACATGGGCTTTGTAGACAAACCTCAGATTGAATTCTGGCTGTTGCATTTATAACCTTGAGGCCTTGAGCATTTTACTTAACCTCTCTGGGTCTGTTTCCCTTCCCATAAAGCAGGGATTATATCTCCCCTGCATTGCTGTTTGTAAAAATGAAATGAAATAAAATAACTCATGTCTGATCGCTAGGCCAGCACATGGTGGCTACTCCAGAACCACCCATTCCTTTGCTCCTTTTTCTTTCTAAGCATGTCAAATTAATGGTGCGCAATGCTTTTTGCAAGCTATTGAAAATAGCTCCTTCTACATAATGATGCTGAAATTCACTAGATCTTTAATGCTGGGAATAAAAATGTTCATGAAAGTTACAGAGGAGGGGGGCATGAGTTAGAGCAGGATCTTTTCTTATAACATTCTTCTCATTTTTCTCCTTTTTAGACAAGAGAAGGAAATATCATTAGCCCATAGAAAAGAAATTTGTTCTGATTTCCCTCCCTCTCTCTTATTTTATTTTATTTATTTTAATCTAATCTAATTTAATCCAATTTAATTTTATTTTATTTTAATTTTTTGGCAGAATAGAGAACTTCAATCACAGCTTTAGAGAACACAACAAATTTGCCATCTTCTTTCTCTTCCCAGAGAATACCTCAAGGTTCATATGGGCAAATCTCCTCTCTGATGACGATCTTCTGTAAATCAGGGAGAGGGATGCAGTTGCGCTGGTCAGCATGTAAAATAACATGCCGTCCATATAGAACGCAGTGTGCAAAGTACCAGTGTAACTTGACATTCAAGGCACTTTAACACCTGTTTCCATAGCTACACTGTAATCCAGACATTTGAGAGGCAGGCCTGCCTCTGCCGGGCCTGTCATCTCAGGGAAATAAATTAAGAAAGCTGATGACAAGGCCTGGATTATACAATTTCTTTGAAGTACAAAGTAGACCTGAAATCTAACCAGGAACGAACAGAGTTCAGACAAAATGGATAAAATCCATTTCCGGTAACCTTTTTAAGAAAATTTGAATGCAGCCTCCTTTCTACATTTTGTTCCCCAACCCCCAGAAGCAGCATCATATGTTACACCTGGCAGTGGTATTTGTGGCACCATATTTTTCTTATTTTTAAGAGGTGATACCATATTTTTTTAAATGGAAGTTTGGAAAAAATAAACAGATGGGAAGATACTGGTGGAGCGGGGCATGGTGGAGAGAGAAAAAGAGAGAAAGATGGAGTTAGGCAAGTGCTAAAGGGCAAAGCTTTGGTACCAGACACTGAGATATTTGCATATTCACAATATGTTTCTGGCTGAGAGCACGTTTTTCTGGAGTTCTGTATGTATTTCTAGGTCTCTATATTTATCCATGTCTCTGGCTACATATGTAAGACTAAGTTTAGAGTTGGTGTGTTTGCTGGATGCTTTGCAGCGGTACTTTAAGAATTCCATGTTAAACAGGCACGAGCAGCAGACGTGAGCTGCTCTCACGTGGGAGGGGACATCGCAGAGGGAGGTGGAGGCTGGGGCTCAGTTCCTTGGCACAGTGGCCAGCGATAGGGCCTTTCAACGTTATTTTCATCAAGTGTTTCCGAGCCAGTTCATTTATTTTTGGATTCCTGTTCGTTCCAAACAAAAGCAGTTTGATAATAAAATCAGACGATGCTGCATGGGAACAAACTACCCTCCTCTGAAAGACCCTTACCCAGCTTTTTTTTTTTTTTTTTTTTTTTTTAACCTCATATGTTATTGAAATTCGGGGTTGGGTGATCCTAGTAGAAAATCAAGTAATGCCTGTTTGCCTGAGTCCTGTTTATTACCTTATTTATTTTGGTAAATAAGTGGGGGAGAAACTTGTTTCTGAGGGGATTCAGGTAAGGAGAGAGTGAGTCAGAAGAAGGGATGACATTGCCAAGAGAATAGATCTTAAATGTTCTCACTACACACACACGCACACACACACACACACACAATGGTAATTACTTGATGTGATGCAGGTGTTAATTGATGCTTATTGTGGTAATCATTTTACAATATATAAGTGTATCAAATCAATACATTGTACACCTTAAACTTACACAATATTCTATGTCAATTATATCTCAACAAAGCTGGGGAAAAAAAGAAGGGATTACTACAGGGCTACGTGCTCTCCCAGGGACGTGGCCACTAGCCATCATGGGAATGTGCTTGTCATTAGTTGGTTTACTTTTGTGCCCTTTTCTTAGTGTTCATGCCACCCACACCATTCAGACTCCCTGGACCAGGTGACACTGATGACTTAGCCTGCTTATTATTTCTAGCATCATCTAGAAAATTTACCTTTGGGACAGTAAAGTAAAACATTTTTATTAAATCATGTACAACATTAAGTATCCCCTTTTTGTGATGTTTTAAATCCAGTATTTAAAACTGCTTTACAAAGGAAAATATGCCAGTGGGTTTGCTTCCTATTAGGTGAATTTATCTCTTTTTCCAAATTGAAAAACAAAAGATGAAAATTATGAAGTAAAATTACAAACACATGAAAAGTAAAGAAACTCATCTGATATTATTGGCCTGTGTGTGTACTCAAGCGTGTGCCACCACATCAAAGTAATCATGGTGGCACAGCATGTGCCTGGGGTCCCCAAGACCACCCCCAGTTTTGATGATTTGCTAGGAGGACTCATAGGACTCAGCATATAGTCATACTCTTGGTTGTGATTTATTACAGTGAAAGAATACAAGACAATATCAATAAAGAGAAAAGGCACCTAAGGCAAAGTCCGGAGGAGACCAGATGCAAGCTTCCAAGAGTCCTTTCCCAGTAGGTCACATGGATGTGCTTGATTCCCCCAGCAGCTGTGTAAAATGTTGTCTTCCAGGAAGCACATTAGAGACTCAGAACACTTAGAAGTGCCCCCGGTTTTTCTTGGGGACTGGTCATGAAGGCATCCTCCTCCCACACGTACCTAAATACCAGACTCCCGGAAGGAAAGCAGATGTTAGCATAAACCATGTTGTTTGCACAAAGAGTTTAGAGACACTGGTTCATTCTGGTTAGTTAGTATGGTAGGAATTCTCCCTGAATCCAAGTTCACAGACACCAACCAAGGGCCAGCCTTGCAAGCAGGCCTTTAGGGTAGCAGTCTCAGGCCTGCTGTAACTCTTTTTTTGTGCAGTTAGGCAGAGAGGCTCTAATGATAGACTTTCCTGGCAGCCTTCAGTTCTCAGGAAGAACGGGTGCTGCATTATAAGGCCGTGGACTGCCACGGGGTCAGCTGTGCAAGGAGGGATGGATGATCCCATAGGAGAAGCTGGGGTGGGTGAGGTTCACTGGTCCGGAGAGGGAGGACTCAGCAGAGTCAGGGTCTGGAGCCAGTGGGAGTAAGGGGAGGCCACGTTGTCTGGGGAATTCCCATCCAGAGCATTTCTCACAGCCAAAGAATGGACCACAGACAAAACCAGAGGCCAGTAGGAGGCAAAATGACCAGGAAGAGAAGAGCGATCCCTCCAGCAGGCAAATAGCCAAGAACCAGCACAAGCCCAAAGAACTCCGTTCCCTCAACGTCAGGGGAACACATGAGGCACCCCGTCTCTCTCCATATACTCACATGCTCTTTGGAAGATAAACAGAGGAATGGAAAGAGACTGAACATTGCCTAGTGGATTGTTCAGGTCATGGGTCATTGCTTTAAGCCAGACTGCATGTTGAATACATTTTTTCCCTGCTCACCAGTGGGTAGGCATTTGGGGAACAAGCCAGATTAGAGACTGAATAATAAAATTACACTTTTGCCTACATCTGCATTGTAGTATGAGTTAAACTCTGTGCCTTTATTAGTCTAGTAATTTTTCTTTAATTTATGAGAAAGGGTATTATTTTATAGTCTGAGGTCATTTACTGTTTCATTACCCCAAAACTTTTTTCTGCGTTTAGGTATCTTCTAAAAATAAGAATATGTTGCCTCTAGATAACGGTGTTTTCCAATGTGCTCAAGATTCTAAATCTAAGATGGATGCCAAATATAAAGCTCTTTTAAGGCCAGCTAAAGTACAATATGTGATAGTCTTTAAAGATGGCGGCCGACAGTCCCTTGTCTCCCTATGTGGGCAAGCTGATTCATCCATTAACAAGGGACGCCCATCTCCTTAAATTTGGGCTGATCCCTCTGATTCCTTTGATCATGCAGCAAAAATCACATAATACCAGTTCTGGGCTTAATAGCCTTTATGAAGCCTGACATTTTCCTCTTTTTCTTTATGGAAACCTGCTGCCATGTAAGAAATGCAACCACCCCCATACCTCTACGCGGTGAATATATCCAGTTAGATACGTGGCGAGGCCACAGGGAGGAGCCCTGAGAAGCCCCACCAACAGTAATAAGCGAGGCCCCAGACCTAGAACCGCAGTTGTACCGTCCAGCTCATTCTCAGTCATTTATGTCACCCCCGCTAAGACCCCAGATATCATGAAGCTGAGACACTCTTGCTGTGCAAATTCCTCATCTACAGATTCAGCAACAAATGAAATAGTTGTTATTTTAAGTCACTAAATTTGGGGGCAGTTTGTTTTGCAGCAATAGATAACTGGAACACATTATAAGTTAGCATTTTATGTACTGCCAAAACTAAAAGTAATAATCTTCAAACAAATAAATACAAACATTCCTTGTTACCTACACAAAATAGTTCTAACTCGGACTTTTGGAGTCAAATGATCCTCCAAATAGCCTTCAAGTCATTTTGACATTAAAATCTTCTGTGGCTTTTGACAGTACAGATTTAGGTACATCCAAACTTACTGTCTGTTTCATCAGGTAGGAAGTAGAAAACAGAGTTAATTCTGTTATTCAGATATCATCATCAATAGCATCACCCTTGCTTACAGCTTTTTGCCTAAGGAAACTTTTTTTACTTTTTATGATAGAATTTTTCAAAAATATCTCAAAGTAGGAAATTCAGACAGCACAGCCCCCGTGTATCCTTCAGCTAATTTCAGCAATGATCAACATTCTGCCATTTTCTTCTGAAGAATCAATCTTATGACCATCTTTTCTCACAAGCAGCTTCCGTTCCGGGCACTGTTATCTGACCCGTGTGACAGAGACTGGAGGACGTGGAAGAGAAGGTGAGGGGGGAGTAGGCGAGAAGGAGGAAAGTGTCATTCCACTGAAAACTGGAGAATCTCTCCTTTTCACATCCTGTTTCCATTCTCTTTAATCAGAGGACTTATTTTCCACTTAGCACCTTAGTTAGTACATGGAGGAATACTGCCTCCAAAAATTGAAATAAAGTGGTTTGCCTTACTAAATTCCTAGCAATGGCCATGGTTCAGGCTTTAATAAGTGCCTCTGCTATAAACACTTCCAGAAACCATTTTCTAAAAGGGCGTCCTCCTGCAGAAAGGTTTAAACAAAATTTAAACAAGATTTCAAACATAGATTTACAATAGTTTCATGACAAAACTACGCCTTAAAATGTTTCAGGAGTTGCTGTAGGTTTTCGACTGGGAACATGGTGTGTGTTATACATTAGCTGTTTAATGTGTTCAGTTGTTGAATCCAAAATTGCTTGGAACGTTTAAACGTTGGCAGCCATGAAAACAAACACTAGTTCACGTTCCCAGGGCCTAAAAGAAATCAAAACAAACTTAATAGAAGTCAGGCTTAATCATTTTTCTTCATACGACTAATAAAGTTGTGAAAAACCAAGCTTCAGTTTTACATTTAAGCGGTCATCTTCATAATTACATCTGGGTTACAAATGTAATGCTGTGTTTCTTCTCCATGGTTGTAAAATGAAAACTGAACTTTTATATATTCTGTGGTCTGTATCATGTGACCACAGTGGGCTTAATGAGAATCAGGCAGTGGGCCAAAAGGAAATTTAATCCTGTCTGTCTCTCCCTTTCCTTTTTGGGAATCTGTGTTAGAGCTGTGTTTGTTTGGGGGTCAGAGTTTCCCCTGGAAGTTTATGGATGCTTGGAGATGTAGTGGGACAGAATGAAAGAGCAGAAAATTGGGTGACTATAAGTAGGTAAAATCAGAATTTGCTGACAGAAGGCTGGTCAGCATTTTGGCAGGTCTAATAGTTTTGGAAAGCTTTTGTAAGGCTGAGCTGATTTGGTTTGGTACTAAAACTGTGTTGGACCCTGAGTGTTTAGATGCAGATCATAACTATTTTATAGGTATTTCCTACTGAGGTAAAAGGCTTATATTTATCATATGTTGCTTTACAAAGGTTGTTCTTTGAAGGATTTGATTCTCCTGTGAACACAAAGAGGGCCATGAGATACATCAGCACACTTAGGTGCCCCATTTCCTAACGATGGTGTGAAAGGGTACCACACTCAAAGGGGGAGATCTAGGTTTGTGACTAACTTTACTCTTGCAAGGCCTGTTGTTAAGTAGCTAAATATACTTATATTCATTCTGCCGTGTCCAATATCTTTCTTGCTTTATGTGCAAAATGGGGATAATAAAATCTTTACTTTCTACCTGATAAGATTGTTTTGTTGTTTGTTTTAATTTTTATTGAAGTATAGTTGATTTACAGTGTTGTGTTAGTTGCAGGTGTACAGCAAAGTGAATCAGTTATACATATATATATATATCCACTCTTTATTTTTTGGATTCTTTTCCTGTATAGGCCATTACAGAATATTGAGTAGAGTTCCCTGTGCTATAGAGCAGGTTCTTATTATCTATTTTATATGTAGTAGTGTGTATACGTCAATCCCAGTCTCCCAATTTATCCCTCCACCCTCCCTTTATCCCCTGGTAACCATAAGTTTGTTTTCTACATCCGTGACTCTCCTTCTGTTTTGACAATAAGTTCATTTGTACCCTTTTTTTTTCCTACCCAATAAAAAATGAGAAGACATTAGTTAGTGGCTTGAAAGTAAAGTATGAAGGCCTAATCGTCGACATCAGTGTTACTTAGTGAGTGCCTACCTCATGCAGAGCGGAGCCTGCAGAAGAGAAGTTTCAGAAAAACATGCCAGGTATTGCTACTAATATAAACAAGATTGTAATCCTTAAGTAAATCATTTGTTCCTGAGACTAGGAAGTTAGACAAAAGTGTAACAAACACATGGACTTTATCATTATTTTTTTCCTTGCTATTGGCTTTCCCTGCTAGATCAACAGGTATTTGATCTTAATTCAAAGCATACATATGCCTCGTGCACAAACCTACACATGTACACACACATGCACACTGGATTTCTAGTGACTGGTGGATCTGCTATCACTAAACACACATGTAAATGGGCATTGCTGATATAAAGAGTTAGAGTTCTATAAAAGACTGAGATCTACCGGGGAAGTGCATTATTCTAAGAATTTACGCAAACCTTCTGCTTCTGTTTTCCATTACTGCATAATGAACCACCCCAAACTTGGATAGCCTAAAACAGTAAGCGGTTTTTTTTGTTTGTTTTTTTTTTGGCTTTTTTGCAGTACGCTGGCCTCTCGCTGTTGTGGCCTCTCCCGTTGTGGAGCACAGGCTCTGGACGCGCAGGCTCAGCGGCCATGGCTCACAGGCCTAGCCGCTCCGCGGCATGTGGGATCTTCCCAGACCGGGGCACGAACCCGTGTCCCCTGCATCGGCAGGCGGACTCTCAACCACCGCGCCACCAGGGAAGCCCCAACAGTAAGCGTTTTATTGCTTATGATTCTGTGAGTGAGGAACTGTGGTGGGGTCAATGGGGACTGGCTCATTTCTGCTTCACATAGAGTCAACTGGGCAGCTCAGCTGGGCCTGAGGATCCAAGATAGCCTTACTCACATGTGTGGGATTTGGTGCTGGCTGTTGGCTGGGGCCTCTCAGTCTCCTCCATACTGATTCTGTCTCCACATGGTTTCTCATCCTCGGGACTCTCTCTTCATGCGGCCTGTCCTGCAGGAGGAGACAGGACTTCTTTACATGATGGCTAGCTTCCAAGGGGCAAAAGAGAAGCTGCAAGATCTCTTAAGGCCTAGGCCCAGAACCAACAGCAGCCATGACCTTCCTCCTGACTTCTTGCTGTATGAGAAAAATAAACTCCTGAATGTTTGAACTATTCTGATGGGGTATTCTTTTCTGTGGTTGAGTAATTCCTTTTGGCTACAGTGCTAAATGCTGGCTTATCTGGGCCTTGAGCCTTCCACCCTTTCCTCCTTTGTTGTTAGCATCAAACACAAAAGCTTTCCTGAGGCAGCCAGGAACATCACTGTCTGGATTACTGTTTCAAATAAGAAGAGGGGGCATTTCACCATTTTGTTTGCTTTGTTTTGGGTTAACTCCTTGTTAATAAGAAAATTTAATTAAACAACATCTCTGTTGCCCTGAGAATCACAATTCTTCTAGGCGAATTTGGTAAGAAGGGACTGCCCTGTGAATTTCAAAAAGGATGCTGCAGAGAAAGAAACAGTATAGAAGTAAGTGGTGACAACAGGCATTAATATTCCTGACAGTCTTCAAAAGAACCTTAAAGAAAATGGAGCTGGTCAAAGCTAATGGATTATTTTCATAAATCTTTACCTCAATAAACAGTTGTAGAGAATTACTCTGGCATCAGTATGATCATACGTTTCTAATCGCACAATCTTCCTCAAATATCAGAGCTGAGAACAGGAATAAACCATACCTTCTTGGTTGGATACTTGTTAGTTAAATCACATCTTAGTTGGACTGCCTGAAATCTGATAGACCACAAAGTAGCAGATGTGTGTATGGAAAATCAAAAGACAGAAATTAGCTACTTCACTGTAGTTTGGTCTCACTAACCCTCTTTCCAAGCTTCTGAACTTTGAAAGGGATGCTAATTAGTTGTCAGAAAATTGATTCAAGGACATGAGAACTTAAAAAACAACACGGTAAGAACAACAGATCACATGAAAATGTTTGGCCAGTATCTCCGGCTTCATGACAAAAAGGGTCCTTCGTCTGGCTTACTGGGTCTGGAAGGAATCAGCTTAAGAGAAACCATAGAGCAAGGCACAGGGGCTAAGGAAGCCCAATACCCCGAAAAAAAGACAGTCCAGGGAAGTACTCCAACCTTGAGTGTTAGGCTCTCTTCCTTTTCTCCCTCCCTCCCTCTGTCTTTTCCTCCTCCCCTTGTACTTTTGGTGTTTTTCCCCAGGTGAGCATAAGGATGTGTCCAAGTTGTCTGGTCTTGTTTAGATTGGTCCATGGGTTTCCATCCAGGAAGCTCTCTTTATTCCAGGGCTATGTAATAAGCTTAAATCCAAGATCATCTACTCAGAGAGGAACTGGAAAACTGCTTAGAGAAGACAAAGCCAATGTTGTGAACATTGCTAAAGTGGGTTTTTCTGTTGACTGGTCATGCTTTCCCTTCACAGGCACAGATGGGTGTACAATGCTCTTATTTATTTATTTTTTTAAGCCTTCGGTACTGGTTTCTCCTCATCTTCATGACTATTCAGATGTTTGGTGTTTTAGGGCTTGGTATAGAGCCCTCTTGCCTTGACCATTTCCTTGGGTGAATGTTTTTAGGTCTATGGCTTTAAATATCTATCTCAATGCTAATAACTTTCAAATTTGTATCTTCAAACCAGACTTCCCTGATAACTCCAGGATCCTGGATCTGAGTGCCACTTGACATCTTCTTTTAAATGTTGATAGGCATCTTAAACTTAACATATTAAAAAAATCACTTGAGGGAGTTCCCTGGTGGTGCAGTGGTTAAGAATCCGCCTGCCAATGCAGGGGACACTGGTTCAAGCCCTGGTCTGGGAAGTTCCCACATGCCGTGGAGCAACTAAGCCCATACACCACAACTACTGAACCTGCGCTCTAGAGCCTGCGAGCCACCACAACTACTGAACCTGTGCTCTAGAGCCCGCGAGCCACAACTACTGAGCCCTCGTGCCACAACTACTGAAGCCTGCATACCTAGAGCCCGTGCTCCACAACAAGAGAAGCCACCGCAATGAGAAGCCTGTGCACCATGATGAAGAGTAGCCCCCCACTCGCCGCAACTAGAGGAAGCCTGTGCATAGTGACGAAGACCCAATGCAGCCATAAATAAATAAATTAATTAATTAATTTAAAAAATTTTTTTAAATCACTTGATAAGCAACCACATCAACACACACACACACGCACACGCACACACACACACACACACACACGCCCCTTCTTCTTCCAGGCCATCCTCTATCTGTAAAGGCTACCTCTAACCCTCATGCACTCAGCTGTTCAAACAAAATATCTAGGAGTTATTTCTTATTTTTCTCTTTTACTCACCCCCAGATTGATTCTATCAGTGTTCCAGGCAATTCTATTTCTAAAGTGTATTTGGAATCTATTTTCCTCTCCACAGTTTTTACTACTAACACCTTAGTCTAAGTCTCGAAACTATCATTTCACATGAATTATGCCACTTGCTTAATAGCTGTTTTCCCTACTTCTTCTCTTGCTGTCTATTGTCAGTTCCCCATTGGTCTCTTTTTTTTTTTTTTTTTTTTTGGTAGCCATTGGTCTCTTTAAGAAGATAAATCTGATCATGGCATTCCTCTGCATAAAATCATCCAATACCTTCTTAGCACACATAGAATAAAATCTTATTGCTTAAAACCTGCATAATCTGGCCCCACCTAGCTCACCCACCTCATCCTGCACCTCCTTCTCTCCCTCTCATTGTACTTCCATCCGGTATCCTTTCCCCTGTACCTCAAGCACATCAAGTATGTTCCTGCCTTAGATCATTCACATCTGCCATCCCCTTTGTGTGGAATACTTTCCCTCCAAATCCCTTTATGGACGGACTCTTCTTGTGATTTGGTTGTCATTTCAGATGCCAACTCCTCAGACGGTCCTTTTCCAACCACCTTCTTTCATTTTCTTCAGAGCACTTCCCACTGTCTGAGATTGGTTATGGAATATCACTCCTAGTAGAATGTAAGCTCTTTTAGAATGGGGACCTCATCTGCTTACTTCTCCACTGAATCTCCAACACCTAGAATATTGTCTGGTACATACTGTTCCCTCAGTAAATATTTGCTGAGTATAAGCTTTCCAAAAGAGCACCTAGAAGATGTTTGATGCATATTTGTTAGATAAATGAATACTGTGTACAAGTGTTGCATGACACTTGCCTGTGCTGTTCTCTGAAAGAATTATTCTCCATACCCCCAATCTCACCCCACTGTGTTTGGCTGAGTCTGTCTGACTTTGGACTGTGGCCAATATATACATATGGTCTATATACAGATTCCAGAGCAAGGAATGAGTGGGGCATTTTGTTCAATCAAATATTTGCCTGAACATATCTCACTGGACCTTGGTAATTTACTTTAATGGAGAGTTCTAATATGAATCTATACTTCTCTCCAGTATTTTACACTAGACATCAAATGCTCTTTCCTCATTTTCTTCTAGGTCTAGGATTCTTTGAGTCTCTGTCTCTCATACTTTGTTTTTGTTACCTAATGTAGACGAGTTGCCAGCAGTATTCATGTAAACTCTCTCCCATACTCAGTGGAGTCAAAGGCTAAGAGGATCTCTGACTTGACTTGTCTGCAAGATTTCTGCAGCCATAGAGAAGCATGTCATTTTTGTGGCTAAATTCTTTGCCATTTCTCTTCAACTGTGCAGAAAGCTTTCCTTACTTATTAATATTGGCCTTCAAGCATTTTGCCATTGCAAAAAGAAAGTTGTTTCATTTCTTTTTAAGTTCCTGGCCATAAGCCATTGTGATTCCATTTTCTAAACATTCACATTTGGGAAATTTGATGCAAATTCAAGTTTGGAGTAGTAAGATGCCTCAAACCACATGCTATGGTTGAACTCAAAGTTTGGTCTGATATTATGTTTGTCTTTAAAGGATATTTTTAAAATCTGTAAATTAACTGGTTTATTCTGCACAGCATAGAAAAAAGTGAAAAACAAATATGTGAGAGATGAGAAAAATACCACAGATTCTTACTGCTTCTATAATTGACTATTTTAATTTGAAATTTAAAATCAAGAATTTATATCTTTTAAAAAATAGGAATGAGACAAATTCATAAACTTCATATATATATGCATATATACATACACACATATATACACAGAGTGTATGTATGTGTGTGTTTATATTGTATATAAAATGTTACTTAGAGTTTTTTTTTTCGCCAATGCTGTAAATCATTTGCCAGAAATCTTTGAGTTTGTAATTGAGCATTTTTTTATTTTTTCAGGTAAGACGACTGACACTAGAAATGGGTCCAAATTTTTATAATATTATCTAGAAATGGTTCCTGTTATAGAGCATGTTTTGTTTGGGGTTATTGTGCTTTCCTCTAAAGTAGTATAAAATGTTGGAGAGTGGAACAGATTGTTATTAGAACCCATGCTATCATGGGAAGTGCATAGAATAGGGGGTCTAATTGTTCTGGGTTCTAATACTATCCTTGCTACTAACTAATCATATATGTTTATAGATAAGCTACAGTCTTCTGGGTCTCAGAATTTCCCAGCTTGTCCTTTAGAAAAATCTTCTGAAAGATATTAATATGCATTTTATTAAGAAAGGTTTCTATAATCAAAAAGTCATGGAAATGCTGAATAATATCCCTGGTGTAGTCTTGGAAATTCACTAGGAATATTTTCATATTAAAGGTTCTGAGAAGTATAGTAAGAAAAATAAAACATTTAAAAAAACTTAGCATTTCCCAAATATTTTTGCTCACAGAACTTTCATTTCTTTCATTTCTTTTCAAATCATTCAACATGTTTCTCAGAACACCTACCAAATCTTATAAATTAAGTGTTCTGCAATAATCCAGCTTAGGTAATGTCATACTTCAGGACTCCTAAGGGTTCTTTGAAACCCTAAGAGTTGATGATTCCTTATATCAAAATTATAAAAATAACATCTCAGAATAAAACAAGAGACTGAACTTTCAGAATTTCCCCAAATTTATTCTCATAATGTAATATAATCAGCCAATAAAACACAGAACTTTCTCTTATCACCCATCGCAACCAAAAATCTAAAGACCTAGAACTCACATCAATTTAAGGGTTTTTTAAAAATTCTGATTATACGGTACAGAAAAACATGCAAAAAGATAGTAATGACAAGCTTGAGAATATGTAACTATTTTTCCTGGTTTTATGGTGTGATTTCCTCCTTTGGTACTCCAAATAATGTACTTGTTATGATATTGCTTTGGAAAGAAGAGAAGAATAATCACCCCGAATCAAATGTCAGCAAAAGTTTCATGGGAGAAAAAGGGTCTTTCAGTCTGCTTTTTTTCATGTTATGGTAAAATTGCTGTGGGTCCATTTGAACTGACAATGCCTGATAGACTCAATCATTTGTGATACCATAGCGTTTACCCTCTTGGACTAGTTCCCTTAAACAAGAAATTAGTGCACCATCTCTATGTTTCCAGCACTGGACCAGGCACTAGCAATGTGAATATCAGTAAGACATAGTCCTTGCACCCTGTGATAAATATTATGATAAATGTGCAGGATGTTATAAGGGCCCAAACTCAGTATGAGTATGCACAGACTGGGAAGAGAAAATAGAAGAGAAATATAATAAAACAAGAAAACCAAAGTAAACCAAGAAAGACCCTGAAGTAGAAACTGAGAAAAATTGTTGGCATGGGAAGACAGTGGGCCCCAAAGATATGGGACATGGTTGCTATAAAAAGAAGAGGCAGAAAAGCAGATACCAGGAGTTAATGGATCCAGTTTTAAGAACCTATATCAAACAATCCTGGACTTTTAAGAGATAAGGGGTCCTTGAAGCTTATCAACCAGTCTTTGTACAGATAAGTACTCTAAAGTTCAAGGTCACAAAGCTGATTTGTGGCAGAAACAAACCCAGAATCTAGAACTTCTGACTTTGAGCAAATCTTTTTCCATTGTGAAATTATTTGGGGATCCTGTGACTTGTTTTTTTTTTAAACTATCATACATAATTTGAAGTGAGTAGACCATTGTAGCTATAAAATGGGTTTCAGTGATACTTACTCTAATGAGATTTGAGTTATAATCCATTAAATAGCAATTTAAAGAATGTCCATATTAGAGGAACCAGAGTTCCACTTGCATGCAGAGAAAATGGCAAGTAATTCAAAACACATGAAGAAGGAAAAACTGACCTGGTCTCTGATGACATATGGAGGCGGTGGGTAGAAAGGAAGGAAGACATCAAAACTAATTCGATATTTCATTTACAAGTGACTGGAAGAATGTTGATGCCATTGCCAGCTGCAAGTGGCCTGTGGGGGTAGGGAAGTGATGCTGGTGTCTGCAAGAGCTAGGATGTGTCTGTAGATTAGAGAAGGAAAACTGGACGAGAGGGATCCTCTGAAGGGAGAATTGATGCCCCTGACTATACACTGTGCATGATGAATGAGGCGAGACAAATTTAAAGATCACGATAATGAGGGAAGGGCATTTGGCTTGTTACAGGGATGGAGGTCATGGAAGACCTTTGGAACAAACCTTGAACTTTGTTATATTTACAGAGTGCTATAAATAATCATAAAATGTTTGTCTAGAAGGAATATGGAAAGCAAGTTTTTTTCTGCCTCTAAAAACAAATGACCTCTGAGGCTTTAACAATGGATAATATAGGGTTTATGGTTTTGTCATGTTATTAATGATTTTCCATGGTGAAATGAATATCTAATGATCATTTTGTTAGTAAATCATTGCACATGTATAACTCTGGCCCCTCTTTTCTGTTTGTTCCATTTTCTTTAATATATATTGAGAGTAGATCACCAATAAGCCCTGTTTCTCTCCCTAAAGGCAATTGGGAGATAACCTCCTTTTAGCCTTCTATTCTCAAATCTGAATTGTACAGTTCCATGAAGATTTCTTCATGGACATTATGTACCAACTACAGTGGTATTATTTTTCTGATTCAGTTTCAATTTCTATCATATTTTAATTGAAGAATCAATAACCAGTTGTAGTTCTCTTGTTTAAAAAAAGGCACTATTCAAATAATGGACATGTAGGCTGTACTTCCTACAAGTTCTGGCCTTATTTATGTAGTTAGAAAGAACCCTTTTGAACATCTTAAAGGAGTCCTCTCTATTTATTTTAGGTCAGTTCGATATTCAACATATAAAGCCTCCCATGAATCCCCCCAGAATAGAGAGAAATACTTCTTCCTTCCTTTGCCAGGCACAGGCAGTTGCTTTGGAGAATACGTAAATAACTCTTTGAAACACATTTTCAAACTCTCCCCCTCCCCCCAGCACTGTTATTTTCTTTTGGATTTAAAGACTAACTCCAGCACCACAATTTCTTGGGACGAAGAAACACATTTCCCAGGTAGAAGATTCCCCGCAGTTGACAAAGCCCACTACTTAACATTATTTTTTTGAATCCACAGTAAAGAAATTGATCCATGGATAGTTTTAATAGGTATCTGAGAAAATAAAAACAGTGTGTCAAATTTCTGTCACTGGCAATATCCATCTCTTTTCTTCTGTATATTGGCCATTTTCGGGGGAATCTCTCATTGTGGATACATTACAGATGTTTGTAAGGGAAATGAGGGGGCGAAAGTTATTTTATTTATAGGCAATTCAAATTCTTCCTGCAAAGAATTCTAAATCACATGAAAAAGCTAAAATACCGGCAGTCTCACTTCGAATCCTGCACATCCTTGCAAGTCACTGTACCTAAAATTCTCATGTCCTCTCCACCGCTCCCCCCGCCCCCACACCCAAATGCTTCCTTCATTTCTTCCAATACATTCTGGTAAGCTTAGCTCTTTTCTGTCTGTAAAAAAGTAAGGTATGTACTTGTTTCCTGGACTCTTAGTAACTTGCACTTTGCCCTTATTTAAAATGTGCAAATATTTCGTTTGTGAACAAAATAAATAATGTAACTCTTTATTTGCTGATTATATTCTATTAAAAAGGTACTATGTGATATGCCTATTTACTGTGGCTTGTTTCTAAAACAGCAGAATAAGCTATAAATACTGGTGTAAAACAATGGGGTGGAGAGACAATTGATCGTGACTATCTGAGGGAGCTAGATTCAACTGATTACTATTCATGGAGTTGATGAACTTTATTATACTGCTGGTATCATGTAGAAGAGAGTCCTCTTAGTCTGGGCTATTAATTTGATTGTTTATAGTGGCTTTTATTAAAGTGTGTTCAGAGGACCAGCCTCAGCAGAATCACCTAGGCTTTTGAAAATGACAGTTTCCTATGTTCCACCTGGGTCTGACTATATCAGGGTTTCTGAAGGAGGGCCCTCAGAATCTGCATTTTTTCTTCCAGTTTTCTTGTGATATAATTACCAGACAGCACTGTGTAAGTTCAAGGTGTACAGCAATGATTTGACTTATATACATCATTAAATGATTATCACAGTAAGTTTAATGAATGTCTATCATCTCATATAGATACAAAATTAAAGAAATATATAATTTTTTGTGATGAGAATTCAAGATTTACTTTTATCAACTTTCATATATAACATACAGCACTGAGAATTTATCATGTACCTTACATCTCTAGTACTTATATCTCATAACTGAAACTGTGTACCTTCTGACTACCTTCCTCCAGTTCCTGCCCCCCGCATTCCACCTTTGGTAACCACAAATCTGATCTCCTTTTGTATGATTTTGTTTGTTTTTGAAGTATAATTGACCTACAAGACTATTTTAGCTCCTGTTACACGACATTGTGATCTGGTATTTCTGTACATTTCAAAAGGATCACGAGGATAAGTCTAGTTATAGGTCAGCATACAAAGATGTTACATAATTATTGACCGTATTCCCCATGCTGTACATTTCATGCCCATGACTCATTTATTTTGCAACAGGAAGTTTGTACGTCTTAATCTCCCTCACCCATTTCTTTCTTCCCTCCCCATCCCCTTTGGCAATCACCTGTTTGTTCTTATATCTATAACTCTGTTTCCATTTTGTTATGTTTGTTCATTTGTTTTTCAGATTCCACATATAGGTGAAACCCTACAGTATTTGTCTTTCTCTGTCTGACTTATTTCACTTAGCACAATACCCTCTAGGTCTATCTTTGTTGTCACAAATGGCAAGATTTCATTTTTTATGGCTGTGCAATATTCCTTTATAGATATTATATATATGTATATATTTATAGATGCCATATCTTCTTTATCCATTCATCTATTGATGGACACTTAGGTTACTTTCATATCTAGGCTATTATAAATCATGCTGCAATGAATATAGGGGTGCATATATCTTTTCTAATTAGTGTTTTCATTTTCTTTGGATAAATACCCAGGAGTGGAATTGCTGGGTCATATGATAGTTCTATTTTTAATTTTTTGAGGAATCTCCATACTGTTTTCCATAGTGGCTGCACCAATTTACATTCCCACCAACAGTGCATGAGGCTTCCCTTTTCTCCTCATCCTCACCCACACTTGTTATTTGTGGTCTTTTTGATAATAGCCATTCTAACAGGTGTAAGGTGATATCTCATTGTATTTTTGATTAACATTTCCCTGATGATTATTGATGCTGACCATCTTTTCTGTGCCTGTTGGCCGTACGAATGTCTTCTTTGGAAAAATGTCTGTTCATATTCTCTGCTCATTTTTTAATCAAGTTGTTTGTTGTTTTAATGTTGAATTATATGTGTTCTTTGTACATTTTAGTTATTAACCCTTGTCAGATATCTCACTTTCAAATATATTTTCTCATTCAGTAAGTGGCCTTTTGTTTTGTTGATGGTTTCCTTTGCTGTGCGAAAGCTTTTTAGTTTGATATGGTCCCATTTGTTTATTTTTGCTTTTGTTTCCCTTGCCTGAGGAGACATATCCCCCCCAAATATTGCTAAGACTGATGTCAAAGTGCATGCTGCCTATGTTTTCTTGTAGAAGTTATAGTTTCAGGTCACACGTTTAATTCTTTAATCCATTTTTAATTTATTTTTGTGCATGGTGTGAGAGAGCAATCCAGTTTGATTCTTTTGCATGTAACTGTCCCAACATTGAAGAGGCTGTCTTTTCCCATTGTATACTCTTGCCTCCTTTGTTATTAATTGCCCATATAAGTGTGGGTTTTCTTCTGTGCTCTCTGTTCTGTTCCATATATCTATGTGTCTGTTTCTGTGCCAGTACCATACTGTTTTGATTACTCTAGCTTTGTATTATAGTCTGAAGTCCAGGAGAATGATTCCTCCAGCTCTTTTCTTCCTTCTCAAGATTGTTTTGGCTATTTGGGGTTTTGTGTGTTTCTATAGAAATTTTAAAATTATTTGTTCTAGTTTTGTGAAAAATGCCCTTGGTGTTCTGATAGGGATTACATTGACTCTGTAGATTGCCTTGGGTAGTATGGTCATTTTGACAATATTAGTTCTTCCAACCCATGAACACAATATATTTTCCTGTCTGTTTGTATTGTCTTTAAATAGGCATTCTGGTTATTCTTCTCACATTAAAATGCCTGAGAATCACTGGTTTATAACATGCTAATAAAGCAAGATTGATATTCTAACCCAGATCACCTTGTTGAACTTTAGAATCTGTTTATAGAACTGGTGGTTAGTCCTTTAGTTTGAATGTTCTACAGGCATTTCATACTCATTCCACACTTCACCCACTGTGTCTTTCTTTCCCCACAAGCGGCACAACAAGGGGGAACAGTGGGAGTGGTCTGCCACACATGCAGGCAAGGAGTCTTTTTTGTTTCTGTTACTGTTTGTAGATAATGGAAAACAATAATGGAAAACTGCTTTAATTATTATGATTAAGCAGTGTTAATAATAATATTCTTCCCACCAATCTCCTTGGCACATTGTTGGCCCACATATACTTTGTACATGTTTTTGTTATCTTCATACATGCCACTTTATATTATAATCGTCTGTTTAGGGACTTCCCTGGTGGTCCAGTGTCTAAGACTCTGCACTCCCAATGCAGGAGGCCCAGGTTCTATCCCTGGTTAGGGAACTAGATCCCACATGCTGCAACTAAGACTTCACATGCTGTGACTAAAGATCCCACATGCCGCAACTAAAAATCCCACATGCCACAATTAAGATCCCACATGCCACAACTAAAAAAAAAACATCCTGCATGCTGCAGCTAAAGATCCCACACGTGGCAATGAAGATCCCATGTGCCACAACTAAGACCCAGCACAGCCAAATAAATAAATTAATTAAAAAAAAAAAAGTAGGGCTTCCCTGGTGGCGCAGTGGTTGAGAGTCCACCTGCCAATGCAGGGGACATGGGTTCGTGCCCCGGTCTGGGAGGATCCCACATGCCGTGGAGCGGCTGGGCCTGTGAGCCATGGCTGCTGAGCCTGCGCGTCCGGAGCCTGTGCTCCGCAACGGGAGAGGCCACAACAGTGAGAGGCCCGCATACCACAAAAAAAATAAAAATTAAAATTAAAAAATTTAAAAAAAATTAAAAAAGAAGTAAAAATGCAGCATTAAAAAAATAATTATCTGTTTACACATTTTTCCATCTCCCTAAACTCTGAGTCCTTTATATATTTTCTGTCTCCCAGCAACCAGCAAAAAACTCCCTAGGCATTATAGATGTAAATCTTGCATACTGGAACAGATGGATTATTACAACATATATACAAGGCATGGATCAAACTGGAAGACTAGGTATACATATCTGCATACTCATTTCCATAAAAATCTCTAGAAATTGTGAAAGAGAGATATCTCATAAATATAATAGTAAATAAGGAAAACAAGATGTCATTAGTGGATTAGGTAATTTAAAGAATAATTGAACAAAGAACTCAAATAGGTGTGACTGTTTGAATAAACTACTTCTCTTGACACTGGCTGAAGAATACATTAAGTATATTATACACACACAGATACACACAGCCCCCCATCAACAGATGAACATGGAATATCAGATTCAAAATAAGAAAAGCCACACACACACACACACACACACACACAAATTACTAATATTTAAGGAAAATTAACATCATTTTATAGAAGCACCAAACTCAATAGAAATGTTAATGACCAATGCAATGAAGGTAGTATAGAAAACATAAAAGATATATAACTAATACGTAAAAGAAATATAACTAATGTAATACTCAGATGAAAGAATATTTAAATTTGTAAGAAAGAACAGTGTTTTATGAAAAAGGCACAATTAGAATCTAAACAATATCATCATGGGTATAAACAAAAACTCAATTGATGTATTCTATAGCAGAACTGACACAGCATAAGAGTGAATTGTTGAAAAGAAATATTGAGCCACAGAATTATCCCACATTTAGCTCAAAAGGTTAAAAGAATAAGAACTTAAGAAAAATAGCTAAAAGGCAGAGAAAATAGATCTAGAATTTACAGTATTTTTTCATAATATAGCAGAATAAAATCTATCCACATGGAAATAAAAAACCAATCCTCCAAATAACTATTGGGTTAGAAAGGGTGCTATGTAATAATAGTTATGTGTTATGGCCCAAAGTATTATTCAAGGAAATTCTTTTCTTAGAAAGTAGGAAATTATTGTGTTAGAAAATGAGAAATCTTGGAGGAAATGTTTTAATCATTCAACTCAATAACTTAGGGAGAAATAAGCCTAAAACTTGAGGAAACAATTGTTAAATGAAAATAGGAAATTAGTTAAATTTAAATAAAAATTTGATAAATAGAACTGAAAACTATTTTAAAAGATGAATGAAATATAGAAAACATTAACAAGTATGATACAAAGCAGAAGACACAAAAAGCAGTATTTAAGAAACAGAAAGGAGACACAATTATTTGTATAAAAGATATACAATAAAAATTATGTATATTTTTGCATAAAAAATTGAAAGTCTGGGGCTTTCCTGGTGGTGCAGTGGTTGAGAGTCTGCCTGCTGATGCAGGGGACACGGGTTCGTGCCCTGGTCCTGGAAGATCCCACGTGCCGCGGAACGGCTGGGCCCGTGAGCCATGGCTGCTGAGCCTGCGCGTCTGGAGCCTGTGCTCCGCAACCGGAGAGTCCACAACAGTGAGAGGCCCGTGTACCGCAAAAAAAAAAAAAAAAATTGAAAATCTGGATCCAATGGATAAATTATTAGGAAACTATTAAACGACAAATTTACTTCAACAATAAGCAGAACACCTGCATAGAACAACTATAAAATAAATTGAAAATGCAGAGATTATTCCTAAAATGGTAACAGACCTAGATGATTTTACTAAAATGTCTTCTGAATTCTTAAGAAATATATCATTTTCATGTTGCTAAACTTTTTCTGGAGCAGAGAAAGCATGGAGCTTTTTCTAATCCTTCTGCCACACTAGCATAACTGATACATTATATGGACCAGAATTGTACATATCACCTAGTCATTAGCCAGTCTTACTTAAAAGGTTGAAGGAAACATTCTAAATATAATATTAGTAAGTTGAAACCAACAATGTGTTAATTGAATGATATATTTTTATGTCAGGAATGCAAAGATGTTTGGACAGCATAAAAATTATGAGTAAAAAGTGGTTACTATATTAACAAATCAAATGAGAAAAAAATTATTTGGCTGCTTCCACTGATGAAAAACATTTGGTGAATTTTAATTCTCAATCTTTACCTTTTAATCAGAATTTGAAAATTTAACACTGATAACAATATTGTTATCTAATACAGAAGACATTTTGTGGAGTGTTGATTCATGTCCTTTTTAGCTTTTTTTTCTGATCCACAGTATAACCCACAAGTATGCATCACATTTATCTGTAATATATCTCTTTAATCTCCTTTAGCCTTAGATAATTCTAATTCCATCACTCTCTCCATATTTGTTGACAATTCACTGTAAGAAAGAACATTCCTTTTTTTCACTTTCTTATATATAAATTTTGATATATTTCATTCAGTTAGAAATACTTCTTAATTTAAAACATTTCTTTAACCCCTGGATGTGCTCTTAACTTCCACACATTAGGGCCTTTCTAGGTAGCTTGTCCTTTTGATTCTAGATTAATTCTGTTGTTGTCAAGGAATCTACTCTGTAAGTTTTCAGTATTTGGGAATTTATAGAATCTTGTTTATGGCCAAGCATATGCTTCATGTGTACTTGAAAAGAATGAATATTCTTTGGTTCCTGAAAGTCTTGTTTTATAAATATCAGTTAGGTTAGGTGGCTGAGTGGCTGATAGTTTTGGTCAGATCTTTTATGTATCTTCTTTTTTTTTTTTTTCATCTCATTTTATCAGCACTGAGAGACAGATGCTAACATCTCCAACTGTAATTGTGACTTTTCTATTTTCTTTTCAATTTTTGCTTAATATATTACAAAATTCTCTTATTAAACACATGCTCAGTTATGATTATTGTGTTTTTCTCATGAATTTACTCTTTCAGTCAATGAAACATCACTCTGTATCTTTAGTATTACTCTTTGTCTTAAAATCTACTTTATTTTATATTAATACTGCCACTTCAGCCTTTCAGTTTATTCTTTGCATGGTGTATCTTTTACCATCCATTTATTTTCAAGTTACCTATTTTTTTAAATATATAAAGTGTGTCTCTTGTAGGTAGAATATAGCTGGGTCATATTTATTTTATCTATTCTTCCAAACTTTGCTTTTTAATTTGAGTGTTTAAACAGTTTATATTTAACACGATTATTGTTATAGGTGGATATTGGTGTATTATTTTGCTATTTATTTCCTTCTTGCCCCACTTGCTTTTTGATTTTTTTGTTTATTTTGCCTTCTTTTTTCAGTGCTAAGAATTAAAATATGCATTCTTAACATCATAATTCACTTACAGTTAATATTGCACCTCTTCTTCTAAAATGTAAGACCCTTATAACAATGTAGTCTCATTTTTCTTCTCCTCCTTTGTGTTAGTGTCATCATACATTGTTTTAAAATATTAATAAAAGGAAATATGGCTTTTTATATCTACCTATACATTTACTATTTTCAGATCTCTTGATTTCTTCCTGTAGACTCTAGTTTCCATCTGGTACTGTTTTTCTTTAACCTAAAGAACTTCTCACGACATTTTTTTTTAAATTTATTTATTTATTTTTGGCTGTGTTGGGTCTTTGTTTCTGTGCAAGGGCTTTCTCCAGTTGCGGCGAGCGGGGGCCACTCTTCATCGTGGTGCGCGGGCCTGTCATTGTCACGGCCTCTCCCGTTGTGGAGCACAGGCTCCAGACGCGCAAGCTCAGTAGTTGTGGCTCACGGGTTCAGTTGCTCCGCGGCATGTGGGATCTTCCCAGACCAGGGCTTGAACCCGTGTCCCCTGCATTGGCAGGCAGATTCTTAACCACTGCACTACCAGGGAAGCCCTTACGACATTTCTTTTTTTTTTTCTTTTTTTGCGGTATGCGGGCCTCGCGCTGTTGTGGCCTCTCCCATTGCGGAGCACAGGCTCTGGACACGCAGGCTCAACGGCCATGGCTCACGGGCCCAGCCGCTCCGTGGCATATGGGATCTTCCCGGACTGGGGCACGAACCCGTGTCCCCTGCATCGGCAGGCGGGCTCTCAACCACTGCGCCACCAGGGAAGCCCGACATTTTTTGAATGGCAAATCTATTGATGAATTCTCTTAAGTTTCATTTACCTAAAAACACCTTTATTTTGCTTAAATTTTTAATTGATATTTTCACTGTATAAAGACTTATGGGTTGACACTTTGTTTTTTTAGAGCAGCTTTAGGTTCACAGCAAAATTGAATGAAAGGTACAGAGATTTCTGATATATCCCCTGCCTCGCATACATACAGCCTTCCCCACTATCAATACCCTGCAGTTGAGTGGTACCTTTGTTATAACTGATGAACCTACGTTGCCACATCGTTATCATCCACAGTCCATAGTTTACACCAGGGTTCACTCTTGCTATTGTATATTCTGTGTTTTTGACAAATGTATAATGACATGTATCCACCATTGTGTTATCATACACAACAGTTCCACTGCCCTAAAAGTCCTCTTCTATCTGCCTGTTCATCTCCTCATACTACCAACACCTAGTAAACACTGATCCTTTTACTGTCTCCATAGTTTTGTCTTTTATAGAATGTCATGTAGTTGGAATCATACAGTTGTCATTTTCTTTGTATTTACTCTACCTTGGGATGTCTGATATTCTTAAATCTCTTTGCTTATATTTTTGGAACAAAATATGAACAGTTTGGGGGAATTATTTCTTCCAATATTAATTTTTTTCCACATTTTCTCTCTTTTCTTCTTCAGGGGCTTTAATTATACATATATTACATTGCTTGTTATGTAACAGTGAACTGTTAGATCACTGAAGCTCTGTTTATTTTATTTAATTATTTTTTATCTTTTCTTTAGATTGGATAATTTTTTATTGGTTTATGTTTAAGTTCACTGACCCATTCTTTTGTTGTTTCCGAAGTGTTACTCTTACTCAACAGGTTTTTCATTTTAGTATTACATATTTTGGCTCCAGATTTCGTTTGGCTCTTTTTAACTTTTCCTAATTCTCTGCTGATATTCTCCATCAGTTCATTCATTAAAAGTTTTTTAGGGACTTCCCTGGTGGTGCAGTGGATAAGAATCCACCTGCCAATGCAGAGGACATGGGTTCGATCCCTGGTCTGGGAAGATCCCACATGCCGCGGAGCAACTAAGCCCGTGCACCACAACTACTGAGCCTGCGCTCTAGAGCCCGCAAGCCACAACTACTGTGCCTGCACCACAACTACTGAAGCCTGCACGCCTAGAGGCCATGCTCTGCAACAAGAGAAGCCACTACAAGGAGAAGCCCATGCACCACAATGAAGAGTAGCCCCCACTCGCCACAACTAGAGAAAGCCCGTGTGCAGCAACAAAGACCCAACACAGCCAAAAATAAGAATAAAATTAAATCTTTAAAAAAAAATTTAGGGCTTCCCCAGTGGTGCAGTGGTTAAGAATCCGCCTGCCAATGCAGGGGACACGGGTTTGATCCCTGGTCTGGGAAGATCCCATATGCCATGGAGCAACTAAGCCCGTGTGCCACAGCTACTGAGCCTGTGCTCTAGAGCCCGCGAACCACAGCTACTGAAGCCCACGGGCCTAGAGCCCATGCTCCGCAACAAGAGTAACCACCACAATGAGAAGCCCGCGCACCACAACAAAGAGTAGCCCCCACTCGCCACAACTAGAGACAACCCGCATGCAACAATGAACACCCAGTGCAGCCAAAAAAAAATTAAATAAACAAATTAATTAAAAAAAATTTTTTGGAAGTTTTTAAATTTCTTAAACATATAATAATTTCTTTCAATTCTTTTTCTGTTATGTAATTGGTGGTCATTGTGATGTTAAAAAAAAGGGTAATCTATATTTACCCTAGAATTGATGTTAAAACTATTAAAAACCAGTAAGAAAAATCTAGAGTTCGATATGTAATCAACATGTAACAATCAATACATTCATGTATAAATATACTCAGAGTGTTCAAAACTTGTTTTAAATTGCAAAATTTTATCAACACAAATTTATATAATTTAACAAGATGCCTCACTAATGTAAAGATGTATGTTCTCCCCAAATTAAGCAAATTCAAGGTAATTCTAATTAAGACCAGATACGATATTTTGTGTGTAAAATATTCTGACTCCTAAGTTCATTTGGAAGAAAAATGCATCAACATAAATCTAGAAATGATTAAGAGTAAGCATAGATAGCAGATATCATAATACACTAAAAAAGCTCTAGTCATTATACAATATGAATATTGGTTTTAACATTTTCCCTGTTAGTACCTTATTCTAAACTATCATCGTATTTTATCTCTGTTAGTGTATTACCTTGTAAGCTGGTATTTCTGCTTCTACTATTTTCCCCTGTCATTTATCCTTAGCACAACTGCTAGAATAACCTTGTTAAACTATATGATGTCATGTCTATGGACAGAACTGCCAATGGCCTCCCGTCTCACCCAAAATAAAAGCTAAAATCTATATGGTTACTACAAAGCCTTATAAGATCTGGCTCTTATCTGTTGCTCTTTTTTTCATCTCCTATTGTCTGTCCTGACTACTTGGCCTCCTTGATGCTCAACAAATACACTGAGCATGCTCCTGCCTTGGGAAGAAGCAGCTATATAACTGGCAGAGGAACCTGAGTCACCCCTGGCAGGTGGCAGGGTCTCTGCTGGCTGAGTGTAGCTGTGTGTGCATCAAGGAGAAGGGTCGGCTGGCTGCACTTTCTATGTCATGAAGCTGAGGCTTGGTGAGTTGGCGCTGTCCATGGTGGAGCTGGTCCATGAAGGTTGGTTGTCACAGTGCCATGTCTGGAGTTGACTCCTCTCCTCTAGTCAGTGCTACGAGTAGCTTCTTCTAGTGGATTTGAACTGTTCTAGTTGCAGCTGTGATCAGAGGGAAGGCCACTGGTACCATGTTTCTCAATACACAAAACTTACAGAGTGGCTTTATTTTGAAGTTGTCATTCCTTTCCACTAGATATTTGTTGAGCTGTGGCAGTCCTCTCCTATCTCCTTAACTCTAAATCTTAGGGAGAACAAATTTGCTGCATATAACTCTCTTCTCTCCTGGAAATACTCCTGACTTCCTTTGATAAATTTTTCCTTCATTTTCCCAAAGTCCTTTATTCCACAATGAATACTTTTGTTTGTTAACCCAAATGAATGTTGCTTTTTCCCAGGCCAGGCCCTATTCTGTGTACCTCCTCTTTATCAAATGGTACTACTTACGTAACACGACAATATGACTTTTTATTTCTATCTACACAAAAAGCCACTGGCAGTTATTTTCACTGAGGGAAAAACAGAAGATATAGTATAGGGCCCCTGACTTCAGTATCATAAATGTGTTCTTTCTGAAGTACAGATGTCTAATTTCAGATCATTTCAGAGAGCATGGAGGATAGAAGAAGAAGGAAGACTCTAGATATCTGATGTGAAGGCAAATACCATGGAAGAAATAGTCTGAGGAAGCAGTTTGCTGTGCCCACTTAACAAATTTTATTTAATACTCATTTTAAATATCAACAAGTAGAATGTCAAGTGAAAAGCAGAGCCTTTCATAATGTGGTGATATTCCACTTTAATGGAAAAACTTGCACTCGGTATTTTGAAGTTTGTTTTATTTTACCTGGACAAATTTCAGAGCCCCTCTTCCCTTATTTTTAGAATAGTCTAACTAGGAGGAGCTATTGATTGCAAAGTGTAAAATGATTCAGGTTCCCTTTGCAGTGCTGCCATCAAGGTTATTTAGGAAACATTTAACCTTAAGAACCTATAGTTAAAGTCTCTATCTGCACCAACCAATTTTTATTTTGTCTCTGTCTAGTCAATAATATCTTTAATTTCTTTAACTTGCTCTTCTAAGCCTGTGACATATTTAGCTACTGTCACTGACAAGCACAGTGTAAATAATGACACAAATAAGCAAAGTGATTTAGGTGATGGTGTGTTGGCTTTGGCACAACAAACAGAAGAGCTGGTTGGTAGCCAGTTACCAGCAGAGTGGTTTTAGGTAAGAAACAGTGAGAATAAGTTGTGTTATGATCTAGTATTACAGCAATTTTCCCAAAATTAATTCTGTACTTTACGTATGTAAATTTTGTAATATTTTCTACTGTCTTGAGCTCATCAAATCTCTTTATTTATTTAATTAATTAATCTTATTTTTGGCTCTGTTGGGTCTTTGTTGCAGTGAGCAGGCTTCTCATTGCAGCGGCTTCTCTTATTGCAGAGCACGGGCTCTAGGCATGCGGGCTTCAGTAGTTGTGGCTGGCAGGCTCAGTCATTGTGGCTTGTGGGCTCTAGAGCACAGGCTCAGTGGTTATGGTGCATGGGCTTAGTTGCTCCACGGCATGTGGGATCTTCCCAGACCAGGGCTCGAACCCGTGTCCCCTGCATAGGCAGGTGGATTCTTAACCACTGTGCCACCAGGGAAGTCCTCAAATCTCTTTTTAATTGTGATCAATTTGCTTTTATAACCGTGTGTTGAGTTCCTAATTGCTGTTGTACTATTTTTTTTCTTTAGCATCCACTCAATTCTTTTTCATACATTAAAATTTTCTTTTGAGGTTATCCACATTATTTTCTATTTTCTGAAACATATGAGTTAGTTATTTTGAAGTATCTGTCAACATCTAGGTTTCCGTTGGGTTTATTTTAATTGTCTATGTCTTCGTCTCTGAGTCTTATTTCTTGGTATGCCTGGTAATTTTGATTAACTGTTAGACATTGTGATGAAAAATTATAGAGGCTTTGAATAATGTAGTCTTCCTCCAGAGAGGATTTATCCTATCTCTGGCATGCAGCAGAAGGTTGGATCAACTCAATCTTGTTTCAGAACATGCTGACCATCTTTGTAAGGATCATTCTACTTTTGTTTTTATTCCACTCATCCACCTTCAGTGGAGCTTCTAAGGCCTGTCCAACTTTCTCCAACTTTTGCTTCCTAGCACAAAGGAGTGACTAAAAATATCTCATGATTTTCAACCATTTTAATCTTAGGCTTTGTAGCCTTTCGCCTTCCTCAGATTAATCAACAAATGACTCAAGAAGAAAATAAGTTCCAAATGTCAGGCTTTTAATTCTCTGTTCCTCACTTCTCTGCTGGATTTTGTTTCCTCAATATCTGGCTTCCTTGGCATCCTTAAACTCCAAACTTTGTCTTCCCCTGACTTACGAGATTGCCTGAAGTACTTTCCACCACATATCAGCTACCCTTTGCCTTCCTATCCAACCCATCTCCCCATACTTGGGCTCAGCAAATGTCCTAGGATATATCAGCAGGCAGAAATTTGAGTTATCTTCAATGATCTTTCCTTCTCTCTGCATTCTGGGCTCTTCAAACTTTCTGTCACAGTAACACTCTAATGCCTACAAACAGATGTTTTGTATTTTATGGGACTTTTAAATTTTTTCTGTAGAAATGCTGGTATGCTATAAACTATAGCATCAAGGAAAAAGTAGAAGTTCCTGGTCAACCTTTTTACATATGATTTATTATCAAAGATTGCTTTGTTAATATTGATTTCCATTTTGGTATTCTTTCAAATATGGTTGTTTCTAAATTTTATCTATTTAGTTTATTTGAAAAGAGGAAATCCTCTTAAGAAATCTGTACTTCCAAATGTGTCATAACTTCATAATTTTAGAATTTGCTTTTCTTGGATGAAATTCTCCATCTTTGATTTCAGGTGAAAGAGGAGTATTTTGGAAGAAAAAATAAACTCTGTCAATTTGTCTTGTTTTTCGTGTGTTCCAATGATTTATAGATATGATGAGTGTGTATGTATGCATACATATATAAAGCTGAGATATCAATACAGAATTAATTTTTTTCAAATAAAGATAACACAGAAACAACTGCTCTTCTCCAAATAGAAGAAACAATAAGCTTGATTTTTTTTTTTTTTCTTTTGCGGTACGCGGGCCTCTCACTGTTGTGGCCTCTCCCGTTGCGGAGCACAGGCTCTGGACACGCAGGCTCAGCGGTCATGGCTCACGGGCCTAGCCGCTCCATGGCATGTAGGATCCTCCCGGACCAGGGCACGAACCCATGTCCCCTGCATCGGCAGGCAAACTTTCAACCACTGCGCCACCAGGGAAGCCCCCAATAAGCTTGATTTTAATTTTTAATTTATATTCATGTAATTTTATGCCTTTTCAATAATTGCTTATTGTCATTAAGTTCTCAGTTTTTATAGTTTAATAGTATATTCTCTGTAGTACATATATAACTCTTCTGTAGCTACTCATTTACATTCATAATACTTCTAATTAGGAAAGTGTTAGAAGGCTTTTTCAGTAAGAAGGGGACCAAGTTGAAAAATGTGTGGGAATAAGAAGGGAGATACTGATGATTAGTGAAATGAGTCACATATCAAGAAGAGTAAAGCTTTTTTTCCACAATATAGAGTGATCATAAAGAACCATAATGTTTGGAAGATATGAAATTAGTATTGTTAATAAAATTCTGGGTTCTCCAAATGTAAAAATGTCTGAGAAAGGAGATACTGTGATAAAAGCATTATAAGGGTCATTAAGTTTGGGTTAATTGGTTTCCTAGTTATTGACATGATTATTTCAAAGGATTTTGAAAGTCATACAAGATTATGTAATATAAAAGAAAGTAATTTATTTTACAAAGAATTATTTTTGCTAAACAGTTTTCAGTTCTCCACTGAAATTCTTAAGTCTTTAGACATATTTGAACATATTGAGCTCAACAAAATTTGTGTCTGACATCATCTTGTTGGTGGGTTTCGATAGTTTCTCTGTTTCTCTTGATTTTCCATCACACCGTCCTGTCTTCTCATGTACTATTTAGTTTTGATTGAGTGCTAGACATTGTATATGAAAAATTAAAGAGATAAATTGAGTCCTAGTTAATGGTATCTTAGTCCTGAGAAGAATTACATTTGTGTCTAGGTGTTGGCTGGCTAGGGGTACTAGCCATCCCAGTTCACTTTCACTGAATCAAGAATTGAGATAATCTCAAGATAAGTTTGGACCTTGCCAAGATTAGTTTATTTCTGGTTTACCCTTGCTGATAGGGAGTGCATGGTCTTCCAAATCCTAATTGAAAGCTAGGAAGGTCTTCCAGGAATCTGCTTCCCCCACCCCATTGCCAAGCCCCAAATTTTAATTCATATCTCCCTAGACCTGTGAGAGTTTGGTCACTCAGCTCAACAGCTTAGCTTTTTTTTTTTTTTTGCGGTATGTGAGCCTCTCACTCTTGTGGCCTGTCCCGTTGCGGAGCACAGGCTCCGGACGCGCAGGCTCAGTGGCCATGGCTCACGGGCCTAGCCGCTCCGCGGCACGTGGGATCTTCCCAGACCGGGTCACGAACCCGTGTCCCCTGCATCGGCAGGCGGACTCTCAACCACTGCACCACCAGGGAAGCCCCCAGCTTAGCTTTTTAGTCATCTTTTCTGAAATTGGAGGGTACTCCTAGAAGAAAAGCAATCTCAAATGCTGAGTTCAACTTCTAAGATTTTCTTCTTCTCAGATCATGCCACCATAATTCTTCACTGAAATGTTAGTTCTCCATTGCATTCAAATAGTTTTAAAATATTTTATCCAGATTTTCAAGTTGTTCTCAGTGGGAGATTTGATGTGAAATGCCCAGGGTATCATTACTTCAATAGAACACCCTAAGAATTTTTAAAATATGAGAAAAGCTATTTTCTCCTGCAACCCCAAGATACCAAACTAGACTTTGCCCAAGTCTGTCACTGTGTAGAAATATCTGGATTGTATTCTATTCATTTTGTTACATTGAATTTTTAAAATTAAACTAGGATTATATGTGTAATATGTTAAATAATGCAGAAATATATTGATAAAAGCTAATAATTTCCATCATCCTCACTTCTTCACATCCTTGACCAATGTCTGCACCTTCGAATAGCCAATGTTCAGCATGTATATCTCTACACTTACATACACACACACACACACACAAACTTATACACACATGTATTTTAAAATTTTAGTACTTATGTCTCTTTCATTGTTTTCTTTCATTAGTTTCAAGAGGTAAGAGTCCTTATGAGACTCTGACTTGACTGACTTCTAAGTTTTCTGTGTATCTCATTCTGAAGGCAGAAGCTTTTGTGAACAAGTAGCATGCAGTGCTCTTATAAGGACTGCATCATCTTATAAATTATATTCTATATTAAATTAGAATTTTACATCATCTTTATTATATTTGTATATGTACACACACACAAGCACACACTATGAAGACAAACATTATATAATGTGTATATATATATGTACTTATATAAGAGATTTGCTACTCAAACTCTGTTCTTTGAGCTCTCACCTGTCCACTCAATTACACTGTATTACAATTTCTTCAGTTTTACTATACTCACATTTTCTTTTTGATCTTTGAATTTTCTCAAATTTTGTATTTTGTTACTTGTTTGTATTTTTGTACACAGTTCTGCTCTACAATGTGTTGGAACAAGGTTGGGTAAAGCTGTCCTTTTCCGTGCTACTTCCATTGTTTCCTTTAAATTGGGAACAAATATCACTTGAGTTACAAAAATTGTTTTAGGTCTCAAAAATTTCTTGAATTTCTATCAATTTTAGGCTGGTAGTTTAAGAGGGTACATTATTACCCTGTAGAAGTCTTCTTATTATAAATAATTGCCTTCAGTATTTGACCAGCTAAGAAGTACCAATTAAAGTGGGTAATCTTACAATATTATTCATACATTAATATAAGTATATATGCACATCTTATTATACAGTGTACACACATATCTTACGCATTTTATTTTAATGTAAGTTTTGGCAAATACATTTCAAGTTCTTATTTGGCATTAATCAAACTTCTTCTATTGCCATGATTGAAATTTGGCATCATCAGTTAGAATGTTATATTTGTTAGGTAAATCATGCCTATAATCCATTACATACATTTTCCACATTTGACTTATTTAAAGATTAATGAGAACTTAAAGATACTTGCAGAGCAATTTAAGAGAGGAAACCTTACAAATTTTCTTCCTCATACTTAATGTGATAACATTTTTTAGTAGCTCATTTTATTGAGTTTTTACTAAGGATTCAACTTAGTTTTCAGAGAAATGACAATTCTGTGATTGTCCTCATATTTCATCTTTTTAAAACTAGCTGAAATAGGTTTGGGTACAAGCACTACTGGTTCTTATTAAACATGCAGATCAACAGATGATAGCAGATGTGGGTAGGTGTGCTACAGGGACCTGCTGGCTACCAGTACCAAGCCCACCATGGACCACATGTTACCCAAGGAGTAGAATCTCCTTATAAATAAACAGAGAGCCAGTTAAATGGAGTTTCCTTTTGCTGCAAGTGAATATCTTTTTTCCATTCATTAAATCTCCAAAACTAGGACTTGGAGAGATATCTGGAGTTAGGAAATGCATTCTCTTCTTGGCCCTGTGCCGTGGAGTACTATTTTAATCAAGGACTGCTACAAAATAGTTTCTAGATTTTACCTAGATAATTTTCATAAGTCTTTTCATTTAGTTTGCTTCTCTAGAAATTACTGAACTTGTTGGTGCTATTCCTGGAAATTGCTAGGCATTTTATGTTTTCTGTTTCAGAGCTGTGTCTGCATTGTATGCAATTCTCTGGCTATCCAAGAAATGTAATATTTTATTACTGTTTTTCTATTTAGAAATTTCATATTTCAAAGGCTGTGTCTGAAAAAAAAATCTTTTTGACCAAATTGGCCAGCTAAATTTAGCAATGAATTGATATATATATTTTTTCAAGGTCTTGTCTGGTAATTGAAATTTTTGAATCAACCAGTTGTTTTGGCCTCACCTAGACATCGCCTAAGCAGGTTTATTTCACAGTCTGGTTACCATGGTGTCTGGCTCACATAAACACATCTGGAGCTTATTTGCAGATTCTCACACTAAATAATAAATTAAAGTATGCTTTTGATCAGTGAAGTCTTATCAACACATAAATCTCCTGCATGACTGTAATAAGAGCTAGATTTCTTTAAAACTGTGGTCATATAATCGTGAACTTGACTACTTTCTCCCAGCCCATGCCATGTCTGCAGGCAAAAATATAAATACATTAAAACATGATTCCCCAAAATTCCTTTACTTCTTTAGGCTCCAGAGTTATCAAAAGAGTGAGGTATGATTGAAGTGAGCCCTGGGTGATTTGTTGTTAATGTCTTTTTAAGAAACCCATGAAAATCACAGTGACTTAAAAATGAAACTCATGAATCTGTTTTAAGCTCACATAAATCTGAAACTTGAAGTTAAACTTGAAGGTCACATGAAACACAAGAACCAGAAACCCTGGGGTTTCTTCGTGTGTTAGTTATTCTGGTTCTGTCAGTTGTGCATGACCCGGCCAACTTCCGTTGGAACATTGCATTATGAAAGGACATCTAGTTCTGTCAGTCATCTGCTGCATACATTAGTATAATCTCAAAATGCTCTCTGAAATGATGGTGAACATTTTGTGGCTTCTTATCTCTGATTTGTGACTTTTTCTTTTTTGGTTTCTGAATGCTGACTGTATTATGCATTAAGGGTTTGAAAGAATATTTTTATTACACAGAGACTTCTTACAGGACAGTGCCCCCTTCTGCCATGGTCAAGGTACACTTCCCAGCACTCCACTCCTCTTCCAGGCCCTGGAGGCTCCCTCAGGGCACCACCTTCTTGGTCCTGGGCCCCCATTGGGCATCTACCCACTAGGTGTCTTTATGCTGGTTCTGGGAGTCCTTGTGATGCTGAAGCTACATGGCAGTCCATGGCAAAGTGGGATAAAATCTTTCTCCTTTGTGGGTTGCACAGTGTTGAAAATATCATAAAGCATGGTTGCTTTACCATGTTTCGCCAGATATAGGATAGGGCTTTTAAATAAATTGTTATTTTGGTTTCTAATCCCTCCCACCACCCCTCTTGTTAAGTCAGGAGGCACTCTGAATATCAGGCATCGTTCGGAAGACAGGATTTGTTAGTGAGTCAGTTCATAGTCCTTTGCTTCATTGCTAATTAAGGTAACTTTTCCCCCAGGAAGCTCTTAATTGCTGCTACAAATAGATTTTGGGGGCCCCCATCTCATTCCTCCATTCCATGAATTGAGGGTTTTTCCCTTGTTTTATCTCTCTCTCTCTCTCTCTCTATCTATTCAGCTTTATTGAGATTTAATTGACATGTAACATTGTATAAATTGAGTGGTTATGAGGGGCTGGGAGATGGTGGATATAAGAAGATGTTGGTCAAAGGGTACAAGTTTCTAGGTTTAAGGTGAATAAGTTCTGGGGATGAAATGTACAGCATGGTGACTATAGTTAACCATACTGCATTATAAACTTGAAAGTTGCTAAGAGAACAGATCTTAAATGTTCTCACACAGAAAATACACAAAAACATTGGTGATTATGTGAGGTGACGGATGTATTAACTATCTTTTTTTATTTATTTATTTGTTTGTTTGTTTTATTGTTTGGCTGTTTTGTGTCTTGGCTCCATTCCCATTTAGCATGAGTCTTTCATTCCAAGAAATAGTCTTGGCTTCTCTGGAAAGAGATTTTGTTTGTACGAGCTTCCCCAGCTCACCAAGTGTGTCCTTGTGTATCTGAACCTAGTGGTGAACTGAGCTTGGGTTCTTCCACGGGAAGCTCCTTAGCCTCTACTCCAGGGTGCTTATGGAAGGCTTGGCCAACTGTTTACTAGACAAGACAAGCTATATATGAATGCTACTAAGGCTCAAATCTGGACACTTCTCTTGCTTTGCCATGCTTATATTAGGCCTACAGGTTATGGATTATTACCTGATGTTTATAGTTGAGCTAACATGGCCTTAACCTAAAGGGACTTGCTTAGATCCTCACACCCAGTGAGCAGCACTGCAAATTCCAAAGCCAAGCCCTATCTATTTCATCTCACTATGCCTTTGAAACTGACATATGGCATACAAATCATAGCATATCCTAGGAAAAACTATCCTAGAGGAAGGTGGGGGAGGTGATCTCCATTTTCTTCATTTACTCTCTTATCCATCAGAAGGGACTGGCATTCAAGTTCTCCAGATTGAAGAACTACTAGGAAACTTGACTTCTTCTTTTAGCTTCTCACAGAGAAATTTTTGTTTTGTTTCACTGTTAAGAAAATAGCTGTTTGACATTACTTTTTAGTTTGAAACCTGTGTGGCTTCCCATTTTAAAGTGACATCTAGCATTGCTCAGTCATAACAAGAGAGAAACGTTTCTTAGAATTATAGAATATGGGGTCTAAGAAAGACATAGTCTACTTCCCCATTTGATGCTTCCGTTCCGCCAGTCAAAAGACTGCCATGCTTATGCACATCAGACCACTAACCATAACCTGAAACAAACCATACATTTTTCAGAGCAGTCTTGTCACACCAAGTTTGTTCCATTGTTGGTCTTAGAGCTTCTGGTCTTACCTATGCCTTCTAAGAGGATGTGAACATGTCTTACGTCTCTTCCATGGGAGATCTTTCAGAAACTCTCATGACCCTCTCCTAGAACAATGAAAATACCAACTTACAAGTCTTTTTCATTTTATAGAGAACTTTTAAAAAGTCTTGCTTGAAATGCCCTCTGAGGTAAAGACTGTAAGTATTTACAGATGAGAAAATGAAGTTTAGCAAAGATAAAGGAGCCAAACCAGGATCCTTCTGGCCCACTTATTAGAACTCCTTTCTCCAAACCTCCCTCCTTTCCTTGGTGAATTGTTCCCATTTTTCTTTAATCCTGTGCTAAGTCCTCTTAGCACCCCAGGCACTGTCCTGGTTCTTGATGATGTTCATGTTCTCGAGACTAAAATGACCACAGCTCTTTCTGATCCGTGCAGATGGATTAGATTCTCCTAGAAAGACAGTGCTGATAAACTGATAAATATTTAGATGGCGTCAGTGCAGAGACAATAGGAGATGAAAAAAAAGAATTATCAAAAGATGGTAATGGGCTGCCCAAAGGTGATTCTCTGAGGATAGAATGATTTTATAACTTAAAAATATTAATTAAAGCTTTTCCTCTTATGTACTTTATGTCCCATCTTACCAGCTGGTCATGCTCATTATATTTGCTTCCCAAAGTTCTAAAACCAATCAGAAGGCACAATTGCAGGTATCTCTTATATCCATCCCTATCACCACTGCATGCCCTAGTTGAGTCCTTCATGACAGTTTTTTTAAAAAATATTTATTTGTTTATTTCATTTTTGGCTGCGTTGGGTCTTACTTGCGGTATGCAGGATCTTTTTTTTTTTTTTTGGCTGCATTGGGTCTTCGTTGCTGTGTGCCGGCCTTCTCTAGTTGTGGTGAGCGGGAGCTACTCTTCAGTGTGGTGCACGGGCTTCTCGTTGTGGTGGCTTCTCTTGTTGCGGAGCATGGGCTCTAAGTGAGTGGGCTTCAGTAGTTGTGGCTCGCGGGTTCTAGAGCGCAGGCTCAGTAGTTGTGGCGCATGGACTTAGCTGCTCCATGGCATGTGGGATCTTCCCAGACCAGGGCTCGAACCCATGTCCCCTGCATTGGTAGGCGGACTCCCAACCACTGTACCATCAGGGAAGTCCTGGTACGCGGGGTCTTCATTGCAGCATGTGGGATCCTCCGCTGCGCGGGCTCCTCGTTGTGGCTTGCTGGGCTCCTCATTGTGGGGCGTGGGCTTCTCTCTAGTTGTGGCTTGGTCGTTGTGGCCCACGTACTCAGTAGTTGTGACATGTGGGATCTTAGTTCCCTAATCAGGGATCAAACTCTCGTCCCTAGATTTGGAAGGCAGATTCTTAACCACTGGACCACCAGGGAAGTCCCATTCATGATGTTTTTACTAGGTGTTTGAAACATCTTCCTTTTTCTTCTACCTAACTCCAGTCAGCCCTCTTGCAAATGCATAGTCTACATTGCTTCCAACGTTATCGTCTCCAGACTTAATGCTAACCAAGTCTATTTTGTCTTCAGAAGCCTTCAATCATTTCCCATTAAATGGAAAATAATACACAGTCCCTCAGACTTGTGACTTGACTTTTACAATTTTCCCCAAACTCCCAAAAGACTATCACTAATACATTCTCGATTCTACAGGACTAAGAACTGTATTTTGGTGTTCTCCAACTACAGCTTGCATTTTTCCTGCTTCTGTATTCTTAAGCTGGTTTGCGTCCTCTTTTTGGAATTCTAATTGTTTTTTTAGCTACCTACCAGACTTCATTTTTCAAAGGTCTGCTGAAATCTAACCTCTCCCCAAAAGCCTTCCTGTATTTCCCATTTGTTTTCATTGTTTCTCAACTCTATTGCATACTTATCACAGTCAGCCACTACAGTTATTTATATATTTGACTTTCCTGCTGTGCTACCATTCCTGGAAAAGGATATTCACAGCACATCATAGACACTTAAAAGGTTTTATGGATTGAATTGAATCCTGGTTGATGTTAGCATATTTGTGTACTTATTCATCATGCATTTCTTCAGTATATGTTTGTTGAATGACTACTACATGACAAAAGAATTTCAAGACTCTCAGGAAGAGCTGCACAAGTGTATTTAAGTATAATTCATCGTAGGAGAATCACTGAGATAAAACAAAAGCTGGTGGATCTGTGATAACTTTGTTTTCTGTTGTGCTTCTTCAGTGCCCTTTTCAGTGCTTCCCTTTTTTCTTAATCATTTAAGCTTTGGTCTCTTGTAGACTGTTCCTGGATTGTTGTTGAAAAGCCATGTAAAACAATGAAATCCAGTGCTTTTTCTTTCTTTTCATAGTACTCTGGTCTTAGTTTTCCTTTCCTTCTTGGCCATAATAGCAACTATCAATTCCTTCACCATTTTCTACCTCTTTCTTTCTTGCTTCAGTGTTGAAAACAGTCTTTTATTTTCTTTCCTCTTAAAGATCAGCACGTAAGACATTAGAGTTTTAGGGGTTTTCTGTTAATAAATGTAGCTAAAGAGAAAAAGTGTTAACCCAAGGTCATCGAATTCTAGTCTTTGGGATTCTTCTAGGATAACGGCATTTGGTTGCACCATTATGCTTCTGCTCTCATGGATATCTCTTTGTTTTTATTATGATAAAAATACACATAACCCAAAATTTATCATTTTAACCATTTAAATGTATAGTTTTGTGGCATTAAGTGTATTCATACTATTGTGCAACCGTCATCACCATCCATCTCCAGAGCCTTTTCTTCTTCCCTAAAGGAAGCTCTGTACCCATTAAACATGATCTCACCATTCTCACAAATCCCCAGTCCCTGGAAACAACTATTCTACCGTTTGTCTTTATGAATTTGACTACCCTAGGCACTTTACGTAATAAGGTAATCATACAGTATTTGTCCTTTTGTGGTTGGCTTATTCCACTCATGTAGCATGTCTCAGAATTTCTTTCCCTTTTTAAAGATGAATAATATTCTATTGCATGTACATACCACATTTTATTTATCATTTATGTATTGATGAACACTTGGGTTGCGTCCATCTTTTGGCTATTGTGAATAATGCTGCTATACCCAGAAGTAGAATTGCTGGATCAAATGGTAATTCTATGTTTCATTTTTTTGAGGAATCACCATACCTTTTTCTATAGTAACTACACCATTTTATATTCCTAACATCAATGTACAAGGGTTCAAAGTGCTCCACATCCCTGCCAATGCTTGTTATTTTCTGGGGTTTTTTTTTTTTTGTTTGTTTAATTAAAAAATAGTCATCCTAATGGGTATGGAGTAGTATCTCATTGTGGTCTCATAGATATTTCTGATGGAAACACTTGCCAAATCTCACCCTTCCTCACACTTCCACCTCTTCTTCCACTTTGCTTCATGAGGCTTCTTTTCCCAGGATGTCATTCTAGAGTCCTGTAGGGGAGCAGTAGTTAGCATTGTGAGTAGAAATTTATTTAGATTTGTGAGACCTCCGTCCTGATGTTCTCCATCACAGTTGGGCTTCTTCCCCCACAACAAGGTCTTTGTAGGAAGTTTCCTCACACCTCTTTCTGTCTGTGACCTCATTTGACATTAACACAGACATGGATCCACCCAGCAGCAAGAATCCATTTATTTTCATTCAATCATTTATTAATTCATCCCTCCATTCATCTATTCAGCAATTAGTTATTGCACACCTGTATTCCTTTAAAACTTCTAGAAATTCTTATTATTCTCTTTATTGCTTATGGTATTTAAGGAAATATACTAATGAAATACTTGGACAGTTTCCCAGAGGGGAGATGTCAAGATGGTGGAATAGGAGGATGTGCAGTTTGTCACTCCTCACAAGTACCTCAAAAATACATCTACAAATGGAAAAAGTCTCATAGAGTACCTGCTGAACATTAGCAGAAGACTTCGGACTCCTAAAAGGACAAGAAAAAAAATGGGTAGGATGAAAGAAAGAAGAAGAAAATAAAAGAGGAATCAAAAAATGGACCAGGGGCTTCCCTGGTGGCGCAGTGGTTGAGAGTCCGCCTGTCGATGCAGGGGATACGGATTCGTGCCCCGGTCCGGGAAGATCCCACATGCCGCGGAGCGGCTAGGCCCGTGAGCCATGGCCGCTGAGCTTGCGCGTCCGGAGCCTGTGCTCGCAATGGGAGAGGCCACAACGGTGAGAGGCCCGCGTATCGCAAAAAAAAAAAAAAAAAATGGACCAGCAACCCTGGTGGGAAGCTGAAGGGAAGGGAAGGTCCCTACACTCAGAAAAACTCCCTCATGGTGGGGAAATCAGCTGGGACAGAAAGGGACTTTCAGGGGATCAAAGGAGAGTGCAGGAGATGGTCTGTGGAAGGCAGGACAAAGTAAGAACTGCACGCATGGTCTACACTGCAGCTCTCCACATTCCAGCCTGAGTCGTGAGTTGCCTGTTGTGAAGGGGGGCTGGGTGCTGGAAAGTGGGGTTTGGAACACAGACCCAGGGAGGAGACAGCTGTTGGCTGTGAAAAGGGACACCCTGAAGGGACAGGAATAAGGAGCTCCACAGCTGGGAGAGTCTGCGGAAAAAGCCAGGACACCATAGAAGCAGGGTGTCATTGTTGAGTGGTGTGCAAGGGGCGTAGCCATCGTTACAACCCCTTTCCCCACCCGCCGGCTTCTTCGGCCTCTGTAGGTACTGGGAGGGGCTCCCATCTGAGTGGGCCCGCCCACCCCTTGAGCCGGGGTCTCCTCCACCTGTGTGGGCTCCAGAAGCCTGAGCACCGCCCATCCCAAAGGCTCCTTGGGAATCAGCCATGGGCACCCCTGCCTGGGACAAGAGTCCGCCGATGCTGGTAGGGGCTGACTGCTAAAGCATGGGGTTGGGAGAACAGATCTGGGGAGAGGAGCGCTGTTGGCTGAGCAGATACAGCAGAGGGGACGGGAGTAAGGGAATGTGTGGCCAGGAATGCCCCTACAGGAAGCATGGTCTACCTGGAAAGCGAGGCACCATTGTTGAGAGGTGCATGGGGGACGGGGCCACCACTGCCCCTACACACCTATTCCTGCCTCCGCAGGCACTGGGAGGGACTCCCACCAGAGTGAGCTCGCCACAGTTTGTTTCAGCTGCCTGCTGGTCCCCACTGCTGCAGGCAACTCACAGACACCTTCATTGTGGCCGCCGTACCCCTCCCCAACCTGAGTGAGTAAGTGTGCCCCAAGCAGCTACTGCTCTCGCTCCCTCTTGCCTGGACAAGGAACAGACGCCTGAGGGTGGCGCATACGCAGAGGTGGGGTCAAAACCAAAGCTGAGCCCTAGGGGCGGTGTGACTAAGGAGAAGGAATGGAAATCTTTCTGTGCAGTTGCACAAGCCGTGGTTTAAATCCCGGAGATCGGCTTGGTAAATCCCACATCTGTGGAATACCTGAATAGACAACGATTGTTCCCACCATTGAGACTGGTCTAGGCTTCACAGCAGTGCACTTTGTGGGCAAGTACACACGGGAGTCAGGCCAGATCAGAGTCTGAGCTGGCCCCACAGTGCACACAGCAGGTCCAGAGACCTGCCTAGAGGTACTGGAAGGCATCATGGGGAGGTGGGGATTGGCTGTGACTCACTGCAGGAGCAAGGCCACTGAGAGAGGAAGTCCCAGGAAAATATTACTATTATTCTTTTTTGTTTCATTTTTTTGTTGTTGTTCAGTTGTTGGTGTTGTTGCTTTTATTGTTTTTTATCTTTTGTTTTTATTTTAAATTTTAAATTTTTCTATTTTTACTTTACTTTTTGCTGTTTTGTGTTTTTTTTTCTTCTTTTTGTTCTTTATTTTATTTTTATTTTTTGATTGTTTTTATGTGCACATTTTATGTTTTCTTTGCTTTTTTGTGGTTTGTTTTTGTTTTATTTTTCACTTTTTGTTTTTGTTAGTTTAGTTCTTATTGGCTATTCTCATTTTTGAATTCTTTTGTTCTCATGTTTTTCTTATTTTTTATTTTATTTTATTTTTTTATTTTGTGTGTGTGTGTGTTGTGTTATTGCTTCTGTTCGTTTGCTATTGTTTTTGCTCTTTGTCTTGGGTTTCTTTTCTTTCTTTTTACTCTGGCCACACTATGTAGCTTGAGGGCTCTTGGTTCCCTGGCAGGGGTCTGGCCTGGGCCTCTGGGGTGGGAGCACGGAGTCCAGGAAGCTGGACCACCAGAGAATTCCCAGGCCCAGGGAATATTAATCAGCATGTGCACTCTCAGAGGTATCCATGTAAACATCAAGACCCAGCTGCACACAACTGCCTGCAGGCTCAAGTGCTGGACACCTCACGCCAAACAACCAGCAAGACAGGAACACAGTCCCACCCATCAGCAGACAGGCTGCCTAAAGTTGTACTAAGCTCACAGATACCCCAAAACACACCACCTGACACGGCCCTGCCCTTCAGAAGGAAAAGACTCAACTCCACCCACCAGAGGACAGACACCAGTCCCTCCCACCAGGAAGCCTACACAAGCCCCTGGACCAGCCTCATTCACCAGGGGGCAGAAAACAGAAGCAAGAGGAACTACGACCCTGCAGACTGCAGAAGGGAGACTGTAAACACAGTAGGTTAGACAAAATGAGACAACAGAGAAATACGTTGAAGATGGAGGAGCAAGGTAAAATCCCACAAGACCAAATAAATGAAGAGGAAATAGGCAATCTACACTACCCAAAAAAGAATTCAGAGGGATGATAGTACAGATGTTCCAAGATCTCAGAAATAAAATGGAGGCACAGATCTAGAAGATACAAGAAATGTTTAAAAAGGACCTAGAAGAAGTAAAGAACAAACAATCAATGATGAACAACACAATAACTGGAATGAAAAATACACTAGAAGGAATCAATAGCAGAATAAGTGAGGCAGAAGAACGGTTAAGTGAGCTGGAAGATACAGTGGTGGAAATAACTGCCGAGGAGCAGAATAAAGGAAAAAGAATGAAAAGAAATGAGGACAGTCATGGAGACCTCTGGGACAACATTAAACGCACCAACATTTGAATTATAGGGGTCCCATAAGCAGAAGAGAAAGGGACAGGGCCTGAGAAATTAGTTGAAGCGATTATAGTCGAAAACTTCCCTAACATGGGAAACAAAATAGTCAATCAAGTCCAGGAAGCACAGAGAGTCCCATGCAGGATAAACCCAAGGAGAAACCAAGATGTTAATCAAACTAACAAAAATTAAATACAAAGAAAAAGGCACAGAAAAAATATAAAAAGTAGCAAGGGAAAAGCAACAAATAACCTGCATGGGGATCCCCATAAGGTTATCAGCTGATTTTTCAGCAGAAACACTGCAGGCCAGAAGGGAGTGGCAGGACATATTTATAAAGTGATGAAAGGGAAGAACCTACAACTAAGATTATTCTACCCAGCAAGGATCTCATTCAGATTTGACGGAGAAATCAGAGGCTCTACAGACAAGCAAAAGCCAAGAGAATAAAGCACCACCAAACCAGCTCTACAACAAATGCTAAAGGAACTTCTCTAGGCAGGAAACACAACAGAAGAAAAAGACCTACAATAACAAACCCAAAACAATTAAGAAAATGGTAATAGGAACATACATATCAATAATTACCTCAAACATAAATGGATTAAGTGTTCCAACCAAAAGACACTGACTAGCTGAATGGATACAAAAACAAGACCTGTATATATGCTTTCTCCAAGAGACCCACTTCAGACCTAGAGACACATACAGACTGAAAGTGAGGGGATGGAGAAAGATATTCCATGCAAATAGGAATCAAAAGAAAGCTGGAGTAGCAGTACTCATATCAGACAAGATAAACTTTAATGTAAAGACTATTACAAGAGACAAGGAAGGACACTACATAATGATCAAGGGATCGATCCAAGAAGAAGATATAACGATTGTAAATATTTATGTGCCCAGCATAGGAGCACCTCAATACATAAGGCAGATGCTAACAGCCATAAAAGGGGAAATTGACAGTAACACAATAACAGTGGGGAATTTAACACCCCACTTACACCAATGGACAGATCATCCAGACAGAAAATTAATAAGGAAACACAAGCTTTAAATGATGCAATAGACTAAATAGACTTAATTGATACTTATAAGACATTCCACCTGAGAGTGGAAGAATACATTTTCTTCTCAAGTGCTTATGTAACATTCTCCAGAATAGATCACATCTTGGCTCACAAATCAAACCTCAGTAAATTTAAGAAAATTGAAATCATATCAAGCATCTTTTCCAACCACAATGCTATGAGATTAGAAATCAGTTATAGGAAAAAAACTGTAAAAAATACAAACACATGGAGGCTAAACAATATGCTGCTAAATAACTAAGAGATCACTGAAGAAATCACAAAATACCTTGAACAACTGACAGTGAAAACATGAAGATACAAAACCTATGGGATGCAGCAAAAGCATTTCTAAGAGCGAAGTGTATAGCAATACAATCCTACCTCAAGAAACCAGAAACATCTCAAATAATTTTCACCTAAAGCAGCTAGAGAGAGAAGAACAAACAAAACCCAAAGTTCGTAGAAGGTAAGAAATCATAAAGATCAGAGCAGAAATAGATGAAGTAGAAATGAAGAAAACAATAGCAAAGATCAATAAAACTAAAAGCTGGTTCTTTGAAAAGATAAACAAAATTGATAAACCATTAGCCAGACTCAGGAAGAATAAAAGGGAGAGGACTCAAATCAGTAAAATTAGAAATGAAAAAGAAGTTACAATGAACCCACAGAAATACAAAGAATCATAAGAGACTACTACAAGAAACTATATGCCAATAAAATGGACAACCTAGAAGAAATGGACAAATTCTTAAAAACGTACAACCTTCCAAGACTGAACCGGGAAGAAATAGAAAATATGAACAGACCAATAACAAGTAATGAAATTGAAACTGTGATTAAAAGTCCTCCAACAAAAGTCCAGGACAAGGTGGCTTCACAAGTGAATTCTATCTATTTGGAGAAGAGCTAACACCCATCCTTCTCAAACTCTTCCAAAAAATTGCAAGGGTGGAACACTCCCAGACACATTCTATGAGACCAATATCACCCTGATAGCAAAACCAGACAAAGATATTACAAAAAAAGAAAATTACAGGCCAGTATCACTGATGAACATAGATGCAAAAATCCTCAACACAATATTAGCAAACTGAAGCCAACAACACATTAAAGGGATCAAGTGGGATTTATCCCAGGGATGCAAGGATTCTTCAGTATACACAGACCAATCAATGTGATACACCATATTAACAAATTGAAGAATAAAACTGTATGATAATCTCAATAGATGCAGAAAAAGCCTTTGACAAAATTCAACACCCATTTATGATAAAAACTATCCAGAAAATGGGCATAGAGGGAACCTACCGCAATATAATAAAGGCCATATATGACAAACCCACAGCAAGCATCATACTCAATGGTGAAAAACTTAAAGCATTTACACTAAGATCAGGAACAAGACAAGGATGTTCACTCTCGCCACTCTCATTCAACATGGTTTTGGAAGTCCTAGCCATGGCAATCAGAGAAGAAAAAGAAATAAAAGCAATCCAAGTTGGAAAATAAGAAATAAAGCTGTCACTGTTTGCAGATGACATGATACTATATGTAGAAAATCCTAAAGATGCCACCAGAAAACTACTAGAGCTAATCAATGAATTTAGTAAAGTTGCAGGATACAAAATTAATGCACAGAAATCTTTTGCATTTGTATACACTAACAACGAAAGATCAGAAAGAGAAATTAAAGAAACACTCCCATTTACCACTGCAACAAAAAGAATAAAATACCTAGGAGTAAACCTGCCTAAGGAGGCAAAAGACCTGTATGCAGAAAACTATAAAACACTGATGAAAGAATTCAAAGATGACATAAGCAGGTGGAGAGATATACCATGTTCTTGGATTGGAAGAATTAATATTGTGAAAATGACTATTTTACCCAAAGCAATCTACAGATTCAATGCAATTCCTGTCAAATTACCATGACATTTTTCACAGAACTAGAACAAAAAATTTTACAATTTGTGTGGAAACACAAAAGACCTTGAATAGCCAAAGCAATCTTGAGGAAGAAAAACGGAGCTGGAGGAATCAGGCTCCCTGGCTTCAGACTATACTACAAAGCTACAGTAATCAAGACAGTATGGTACTGGCACAAAAGCAGAAATATAGATCAATGGAACAGGGTAGAAATCCCAGAGATAAACCCACACACCTAATCTATGACAAAGGAGGCAAAAATATACAATGGAGAAAAGACAGCCTTTTCAATAGTGGTGCTGGGAACAATGGACAGCTACATGTAAAAGAATGGAATTAGAACACTCCCTAACACCATACACAAAAATAAACTCAAAATGGATTAAAGACCTAAATGTAAGGCCAGACACTGTAAAACTCTTAGGGGAAAACATAGACAGAACACTCTATGACATAAATTGCAGCAAGATCCTTTTTGACCCACCTCCTAGAGAAACGGAAACAAAAATAAACAAATGGGACCTAATGAAACTTAAAGGCTTTTGCACAGCAAAGGAAACCATAAACAAGACAAAAAGACAACCGTCTGAATGGGAGAAAATATTTGCAAATGAAGCAACTGGCAAAGGATTAATCTCCAGTATATACAAACAGCTCATGCAGCTCAATATCAAAAAACAACCCAATCAAAAAATGTGTGGAAGACCCAAATGGACATTTCTCAACAGAAAACAAACAGATGGCCAACAAACACATGAAAAGATGCTCAACATCACTAATTATTAGAGAAATTCAAATCAAAACCACAATGAGATATCACCTCACACTGGTCAGAATGGCCATCATCAAAAAATCTACAAGCAATAAATGCTGGAGAGGGTGTGGAGAAAAGGAAACCCTCATGTACTGTTGGTGGGAATGTAAATCGTTACAACCACTATGGAAAACAGTATGGAGGTTCCTTAAAAAACTAAAAATAGAACTACCATATGACCCAGTAGTCCCACTACTGGGCATTTACCCAGAGAAAACCATAATTCAAAAAGACACATGCACCCCAGTGTTCTTAGCAGTGCTATTTACAATAGCCAGGACGTAGAAGCAACCTAAATGGCCCTCAACAGAGGAATGGATAAAGAAGATGGGGTACATATATACAATGGAATATTAGCCATAAAAAGGAACGAAATTGGGTCATTTGTAGAGATGTGGATGGACCTAGAGATTTTCATACAGAGTAAAGTAAGTCAGAAAGAGAATAACAAATATTGTATATCAACGCATATATGTGGAATCTAGAAAATGGTATAGATGATCTTATTTGCAAAGCAGAAATAGAGACACGGACATAGAGAACAAATGTATGGATACCAAGTGGGGCTGTTGGAAGGAATTAGGAGATTGGGATTGACACATATACACTTTTGATACTCTGTATAAAATAGATAACTATTGAGAACATACTATATAGCACAGGGAACTCTAATGCACTGTGGTGACCTAAATGGGAAGGAAATCCAATAAAGAGTTGATATATGTCTACGTAGAACTGATTCTATTTGCTGTACAGAAGAAACTAACACAACATTGTAAAGCAACTATACTCCAATAAGAATTAATTAAAAAAAAATACTTGGACATTTTCTCACTGATTCAGTGTCCTGGCTGGTTCTCTGATCATCTTTTCTGGGAGGGCCAACTTTTGTGGGATACACTGCATTGTCTCTTTATCTTAGAAATTAATGTTTACCTCATATATGGCTCAAATCAGCATTTCAATGTAGGACCCAATACTTTTAGAAATGTATTTATACAGCATAAAGTAGGTACTTATATTACACTTAGATGTGGAAAGTATTCATATCTTTCTTATATTGTAAATAACATCTTGTGAGTTAAGGATGCTTAATAAGTGACAATATAATAGAAAAGAACTGTGATTGGCAATTCACAAATTCCCTGGGTCTTATAACAATTTTTAAATTTGACCTTTATATCATTACTGTAGTTATTTTTTTTATTTCCCCCCCCCCCTTCCTTCCACAAACAAGATTGACACTGAGAATGACCACATGCATTGTTTTGTTGTTGTTAGATTTCAGGGTTGTAACCAAGTAAAAGGTGGCATAATTTTGCATCACATGTCTCCCCAAATAAATCTATGATTTTCCACCAAGCTTTGTTCTCAGGAAATCATCACCATATCTCATTATAGAAATATTTCCATGTGTAATTAATTTAAAAAATAGCATAAAAGAAACAGACTTAAGATGAAAAAGGCAATAATCTTCCCCCCAAACCTATTCAACCACAAACCAAATGCATATTTTGGGTTTGGTCCTTGTTTTGATGATCACAAGATTTATCTTTATTTGTGTTTTAGTTGGGCTATTTTCAGTGCCTGGGGAGACATGATATATGTTATAAAATAATGCAATAAAATAATTGAACATATTTCCCTTTTTTCTGGTGTATTTATACTTCTACACACAGTCACATTAAAAGAGCTGGGGATGCAACAACCTCAACTGTAAATTATTATCATGACAGCGCTGGCATGCCATGGCTGCTCTCACACTGAGAAGCAGGCTGGGTGTTCCAATGGGCTGGGTTGCCCTAGAGTCAGCTGAGAAGTAATACAGCTCAGAGAGAGAAAGTCTGGTGGGCTTAAAAGAAAAAGGCCTGTGGCACAAAACAAACTAACATCTAATCCTTCGCCAGCAGATTTTATAGAAAACACAAAATGAGTGACAGACTGAGAGACATTTTTCTGAGTCCAAAATCAGGGAACAAACACTGCCATGGTCATTTTACTGGTTCGCAGCAAAACAAACTTGTTTGCTTAAATTTGTTCTGACTTCTTACATGAGAAAAGTTATTCAAAAGCTGATAATTTCAACTCAGAAAACTTGGTTAAATGAAATGAAATAGGTTTAGAATCAGAATGTTAGTCAGAAGCAAGTTCAGTATGATATGAGAGTCAGAGTTTGGAATTCGGAGCCTCAGACCAGAGCAGATGATTTTGAAGACAGCATTGGAAACTTCACAGTGTACATCTGTTTCAGAAGTAGGGCCTTATCCACTTTTAGCAGGATGCAGAAAACTCCCAACTTCTTCGTTTCTCTATTCAAATTACAAATAGACCATGAGATCAAATAGGGGTGCTCTCTAGTATATCTGCCAATGACAAACAAGGTTGACCTGATTTTGTTCTCCATGAGAAGTGGCTATAAGACGTTTCATCAAGAGTGCAAAGGGTAACATTGGTTTGGGGGAAAGTACACCCTAACCCTAACCCTAACCCTAACCCTAACCCTAACCCTAACCCTAACCCTAACCAAGGTCTGAATGCTAGCTCCTTCCTTCATCATTTTGGATGTCATGTTGCTTATTTTGGAAATGTCACTTTGCCTCCTTTGGCCTTAGTTTTCTTTTATCTGGAAAATGGGAACATTGTCAACCCTACCTGAGGACAGTGTGAAGATGATCTGTAAATTTTTGCCAAGGATACCTTTATTTTAAAGCTGAACTCTTTTCTCAATAATAATCCTTAAAATCCTCTTTTTTTTTTGCAGTTGAATTGGAAGTATGTTTTTGGGGATTCAGTGTCTAGTGAATGTAACTGGTTTGTTTCCAACCTGTGATTTATTCCTAAGATAGATTTACATGTTAGGGCAGAACTAGCCAATATACCAGATAAACCTAAAATTGCAGTGCCTTAACAGAATAGAAGTTTATTTCTTGTGCATATAAAATAGGTATTCCTTATGGGTGGGTTGTTCTCCTCCAAGGGATAATTCAAGGACGTGGTTTCTTCTATGCTCTGGCTTCATCATCTTTAACACATGGCTTCCAACACTGCTACATACGAAGCCATTGGAAAGGGAAAGAACATACAGGATACGGCATGGGAGGTTTTTATGAGCCAGCCCTGGACATGGTATATATCCCTTCTGCTCAGTTTCCATCAGGTAGAACTCAGGCTTATAGCCATACTTCTTTGCAAGTATGGTTGGGAATGCAGTTGATTTTTGTGCCTGGGGAGAAGATGAAATGGAGTTGGGGAAACAGCTAGCTAATGTCTGCAAATGAGAGTCTGAAAAACAACTCACACTATATCTAGTCTATAATACAGTTGTATTGATCATTTTGATTAAATTATCAGTTAATGAGGATAGAAAGACCAAAATTTTCAGAAATACCCTGAGGGCATTAAGAAAAGCTTGTGTTGGGCAGTGGTGGGCCTGTGTGTGCTTGTGAGAAGCACAAGCAGGGGCTGGCGTGGATTCAGAGACGCTCTCTTTCCTTTTCGTCTTCTCACAGGGGCCAGCTAAGTTGGCTGGGCTCCATGTGGGAGGGAGAGCCCTGATACCCAGTGGTCACTTGAGTTTGTTTTGGCCAGCCATACTTTCTGGAAAATTGCTGCTCCAGGAATATGGTGAAAAGGTCTATAAGAAAGCACAGCCTCCGCTGATTTCCCTGTCTTGGTTAACTTTCCTAGTTCCTCTGGGAGAAATGTGAACCATAAGACCATTTTTATGTGGAGAGTAATCTCATGGTCTAACTTTCAGGAAACAGAGATTTCATGGTCACAGGTTAGCCTCAGAAAATGCCTTGTTAATGAATAAATGATTCTGTGGTTCCTGAAGGTATGTGGATGTCAGGACTGATGATGCGAGAGGACCGTGAACTAAGGAAAATTGGCCCGTTGGGTTGTGCTGGGCGCAAGAATGAAAGGCATCCTACCTCTGAGTTATAAGCGCCTCCAAGTACCACGTAAGTGCATTTCAACCCAGATTTTTTATAAACAAATATACAGTGTTCACTATAGTCTTGCTAGCTGTAGGCTCCCATATTTTTATTTATTTATTTATTTATTTATTTATTTATTTATTTATTTTTTTTGCGGTACGGTGGGCTTCTCACTGTTGTGGCCTCTCCCGTTGCGGAGCACAGGCTCCGGACGCGCAGGCTCAGCGGCCATGGTTCACAAGCACAGCCGCTCCGCGGCATGTGGATTCGTCCCGGACCGGGGCACGAACCCGTGTCCCCTGCATCGGCAGGCGGACTCCCAACCACTGCGCCACCAGGGAAGCCCTTAATGTAACTTTTTTACATGAAGAAAACCCATACATGTGGTCAGAGAATAATTTTGTGCACTGAGAACCTTTCCAGTTAAATTCACTTCTCACTCTTGGTGACCTTCACTTAGCAGCAGGTCATAAACTTCAGTGAAAATTAAAGCCCATGGAAAATTGTGTTATAATGAATAACAGGAAGAACAGCAAACCTGTAAGTGCTTTACCCATTTTATAGATGCAGAGTCTGAGGATCAGTGCATTTAAAGTACCGACTGATCCATGTAATTAGTTAACAAAAGAATTGGGATTACAATCCAAGTCTGTTTCATCTCAGAGCCCACTCTTTCCAATTTAAGTACTCTTTCCCTAATAGAATCCAAACCAGTGTTTTCCACTGGTTTTTCATCTTCTGAGATGAACAGAAGATAAGATTAGAGAATACCCTCAATAAATTTTGGTGTTGGCAGTAGATTAGAGGTAAAAGTCAGAAAAGATCATGTAATTGAGTACATGAACAAACAGGGATTTTTGCTAATAGGCTTTATACTAGGGAAGGAAAAGGAAAGAGGAAATAATGAAGGCAAAGAAATGAATGAGGCAAGGACAAGTAACAAGGGAAACCAAAGCAAAGTGAAGGGAGAAATAGAGACAATTTGTGATTTTTTTTTTTTTTGCTTTATTAACACTACCTTTCTTGTACACCAGAAGATTTAAAAAATCATGGCAGTAAAATTTTGGGAGGGATAGTGATAAAACTCATTTCCAAATATATATATTTTTGTAATAAAAGCACAGTCACCATTCAGTGATCCTTTCTTATGTCCTAAGTAGTGCAAAGTTAACAAACAAGATGGTAGGGCACCCATCCATAAGTGTGTATGTGTGTGGGGGGGGCGGTGAGGATCTTTGTAGGGTTATATCTTCCTATTATTAGGAATACAGACAGTAAACTCTGAATTGAGAAAATCATCATATTAAAGTTGTGTCTTATTTATAGACTTAATAATGGGGACCTAGAGTTGTATTCTATTCCATGAGGAGCTAGAAAAGCATCCCTTCATTATGAAATAATTACTTTCTCAAGGTAGGAAGATAATAGTAATTGATGTCTGAATGATTTCCTGATATTCAGAAGTCAAATCCGAGGGAATTTCCAAAACCAAATATAGATTATTTTTGGCTTTCATACCACTTTGAATGGTCTGTAACCATATTGTCTAATTAGAGTTAAAAAATCAAAAGTTGATTATAAGAGGATCTCCAGAGGCAGGATTAAGCGTGATTTTTTTTCCCTGCGCATCTTTATTTTCTGCTTGTTCTACAATTAACACAGATTAGTAAACAAATTAAAAGAGATAATTGTTGCTGAACAAATACAGCCAATTCTCAAATCCTGAACAAGACTGATTCATAGGGCTTCCCTGGTGGCGCAGTGGTTGAGAGTCCACCTGCCGATGCAGGGGACACGGGTTCGTGCCCTGGTCCGGGAAGATCCCACGTGCCGCGGAGAGGCTGGGCCCGTGAGCCATGGCTGCTGAGCCAGCGCGTCCGGAGCCTGTGCTCCACAACAGGAGAGGCCACAGCAGTGAGAGGCCTGCGTACCGCAAAAAAAAAAAAAAGAAGACTGATTCATAGGCAATTATGTTGATTATAAATTAGACCAGGTTTTTAGATAAAGATGACAAGTTAAATTCTATTTTGATTTGAGTTCAGCTCACAAAGACCTCTGTAACTTTCATTAAGTTAACTTCAGCACTGACAAGGCAAATTGAAATTTACTATCTTTGCTCCTATTATGTGATGTCTGAGACTGGAGGAGGCTGGGAGGAATGGGGCTTCTTAACTCTTCTTGGACTTAAAAAAACAGCTTTATTGAACTTTGACATATGATGAATTCTACAAGTTAGAAATGCATAATTTAACAAATTTTGACCAAAGAGTAATTTGTTTTTAAAAATATTTATTTATTTATTTAGACTGCGCTGGGTCTTACTTGTGGCGTGCGGGATCTTCATTGCGGCATGCGGGCTCTTAGTTGCGGCATGCAGGCCCTTAGCTGTGGCATGCACACTCTTACTTGCGGCATGTGAACTTCTTGGTTGTGGCATGGGAACTCTTAGTTGCGGCATGCATGCAGGATCTAGTTTCCCGACCAGGGGTTGAACCCGGGCCCCCTGCACTGGGAGCACAGAGTCTTACCCACTGGACCACCAGGGAAGTCTCTCGACTTAGAGTAATTTCTAACAAAACATTTGAATTAAGCCAGACCTATCCTTATATCCTAGTTCCTTGTACTGTTCCCTGTACTGTGTACATTGCAAAAGAATGTTAGATTGTGGGTAAAATAGATCTTTGGAGGTAAGTCTCAAAAACTACCATTATTCATGATCTTGTTTCTGTAAGAAAAAATATTCTTAATTCTGAAACACTGATTTACAGAGATATAAAAATATCTTGTTTGTGAGATGAAAAGTAAATATCTACCATTTGTCTCTGTTGACCATTATCCCAACGGATACATTTGGTCTTCTCACTTATTCTGAATATGATGTATATTGTTATATACCTCCCTAATATCAGACTCCCAATAAAGCCAGATTACCCAATGCCATATGAAGCAGCTTATTGAAGGTGAGACTGTTGGAGATGGTGTGACCCTGTGAGGAAGTGGCCCTAGAAAGTGCCACATTTCTTATCCATTGAGATCCAGTGGGAGCTGATGCCTGAGTGGTAGAAGTAACCTTAACGCTGAGGTTTCTACTTCTCCGCCCAACCATTTGTTCCTTGGAGCTTTGCTGCTTCTCTACTTTACCTCCCTACTGCTACCTCCTGCCTGGGGTCATCCTCTCTTTTTTTTCTGACTCAGGATATAAAAATCCCCCTAAGAGTGAATTTTTCTAGGCAGAGCTACAGCAGGGCTTACCTCTTTGAAGTCTACTGTGTATTATCTCTGTTGCAAGGAAGGAGAAACCTGAAGGGACATAGAAAGGTTGGAGTGGAAAATATACACATGTGTGTTCAGGTACGGACATGTGGGCACACACATTCACATCTTATGGCTTTATACAGTGGGACTGTCACCCGTCTGCCTTAAGATTAAAATTAAATAATAATTATAGCTATTAACTACAATTTAAAGATTTTTAAACCAACAAGTGTTTTAAAGTAAGAAATGGCATTTCTCAAAACCAACAAGAAATTAAAAAATGTCTGAAAATTGATTCCATAACTGTGTCTCAAATAAGAGGATTGATGACTCAATCTGATACTGACCTTGAAATATGACTGCTCCTCTTTTCATAAAAGATGCATTTTATATGTAAGCAACAAAAATGACCTTATAATTTTATATCCCATTCTTATAATTCTTATAATTTTAATCCCATTATAGCATAATGTGGTTATTATTATGTCAGTAGAATTATCTTTATTCTCAGTAAGTATTAAATGTAACTGTAAGATTAACGTTGATGCATCTGATAGTCGGGTCACTTGATCTTGAATTCCTGTGTCCCTTTTACTCTGGCAAGATTTTGGTGAAAGCACATGAGAATTGACACTGCCAAACCTTGTGTTCCCGGTGCTTTATAGAAATTTCCATGTTTGATCTTTGCAGCAAGCTCGTGAACTAAGTACCATCGTTCTAAATCTACAGATGGGAACACATGCTTAGGGAGCTCAACGATTTGTTGAACAGCACATAGTGAAAGTCTGAGCTTTGTTCATACCTAGGTCTGCGTGTCCCCCTTCTCCTTGCTCTATGCTGGCTATCTAGTCACACTGTGCCCCAATTTGGCCACCCAAGGACCCAGACTTTAGGCAATCACTAATTATTATCACTAATTGTTATCTGAGCTAAGGCTCCTTGGTTTCCATTCAAGTGGGATTTAAATCATCAACCTAGAAATAACTCTTTCAAATAAGAAGTTGTCTCCCCCAATTCAAAAATCATAATCCTTTAAAAGAGTATTTCCTCCATATTTCATGGCCACTAGTCTCTTTTTGCTGTCCTGTTTCCACTTTTACTTCCAGACCTGAAGTATTTGATATGCTGATTGCTGGACACTGGAAAGTTTCACTATTTTCCTGTTCAAGTGAGAGAAACTGAGAAGTCGGTATTGTTCTTTTAGTGTCAGATTCTATTCCATTTCCTTCCCTAATGCAACAAGGTAGAGATGAATGCAAGAGCATATGAAGAGAGGATTGAAATTACAGTCAAAGGCCTGATATGCTATCGGGGTATGATATGTCCATTTAACTTACTTGACTTCAACCATCCACATCAGCAAAGGGAAAAATGAGAAATAGAAAAGTAATAATTTAAATGATGCTGGAGGGTGACGATATGCTTCAGAAGGAGGGTGCTCTATGAAATGTAAATCTCCTGCCACTTCAGTCAGACTCAGTTCCTGTAATCTCTCATGGTGTCAGCGTCATAGCATTTTAAAGAGTGTTCTTTGGGTTTGCAGATATCTTTTGTATATAGCATGGTGCTAAAAGGCCAACCAGCTACTTCATCTGGTTTTCTACCAAGGAGGCGGCAGTCAGTTCCAGTACTGGGCGAAATGATAGTAGCAGCCGCATGTAAGCCAACACCAGCAATAGACCATGTTGGACTTGCTGGGACATAGTATATCTGTATACTATGTTTTATGAATGTCATGGTTAGCTCAGGCTGTAATAATAGTATACCATAGACTGTGGTTGCTTAAACAACAGATATTTATATCTCACAGTTCTGGAAGCTGGCAGTCCAAGATCAAGGTGCTAGCAGATTCAGTTCTCGGTTAAGGCCTCCTTCCTGGCTTATTGATACCTGCCTTCTCACTGTGTGCTCATATGGCCCTTCCTCAGTGCCTGCGTATATGGAGAAAGCTCTGGTGTCTCTTCCTCGTCTGATAAGGGCACTATTCCCATTATTGGAGCTCTACCCTCATAACCTCATTTGAACCTAATTACCTCCCAAAGGCCCCACCTCCAGATAACATCATGTTGGGGGTTAGGACTTCAATATATGAATTTGGGGGGTGGGGGGAACACAACCATTTGACCCATAACAATGGATGACATCAAAGAGGTTTCAGTGGTAATTTTAATTATTTATGATTTTGCTGTACATGTTAACTTTAGAACCTAAACCCTTTTAAGATAAAACAGTCTTATTTCTCCATTTACTAGAGGAAATTGGGCAGGTCACTTCAATTCTCTGAGCTACAATGTCTTCATCTGAAGCTGTCACAGTTAGTAGTAATGTCCACTTTTCTGTGTCTCTCAGGGTTATTTGAATAACCAGTAAGATCAAATAATTGTGCACGTAGTTTCTAAGTACTTATACATTTAAGTTACATAAAAATAACTTCTGAAATAGGGTAAAGCGTGGGTGTCTCTTTGCCAAGTCCCATGCTGAGTTTAAAAACTTAGTGAGTTTTTGAATTTTTAAAAACTTATTTCAGACACTTTATACGTTCAGTCATATATATTTGTGTGTGTGTGTTTGTGTGTGTGTGTGTGTTTTAACACTGCAGGAGAAAAAGGTTAAAAATGACTTCTGTGGCAGATTGCTTAAGGTTTGGGTTAATTTCATTTTGCCTGATAAGTTTACTTATCCCTATTGCAAATTGGCTTCAGAATTGTCATCCTGCAGCGGTATTCCACAATCTGAAACCCTCTTCAGTTGTCTGTGTGTATATGAGTGCAGAGACATTCAAGAGCACTCATAAGTGTAACTGCAAGTTTGCCTCTGAGTGCGTAGTCCTGAAATCTCAATATGCTACTATTTTTTCCCTTCATAAACAATACAAAGAAGTTGACAGGTCTGAAAGGGGCTTACGTGAAAAGATAATTAAGAGCTTTAGAGAGTGTCAAGAGTCAATAGCTCAGCACTGTCAGCACTCCGGAGTGTTACAGGCTATAATTAGATGGCATGGAGGTATAAGGCATGTTTGGCAGTTGATTCCCGCATCATCTCCAACGGAAAAACAAAGAGCAGCCTCCATGAGATATCAAGCAAAGTGGTCAACAGACATACTGGAGTCAAACATTTCAAGTGTCTGTTTTCCCGGGGTGCATCATTTGGTGAAGAGCTTCTTTGCCTTTCAATTGGCATCTGCATGGGACATTTGGCTCACGTTCATTATTCCCACAATCCTCTTGGCTTTGCGCTGCAGACCTCCCTTCAGCTCCATGAATTAGAGGCCGTTCCTGCAGTGCCTGTGGGCACAGCCCGCTCCACATTCCTTTGCTGAGTTTGGACTCTGATATAAGACAGAGATAGTTGATTCCTAACAAGAGGACATTTTCCAGAGATATCTGGAAAAGTCCAGAAGAGTCTCTCCCTAAGTAGAGTTGAAAAGTCAAAAGGCATTGTAGGGCTTCCCTGGTGGTGCAGTGGTTGAGAGTCCGCTTGCCGATGCAGGGGACACGGGTTCGTGCCCTGGTCCGGGAGGATCCCACATGCTGCGGAGCGGCTGGGCCCGTGAGCCATGGCCGCTGAGCCTGCGTGTCCGGAGCCTGTGCTCCGCAACGGGAGAGGCCACAACAGTGAGAGGCCCGCGTACTGCAAAAAAAAAAAAAAAAAAAAAAAAAAAGTCATTGTAGGACTGGATTAAGATGTCCCAAACACTGAAAAGATTATGGGAGAAAACAACAAACCATATGAAGTTCAAAATTAAAAAACTACGTGTAAACTATATGCTTGGGAATACAATGTTCTGATTTTCTCCATTACAATGATTTCAAAGAAAAAATATAATTATATATCTATGTATATACACACACACATATATAATTATTCACAGATGTTAGTGCTTTGGTGCTTTTATTTGGCTGATGCTTTAGGTGTACTCAGCCGATTTGCCCTCTAGGTGTATTTTTCAGTTGAGAGCAAAATATAACTTGACTGTACTGGCAAAACTCCACTTCCACAGTGTTAAAAGAAAAACCGAGGCATATGAAAATTTTTACAAGTTTGAGGAACAATTGATTCGAATTGGACAGCAGCCAATCTAGCAGATAGAAAGGAGCTCTGAGGAGCTGTACAAAATGAAAGACTTTTATAGGCAGAAGGGATCAGGAACAAGGAAATTATACTAGGTAAAAAAGTGGGTTGGTTGTTGTGGTTTCTTTCCTTTAGGGGAAGCAGGGGTTTATCAGGCAGATGACCTAACTAATGCTGATCAGGTGATTCCTGATTGATTTAAGATTCCGTTTCTGGGAAAGCAGAAACTATAATTAAGTTAAATTTCGGTTTGGTGATACAGGGTTTAGCATAAGTGACTCCATTTGGGGCCCGTGGCTGCTGCTTCTTCTCCTTCTTTTTTTTTAATTTGTTTATTTTAATTTGTTTATTTTTGGCCACGTTGGCTCTTCGTTGCTGCCGCAGGCTTTCTCTAGTTGCTGTAAGTGGGGGCTACTCTTCCTTGCGGTGCACGGGCTTCTCATTGCAGTGGCTTCTCTTGTGGTGAAGCATGGGCTCTGGGTGCGTGGGCTTCAGTAGTTGTGGTGCATGGGCTCAGTGGTTGTGGTGCATGGGCTTAGTTGCTTCGGGGCATGTGGGATCTTCCCGGACCAGGGCTCGAACCCGTGTCCCCTTCATTGGCAGGCAGATTCTTAACCACTGATCTGTGGCTTCTTTTTAACAATAGATTTGAAAGCACTGTCCATGTTATTGAGGCAAACTGCAAATTTCTAGGTAAATAGTCCTGGTCAAAAATTGATCTTAAACGTTTTTTATTTTACAGAAGTTTTAACTGAACAATGTTTAATCAAAATACTATTTTAATAAATAATATTTAAATAAAATATGTAAATACAATGACATAAATTGAATAAATACAAACTTAGAGAATATATTACACAAAGCTGGCTTGAAATCAGCTTGTACACTCTTAAAACGTAATTATTTTTTAACGGTTGAAAATGTTTTTCTTGCTGCTAAGAACTCTGTGATCAAAGAATAATCCCACAAAGATCTGCTAATTTTTTAGCATTTCCTTCAAATCTCATTGGAATAAAAAGTTACAAAATACTGCAGATAAAGTTGGAGTCATCCTCAAGCTTGTTCCCTTCTCTTGTCCCAAAGGAAATTACTTTCATAAATTTTAAATAATTTGCAGACACTTTCATCTATATGTCTGGATAATAATAGAATATTATCATTGTGCTTTGAAAGTTATATAAATGGTGTCAAATATGGCATTCTGTAATTTGTCTTCATTTTATTTAATGCTATGTTTTTCTGAGATCTATCCATGTTGATAGATACCTGGCTCATGTCTTTTAAGTATTGTATATTATTCCATTTTATAACTAATGACAGTGAACCTGGAAAGTTAGTTTGTACTGGATTGTGGAAGTCCTCAAATGCCACATTAAAGACTTTGGGCTTTATCTGTGGTGACTGGTGTGGGAAAAAGTGGAGGCTCACAGGATGTTTTTAAGCATTAAATGGCACAAGATCTGAGTATCAGAAGGTGAGTGTAAGGATAGTAGGAAAGTAGGTTGGAAGAGGAATGCTTTGTGGGACTAGGGTTAAGACCACAATTCAGAGCAAAGTATAATAGCCCTGTAAGATATAATGATGGCCCCACTGATTAAAATTTAGGTAGTTCCCAATTTTTCTCTTTAAAAAACAAAACTTGTATGAACATTGGGTATATGTATCTACATGGGAAGGAGTTTCACCATATATTTGTAGAGTACGAATTATACCCGTTTTGGCCAATTTTCCACGTTAATATGACACTTTGGGCTTTTTGACTCCCAGAGAACAAAGAGAAGAAATAAAAATAATCTGATGATATGAATAGATGTAATCAAACAACAGTACCTGAATACAAATCTGTTGAAATTGAATATTGTATCACTTTCTTATATGGTTTTCCATGGTTTATCATCAGTTGGGTTACTTTTCTGTAGGATAAATTTTATCATTGATTGTCAGCCATCTCTATCATACTTCCAGAGCTCAACAGCCACGCAAGCCTGCAGAATTTTAAAGATCACAGTGTCTACAAGTCTAGGTGCCAGATTCCTTTCTGAAGCTAACCTCAAGATCCAATGATCCCAGATCATGCAGATTTCTCCTCAGTTGGCAAGAGTATCCAATTGGTTTTTCACTTGGTTTTTGTGGAAAGGGGGTGAAGATGCACTCTGGCATTTAGGAATGAAGGAAATATTAAAAATGGATGGCACATACTAGTTTTTGGAACCCTCTTTCTTGTTCCCAATCAGACTTGGAAACAGGTGTGTTAAGTTTTGCATCTATCTTTAAGGGCTGTTTGCCATCACTTACTCTTTATTCATTTTCTCTCATTTAAATCTAACAATGAATATGTTATGACAGCTGAACTCAACTGTGAGCATTAGACAGACTGTGATCAGATGATGCTCTGTTGCTTTAGGCCGAGATTTTCTCAAAGAAGCCCCTAAAAGCCATCTCTTTCTTCATATCCCTGGACAGAGAGCTGGTTCAGGTCCTCACTGTACCTTATAGGGTTATTATATTACAGTCTGAGTAGAGGTCTTAACCTTAGTCCCACAAAGCCCTCATCCTCCAGTCTACTTTCCATTCTGTCCCCACACTCATTCTTTAGACCCTCAGATCTTATTGTGCCATTTAACACATAAAACATATTATGATTCTCTACTTTCTTCCATACCAGTCAGCACAGATAAAGCCCAGAGTCTTTAATATGGTGCTTAAGGACGGTGACAGTCCAGTCCAAGCTCCCTTTCCAGGCTCATTGTCATTAATTCTTACTTCTATAATTAGTGTTCTCCTTGAAAGCTCATTGGGTCTCAACCATGCTCTCATCGCTCATGGTTCTTTGCCTGATGTAACTATTGCTGAAGGTCTTCAGATGACACCATCTTGACGAAGTCTTGCTCCACGGTTTATATCTTTCTTCCTTCTACTCTCCTAACACTCTGTATGCACACTAACTCCTTTACAGAACTCTAATCTTCCAGAAGGCAAGGAAAATAATTCATTCCCTGTTAGATCCACCAGCATACTGCTGTGCATGTAGTAGATTTTCTTTAAGAGCATGGAAGCTGGATGAGAAAAGGAGTCCTCTCTCTTATTCATCGCTCTACCCCTTGTACTTAGAAGAGCACTTGGCATAAAAGTGCTCATAAATATTTTTTAATCTATCAAAAGTTGGTAAATTATGGTCTGTGGGCCAAATCCAGGTCAACACCTGTTTTTTTTTTTTAGTTTCTGCTTTATAACAAAGTGAATCAGTCATACATATACATCTGTTCCCACATCCCTTCCCTCATGCATCTCGCTCCCTCCCACCCTCCCCATCCCACCCCTCCAGGCGGTCACAAAGCACCGAGCTGATCTCCCTGTGCTCTGCGGCTGCTTCCCACTATCTATCTACCTTACGTTTGGTAGTGTATATATGTCCATGCCTCTCTTTCGCTTTGTCACAGCTTACCCTTCCCCCTCCCCATATCCTCAAGTCCATTCTCAAGTAGGTCTGTGTCTTTATTCCCGTTTTACCCCTAGGTTCTTCATGACATTTTTTTAAAATTCCATATATATGTGTTAGCATACGGTATTTGTCTTTCTCTTTCTGACTTACTTCACTCTGTATGACAGACTCTAGGTCTATCCACCTCATTACAAATAGCTCAGTTTCGTTTCTTTTTATGGCTGAGTAATATTCCATTGTATATATGTGCCACATCTTCTTTATCCATTCATCCGATGATGGACACTTAGGTTGTTTCCAGCTCCGGGCTATTGTGAATAGAGCTGCAATGAACATTTTGGTACATGTCTTTTTTGAATAATGGTTTTCTCAGGGTATATGCCTAGTAGTGGGATTGCTGGATCATATGGTAGTTCTATTTTTAGTTTTTTAAGGAACCTCCATACTGTTCTCCATAGTGGCTGTACCAATTCACATTCCCACCAGCAGTGCAAGAGTGTTCCCTTTTCTCCACACCCTCTCCAGCATTTATTGTTTCTAGATTTCTTGATGATGGCCATTCTGACTGATGTGAGATGATATCTCATTGTAGTTTTGATTTGCATTTCTCTAATGATTAATGATGTTGAGCATTCTTTCATGTGTTTGTTGGCAGTCTGTATATCTTCTTTGGAGAAATGCCTATTTAAGTCTTCTGCCCATTTTTGGATTGGGTTGTTTGTTTTTTTGCTATTGAGCTGCATGAGCTGTTTATAAATTTTGGAGATGAATCCTTTGTCAGTTGCTTCATTTGCAAATATTTTCTCCCATTCTGAGGGTTGTCTTTTGGTCTTGTTTATCGTTTCCTTTGCTGTGCAAAGGCTTTGAAGTTTCATTAGGTCCCATGTGTTTATCTTTGTTTTTATTTCCATTTCTCTAGGAGGTGGGTCCAAAAGGATCTTGCTGTGATTTATGTCGTAGAGTGTTCTGCCTATGTTTTCCTCTAAGAGTTTAATAGTTTCTGGCCTTACATTTAGGTCTTTAATCCATTTTGAGCTTATTTTTGTGTATGGTGTTAGGGAATGATCTAATCTCATACTTTTACATGTCCCTGTCCAGTTTTCCCAGCACCACTTATTGAAGAGGCTGTCCTTTCTCCACTGTACATTCCTGCCTCCTTTATCAAAGATAAGTTGACCATATGTGCGTGGGTTTATCTCTGGGCTTTCTATCCTGTTCCATTGATCTATCTTTCTGTTTTTGTGCCAGTACCACACTGTCTTGATTACTGTAGCTTTGTAGTATAGTCTGAAGTCAGGGAGCCTGATTCCTCCAGCTCCGTTTTTCGTTCTCAAGATTGCTTTGGCTATTCGAGGTCTTTTGTTTCTCCAAACAAATTTTGAAATTTTTTGTTCTAGTTCTGTGAAAAATGCCAGTGGTAGTTTGATAGGGATTGCATTGAATCTGTAGATTGCTTTGGGTAGTAGAGTCATTTTCACAATATTGATTCTTGCAATCCAGGAGCATGGTATATCTCTCCATCTATTTGTATCATCTTTAATTTCTTTCATCAGTGTCTTATAATTTTCTGCATGCAGGTCTTTTGTCTCCTTAGGTAGGTTTATTCCTAGATATTTTATTCTTTTTGTTGCAATGGTAAATGGGAGTGTTTTCTTGATTTCATTTTCAGATTTTTCATCATTAGTGTACAGGAATGCCAGAGATTTCTGTGCATTAATTTTGTATCCTGCTACTTTACCAAATTCATTGATTAGCTCTAGTAGTTTTCTGGTAGCATCTTTAGGATTCTCTATGTATAGTATCATGTCATCTGCAAACAGTGACAGCTTTACTTCTTCTTTTCCAATTTGGATTCCTTTTATTTCCTTTTCTTCTCTGATTGCTGTGGCTAAAACTTCCAAAACTAGGTTGAATAAGAGTGGTGAGAGTGGGCAGCCTTGTCTTGTTCCTGATCTTAGTGGAAATGGTTTCAGTTTTTCACCATTGAGGACAATGTTGGCTGTGGGTTTGTCATATATGGCCTTTATTATGTTGAGGAAAGTTCCCTCTATGCCTACTTTCTGCAGGGTTTTTATCATAAATGGGTGTTGAATTTTGTCGAAAGCTTTCTCTGCATCTATTGAGATGATCATATGGTTTTTCTCCTTCAACTTGTTAATATGGTGTATCACATTGATTGATTTGCGTATATTGAAGAATCCTTGCATTCCTGGAATAAACCCCACTTGATCATGGTGTATGATCCTTTTAATGTGCTGTTGGATTCTGTTTGCTAGTATTTTGTTGAGGATTTTTGCATCTATGTTCATCAGGGATATTGGCCTGTAGTTTTCTTTCTTTGTGACATCCTTGCCTGGTTTTGGTATCAAGGTGATGGTGGCCTCGTAGAATGAGTTTGGGAGTGTTCCTTCCTCTGAAATTGTTTGGAAGAGTTTGAGAAGGAAGGGTGTTAGCTCTTCTCTAAATGTTTGATAGAATTTGCCTGTGAAGCCATCTGGTCCTGGGCTTTTGTTTGTTGGAAGTTTTTTAATCACAGTTTCAACTTCAGTGCTTGTGATTGGTCTATTCATATTTTCTATTTCTTCCTGATTCAGTCTTGGCAGGTTGTGCATTTCTAAGGATTTGTCCATTTCTTCCAGGTTGTCCATTTTATTGGCATAGAGTTGCTTGTAGTAATCTCTCATGATCCTTTTTATTTCTGCAGTGTCAGTTGTTACTTCTCCTTTTTCATTTCTAATTCTATTGATTTGAGTCTTCTCCCTTTTTTTCTTGATGAGTCTGGCTAATGGTTTGTCTATTTTGTTTATCTTCTCAAAGAACCAGCTTTTAGTTTGATTGATCTTTGCTATCGTTTCCTTCATTTCTTTTTCATTTATTTCTGATCTGATCTTTATGATTTCTTTCCTTCTGCTAGCTTTGGGGTTTTTTTGTTCTTCTTTCTCTAATTGCTTTAGGTGCAGGGTCAGGTTGTTTGCTCGAGATGTTTCCTGTTTCTTAAGGTGGGATTGTATTGCTATAAACTTCCCCCTTAGAACTGCTTTTGCTGCGTCCCATAGGTTTTGGGTCGTCGTGTCTCCATTGTCATTTGTTTCTAGGTATTTTTAAATTTCCTCTTTGATTTCTTCAGTGATCACCTCGTTATTGAGTAGTGTATTGTTTAGCCTCCATGTGTTTGTATTTTTTACAGATCTTTTCCTGTAATTGATGTCTAGTCTCATAGCATTGTGGTCGGAAAAGATACAACACCTGTTTTTATAAAGATTTATTGGAACACAGCCACACCCACTCCTTTATATACTTTTATGGATTCTTTTTCTACAACAGCAGAGTTGAGTAATTGCAATAGAGACTGCATGGTCCACAAAGCCTAAAATACTAACTGGCCCTTTATAGAAAAATTTTCTGACCGAATAAATGAGAAAATGCTGTGTAGCAGGGAGATGCAAGATGAGAGATCAGCACAAAATGTTTCTAAAAATATTGAATTTTGTTATTACTCAGGTTTGGCATTTCAAGAGATTGTCCTGCCCTCTGTTTCCATCTACATGAAGATAGGCATATAAGCATTTATTGTCAGCTTTCTTGCTGTTAGTTGATGGTGAGTGATTAAAGATAGCTTGAACTGATATTTGGGATACACACATGCATATATGTATATAGTGTATATATTTGTTAATTGTAGACATCATTTTGGAAAATGCTAAGAATTATAAATAAAAATTATCACACCATAATCACACAGCCCAAAGTTTTAAAAATCACATGGAAAGATTGGTTTAAGATGGCAGAGTAGAAGGATGTGCTCTCACTCCCTCTTGCAAGAGCACCAGAATCACAACTAACTGCTGAACAGTCATCGACAGGAAGACACTAGAACTCACCAAAAAAGACACCCCACATCCAAAGACAAAGGACAAGCCACAGTGAGATGGTAGCAGGGGCACAGTCACAATAAAATCAAATCTCATAACTGCTGGGTGGTTGACTCACAAACTGGAGAACACTTATACCACAGAAGTCCACCCACTGGAGTGGAGGTTCTGAGCCCCACGTCAGGCTTCCCAACCTGGGGGTCCAGCAACGGGAGGAGGAATTCCTAGAGAATCAGACTTTGAAGGCTAGTGGGATTTGATTGTAGGACTGGGGGAAACAGAGACTCCACTCTTGGAGGACACACACAAAGTAGTGTGCACATCAGGACCCAGGGGAAGGAGCAGTGACCCCACAGGAGACTGAACCAGACCTACCTACTAGTGTTGGAGGGTCTCCTGCAGAGGTGGGGGGTGGCTGTGTCTCACCGTGAGGACAAGGACACTGGCAGCAGAAGTTCTGGAAAGTACTCCTTGGCATGAGCCCTCGCAGAGTCCGCCATTGGCCCCACAAAAGAGCCTGGGTAGGCTCCAGTGTTGGGTCGCCTCAGGCCAAACGACCAACAGGGAGGGAACCCAGCCCCACCCATCAGCAGACAAGCAGATTAAAGTTTTACTGAGCTCTGCCCACCAGTGCAAGAGCCAGCTCTACCCACTACCAGTCCCTCCCATCAGGAAACTTGCACAAGCCTCTTAAATAGCCTCATCCACCAGAGGGCAAACAGCAGAAGCAAGAAGAACTACAGTCCTGCAGCCTGTGGAACAAAAACCACATTCACAGAAAGACAAGATGAAAAGGCAGAGTGCTATGTACCAGATGAAGGAACAAGATAAAACCCGAGAAAAACAACTAAATGAAGTGGAGATAGGCAACGTTCCAGAAAAAGAATTCATAATAATGATAGCGAAGATGATCCAGGACCTCGGAAAAAGAATGGAGGCAAAGATCGAGAATATGCAAGAAATGTTTAACAAAGACCTAGAAGAATTAAAGGACAAACAGAGATGAACAGTACAATAACTGAAATGAAAAATACACTAGAAGGAATGAATAGCAGAATAACTGAGGCAGAAGAACGGATAAGTGACCTGGAAGACAGAATGGTGGAATTCACTGCTGTGGAACAGAATAAAGAAAAAGAATGAAAAGAAATGAAGACAGCCTAAGAGACCTCTGGGACAACATTAAACACAACAACATTCGCATTATAGGGGTCCCAGAAGGAGAAGAGAGAGAGAGAAAGGACCCAAGAAGATATTTGAAGAGATTATAGCTGAAAACTTCCCTAACATGGGAAGGCAAATAGCCACCCAAGTCCAGGAAGTGCAGAGAGTCCCAGGCAGGGTAAACCCAAGGAGAAACACACCAAGACACATAGTAACCAAATTGGCAAAAATCAAAGACAAAGAAAAATTACTGAAAGCAAGAAGAGAAAAATGACAAGTAACATACAAGGGAACTCTCATAAGGTTAACAGCTGATTTCTCAGCAGAAACTCTACAAGCCAGAAGGGAGTGGCAGGATATACTTAAAGTGATGAAAGGGAAGAACCTACAACCAAGATTACTCTACCCAGCAAGGATCTCATTCAGATTTGACCGAGAAAATAAAAGCTTTACAGACAAGCAAAAGCTAAGAGAATTCAGCACCAACAAAGCAGCTCTACAACAAATGCTAAAGGAACTTCTCTAAGTCGGAAAGACAGAAGAAAAGGACCTACAAAAACAAACCCATAACAATAAGAAAATGATAATAGGAACATACATGTCAATAATTACCTTAAACGTGAATGGATTAAATGCTCCAACCAAGAGACACAGGCACGCTGAATGGATACCAAAAAAAGACCCATATATATGCTATCTACAAGAGACCCACTTCAGACCTAGGGACCCATACAGACTGAAAGAGAAGGGATGGAAAAAGACATTCCATGCAAATGGAAATCAAAAGAAAGCTGGAGTAGCAATAATCATATCAGATAAAATAGACTTTAAAGAATGTTACAAGAGACAAGGAAGGACACTACATAATGATCAAGGGATCAATCCAAGGAGAAGATATAACAATTATAAATATATATGCACCCAACATAGGAGCACCTCAATACATAAGGCAAATGCTAACAGCTCTAAAAGAGGAAATCAACAGTAACACAATAGTGGGGGACTTTAACACCTCACTTACACCAATGGACAGATCATCCAAACAGAAAATTAATAAGGAAACACAAGCTATAAATAACACAATAGACCAGATAGATTTAATTGATATTTATAGGACATTCCATCCAAAAATGGCAGATTGCACTTTCTTCTCAAACGTGCACGGAACATTCTCCAGGATACATCACATCTTGGGTCACAAATCAAGCCTCAGTAAATTTAAGAAAATTGAAATCATATCAAGCATCTTTTCTCACCACAGCACTATGAGATTAGAAATCAGTTACAGGGGAAAAAACGTAAAAAGCACAAACACATGGAGGCTAAACAATACGTTACTAAATAACCAAGAGATCACTGAAGAAATCAAAGAGGAAATTAAAAAATACCTAGAGACAAATGACAACGAAAACACGACCATCCAAAAGCTATGGATTGCAGCAAAAGCAGTTCTAAGAGGGAAGTTTATAGCAATACAAGCCTACCTCAAGAAACAAGAAACATCTCAAATAAACAATCTAACCTTACACCTAAAGGAACTAGAGAAAGAAGAACAAACAAAACCCAAAGTTAGCAGAAGGAAAGAGATCATAAAGATCAGAGCAGAAATAAATAGAAACAAAGAAAACAATAGTAAAGATCAATTAAACTAAAACCTGGTTCTTTGAGAAGATAAACAAAATTGATAAACCATTAGCCAGACTCATCAAGAAAAATAGGGAGAGGACACAAATCAATAAAATTAGAAATGAAAAAGGAGAAGTTACAACAGACACCACAGAAATACAGAGTATCCTAAGAGACTTCTACAAGCAACTCTATACCAATAAAATGGACAACCTGGAAGAAATGGACAAATTCTTAGAAAGGTATAACCTTCCAGGGCTGAACCAGGAAGAAATAGAAAATATGAACAGACCAATCACAAGTAATGAAATTGAAACTGTGATTGAAAAGCTTCCAACAAACAAAAGTCCAGGACCAGATGGCTTCACAGGTGAATTCTATCAAACATTTAGAGAAGCGCTAACACCCATCCTTCTCAAACGCTTCCAAAAAATTGCAGAGGAAGGAACACTCCCAAACTCATTCTATGAGACCACCATCACTCTGATACGAAAACCAGACAAAGATACTACAGAAAAAGAAAACTACAGGCCAATATCACTAAGGAACATAGATGCAGAAATCCTCAACAAAATACTAGCAAACAGAATCCACCAACACATTAAAAGGGTCATACACCATGATCAAGTGGGATTTATCCCAGGGATGCAAGGATTCTTCAATATATGCTAATCAATTGATGTGATACACCATATTCACAAACTGAAGAATAAAAACCACATGATCATCTCAATAGATGCGGAAAAAGCTTTTGATAAAACTGAACACTTATTTATGATAAAAACTCTTCAGAAAGTGGGCATAGAGGGAACCTACCTGAACATAATAAAGGCCATATATGACAAACCCACAGCAAGCATCATTCTCAATGGTGAAAAACTTAAAGCATTTCCTCTAAGATCTGGAACAAGACAAGGATGTCCACTCTCACCACTATTATTCAACATAGTTTTGGAAGTCCTAGCCACGACAATCAGAGAAGAAAAAGAAATAAAAGGAATACAAATTGGAAAAGAAGAAGTAAAACGGTCATTATTTGCAGATGACATGATGCTATACATAGAGAATCCTAAAGATGCCACCAGAAAAGTATTAGAGCTAATCAATCAATTTGGTAAAGTTGCAGGATACAAAATTAATGCACAGAAATCTCTTGCATTCCTCTACACTAGTGATAAAAAATCTGAAAGAGAAATTAAGGAAACACTCCCATTTACCACTGCAACAAAAAGAATAAAATACCTAGGAATAAACCTACCTAGGGAGACAAAAGAGCTGTATGCAGAAAACTATAAGACACTGATGAAAGAAATTAAAGATGATACAAACAGATGGAGAGATATACCATGTTCTTGGATTGGAAGAATCAATATTGTGAAAATAACTATACTACCTAAAGCAATCTACAGATTCAATGCAATCCCTATCAAATTACCAATGGCATTTTTTACAGAACTGGAACAGAAAATCTTAAAATTTGTATGGAGACACAAAAGACCCCGAAGAGCCAAAGCAGTCTTGAGGGAAAAAAACAGAGCTGGAGGAATCAGACTCCCTGACTTCAAAGCTAACAGTAATCAAGACAGTATGGTACTGGCACAAAAACAGAAATATATTTCAATGGAACAGGATAGAAAGCCCAGAGGTAAACCTACGCACCTGTGGTCAACTAATCTATGACAAAGGAGACAAGGATATACAGTGGGGAAAAGACAGTCTTTTCAATAAGTGGTGCTGGGAAAACTGGACAGCTACATGTAGAAGAATGACATTAGAACACTCCCTAACACCATACACAAAAATAAACTCAAAATGGATTAGAGATGTAAATGTTAAGACCGGACACTATAAAACTCTTAGAGGAAAACATAGGAAGAACACTCTTTGACATAAATCACAGCAAGATCTTTTTTGATCCACCTCCTAGAGTAATGGAAATAAAAACAAAAACAAATGGGACCTAATGAAACTTAAAAGCTTTTGCACAGCAAAGGAAACCGTAAACAAGATGAAAAGGCAACCCTCAGAATGGGAGAAAATATTTGCAAACGAATCAACAGACAAAGGATTAATCTCTAAAATATATAAACAGCTCACGCAGCTCAATATTAAAAAAACAACCCAATCCAAAAATGGGCAGAAGACCTAAATAGACATTTCTCCAAAGAAGACATACAGATGGCCAAGAAGCACATGAAAAGCTGCTTAACATCACTAATTATTAGAGAAATGCAAATCAAAACTACAGTGAGGTATCACCTCACACCAGCTAGAATGGGCATCATCAGAAAATCTACAAAAAACTGATGCTGGAGAGGGTGTGGAGAAAAGGGAACCCTCTTGCACTGTTGGTGAGAATGTAAATTGATACAGCCACTATGGAGAACAGTATGGAGGTTCCTTAAAAAACTAAAAATAGAATTACCGTATGATCTAGCAATCCCACTACTGGGCATATACCCAGAGAAAACCATAACAAAGAGAGTCATGTACCACAATGTTCATTGTGGCACTATTTACAATAGCCAGGTCATGGAAGCAACCTAAATGCCCATTGACAGAGGAATGGATAAAGAAAATGTGGTATATATACAGAATGGAATATTACTCAGCCATAGAAAGGAACAAAATTGGGTCAATTGTAGAGACGTGGATGGATCTAGAGACTGTCATACAGAGTAAAGTAAGGCAGAACGAGAAAAACAAATATTGTATATTAACGCATATATGTGGAACCTAGAAAATGGTACAGATGAACTGGTTTGCAGGGCAGAAATGGAGACCCCGATGTAGAGAACAAATGTATGGACACCAAGGGGGGAAAGTGGTGGGGGGCGGGCGGGGTGGTGGTGGTGGGATGAATTGGGAGATTGGGATTGACATATATACACTAATATGTATAAAATGTATAACTAATAAGAACCTGCTGTATAAAAAAAGATCACATGGATAATTTTGTCTGATTTTCAGAGTTCAGTCAAGAAATTTCAGGTTTATATACATATATTTATTACTAGCTGAACATCCAAGAATGACCTGCATATAATTGCAAGGTAACAATATTATAATTCCATTAGAAACAGTGGTCCTTATTACATGCTAACTTGTGTTTATCATGAAACTCTGTCACCTGATGCATATGCAGTTAACCTACTTATTACTGCAGAAAACATCCACATAATTTTTAATCTGATCTTCAAAGGCTTTCTGTGAGAGAAAATAATTTTTCCCAGTAAGATATATTATTGGAAACACAACTGTATGTAGCCAATTTGCTACATCATCTGATTTATTTTAATTAGAGGTTAGCTGCTGAATGTGATTACAGTTCTAATTATTACAATACCAGTCATCTGCATTTCCATTAGCATTCCACTTGATAGTTAGCAATAAGCAGACATAAAATATTAGGACTTTTAAGAGAAGGGATTACCAATTAGTACAATTCTCCACTGGCACAAGATAATTATTAATTATGATCATCATGGTAATTTTTCACCAAGCTAAATTTCACTGGGCTACCTGTGTGCAGATTCTCTCTGCACTGTATTCTAACATCAGCAGCGTCCTTATCTGCTCTGGAAATCCTGAAGCGATATTTGTATTAAATATACAGTTGACTGCACACCAAATGGAAAGACAGCTGTGAAGGCATAGAGTGGATCTCCATTTCATTAAAGGATCCCTTATCTCTGTAGGGCATTGCAAGGGGAGTCTGTAAAAACATATACCTAGGAAAGGTACTCTATTCACATATATATGTTTTCTGATTACACAGGGTAAAATTAAACCAAAACTAGCCCTCTCAGTGACACCTCTCTCATTCTCCTCCTGAAACTGCCATTCGTATCCACACCAACACTATTTATTGTAAAGAGAGGAAAGCAAACAAATGCAATTTGAAGATTGTTGATCACTGAAGGACAATTAATATACAGATAAGGTAGAAAAATATCTACAGGCATTATGGTACCAAAGTATAAGGTCATTGTTTAGCAATATGTACATTCTTCTACATAAATGCTTTTTTTTTTTTTTTTTTCTTTGCGGTACGCGGGCCTCTCACAGTTGTGGCCTCTCCCGTTGCGGAGCACAGGCTCCAGACGCACAGGCTCAGCGGCCGTGGCTCACGGGCCCAGCCGCTCCACGGCATGTGGGATCTTCCCGGACCGGGGCACGAACCTGTGTTCCCTGCATCAGCAGGCAGACTCTCAACCACTGCGCCACCAGGGAAGCCCTACATAAATGCTTTTATATAAAGCCACCATATTCTGCTCCAGGTTTTCTATTCAAAGTGAAAGAAGTTTGAGAAAGTTCAAAGAAAATGAATACCACATGGGACTTAGGAAGGAAGACAATTTGCTGGTGTAGATGGCCTGGGATTTAGTTAATAGCCAATACTAGTCTTGACTGAGAACTCAGGTGGTTACTTTCTTAAGGCAAGTCACTGAACTTCTCAAAGCCTCAGGTTCTTTATTTACACCTGGGGACGATATCTCTTCTGCCTTACTTGGGAGGCTGTTAGTAGAGTTAAATGAAATTGTATATGAAATAATATTTATGTTACAAAGTATTATACAAATATAAGGCAACTTTAAAGAATTCAAAGGAACCACATTTAACTAGACTTTCTTTTTTTAAAAATTTTTTGTATTTCACCAAGTTTGTGTTTTTATTCAGCAGACAGAGGGAAAAGGCTGGAACTGACAAAAATGGGATTTAAATAATAGAGTTTCTTCAATCTCTGGATGGGGAAATGTTGCAATAAATTATAAAGCAAGGTTTCACTCCCCCATTTTTTGGTATATTTAAAAGGAAAAGGCAGCCAGCTGATGTTCTGGAAATGAAGAGTAGATTGGCCACCCTACACCAAGGCACAGGAGAAAGAGCAGAACAACTTCTGAGAATCCCTTTCCGACACAAAATGATGTGCATGTGCCATCAGGATGCACTTCCTTGCTGTGATTGCCTCCATAGTGGCTGCACCAACCAATGTCTTGCTGATTCTAAATGTGAGAAAAATAAATTCCAAATGACTTTTTTTCATTGCTGTTCATGTTTGCTGCCAGTGTTTGCCTCCATCCTTGAAAACATGAGCAAAGACTTGTCTTTTGGAAAGACTCTATTTTTCATGTTTAAATAGCTGCTGCCCTAAAGGGGATTGAGAAGAGGTAGGGGATGGCCAGGATGCAATCCAGGAAGGGACACATTTGCTCAACAAAGAAAAAAATGTTTAGAATAAAAAGAAAGCAACTTGTAACTTGTAATTTGTTATTGCTTACTTATATTTCGTGAGTTGGATTTCTGAAATACGTGTCAGGAAGAAAATGCTATAGTATATGAAATTTTTGCCCTATGAACTGATTGTTTTTAGCAGCTTTTATGAGCATAATAACTGATTTTAGCAGCTAATTTACCTAAAATCATTTTATTCCAAAACCTGAAAGCCCCCAAATCAAAGGGTTCTCTTTGTCTAAAAAGTTAAATCAAAATAAATGTTCTAGTTAGTTTTAAGAGGAAAAATTAGGGTTTCTTAGTGCTCAAATATTTAGTAAGCTCTCAAGGAGGTATAGGGGGAAGCAATGTGCCTGTCATAGGAGAGGAAAAAAAAAATCAGGATTTTTAAATTGTACCTCTTGACACCAATAAATAACAAGAGAGAGCTAGTACCATTTTTTAACATGCGTACTTACAATACAATAAGCAAATCTGACTCATCTGCCAGCCTGATTGCTTTGTTTAGAATTCCACTGTCAGAGGTATGGTGGGAGGTGAGGGGATTTATGTAAATTAGGCTCCTCCAAGCTGGAAGAAAGTTGGATTATTTTTTTAAAAAAAGAAAAAAACTTTTCCAAGTTTAGAAAAGTGATTTTGTTCCCACATCAGTTCTGAATAAGTGACTTAAAGTTCTCAGAATCAGGTTAAAAATATGATCTAGAAATCATGGCTATGAATTTTCACAGATTTTTCAAAGCTTTGAAGGCAACTGTGATTTATACTTTGCTGCTTTCCTGTATTACTATGTGTGCAGGAAGTGGGGTGGAAGGGAGTGGATTTTTGGATGAGATATTTAGTTCCTGGTTTCGATATGGGATGACTGTAATCAATCAGACTAGTCTAAGAAATAGCTGTTTGTCTGAAGGTTTATAAGGTGATGGCTACTCCAATGTGTTTATATTCAATCAGAATTCATAGGAAGGCGCAATATAAATCTCTGACCCCTGGAAACTTGTGTCTAGTACCCTAACATAGTGGGCACTTTGGGGTTTGTTTTAGAGGGTAGCAAGGGGTGTAGTCTGATTCTTTACCCTCTGATTCCTTACCCTGATTCTTTTACACTCCAGTGATCTGTGCTGGAATGCTGAATTCAAGTCGGGTGCTCTATAACAATTTTGCAGAGAGGGCAATGTCGCACAATTGACCAAAAATAGGAAGGTATAAGTTCGAATCCACACCAATAGTTGGGGAATGGAAAACATGCTCTTCTAGGCAGAATTTTGGTTTTTAGGGTGACTGGGGGGATGGTGGTCCATTCATGCACGGCTGGAGTCTTCCCTTCCCAACTCCCATCCAATCCCCAACTAGTCTTGAGCTGCGCAGCTGCTGGGGCCTGAGAGTTTTGTGAGAACGCTTCAGCACTCACAGTGAGGGAGGGAGAGGGCGGGCAAGGGAGGTGACTGGGCCTGAGGAATTCCATTCCTTTCTGGAATAGCAGTCAGCCTAGACGCTAGCAACAGAGCTCTGGGAATGTGGTTTTCAAAATACATGGAGTACAAGCTTCTGTCCCCTTGTGGCTCCAGGAATACCTGCTGATGCCTCTCATCCTGTAGAAGTTCAGGGACAGGGAGTTCCTCATCTCTCTCTGTCTGAGGAAGAATGTATCAGTCTTTGCCCCTAAGGAGACCAAGAATCAGACAGGTTTGCAGTCTCCATGACTTACCAGCTGGTACTTTATGGGTCTCCAGGGAGGTAAACATCTCCTGGCACTCACACACTTGCCACTACTTAAAATACTAACAGCCCACGGGCTTCCCTGGTGGCGTAGTGGTTGAAAGTCCACCTGCCAATGCAGGGGACACAGGTTCGTGCCCCGGTCCGGGAGGATCCCACATGCCGCGGAGCGGCTGGACCCGTGAGGCTGGGCCCGTGAGCCATGGCCGCTAAGCCTGCGCGTCCGGAGCCTGTGCTCCGCAACGGGAGAGGCCACAACAGTGAGAGGCCCGCGTACAGCAAAAAAAAAAAAAAACTAAAAAAAAAACTAACAGCCCAAGTGAATTTATATAATAATAAAATACCAAATCATTAAACATTTTCTTTACTGTTTTAACATGGCTTATTATTTTTCAAATGAGGGAATGGAATTCAGCCTGGCTAAGCACAGAATGCCCTGTCTAGATGGCTAATCGAACATTGGTTAACATTTTTATCTGGAGCTCTACATGAGTTAGCTTTGAGCAGAAAATTGGAGGAGGTGGAGAGTTAAGACAAATACACCTTCCCAGAAGAATGTTAAGGTGGGGACAATAATTGTTTACCTGGCTACAAAAGATTGATGTGTCACTGGTGCCATGATTGTGGAGGTGAGGACAAAAATGAAATTCATTTTGAAATGGAAAACGTATCTGTAATTAAATGAACTAAAAAGCACCTTCAACCAACTTAAACAGTGCCCCAGCGATTATTCTGTATAATTATTTAAATCATTGTATGTTTTCTCTAATTTTTGAATAGTACTGGGATTAAGTACAGGTTCTACAATTTACAGCTTTGCGTTTGCTCGTTAGTTTTAATAAACCTAAATATATTTAGAGCAAAATTTTAAAAAAAGACTTTAAGCCAATTATGAAAATTATAAAACAGATTTCTTCCCAATCATTTTTACTTGTTTCATGAGCGTGAAACATCATTTGATGAACATTTTAAAAGTATTAAGCAACATTATTCAACAGCTTTGAAAAGATTTCAAGAAGCAATGTTTATGAGTCAGAGTGTTTCAAAAATCTCTGCTCTATAAAGGTTCAAGTTAGGCTTATTTGAAGTAAACGTGACTCAAAAGATACCCCATTCTTATTCTTGTCATCTTCCAATTTATTCACTAAAACTGTCATGTTAGTCACTAAATCTCAAAACATGTCCTTTCCAAAGAATCCTCCCAGGAGCAGGTGTGGCCCTGAAGTATGTTATGCCTTAGGAGTGCGGTCTGCTTTTAATGATGATAAAGAATTGCCACAAAAATGAATGATCAATTATGTGGAACATCCTAGTACCAGTCTATGAGAAAAGTACTTTCTATCCTTTTTATTCATTATCAGAGACCTTATTAGAGACAATGAATAATATTACAATAGACTTATGCAATAAATTGAAAGTTTGAGGGAGATAATGATCAGGTATAAGAAAAAAAAATTTTTTTTTAAGCTATTTGGTCCATTGTGTTTCCCATTATGTGTAAGTTGCCAGAATGCCCCAAATAAGATTTAATTCTCCCTTTTGAACAGTATATGAGTTAATATTTTTAATATGCCTATCTTCCCATCTCTCTCCAGATTTTCAATATTTTGGTAATCTGTTCCACTTTTAATGATATTTCTATAAATGTATCATTTATTATAATCATCATATCACTTTTGATAACAGACTGTGTGTAAACTGTAAATAACCTGTATAGCAAAGTCGCCATGTACTTTATGAAATTCATGCTGATGAGAAGAACACTAAAGAAGTAAATTTATGTGTTATTTTTCTTTTTTCTTTTTGTAATTTAAATGCTCTGTGCAAAGATTATTGACATACAAGCTCCCAAATTTTATGACAACAAAACACTAATTATATAGAAATTAATAGATAACTTTCATATTAAGCCTATGATAAAGCAGTTCAGAATGATGGATGAAAGAATGAAAGGTCTTCACTTTTGGGATAAATACCTTGGCCTAGCAATAATAGGTAAAATAGCCTTTAAGCTACGGAGAAAATTCCAACCAGACTAGATTTCAGGAACTAGAGTTAGAGTCATCAGTAGACCATTGCCTATCTAAAAATGCCTTTTGAAAACATGTGAAATCCTTATATTATCATAATATATTTTGCATGTACCATCGTTAATGTCCTATTGGTAAATACTCTAACTTTGCAAAATACCACCTTTTTTCTCGACTTTGTATCTTATCGATTTTATTCATCCAAATGCATGCTCGAAGACTTGTAAATCTATTGGCAACACACAACAAGAAGAAACAAACAGCAGACGCCTAAGTTCATCTGGAGGTGAGTAAACTATAAAACTGGAAAATGAATGACTTGTGTGAGAAAGATGTCGCTTCCTAGAGGTATGGGCGTGTCTCTGTGGGAGATGCTCTGAAGCGGGGCAGCCTCCTCCCCTTTGTGCATCTCAGAGAGCTCAGGGAGGTCACCGAGCCAGGCCCTGATGGGAGGACTGTTCAGTCTTTCCCTTCACAACTACTTAACCAGTTCGTATCTGAGCTCTAGTATCATTATTGAAACTTGACCTCAGACAAATATTAAACTAATACACTTCAGCTCCCCGCAATTATTTAAATCATATCACTTTTATTGTTGCAATGTGGGAAGGAAAAATTCACTGACAGAAATTCTCATCTCTTCCTCCTACAGATGTGGCCAAAAATATTGCGGATCTTCACTGCTGACACATTCCTCAGCTTTACTGCCTAGACTAATGTTTCTCAACCTTTAATTTGCATGTGAATTGCCTGGATCTTGTTCTGATGGAGATTTTCATTGGGGATGTCTGGGTGGGGCCTGGGGTTCTGCATTTCTAGCAAGCTCCTAGGTAATGCCGATGATGCTGTGGACAATCTAGCAATTGTCTAGATTATAGTCCATTATAAGTGTTGCCAGTGGTCACTTTGAGATTTTCAATATAAATTATTTTGGAGCGGGTCTAAGGCTTACAGTAAATTTAATTCCATGTGATAATGTAATGATATTAAAATATAAAACATGACTAGTGGTGGAAGTACTTCAATTATACTAGAACTTGGCTTCCCTGGTGGCGCAGTGGTTAAGAATCTGCCTGCCAGTGCAGGGGACACGGGTTTGAGCCCTGGTCCGGGAAGATCCCACATGCCACGGAGCAACTAAGACCGTGCGCCACAACTACTGAGCCTGCACTCTAGAGCCCGTGAACGACAACTACTGAAGCCCATGCACCTAGACCCTGTGCTCAGCAACAAAGAGAAGCCACCACAATGAGAAGCCCGCGCATTGCAACAAAGAGTAGCCCCCGCTCACCGCAACTAGAGAAAGCCCGCCCACAGCAACGAAGAGCCTACGCAGCCAAAAATAAACAAACAAACAAATAAATCTATTTAAAAAAACAAAAGTGTTTAAAATTATACTAGAACTCACCTGTGATGTGAGAAGCCTGTACAAGAATGAATAAACTTCAAAATAAGTTAAATCTATCACACTGTCCCCGTGTGCTATAGATATAAAAATAAATAATTTGTCTTCCCCCCATCAAATTTTAGCTCCTGGCTCACTGTCAGTCTCCCCAAAATACCTTTGACAGAAGTCCTGCTGATTTTCCTAATTCACCTAAAGGTGAATTCCAGCTCCTTGACTTCTCCAAGGATTCTCTCTTCCATTCTACCTCAGCCTCATCCCTCCATAATGTTTCAGTCATCTCATTCTCTCACCATCATCTCCTGTTTTCCACTCAACCACACTAGTCCATTGACTCCCAAAATCCTGCAGTCTAGGAGAACCTGCCCTGCATTTTCCTATCCCTCACATTTTCTTGATCTCAGTTCTCTCTTTATCAGGTTTAATTCAATGTTTTATCATATAATCATCCCCTTGATCCTCACTCATTCATTACAGCAGCTTGGCAGAACCACAGTGTTGCTTATGGAAGGCTGAGTAAGGGTCCCCAAAGATAACCAAGTTCTAATTCCAGGAGTCTGTAAATGTCACAGATTATTAGTGTCATATAAAAACCTTCATTGTTTTTCATTGTGTGTGTGTCTTGGTGGTTAGAAATGGTAGGCAGTACTTAGAAGGGAAAGCATGTAGCATACATAGCACCTTGGATATTCCCTCTTTTCCCTCTACATTTTTATAGTGAAAAATTTCAAAACTACAGAAAAGTTGACAGAATAGTACAATCAGCAGTCCCTTTCCCTTATGTAGGTTCATCAACTGTTAATATTTTGCTACATTTGCTTATGTATACATTTATCTCTATATACACATCTGTCTCTCTGGATGTTTTGTTCCCTGAACCATAGTAAAGTCATGTTAAACATAACATTTCATGCCTACATATTTCAAAATATGTCTGCTAGGAATAAAGACATTAACCACAATACTATTTTCATACACAAAAATTACTGATTCAGTAATATTATCCAATATACAGCCTTGCATAACTTCCATTTGCCTGAAGAAAAATGTCACTTATAGCTACTTATTTCTAATCTAGGAATGAATCCATTTTACCCATTGCATTGATTATTATTTGCCTTTAGTCAGTTTTAATCTGGAACACCATTCACCCCACCATTTTTATTTATTTGTTTTTTATGTCATTAACTAAAAGAGTCCAAGTAAGTTGCATCGTGAAGTGTCCCACATGTTGTATTTGTTTCTTCATGTTTAGATTCATGTAAATGCTTTTGGTGAGAACACTCTTCAGGTTCCATATGTACTTCTTGCTGCTTCACAACAGAGACATGATTTCAAGTTGTCCCATTATTGGTGTTGCTAAGCTTTATCACTTGATTAAGGTGGTGATGGCCACATCTCTTTATTGTAATGGTACATGTTTACCTTTGTAATTAATAAATAGTCTTTATTTATTTAATTTATTTATTTTTGGCTGCATTGGGTCTTCGTTGCTGTGCATGGGCTTTCTCTAGTTGTGGCGAGCAGAGGCTACTCTTCATTTCGGTGCGCAGGCTTCTCATTGTCATGGCTTCTCTTGTTGTGGAGAGCGGGCTCTAGGCACACGGGCTTCAGTAGCTGTGGCTCGTGGGCTCTAGAGCACAGCCTTAGTAGTTGTGGCGCTCAGGCTTAGCTGCTTCACGGCATGTGGGATCTTCCCATACCAGGGCTCGAACCCATGTCGCCTGCATTGGCAGGGGGATTCTTAACTGCTGCGCCATGAGGGAAGCCCCATAAATAATCTTTGAGATGAGAGTATCCTTGCAAAAATTGCTTCTGGAAAACCCTTTTCTCTATGCTATTAAAAGCAACTCTAAAATCCTGCAGTCTATAAAATAGTATAATGGTTATGTGAGTTGAGGAATGGGGACATTTCCTAATGTTGTATGTACCATTTGTGTCCTGAGTTGTTTGACCATTTTATTATTTTAAGAATCTTTATGTCCTAGCCAATCTTGTGGGAATCCAGTGTCTGGGAATACAATTAGGGAAATCGAAGAGGCAAGACATGATGGTATCCCCCTGACTCTCAGAGACATCTGTGCTAGACCTCTTGAGCTTAGAATAAAACTATAACTCATCCATGCCCCTGTCATCCTGGGCCAACGAGTAGCTTGTGATGAGGTGTTATAAAAAGTTGCACTTTAACCAATGCCAGCACTACCAGTGAGTTTAGTGTTCAGAAGAAAATGATTTGGTTTATCTTTTTCCATAGAGATTAGAAAAGTGGATTTTAGAAATTACTCTTTTTAGAAAATAATACAACAACATTATAGGAAGCAAAATAAATCATTTTTAATTGTATTATCTACTTGCAAAAGCACTAATGTTCTTATGTGCTCAGTGTCCTCACCATTAAGAAGGAACGTTTGGAGTCAGAAGATCTGACTGTGAGATAGTGAGCAATTTCTGTTTTTCTTTTAATTACTTTTTATTGTCCAGAAAACAGAAATAATGATGGTTATATCACAGGATTGTTATTAGAATTAAATGAGACAATTAAATGTGCTTGACAAGCAAAGCACAGTGCTTGGGTATGTGCTGGTAAGTATTCAATGAATATGTTTCACTAATATTACAGTTTGTATGATGTAAAAGTATACTCATTTTTACAAAACTGGAAAAATAGTAGAGATACAGTACTGAGGAGATCTGAACCTTTTTCTTGTTTCAAATATAGGCTTATGTTTGGTTGTCAGAGCAGTAAATTTGGCATTTTTCTTGCCTTAATTTGGCTTATTAAAGAGATAATGATTATTTTGAGACTGAATTTCAGAACGAACCTCCATTATAATGTTTCTAATTTACACATGGCCACACGTATCATTCTATGTTCTCATCTTTACAGTGAGATTACCAATGGCTGTTGTTTTTATACCTGTGGAAATATCAAGAGGGCTAATTCTGTTTTAGAAAAAAGTAACCTGTTAAGAGTTCCTAATTTTCTAAACAAATAGGAAAATGATATTTATTTCTTAGAGCATGCAAGAAGGAATCCAAACAAAGTTGGACTGTACAGTTTAATATCTGTGTTCAGAAGAGATTGGTATTTTGGATGCTCTAAATAATGACTAGCTTTCCAAGCAAAACAGTGTTTAGAGACTTTTGACAGTTTCAGAAATTTGTATTCTAAATGACTCGTAGTAAAAATATGAATGCAGGGTGTAGTTTATCTGAGTTGGTCTTTTGGAAGTGATTGCATGCTATGCAGATGAGGGAAAAGATACAGGCAGAGGCCTGTGGGGCAGTGTTGCTGCAGCTGTGGATTTAGAGATAAGGGAAACGGGTCTTTCTTCCACTGGACTCACAGGACTGGGTGGAACAAAGAAACAATTTTTTTTACCTCCACATCCCGTTCCATGCTCTCCTTTTCTGACCCATGCTTAAGGATATCAATGCTTAAGCATATTAAGATACAGACATCAAGACTGACATCTCAGCATCGTTATCTCCAGCAGTAGGCAGAAACCAGATGACATCAGTGGGGTAGCGACACGCAGAGCAAGCTCAGCCTATCTCCTGATGTCATCAGAAAGTGTCAGAACTCTGTTGTAGTTATTTATTGAAGTAGGTATATTAGGGAAGAAGCATATGAGTTACTCCTCCTATTATCTTGTGAGTCAATTGCTTGTGAAGGCATTGATGGTGTAATCTACATGTGTACCTGAATGATGCCGAGAAGGCTATTGGTCTGAGAGCTCCAGAAACATCCTCTGACTGCTACTGAGATATCCAAATGATTATGGGTGGCATCTTAACATGATTGATAAGGATAATGATTTTTTTTCGATCAGTGTTTTCCTATCACACATACGTGGGATTAATGGAGGAAATTTCATTTGGAGGAAGTGATAGGACTTCAGATTTTATAGCAATCAGGATTGTTATTGTGAATATCTTGGGATATATAGAAATGTGTATGATAATCATATTCAGAGGTAGTTGAGAAATTGTTGAAGGCAGTGATATAATGACCCCAAAGTGAGGAGTAACGTGGAGATTTTGGGTCTACCTTTGGAAATCTGGTTTTGTTAGTGTTGGGTGATTTGGGGCCTTGCTTTATACAGAAAATTCCCAGGAGGCCAACTAGTAAAATCTGTGACATTATATCACGTAGCTTTTGCTGGATAACAGATCACCCCAAAACTTAAATGCTTAAGGCAACAGTATCCAATTATTTGGCTCATGATTTGTGGGTCAGCAATTTGGACTGGGCTCTACTGGGCGATTCTTCTGCTTTTGGGACTGGGGCTCTCTCATTATATCTATGGTCAGCTGCTGGCTTAGCTGAGGCTGGCTGCCTGGGATGGCCTTTAGCTGTGACAGTTAACTTCTCTACACGGTTTCCCATCCTCTAGCAGAGTCACTCAGATTTGTTCACAAGGCATGTGGGCAGGTGTCCAGGAGAAGAACAGAAATGTGCAAGGCATCTTAAGGCCTGGCCTCAGAACTGGCACAACTGTACTTCTGCCATGTGTTTTTCATCAAAGAAGATCACAAGGTCAGCCCAGATTCAAGGGGTGTGAAACTAGACTCCACCTCAAGCCACATTGTAAAGATCATGACATAGGGAAGGCATTATTGTGCCTATTCCCGTGAATAGCCTACCAAAGGCTCCTTCAGGTGACTGAAGTTTAGTTTGGTTGGGGATACCTGGGCTCTTTCCAGGTGTATTAAAAAGGCTACACCCCTTTAGCTAACTTTCTTCCAGTGATCTTCCAGGAATGAGGAAATACCAATGGTCCAACATTGATCTCTTACAAATACCAAAAATGGCTGTGGAAGCCTTGTCCTTTAAGGTAGTTTGAAACAGTTCCATGGGTTAGTTATTTGGAACAATCAAGAGTTTTAAGGTAGGTCAGGAAATTGGAAGGGTTAAAAACAGTAGTTAAATTGTAGCTGAAGGTACCTAGCGTTCTCGGCCACTGGAGGTGAGTTGGGCAAGTTGGAATATATTTAGAAGTGAATTAGGCTGGATATTGCGCTGTATGATTCTCTCTTGAATCTGTACAAAATGTTTCACGCTCATTTTTTTATATTTAATTTTGCCTGTAAGATAACTAAAATAAATAGCAGTGAAGTGTAATGTTTTGAAATAATCCCATAGTTTTCAAGTGTTCTTGAAGTAGAAAGCCACAGGGCTCTATGTGCTTTTCTCCACTGACTTAACACTTATTGTTTATGCTGCCTAGAATAGCTCTCTTTAATTGATACTTGGCTTGATATCCTTTTAAATTATTAAAGATTGGAGGCGTTCATTAAATGAGAGATGAAAAGACATGGTAGACACAGCTAATTATTAAAGGCCCAAGAAGGAACATGAAATGCATTTTATCTAAGGCTTTAGTGGATTGTAAAAGTAAATGAATGGTGTAGTGATAAACCAGTCAGAGTTAATCAATTGAACAAAACTATAGGGTAGCTATTTGAGTCTAGACTTGAAGGGTTTATAAGTAATCATAGTTAGAGACTTACAGCTGTTCCCTATTTCTTTACTTTTAGACCCTTGAGCTGCTAATTGGTCAGGAAATTGGGTCCAAGCTCATCATCCAAGCTAATGATGACTAGAGGAAGGCAGCTTATGTGTCTTTGTGGGGAAGGTCTGCATGGCTAAACATTAGCAGGTCAGAAGTCGGAATGAATTCTTTTGTGGCACATCGTGATTTAAAGGCTGTCGTGAATCATTGTGGAGGAGAAGCTCTGAGGAGGCGTGTTTTCGACTTCCTCACTTCCTGAACTTTTCACCCTCTCAGCTGCTCCTTTAACTTCCAAATCATGGGCAGTGTATTATTTTTTCCTGCTTACTAAGAGGGAACTTTGGTTGCTGACACAACCACTGCTGGCCAGTGAGATTAGTAACATGATACAGAGATTTTCACCACTTAAAAGTCACTGGTTGAACATGGCTCAGATAGGTAATGACTTAAAGTTATTCTGACCTGACAGCTGTTTAGAGGCCCATTTGAAGTGAACTATTTCTCGGTTCGCCTCCAGACAGGGGACATGTTGCTGCTGGGGATTGCAAAATGTCATCTCTTTTGGAATCTTACTGAGCAGCAAGGCTCAATGTTGAGTCATCATCACGAAGGCTAAAATAACATGTTCCCTAGAATTAGGAACATTTGGCTGGCTTTTGTGCAAAGGTTTTGAGTCCTGTGGAAAAATATCGAGTTAGTTTCTCCCCAGAGCCATTCTACTTACAAGGCTAATACCATTAACTGGTTTGAGACAGCAGGGCAACATTTAATGCGTTACTAACAATCGATGAAAGCTTCAGATAAGATGTGTTTAATGTCCCTTTCTTGGCCCTTCAACAATTAGCCACATCTACCATGCTTTCTAATCACTTATTTAATGAACACCTCTGATTGGAAATAAGTGTCTGCCATCCACTTAAGGAATGATTTAGGCGCCAGAGAAGATAGGGTTTAGAGGGTTTTAAATCATTGAGGACCCAGTCATTTCCACCTTCACAAGATTCATGTTGACAAGGCCCATAGTTCAAAGACAATAAGCAAAGCAGAATGCAGAGGGAAGTGTGAGAGTAGAATGGGATGGCAGTTAGGGAAACGGAATATGGCACATTGGTTCATAATAAAACTTTGTTTAAAAACCACATGCATTGCAAGTGATTGTGACAGGAGGACATGCTGCAACTGCAGGGTTTCAAGCTGTTGAGCGTAGCTCTTCTTCTAACTGTGTGCCTGCATCTATATCAAGGACGCTAATAATACTTTCTCTGACATAACCTTTCTTTTCACTGTTCAGTGATTGTCATTATATCCAGTGCGTGCCTATTGTGAGAGATATAATGACTTATTTCCGCTTTTACATTAAACTTTGTGCAGTGTTCGTGCGTAGGCAAAGACTTTCATCTGTGGTGTCCATTTCTTATGTCTGGTCTTTCCAAATTATAACGGTCCAATCTGTTATCATGAATCCTCTTTCGTATCTTCGTGTCTTACCTTCACAGCTAATCTGCACTTCCTTTGAAGGCGGCGCTCATTTCTTTTCTTCCCTTTTACCTCCTCAAACTGCTGAAGAATCGTGCTGAGTATGTGGTTGGCGGCTGATGAATGAATTTTTAAAGTCATTTTTGAGCTCCTTGAGTGTAACACCAAGTTGTATTACTATTATTGTTGTTTGTCACAGAGTCCAAAGTTTAAGGCAGGAGGAAGACACTATGATTCTTCTCACTCCCCACCCATCCTGTGGACACAAGGTATGATTATAGGAAGGAAGCGCATGCCGTGGCGGTTCCCAACGTGCCATATTTTGGCAGGCCAGTCTTTCTGGCGATTATGAAACTTTACAAACTGACTTGGACATTCTGCGTGCTAAGCATTGTGCAACATGAGTGCTTTAAACAGAGACTCATGGTGAAGCCAAAGGAGCAGGGAGATATAGGCCTAAATCTACAGACCACATTACTGTTCCCTAGGGAGCCAAGCAGAGGAAATGAAGCAGAATTTGTTTATCTATTTTGTCCCTTCTTTACTGAAAACCTGTGTTGCAGCAGGGATTCTGTGCTGGACTGAAATATGCAGCCTGATACACTTCGAAGCCACCCTGATCTTCTTACCCAATGTTGGTTGATGCATTTTTGTGTTTTCTATATTAACAGAATGTGCTTTCAATTTTCGTTTCCCTGGACTTCTTTTCTGTTCATCCTTCAAAACGTTTCAATACCTTTCTCTTGCTCTACTCAACAATTATTTATTTACTTGTTTGTGTTCTGATTAGGCTTTGGTTTCACCTTTATTATTGCATATATGACATTGATTTATAAATGTGTGTTTCTCTGTTTCTCCTACTAGTACAAGAACTGTTGGGATGGCAAAGATGAGGTCTGCATTTGCTATAGCATTGTCTCCTTCTCTACCCTCCTCCTTCCAGTGCCATATTATATCTATATCTATATCTATATCTATATCTATATATATATGGCTAAGTAACACCTAATACGCATTGTTAAATGGACCAAATTTGGGAGAAAAATTAGGTTTTATTTAAAAATTTCAGAGGGAATAAGGTTCAGTATCGATATCAGAATTAAAGTTTGTTTACTGTTGAAAATAATCCAGCAGTTCATGGGGATATTTAGTGTGTGTCTTGCAGATCAAACTGGCATAATATACAAAATGACTCTAAATGCAGTAGTACTCTAACAACTTCACTTGAAAATGATAGCATCAGTGTCGTCAGTTTTTAAGATGGTCGAGGAATAAAAATTATAATGCACTTGTAATTAATTAAGATGATGGTTTAGAAGCTATTCAAATGATAAATCTATCATAACATCATTTTGGAGGGTGAATAACTAAACCAATTAATATGCCTGGTAGAATGGACAAGAGATTGATATTTAGGAAAAAGGCCAAGAAATGGGGTGTTTTGATTTTGATCAAATTCACTCTTAAGTTGATAATATTATACTTTGCTAGAAGAGCAATGTGTGGAGTCGGCATGTGTGATTTCCTCAAGTCTGAGTGACACATCATTCATTAAGTGGCTTTGATATCTTAATGAGTTGCTACTCAAAGTGTGGTCTCCTGGACCATCACCATTTCTGTTACCTGGGAGCTTGTTGGAATTGCAGACTCTAGGCCTCTACCCCAGACTTTTGCAACAGCAACTCCGTTTTAGCAATAATCTCAGGTGATTCCCAAGCACATTAAAACTGAGTAGCACTTATCTTAACATACAGTAAGTCCCTTACATACGAACGAGTTCCATTCTGAGAGCACGTTTGTAAGTCCAATTTGTTCATAAGTCCATCAAATTTAGCCTAGATACCCAACTAACACAATCGGCTGTATAGTACTGTACTATAATAGGTTTATAATACTTCTCACACAAATAATACGTAAAAAACAAACACAAAAAATAAAGAAAACATTTTAAATCTTATAGTACAGTACCTTGCTAAGTACAGTAGTATAGTACAACAACTGGCATACAGGGGCTGGCATCGAGTGAACAGACAAGAAGAGTTACTGACTGGAGGAGGGAGAGGAGGTGGGAGATGGTAGAGCTGAAGGATCGTCAGTAATAGGAGACGGAGGGCAAGCTGCAGTTTCACTCATGCCTGACATTGATGGCACAGGTTCTGCTCCTTGCTGGATTCAATTCTATCTACCCTCTTGAAAAACCCATCCAGTGATGTCTGGGTAGTAGCACGTTCACATCTTTGAAAGTTTGCAACGTGAAAGTTCATATGTAGGGGACTTACTGTATGTCATTGAAAAATGCATAATGATTATGGAAGATTAAGTCCATTTGAAAAAATTATCAATCGCTATTTTCTTCCAAGAAAGGAGAAGACGTACATGTTTAACACAACAGCTTTCTTGATGCCTTTCACAGGAAGAGCAGTTTTTTAAAATCTGAAAATTAGTTTATAGCCTCTGAATTTATTGTGCAGTTGACAGAGAAGCAATGAAAAAAAAAAAAAAAAGGAATGCCAAATAGTCCAGTTCAAATAATAATTTATTTCATTCTGTCAAGAAGTGACTTTTTCAATTAAAAGTTTAAAAAATATGAATGTTTATGGAAGTTTGCTAGCATCTTTAGTTTAGGTAGTTTAGTCTGTCCAAGTAGTATTTACAGAGCAGGCACATTAGACTTTTGATATTCATAGAAAGTCCTGGTCAATCTAGTTGTACTGGACCATCTGGGAAACTGAAGGAGTTTGACACCTGAGTTTTTTTTTTTTTTTTTTGCAGTACGCGGGCCTCTCACTGTTGTGGCCTCTCCCATTGCGGAGCACAGGCTCCGGACGCGCAGGCTCAGTGGCCATAGCTCACGGGCCCATCCTCTCCGCGGCATGTGGGATCTTCCCGGACTGGGGCACGAACCCATATCCCCTGCATCGGCAGGCGGACTCTCAACCACTGCGCCACCAGGGAAGCCCAACACCTGGGTATTTTTGACTCGGAATATTGGAATCTGAGTGAATGCTCCATAGTTACCTCATGCTTTTCTTCAGTTGTCATAACTGTTTGATTCAGATTTTATTTGAATCCTGGGTGGAAGTATCCAAGTAGTTTCCTAGAAACAAACTATGTCAGGCATAATAAAAACCAAAGAATGGACTCAATGAAGGACCTGGTATGGTCTCCCTTTTTCCTTTTTCTCTTTCATTTTGCAATTAAAAGAAAGACTGGGATTCCTGTTTGTTGGAGAAACTACCCATGCAGTTAGTTTGTCCTCATTGTGAAGTGGGGAGTGATATTAGGCAGTATGATTCTAGGGCCTGTTAATGAAGGTTAATACCAACTGCTCAGGCCAAATATAAAGATATTTGGCTTTAGAATTTTCAAAGAATCAGACCCATGCTGGTAAGCCTGCTCTATTCTGATTGTTGTAAAACGACTTCCATTCCCTGCTGGTGGCTCCAACAGCTTTCTCTGGGAAGCCCTCCCTATACATAGTTGTTTTTTCCCCCCTCCATCCTCTCTAAGTCAATCAAACACGTGAAACTCCTGAGGTTCACCCCCCTACTAATGTCCACATCCAGCCCCATTTAATTGCAATAATGGGGATTTACATTCCAGCTCTTCTGAGGGATGGTTTTATCTGCTGGGAAGCAGAGACCCTTTCATGTGGCAGCAAAATGTAAATACCTCACTATGCCCTATTCCTTCCCCTTTCCTCCCAGGACCTGGAACATAAGATCAGATCAACTCAAATATCTTAGAAATAGTGCTTTCTACTGGCAGTTATTATTTTGTTCATTTTTTTAAGTGACCTTAATTTTTTTCCCTTCCCCCTTTTTGCACTAACAGCCTGAGGCATAGAGAAATACAAACCCATCCCAACACACATCCGGCCATTTGCTTGCCACGCCTTATGTTTGTATGTTTGACTGTTTGGATATTAATTAAGAGATGTTGATTTCAAAGTGCTTTTTTTCTCAGTTTCTCAAATATTTAAACAATTTTTACACATTAAAAATTTTTTTTCTTTCTCTTTGTTTGTAATAAGATTAATTATGTGAGGTGCACCGCTGCTTATCCCCATGAAAGAAAATCTAAAACGAGGGATTTCAGCTTCAAGAAGGCTATTTTGTCCTGTTTCCGATGTTCTAAAGGGATTAATTTACCATATCGTATAGCCCTGGAAGACTGTGATAATTGAAAACATCCATATTCATTGCATGTTCAAAGGGATCTGTCTGACTTTGTAATGTAAAAAGTGCATTTTTAACCTGAACGGGGACCTGCATCTGCTATTGCTTAATCCTATTAGTCCAACAGTTCCAAAGCTTTAGTGTATAATCATTAGCTCGTGTTAATCCTGAGACATGCCTCCAGCTTCAGCCTGTCAGAAGGAATCCCTGCAGGGAAAATGTGGAGGTGCTGATAGCACAACACCAACTAATCTTATCTTAAATGCTAGCAGCAGCCTCCATCTGTGATAGTCAGGGAATTAAAAACAAATTTTTTATGGGTGTTGGATAGCAGGGTGTTCCTCATGTCCCCTCCCCACCTCTCTCTCTGTCTCTGTCTCTCTCTCTCTCCCCCCACCACTGTCCCTCTCTCCCCCTCTCCACCTTTCCCTCTCTTCTTCTCTCCCTCTCTCCCCCTCTCTGTTAGTGCTTCTCCCTTGCCCTACTTTCCTTAGACTCTTTGTTAGGGTGATGCTGCTGATGACAGAACAAGGATGAATGGAAAGAGAGTGGTGAAAGAAACATTTAAGATACTGTTTCAGCAGTGGAAGCGCCTTGCTAAGTTACTTAGGGTACTTGCCAAGTCTTGTATCATTTGTATTCCTTGACATCAGAAAGCCCAGCCAATCCTGTGTTTTCTGCTGTCCTGGATTATAATGTAAGATGACAAAATGTGTTTTACAGTCGTTACCCCCTCCCATGGCATGGCCTCTTGAGAGTCTGAGATCTGGGTCTCCAGGTGCTCACAGAAGCTTGCCTGAGTAGAGAAGTAAATTGCCATACTGGTAATGCAACACCAAACCTAGCCGGTGAGGATTTTATAGGTGGGGAAGAAGGTGGCCGTGGGGAGTTGGGAGCTGGTGACAGTATGAGTTTGGTATTGCTGTAAGAGATGTATAAAAATGTACCTGAGTAGAGTTGAAAGTTATATATTTCAGATCAGACCAGAATGTGAGTAAAGAAGACGTTCACTTTAGGGGCTTCCCTGGTGGCGCAGTGGTTGAGAGTCCGCCTGCCCATGCAGGAGACGCGGGTTCATGCCCCGGTCCGGGAAGATCCCACATGCCGCGGAGCAGCTGGGCCCGTGAGCCATGGCCGCTGAGCCTGCGCGTCCGGAGCCTGTGCTCCGCAACGGGAGAGGCCACAACAGTGAGAGGCCCGCGTACCGCAAAAAAAAAAAAAAAAAAGACATTCACTTTGGAAGTGGAGATTTTTAGAGAGTGAAAGAGAATATTTAGTCATTTATGTAATAAACATTACTTTAGCAATTACTATGTACCTACCAGTGGAACTCCAATGCTGAATGTGGTCCCTGCTCTCATAGAACTTAGAGGTGGTCTAGGAATTGTTAGTAAACCAGTGAACAAAATAAAACTAGGTGTGTAAATAAATGATTACAATCTGTGATAAATGCTAAAATGCTCATATTCTGATATCTGCCTGGATGTTATAAATTCAGCTTGGTCATCAGTAAAATGCCTCCAAAGGAGCATGTTGGGAGTTCTGTGGTCTTCCTTTTCATAGAATTTATTAAAGTTTAATTACTTACCTCTTCAGGAGTCTGGAAATAGGCAGGGGCTTACACTTCTCATCTACCCATCTAAGTTTACCCAGTATTAATTAAAATTTAGAGGCATTTCTAAATTCAGGTATTTTTGCAATGGTATGAATCTTGGCATAGGATGCAATTGATACTTAATGTAATTTTACTTATGCTGGTATTTCCCATTGTGTGATGGTTCTTATACTATTGGTGGTACACAAGATGAACAACCATTTAATTTTAATATTTATGTATCTCCTATTAGAAACACCTTCAATTTATGACAGCAATTTGAAGTTTTCTTCTGAAATCCATTTAACTAAAAAAAGTGAATTGTCTTAAAAATATAAACGAGTTATAAGTAGTATAGAGATTGTGAATATATGGCAAAATTCTTGAATATGGTGCTTGGATAACTTAGTGTTTGAACGACTATCCTACAAAACTACTGTTGTTGATAACGCAGTAAGGATTGGTAACTCTTCAGCCATAAGTCTGTAGGAGAGTAGTTGCCCCTGCTGCAGGAACATACAGCTGCCTTGGTTGAGGAACTGGTTCATTAGGTTGGTGTTCATTTGGTTAGGGTTACCAGTTGTGAGCTGTGTTACAAGTAAGTTGCCTGAACAAGATGGAAGGTGGTAAAAAACAGAGCAGATTCTTGGATGTGTAAATTGAAGGGTAACTGAGAAATAAACATTACTTTCATTTTGGTCAATTTTGATCCATTTATTTATTATTTTTAGTTTACAATAGCAAAATACAACTATATATTAAACACTTTTTTATTATAGTTTCTGAAGGGAAAAAGTGATTTTATCTAGCTCCTAAATACCTCCTTTCCATTCATTGATATTATTGCTTTAAGGACAACTGTAAACTTGCTATACAGAATGTCTTCGAAGAAAACCATTATAGCATTTGTTTCTTTATCTCCAAGAACATGTCAGAAAAATCACCTGCAATTAAATTTCAGGTGTTATCTGGACAAGAGTCACCAAATTACTAATCTTAATTTTTTACTTTTCATTTCCTCATGGATCATTACTTTCCTACTCCACTGAAAGAGGATCCCTAGAGTCTATGAAATTAAAAATCTGGAATTAGATTTATGCAGATGATCAGATAGTATGCCACTCAGTCATCTAATACTTATTCAGCATGGCGCCTGCCAGTGCCTTACTAGAAACCAGGGGAATGGATTCCACCCTCCAGAAACTTACTCTTTAAGAGAGGTGAAGCGATATGCACACATCTGCTTTTTAGAAAGGGGAGAAAGTATAAAAACAGGAAGTTTGGAGAACGTAATATTGCTGCAGCCTGGAGAGATAAGAAGCGTTCTGTGGCAGTGGCTGCCAACCCTGATTGCAAGTTAGAATCACTGGGGGAAGCACTGAAAAATATCAGTGTCTGGACTTCCCTCCCAGAGACTCTGACTCAAGTGGGTTAGGCAGGACTCAATCAGCACTAAATTTTAAAAGCTCCCTCAGTGATTTTATTTATTTATTTTTTTTATTTTTTTTATTTTTATTTTATTTTTTTTGCAGTTCGTGGGCCTCTCACTGTTGTGGCCTCCCCCGTTGCGGAGCACAGGCTCCGGACGCGCAGGCTCAGTGGCCATGGCTCACGGGCCCAGCTGCTCCGCGGCATGTGGGATCTTCCCAGACCGGGGCACGAACCCGTGTCCCCTGCATCGGCAAGCAGACTCTCAACCACTGCGCCACCAGGGAAGCCCTCCCTCAGTGATTTTAATGTGCAGCCAGGGATGAGAACCACTGTTATCAATAAACTAGGTGGTTTTGAACATGTTATGTGTGTAAAGCATCCTATTTCTGATTAAAAAGAAAAAGTTTTGATGGAATAGCTTACCTAGATTTTGTATATGCTCAGTGTTGCTATGGATTGATTCTTTTAAAATAGTTCACCAAATTATTAATGTTTTCCTGTGTGAGATTGTTTCAAAGTATATCTTAATAAATTATAGTAATCAAAGACTTAGTTCCTACAAGGCACTGCATGCAACAACATCATTAGCACGCTGACACAGAATTTTTTAAATATCTTGCTTATTTGCAGGGATACAGATTTTGTTACCTTTAAGTATGAATTGATAAGAAAACAAAGTCTTACTCTTTCTTCAAAACTAAAAGTTGATCAGTGTCATTTGAATTTTTTCCAACTCTATTTTTCTCTTCCATATGGAATTCTCAACCCTTAATAAAGGTCTTGGGCCTAATTTTCATGGTGAAAAAACTGCCATGAATAGCTTTGGAAGAGGATCTGTCCTCAGACTTGCTCATCGTAATGGTAGGGTATTTCAGAAACCATCTCGAAGTTATCAAATTGGCTTACTTGCTTTCTGTTGGCCCACTTACTTCTATGAAGAGAAACTTGGATGCTGGGAACAAGTGTTGCCAAAAGGAAAGACTATGGAAAAGATCTCTTATTTTCTCCTAAGGGTGTCTCATTAAGCAGAGAGCTTCCTGAGAATGCAGCCTCCAGCATTCTAGGGAAAGTAATGTAATGCTCTTTTCAAAATTCTCTAGTTTATTCTTTGTTATACATTTTCTTCAACTTTGCAAAACCTGGCTCATTAAAAAAATCTTCTAATTCCAGTTCTTTAGTGGAATCAGAAGGGCACTCCAGAGGCTACCAAATCTAGGCATGACTGTATATAAGTCATGCAATGCAAACCCATTTATTAAATTCTAGGGGAAATTCCATGAGGAATGAATGAATAAATGAATAAACAAATAGACATGAAAGGCACCAGGGCCACTGTGTAGTCACCTTTTCCAATAGGATAAGTATTTCATCACTTAGTCTATTCTTAGTGGGTAGAAATCAACAGTGGTCCTCTCATCACCTCTTCTACGACTCCCCTCTTAAGGATAAGTGACTGGGGAGGGACTTGCTCCCCCTTCTAAAAAAGGCAGAAAAGTTCTCCTTTTGAGGTGTCCTAGGGAGCCAACCTAGACTCATGTGGGCTGCACAAAAGATTTAATTCCTGCTTTTCATGAAAACTTAATAGCATATTCATTAAGGTATTTTTTCCCTTTTCAACTTTGAAACATGTTTTTAATAAAACAGTACAACCGGCCCTCCATGGCCACAGGTTTCACATCCCAGGATTCAACCAATCATGGATTGAAAATATTTTTTTCAAAAATTCCAGGAAGTTCCAAAAAGCAAAACTTGAACTTTCTGCCAGCAAATATTTGCATAGCATTTACATTCTATTCGTTCTTAAAAGTAATCTAGAGATGACTTAAAGTATAGGAGAGGATGTGTGTAGGTTATATGCAAATACCACACTACTTTATATACAGGGACTTGAGCACCCACCGATTGTAGTTTCTGTGGCGGTCCTGGAACCAATCCCCTGAAGATACTGAGGGACAAAGGATGACCATATATGTGTGTCAATTACAGAGTGAAGGAGTGAAAAGTCCATGAATAATTTCCAATCTATTACTCTTTTCCCCTAACATGGCGACCAAGAAGGCTGCACTTTCCAGATGGCCAATCACAAGAAGGTGGCCCTCTGCGTGACAGGATGACTGGAGCAGAGCCCCTGCCCCTGCTCCCTCACCAACCAACAGGGACCGCATAATGTGCCTGAGGAATATTAAGCCATTTAGAAGTTTGTGTTGTTGCTACTGCTGCATAGCCTAGCTATGTTGACTAATCCGATCAACAGTATTCTACTATTCATCTTGACTCTCTTGGCTCTTCTCTGCATGAACAAACTCTAACTCGGCATATCCTTTTCACTTTCTGGAAAAGTCATATAAAAACCACTACCACCACCATTAGTAGTCACCACCTCACTCTCTCTTGAGCCAAGCTTCAGTTTGTTGGGGGAGAGAATGCAAAGAGGCTGAGAGGGAGGTCTGCCTGCTTCGTGTCCAAGGGAAGCATGTTGGTAATGCCCTTCCTGGGCTTGAAGGATATAATTGGACTCATTAAGTTGCTTTTCAGTGTTCTTTTCTTTAGTCTAAATAACCCTTAGGTTAATTAGACATGGTTTCTCGCCTCAGGAAATTTTTCTATGTGTGGTTAGTCATGGAGGGAATGATCATAAACTTAGTAATTAAATCTTCAGTCTTACAAATGCTAGAGAACGGCAAACTACCCTTAAGGTGCCTTGAAAAATCAATAGCTCTTGTGAAACTAATGTCTTATATCAATAATTCTGCAAATATTAGTTTATAATTGAGATGCTTCTGTTAGAGTGACAAAATGGTAGGTCCCAGTTTATGCCTGGGCAAGTGTGCTGATCATTAACAGACAGAATCATAACGGGGTCGTTCCCCAGTCCCGGCTGCACAAATATCTGGGTTTGTTTCAAAAATACTGTTGCCTGGGCTTGATCCCAGACCAATTAAATAAGAATCTTTGAATCATCCTAATACCCAGCCAGGATTGGGAGCCATTCTTGTTCTGTTCCCAATGTGAACAGAACAGTAAACTAGAATCAGGATCTGAACTTTGACCCTCTATTTTTTATTAGCCATGTAACTTCAAATGAATCATGTAATCTCTCCCTCTCTCTGGACTTTGGTTTTCTTACCCATATGATAGGGATAATAATACTCTCCATGCCTATAGTTCTAATGGTAAAAAAATACATGTGGAAGTTCTTTGTAAGTTATAAAGACTGAAAATATAATATTTTCATCATAATCATTATGGACTCATAAACATGACTCAATCCTATTGCTAATCATTTTGTAGAAGTAGTGAGAAATAAGTTGCTTAAGTGAATATGTTAATAATTATCTGAGTGTTCCTGCTCAAGAGAAAACCAAAACTCCAAAAGGAGTGACTTTGCCAGCCAACAGCTTCCCCTTCTCTTCAGATTTTCCATGTTTAGAGAAAGAAGAAGAACTACAACCTTTGGATAAGTTACAATTCTTTGGCTCCGTTCTGGGTACAGTAGAAGTACTGATATTGTCAGAATTGCTGGTATCTTTGTGAGCTCACTCCTTTTCACTTTTCTGGAGGTCTTCTTCAAGGACTGGGCACCTAAGTCAGGGTGGCCTGTTGGAGCCCACACAGGGCAGAGGCAGGATAAGGGTGAAGTGCAGGTGGGTAGTTTCCACTTTGCTTTTCTATAACCTAGGTTTGAATCTTGACCCTGCTATTTGCTACTTGTGTGAACGTGGGTATCTTTGTGGCCCTCTCAAGCTTATTGAATCTTTATGGAGTTCCTCCTCCTACTAGACACTCTGATAAAAAAAAAAAAAGAAAAAAAAAATACTCCCTCCTCAAAGAGTTTACCGTCCAGACAGGAAAAACCAACAACAAAGGTAAAATAATTTTTACCATGACTGTTGTTTGTAATTAAGCTAGCCCAGTGCCTGGCAGAGAAGCTGTTCAGTAATTGTAATAAATATTGTCATTATTTATTGTCTTGAGTGTGCCAGAGCCACAAGCCAAGGGGCGTGAACTCAAGCCCTTCACCTAAGCAGGTCAGGCAGTGGCAGAATGTCACTTATCTACACCTTCCTGCTCCTGGCCAGGCTCTGTCTGGGCTGAAGGAGGGCAGGGAGTTCCTCCGAGGGCAAAAAGACCTCAAAAATCCTGCCCTTGACCTCAGCTCTCTCTGCTGGCAGAAGATCAGACTCATTCTAAAGCAGATCTATGGCTTTGGGTTTTCTCCAGGACTGACAGGCATGAGTCCAGATCACGATTTCAGAACTCATCCTGGCCAGCAGTGAGCTGCCTGGGTTATCCTCAGGAACACCCTGGCCTCCTGAGAATTGCCCAACCAAAATGCCTGGGAGCTGGGCCAGACTCCCTCAGGCCTTTTCAGGTCTTGCTGGGGAATCGGTTTTGAGCCAGAACCTATTCCAAGATGAGAGGTGAGGAAAGGATCACCCAAACATTAACCAGCTCTCTCAACCATGGCTTTCTTTAGTGGGTTCTTAGATCAAAATTAATGGAACTTTTTTTTTGGTAATCCCAGAGATTTGTTCATGTAATAAGAACATCGCAATGTTTGATCATTCCTTTTAAAAGGACGTAAACATTCTTAGATGAGTGAAATTAATTAAAGGCATTTTACCATGTCATCTGAGGATAGAAGATTCTGCCAAACTAGAGCTTGAATCTGCTTGTTTTCTAAAACCTACAGGTGTTCAGAGTTTAAACAAAACAAAAGTAAAAGGGGAAAAAAACCCTCTCTAATAAAAGAAAATAATTGAGACACAACTTAAAGTGGAAGAAGCGTTTTTTGTTTTTGTTTTTGTTTTTTTGCGGTACGCGGGCCTCTCACTGTTGTGGCCTCTCCCGTTGCGGAGCACAGGCTCCGGACGCGCAGGCTCAGCGGCCATGGCTCACGGGCCCAGCCGCTCCACGGCATGTGGGATCTTCCCGGACCGGGGCACGAACCCGCACCCCCTGCATCGGCAGGCGGACTCTCAACCACTGCGCCACCAGGGACGCCCGGAAGAAGCGTTTTTTTACGTGTTTTTTTTTTTTTTTTCCATTTTCAAGTGTGACCTCAAGCATGTCATTTGTTATCTAAAGACAATTAACTACATCACTAAAAAGCTCAACATTGGTGATCTAGAGATATACTGAGTGGAAAGATTTCCCTTCACTGTAGCTAATTAAGTATGCATCAAGGGTCAAAACCCTGTTGTAGGTTCTAAGCAGTTTAAAGAGAATGGTTGCCTGTATGGAATCACCTGCTGAGACGTTTACTTGCTTCTCATAGAGATCCCTTCTGGAAAATACACCAACTTGAGCTATGTAGGGCTGTGACATACATGTGGTGAGATCATCTCAATAATCCGCTTCTGTGTCACAAAAGCTGTAAAAGTGTTCAAATCAAAATAGTGGCATTTGGTTGAAGAGGTTCCCCCCTTTCTCTCCCTGCTCATCTTTCATCCTCCCAGGGGCCCCCATCTCCCTCCCCTGCTGTTCTTTACTCCTCTCGCTTGCATCCCTTTGTGACAAGAAGGAGTTCCTTCTCCGGGTCAGTGCACCAAGCGGTGACACCGGCAGACTCATTCCCTCCGACAGACGCCAATTTAAAAAGCAAGAGAAGATTTCGAGGCAGGGGTGAGGGACGTGAACAGAATTAGTCATCATTACCCTGAAGCTATGTGGGCTCGCTGTAGCTGTGCCTTCGTCAGGCTTCTCATGACTATGCCCGGAGCATCACCCCCATCACTCTAAATAGTCATGACACAGCCGATGTATGGGTTAAGATGATGAGCAGGAAAGACGGGCCTCTCCCAAAGTAAATAGACTGAATTAGAGGTATTACAACAGTTAATATGTCAGGTCCCTGTTGGGAGGCCATAGATCCTGTGTGGTCTATTTCCCCTGCATATTAAAATTGATTGTGCCTTGGGCCATGGCGGGGTTGGTGGGGGAGGGGAGCTGACGGTCCATCCTTCCAGGCACACGGATCAAAGAAAGCAGACAGTGTTATGTGGAATGATTTGCTCTGAAGGTGCAGGGAACAGAATTTAATAGAGCAGTGGGGTAGGATGAAAGAAGCCATGAGCCTTAGGCAATGTCTCTCCAGGCCATGCCATCCGAGGAGTATAAATAAGATCATGCTTTTACCCAAATCATATTTCTCTGGCTCAACCCTATCTAAAACTGCAGGAACTATACCCTCTTTTTTCTCCTTCCCCACCTGGCCAACTGTTTCTAGGAGACCTAAGGGGATGTTTCTTGTATATTTGAACACAGTTCTCTTGGCCACCGTATCTCAGGGTCTCCTCCTCTCCTGCTCACTCTGGTGATGTCTATCAGGGGAGGCTGCCAGCTTCTGAACCAGTCCTTGAGGAAAATAAGAAGGGAATTGTTACCACTGGGATGCTGCCAGCTTGGCCCTGTTGCCTGTAATGCCACAGAGAGCCTCAACTTACTACTCAAGTGCCTGGCACCAAGGCTCATAATCCAGTTGGTTCCTTCTTAAACTCAGAGCAAATTCAACGCCACAGAGACTTCGATGGAACTGATCTTTTTTTTTTTTTTTTTTTTTTTGCGGTACGCGGGCCTCTCACTGTTGTGGCCTCTCCCGTTGCGGAGCACAGGCTCCGGACGCGCAGGCTCAGCGGCCATGGCTCACGGGCCCAGCCGCTCCGCGGCATGTGGGATCTTCCCGGACCGGGGCACGAACCCGTGTCCCCTGCATCGGCAGACGGACTCTCAACCACTGCGCCACCAGGGAAGCCCTGGAACTGATCTTTTTGTTTCTACTCCCTCATGACTGCTATTCCCACTTCCAAGCTATCCTAATCTAGTCTTCTCATTTTTACAGGCAAACACACTGAGGCCCAGAGTGATCAAATGACTTGTCCAAGGTCACACAGCTAGTTTTAGGTCAAATTGAGATTAGGGTCCTTCTGAGTCTTTCTTCATTCGGCAGATATTTACTGAGCATCTACTATATGTCAGGCAAAAATACCTGCCTCATAGAGCCTACATTCTTTTTGAAGGGAAAGAGACAATAAAAAATATTAAAAATGAATTATATGGCAAGTTAGAAATCAATAAATGTTTTGGAGAAAAATAAATCAAGGATAGAGAATAGAGAGTATAAGGGAGATGGGCATTACCATTTTATATAAGTTGGTTGAAAAAGAACTCGTTGAGAAGGTAACATCTGAACAATGACTTAAGGAGATGAAGGGGCAGCACATAGATACCTAAGGGAAGAGCCTTCCAGACACAGGAAACAACAGCAAAGGCCCTGTGTTGGGAGCACGACTAGTGTGTTCAGGGTACAATAAGGCAGCCCTGTGGCTGGGAGCAGAGTGAAAGCAAAGCAAACGTGTTTTCCCAGTGGATGGAAGTGGGGTGTAACACAAAGAGAGAAGTGAAGGATGAAGATGATGTCAAGTGACGTGGGGGAAAACGCAGGAGCAATGTTAGGAGTAATGGCCATGAGTTTAAATATCCATGAGGATAAATTTGAGATGCCAGTTAGACATCCACTGGGAAATGTTGTGTAGGCAGCTGTACACGCAAGTCTTGAGTTCACTGGAAAGGTGTGGGTTGGGATTCTAAATTTGCAGATACACAGTGTACAGATGGCATTTTAGGTCATGAGATTACAACAGATGATCAAAGAAATGGTTGTAATTAAAGAAGAGGCCTAAGGACTGAGCACTACAACACTCCAACTTAAGAACTCAAAGAGATGACAAAGGACCAGCAAAGATCACTGTATCCTGCTTTCCCTCTTATGATAAGGCCACACCCAAGGAGCATCTCCTTGGTGATGAGTGAGTGGCTCCTGAGACCCTCAACCAGCACCATCCTCTCTTCTGATGATAATTGTCAGCTATTCCAGCTTTCTGATTCTTTCATCTGGGCTTGTTTTTCCACTTTATTCCTACAAGATGCTGGGCACTAGATTTTTAAAATGTGTGAGTTCCTGGGAGTAAAGAATGGCTAATTTTATGTATCTGAAGATGGCTTTCCTGGTACAAAAATGAACTATTTTGTTTTGAGTATGTTTCACAATAGAAAGGGGAAAAGGGCACCAGAGCTATTTTCTGTTGACAGAGTCCATCAAACTACTGATTTCATTTGAATTAACAAAAAATAAAAAGCAAATTGACACAGATAGGAAACCCTTTAATTCCAGGCTGGAAGAAACTTGTTTAGGAGCATTCAGTCTGAGGATGGCACTGGGAAAGAAACAGGCAGGATGGATATTGAAACTACATGCTAACCTCTGCTGTAGAACATGTTTGTACCCTGTCCTGTTCCACATTGCCAGGCCATTTAATGGAACTGTCTGCAGTGTGTCCTCTTTGGGGAAAAATTAAGGCAAGGACTGCAGCTTTATATGCACCCTATTTTAAAGAATGGCTAGGTCCAATTGCAGGGTGGGGGAGTTTAAGTAAATGAGATATGAATCCATAGGACCAGTGATTCTAGGGTAGGCATGAAAATCTTAATTTTTATGTGAAATTTTCTGAATTTTAGTGTTTATAACTATTTCAAATACTCTTCAAACGCAGTGAGAGCCAAAACATACATTCACACTCATACACACACATCTGTGGATGACAACTCTCTCAGCGGACAGCATATTCTACAAATAACACAGAATTGTTTAGCTAACAATCACGATAAACTGCCAGAGAAATCTATTTCTTGGTGATAAGATTTCCTGCTTAAAAACAACAATAACAAAACAATTATGAAACATATTAGTGCTGTGATGTTTTAATGATAGAATGTTAAGAATCAACCTACTGATTCAGGAAAAACTTTTATGGCATGGGAATCTTCTTGTCACTGAACCAGCAAGTCAGTAGTTACTTCTTTTACCTCCAAGTGAGGCTCATCTTAAAACTATACCAAATTACAAATAAAATAATGTAAACTAGTGATGAAACCCTAAAGTCCTCAAAAACAGAGATTCTGGAATATTTTTGTATTTGTCTCCAGATAGAGAGCGATAGGAATTGACATAAGCCAATTTGGCCCTTCAGGAGTTTTCAAGCATTTTGGTAGATATCAGAAAGAGACTGGAAATATATGGAAGCTCTGAGGTCTCTTCAGCAGGTGGTATTTTACATTGGAAACAAATCTTAGACCCAACTACAATAACCTACTAATGAGAAGGCACAACCTATTTTAGTTAAGCGTGGGGAAAACTTTCTCTGTTTTCAAGTAATCCCATAAGCACCTATGAAGGATGCATTCTGAGGTAGAAACCACAATACTGGGACTCAGTCTCAGCCAATATCTATTTGGGTCAGTCGTAGCATTCTCTAGAAAGTTCCATATAGAGCATAGGCCTGCAACATTCCTATACCTTTCTTATGTAATGGTCTCAGGGGCTGAATAATCCTTCTCACCAACCATATATTTTGAACACTCATTTCACCAGTGAAAAGTGATTTCTTATGCTAATAAAAAGGATGAGAATTCCAGACAGAATTCAAGTGTTAACAGGTCCTAGAGTATATATTAAAATGAATTTACTGTGTCTACTAAAGCATAATACGTGGACAGTATAACAGAAGTCCTAACTACCTTCCATTTATCGACAAAGCACAAATACCCCCTCATTCTGGATTCCTAAGACCTGCAGAGCTGTAATTCAGGACACTCATGTCACTGAAGATAATGACAACATTGGCTTAGAAAATTATCTTTATTACAGACAAGGAAATTTCCTTTTGAAATTGATGTGAATCTTTTCCAAGCCCTGATTCTTTTCCCTCTTTGGGCTACTATGTTCTTTATGGCTAGATCAAAGATACATATCATATATATATATATATATATATATATATATATATATATATGTATATACTGTATATATAAAAACTAAAAAGCAATCAACAGTTACCTATGTAAGGAGCTGGAGTCACCACTCCATCACAACAACAAGTCAAAAGATGAACAGAATGAAAATCAACAAAACGTGACAATACAAGGAAAGGTGCAAACATTTCGGATGATACGTGGTAGAGAGTAAAAGCAGCAACATGAAGAATGGAGAGTTCTTTAGTGAGAATTCATATTCTGTTGAGATTAGAAAGTATACGAAAAATTGGAATATTTATAGTAGCTTCTAGACCTGATTGAATAAAGGAAATCTACTAGATTATGAGGTAGTATGAAACAGGATACCGACATAGAACTTGCTCAGCATGACTAGCAGGTAGGAGAAACACTGAATTTTTTCCACTATGAGTTAAATAGACCCGTGACCTAATTCTTATTCTTCACTAACAGCCATCTGTGTGAAGTTCTTCATGTCACTTAATTTCCCAAATCTCATGCCTGACTTTTAGAAGTAAGAATGGTATAAAAATGGAGGACATTATTTTTCTTTCATAAAATATGTTGCACATTTTGTTTTCATGGAATCTTTAATTATAAGAAGAGTAAACCAGAGTAAAGACAATTTGGAGAAAACCATAGCAAAAAGTCTTATTTGCCTGATATCAAAACCCTTTTCATTTTGCTTTCTTCCTGGTTTTATCCACACTGACACATATTTTTATGTAGATTGATTATGATACATAAACAAATTTTGTTTTGCTTATTTTACTAACTTTGTATTAAAATTTAAATCCATTTACTTGTAGATTTCATTATTGCTTTTGGTTTCTTTCCATATTATAAAATGATGTGAACATTTAGAATTAAATGAAGTAATATCTTCTAGTGAAAGTTAAGACCATGGGAGTCTGATATTTTAATTAATAACATGCAGATTTTAAAATTACTTTTTGCACACTTTTCAGGACATAAATTGTCCCCAAATTATATGAATGTATTCTCAGTATGAAAGAGAATATTATAGAAGAATACAGGGACATGAAAGAGACGTGGAGATGCAATAACAGAGTAAACTATACAGCAGCCTGTCCTATATTTCATCCCTCTTCAAGAACAATAGCCATTTGTTTGTGCTTCTTTAATTTCTTTTATCAGTATCTTCTTGTTTTCTATGTTTTTAAGGTCTATAGTTTCCAGTGTACAGATCTTTCATCTCCTTGGTTAAATTTATTCCTAGGTATTTTATTGTTTTTGATATTATTATAAAGGGGATTGTTTTCTCAATTTCTCTTCTAATCATTTGTTGTTAGTGTATAGAATCACACCTGGTTTTTTAATACTGATTTTTGGATCTTGCAACTTTACTGAATTCACTTATTTGTTCTAACAGCTTTTTTTGGTGGAGTTCTTAGAATTTTCTCTATATAAGATAATGTCGGGCTTCCCTGGTGGCGCAGTGGTTGGGAGTCCACCTGCCGATGCAGGGGACGCGGGTCCATGCCCGGTCTGGGAGGATCCCACATGCTGCGGAGCGGCTGGGCCCGTGAGCTATGGCCGCTGAGCCTGCGCTCCGCAACGGGAGAGGCCACAACAGAGAGAGGCCCACGTACCGCAAAAAAAAAAAAAAAAAAAAAAAGATAATGTCATCTGCAAACAGACAATTTTACTTCTACCTTCTGATTTGGATGCTTTTTTCTTTCCCTTGCCCAGTTGGGCTAACTAGGATTTCCAGTACTATGTTGAATAAAAGTGGCAAGAGTGGGCATCCTTGTCTTGTTCCTGATCTTAGAGAAAAAGCTTTCAGCTTTTCACCATTGAGTATGATGTTAGCTGTGGGCTTGTCGTACATGGCATCTATTTTGTTGAGATACATTCCTTCCATACCTAATTTGTTGAGGGTTTCTAATGTGACATGATTTTGAATTTTGTCAAATGCTTTTTCTGCATCCATTGAGATGATAATATTTTTATCCTTTATTCTATTGATGTGGTTGGTGCCTCCCATTTAGTGATTTTTATATGTTGAATTATCCTTGCATCCTAGGGATAAATCCCACTTGACCATGGTATATGATCCTTTTAATGTGCTGTTGAATTCTATTTGCTAGTATTTCGTGGAAGATTTTTGTGCATATGTACATCAGGGGTATTTTCTTTTCTTGTAGTAGTGTCCTTGTCTGGCTTTGGTATTCTACTTGATTACTCCAATCAGTTCTTGGGTTAAATATCACCTTTAAACGATTTTTTTAATGAGGTGTCATTGACATGCAGCATTATATTGGTTTCAGGTGTACAAATAATGATTTAATATTTGTATATATTATAAAATGATTGCCACAATAAGTCTAGTTAACATTACTTACCATACATAGTTACATTTTTTTCTTGTGATGAGAACTTTTAAGATCTTTCAGCAACTTTCAAATACACAGTACAGTATTCTTAACTGTAGTCACCATGCTGTACATTACATCCTCATGACTTATTTATTTTTTAACTGGAAGTTTGTACTTTTTGACCCCCTTCATCCATTTTGCCCACCCCCCAGCCCCCTGCCTCTGGCAACCAATCTCTGTATCTATGAGTTTATTTTTTTTGTTTTGTTTTTGCTTTTGGATTTCACATGTGAGATCACATGGTATTTATCTTTCTCTATCTGACTTACTTCACTTGGCACAATGACCTCAATTATATTTCAAAAATGGCAGGATTTCCTTCTTTTTATGGCAGAATAATATTCCATTATATATCTATATCTATATCACGTTTTCTTTATCCATTCATTCATCAATTGACACAGGTTGTTTCCATATCTTGGCTATTGTAAATAGTACTGAAATAAACAGAGGGGTGCAGATATCTTTCTAAGTTAGTGTTTTTGTTTTCTTCAGGTAAATACCCAGAACTGGAATTGCCAGATCATATGGTAGTTCTATTTTTAATTTTTTGAGGGCCCTCCATACTGTTTTCCATAGTGGCTGCACCAATTTACATTTCCACCAACAGTGCACAAGGGTTCTCTTTTCTCCACATCCTTGCCTACACCTCTCATCTCTTGTCTTTTTGTTAACAGCCATCCTAACAGGTATGCAGTGATATCTCATTGTGGTTCTGATTGGCGTTTCCCTTTGCCTGTTTTTCTTCCCCCACAATGCTAAATATTGTATATGAAAAACTAGAAGTAATCTAATGCTTGGGATGATTTTTTAAAAATCTTTATTGGAGTATAATTGCTTTACAATGCTGTGTTAGTTTCTGCTGTACAACAAAGTGAATCGGCTGTATGTATACCTATATCCCTGTATCCCCTCCCTCTTGAGCCTCCCTCCCACCCTCCCTATCCCACCCCTTTTCTTTCTCCAGTGAGCCTTCCCTTTGCTTCTATTGGCTGTTATTCTAAGGGCACTAACAGTCCCAGGTCACCTCAACCCCAAAGGGTTTAGAATTGTTTGAACCTGGAGTTTGTTTCCTGTTAGGGCCAGGCTGTTTCTGGTTTAACATTGCTTGCTGTGCCCCTCAAAAGTTTGGGTATTTACAAGGACCCTCCTGCTTGGCAGGCCCTGGGTGCCATTTTTGGGTCTTAGCTCTGTGAGTCTATTGAAGGCTCTGCTCAGCTTCTCAATCGTACAGCCACTGCCTTTGGAATTGAGGATCATATTGAGAAAAGTTGTTGCAAGTGCTAATTGCTGTCCCCTTATCAAGTCATATAGTAGTATTTCATAATACTTATTCAGCATCACTTATTATTAATACATTGGTGGATAGTGAAGTTACTTATAACTTTTCAAAATAGATAAAAATCAATTATATTTAAAATGGAGTTTTTTTATTAGAAATTTGCCATTTTTTTGTTTTATTGTCTTTAAGTATGCATTGTGGTCAAGGAGAAGCCTGATGTTCATATGATTCTTTTTCTTTTGTAGGGAAGCTGTTCTTTCTCTTTGGAATAATTTAGGAGTGTTATTTTTTAAGCCTTGGCTTGTGGAATTTGATGTGTTTAGTTGTAGATTTGTGCTCATTCTCCAGATTGATACCTTTGGGTCTTTTCTTCTGCTCTGTAAAATCTTTTATTATTTCATTGATTATATATTTTTCTCGATTATCTAGCTTTCCTTTTCCCAATGATTCTATTGAATAGATTTTGGGTCTAATAGATCTTTTCTCTGCAACTCTTTATTTTATTGCATCTTCCATCATTTTTTCCTTTCACACCATGTTCTGTGAGTCCTTTCGCGTGATTGTCTAAGCTCATTAATTTACTCTTCAGCCTAATTCATTTTGCTATTCATCTCACCTTTTGAACCTACTTTTCTTAACAACTTCTCCAGATTTTTTCATAAATATTCTTCTAGTTTTATAGAAATGGTAAACAAATCCACATAATCTCATTATAGTCTTAACTTGCTCCATTAAATATTTTTCCATATGTTAGTTTTCTACTTACTGAATTGGAGTTCATTCTTTAATAGTTTTGGTTTTCCTCAGATATCTTCTGGTTCTTAGTTTATCTGCTCATATTTTCAGAACTATTTCCTGCTTACTTGCTTATGGATGCATGTTTTGACTAAAGAAGCTTGTCTTTGGAGAGATATGAATACTGAAGAACATGGTGTGACAGCAACCTATAATTTGGTTTTGAAAGCATCCCCTTCATCTCTCTCTGTGCCTTCAAGCTACCTGGAATTCTCTGGTTTTAGTGCTCTGTTCGCTGATACCTTTTGGAAGCAAACTCAGTTACTGTATCCTCTCAAGATATTTGTACAAGGTGACAGCTTGAGTTGATAGTTACCTAAAGCTCCATTATCATTCCTTATATCCTTTGACCCTCAGTGTCCTCCTAACCTACTCTGATCTCAACACCATTTATTTACTCTCTGTATTTTCATTACAATTGTATGTCGTTTTCAGTTCCTCTTTCATTCCTATTGGTTTTCTGTTCTTCAGAAATTCACCAAATTTTTTTGTTTTTCAATAACATAAAATATTTTAGACAGCTTTGGTTTCATTTCAAATGATTTTGGACTAGGGTGGAAGTGGTTGCTTGTGATCAGTCCACTCTGCTTTGCAATGAAAATCATACTGTTGCAGGGGTATAAACTGTAGAATAAAAACGTCAGAAGTAGTTTATACAGAAACACATGGTGATGGTTTGTGTCTACTTCTGGTGTTGCTATTATAGTGAGAGGACAGGTGTAGGAAGGTAAGCATGAGATTTCCAGAAATTGATTTGTATTCCAAGTTGAGTATTGAATGTTTGGTCCTTGGTTAGCCAAGAGAGAGAGAGAGAGAGAGAGAGAGAGCCAACTGTATAATAAGGAATGAGCTAGGGGCTTCCCTGGTGGTGCAGTGGTTGAGAGTCTGCCTGCCGATGCAGGGGACACGGGTTCGTGCCCCGGTCTGGGAAGATCCCACTTGCTGCTGAGCGGCTGGGCCCGTGAGCCATGGCCGCTGAGCCTGCGGGTCCGGAGCCTGTGCTCCGCAACAGGAGAGGCCACAACAGTGAGAGGCCTGCATACCACAAAAAAAAAAAAAAAAAAAAAAAAAAAAAGAATGAGCTAGAATACAAATCAGAGAAATTCTTCAGAATGAGTCAAGCAGTTCTTCTTACACAAAACCTCTTCCAAAAAACACAGGACACAGATGAGTATTTGATTCCAGGAAAGAAGTTTGAAGAAAATAACCATGTTGAAGAACAGGATTTTGGTTGATTTCAGGATACTGATTATTGACAATGATTGAGGTTCCATTGGAGCCTTCATCAGAGAAGATTGCAAGTAGCTCTGAAGTAAAGCACTAGACCAGAAATTTCCTGTGGTATGTAAATAATAATCATTTTATTTCTTAAGCCATCTCAGTGTATCCACCCTGAGTCTAGGTACTCAGAGAATGTCAGAAACCACTTAAAATATATTCATAATGAAAAACCAAAACTTAAACACAGTTAAAATCATGTATTATATGTTATTTTAAAAAGCCCATTACCAAAAGTGCACACTGGCATTGTACAACATGGAAAAAATCCATTGAGGTCAAGTCAATTCTAGGAATTGACTTTATGCATTTAAATTTGAAACTGAGTAACAAGAGTAATAGAATGATGTAAGTGGAAGGACCTGGAAACTCATTAAACTAACATCACCAGCATTTTAATTATCTGGAATTTTAAAATAAACATGGTTTGGACCTTAAATTATATCTATGGTGATTGCCAAAGATAGCTGCATGTCAGAATCACAGAGAGGACATTTTCTTTTAAATGCAAAACCCCAGGTCTTACTCAGAGATTTCATTTCAGTTGGTTTTCAGGGGCCCTTGGGAATTTACAATGTTAAAAATCTCCCTAGGGCTTCCCTGGTGGCGCAGTGGTTGAGAGTCTGCCTGCCGATGCAGGGGACACGGGTTCGTGCCCCGGTGCGGGAAGATCCCACTTGCTGCTGAGCGGCTGGGCCCGTGAGCCATGGCCGCTGAGCCTGCATGTCCAGAGCCTGTGCTCCGCAACGGGAGAGGCCACAACAGTGAGAGACCCGCGTACTGCAAAAAAAAAAAAACAAAAAACTCCCTAGATGATAGAGGACACATAGCAAGATATCTGATTTAGAAAACTTACTGGATTTTTCATGGTTCCTTCATTTATAGAATATGCATGCTATATATTCTTTCTTTCTTTCTCTTTCTTCCTTCCTTCCTTCCTTCCTTCCTTCTTTCTTTCTTTCCTTCTTTCTTCCTTTCCTTCTTTCTATCTTTTTTACTAAAAGGTCTAGAGTTTTCCTCAAAATGCTTTTAGATCCCAAATGTTTTAGGGAAATAAGGCACAAAAATTAACTATAGCAGGAAATCAACCTATATCCATGGAACCTAAATGGTTTTAAAGAGTCCATCTCTTTTTTGCTTTCAACACTACCCAATGAAGAAAAATAAAACTGCCCCCAAAGAATAGCTTTTGTAACTCTTATTGCAAGTTCACAAAAACAGGAAACATCTGAGCTCTAGCAAATCCTTTGATGAAAACTTGCAATACTAACTCCTCAGAAAAAGAGAACATAAATGAAATCTCTCATCTTCAGCATGATCTTTCACTGAGTTCATTGCCATTCTCTTAAGTAAGTCCTACGAATCACCCACAGATTTTCATAGTGTCAACTTGTGGCTGTTCCTGGAGTATCCAAATTTGCCTTTAGTTTTGATAGTCTCTTCCTATTTGTTTTTAAACTTGTAACAAACCTGAAACATCTCACACTTCTTTCTTCCTTTCTCCCTCCCTCTCTTTCCCTCCCCTCCCCCCCGTCTTTTTGCCTAGCGATTATCAGTATGGAAGAAAATGTGCATTTGAATGCTGTTTCACAAAACCTATAACAGAAAAGACCCAAGCTGTCAATTTCACCACTTCACTCCCTAGATTAAAAATTTTCAAAGGCTTCCCATTTTTCTTAGGATGAAATAAAAAGTCCGGTATGCTGGTTATTCTCTGGTTGCCATCTTTTCCTCCCCTAATTTCTCTGTGTCCCAAGAAAGACACTGGATGGGATGCACTGGCAGAGCATTAGGAGAGTCGGAGGGTTTGGAGGTATTTCCTGATGCTTCCCTGTTTCTGCCTTTCTTCTCTGCCAGCAGGTGTGGGTAGCCTCACCTCCACAGCTCCAGCTCCCACCAGACTCCAATACTTCTCTTCCTCCTTCTTGTCCTAGGGATGGTGAGAGCTTCCTGTTATGCTTTCTCTGGGTGCTGACTCCTGAAATACTGTCTACACATCTGAAAGTATCCCTATTGTTAAAATCTCATTATTAAACCATCTGAATAAGTTGTGTTTCCTCCTAGGACCTTGAGGTCCTGCATGATCTAACCTCTGCCTACCTCACCCACCCTTCACTCTATTCCAGCCACGGTTTCTCCTTCCCACGGGCATGTGCTACTTCCTTTTCCTGAAATGTTCCTCCTCACCCTTTTTCCTGGCTAAAGTCCCTTCCTCCCATCCTTCAGGTATCCATGTATTTGAAATGATTTGTAGATCAGTCAGTACCAAGAAGTTCCCAGCGAATATCTGACACTTGCTGAATGTTTTCTGGTTGAGGCTAGTAATGTTCATGCAAATTGCTTTGCCAACAAGTTAGCCCAGGGAAACAGCTATTGAAAATGCAGATGAAATTGCTGCTTTGTACATCTTTTTCATTATTTGGTTTAATAGATTGGACATACAAAAATTATTTTAACCTAGTGGAAAATCAAGTATGTTTGACCCCAAGCCTTTAAAAAAGACATTTGCTAGACATGTTTCATCCTTTCAAAACTTTATAGGAGATTTATTGGGGGCTTAGGGAGGAGAATGCTTATATATACTGTACAACAAACTTACATTCTCTTCCTTACCCCAATGTATTTCCTATAAAACTTCAAAAGGATGCAAAGTTTGTTTCTATATGATATTGTACAATGAAAGAAATAGAATGGTCTAGAATATTAATTGTTGCTGCAAGTTAGTTTTAAACCTGCTTGGTTCTGAAGAAAACCTTATGCAGCCAGGACCAGAAACAACTTTAACTATTGATGATCGTCATTTGCTGCAGGATATACACAGCTGTGCCTTTTTAACTCAGTAACCTTTTGGTTTGATCTCTATGAGCATTGCAAGTGTTTGTGAGGATCTTCAATATTTCACTTCTATTGACCTCCTGGTTAGAGTAAGAGTCTTCCTACTTTATACAGCATCTCACCTCTCTCTGAGCTCCTTCACGTGCAGTGTCTAATCTTGACCCAGTGAGGTGCCTCTAGGCTCAGAATGTTCAATGCCTTGGAGAAGGCCAGAGGTATTGAAAGGGGAAGAGTTTTTTAATAACCTTGGATTTTCTCTCACAAAGTTTGGTCTTTCTTCTACTGTTTTATATTTCTTTTACACATATCCCTGACTATCAAAAATTTGGGCCATCATCTTTTCCTCTGCTTCTGAAAATAGATTTATTTAAAAGGGAAGGGGAAGAGCTGACATTATAGTTGGGCCAAGACAAAGAAAGCTGTATGTGGTTGTTTAACGTGCCGAGCATTAATGTCTGGCAAATAGTAGATGTTCCACAAATATTAGTTCTCTTGGAAGAGAACTCTGGAAAAGTGTTCTTCTGGAAACAAATAAACAAACACAGAAACAATTGAGAACACTGTGTCTTAGTAAAAAGTTGCCATTGGTATATGAGCAAAGAGCAAAAGCCGCTGGTGCCCCCAGATCAGGGGGTTGAGTTAAACTGGTCTTGGATCTGACATCTTTCCTGAATTAGAACGTAAAGAAGTTTGACTATTAATTTTAAGGTCATTTATTTAGAGAGTATCTGGACCATCTTATTTTTTGTCACAGTTCATCTGCTTAATGAAGGCCATCAAGCACATTTTGAACTCAGTTAAACCCAGGAAATGCCTCTGTATGTCATTGCAATACTTGTCTCCTCGTGTGGTCTGCAGAAGCCGGGGCCAGAGCATGGTAACCAGGCTGAGTCCTTGTCCTATGGCTCCTTTGGTGCCAACTCCATAAATTGGTCGGTTCTCCTTTGTTTAGACATACTGTCTCCCATTTCAAGAGCAGTCATTTGCAATAACCTGATAAGATTAGCGGGCTTTGGTCAGGGCCTTTGGTCTACCTGCTGATGCAATCACTGAGGCAAATGGATGAGCCAGGAGTACACCTTGATGGTGGCTCAGAGGTGAAACTCCAGTTTAGCCCCTCACTTCCACAGTGGGATCCTTGTGTTTAAAACCCTGATCCCTCAGTGCCTAGTGGTCCAAGGAAAAAAGAATTATTTTAAGTGTAGGATGATGATTTTTTTCCTCCTCTCAAGCCATTTGAAACATTTAGCCCATTTGGATTCTTGAAGAAGTGGAGGGAAAGAATCATGGGTGGGGGAAGAGGGACAATCCTCTTGAATAAAAAAGCCAATCATCAGGTGACACCCCCGGCACTAACATTTAGTAACTGATAATTGCTGTAACTAGGGCCATTGAGCTTTGCAAATATTATCCAGTAAATTTTAATTAGTACCTGGGGGATTGAAGAGTTTCAGAATAAGCTCTTGGGAGAAGCCTCCCCAGCCAGGGGCTGTGTGCTGAGTAATTTTAGATCAGCTGGCCTGTCAGAGTGGATCAGTGTCATCACACCACTTATCCTGAGGAAAATGCACCTGCTTCTATATGGAAATAAAGGGCATTATTTGGTAATTTGTGCTGCTTATTTCCACTGCTCCCCTGGTTTGACGAGTGGGGAGTATAAGGACTAAATCATGAGGCTTTGGAGGAGAAAGGAAGGAGAGTTCTATTGCCCTTCAAGGGCACATGCTCTCACCGGCCCTGAGGGCTTCCTCTTCCTCTTTTGGTTGCCTTGGGACCTCTCTTAGAACTGTATCAACATGGGATGCATTTTACTATGAGAACTGATGGTGCTATTTTGCAATAAAGATATTTCTTTTTTTTTTTTGTATGGGGAATTTATAATTGTATTTTGAAGGGGAGGGTGAGAAATTAGGTAAGGCGGAACACTGATCCACGACAGGGAATCTATTAAAGGCTAAACCAAAATGTGGGCTAGAAATATTTAGAAACAAGTATGTGCAAAGATAAAATGTAAACCTCATTGATTTTTTTAAATTGCGCAGTACATGAAACGCCTCCTAATTGTAAAAGAGTCAATGAGTACAGAAATATTGAGCTAATATTTATAAATCAACTATCTAGAAGCGCTATGCTAAGCAAATTATGTATGCTGTTTTTATTGTCCCTACTTATAGATAGGAAAAATGAGCTTAGAGCAATTAATCAACTTACTCCAGGTCATTCAGGTACTATGTAGCAGTGCCTGGATTTGACCTCAAGCAATTTAACTTGAGAGCCCACACTTTCATAGTTCTGAGACATACATGTTTACATGTAAATAAATGTATGCATGCAAGAGGCACACACATGTGCATATGTATATGCACACACATTCTTATCAGCTTACATTCACTCCTTTTTCTCATTGATTTTTGAATTGCTTTAAGAGCAAGGATTTTAACACTGAATTGAATAACTGTAACAAATATTTTAAGATGCACTTCAAAGAAAGCCTAGGATTAGCCATCAGGGAAATGCAAATAGAAACCAAAATGAGATACTGTTTCATACCTACTAGGATGGCTATCATCAAAAAGTCAGATAATAACAAGTGTAGGTGAGGAAGTGGAGAAATTGGAACTCTGCTACACTGCTGGTGGGAATGAAAAATGATTCAGCCACTTTAGAAAACTGGCAGTTTTCAAAAGCTTAACCATAGTGTTACCATAGAATCCAGCATTTTCACTTCTGGGTATAGAACGAAGAGAAATGAAACCATATGTCTACACAAAATCTTGTACATAAACATTCATAGTAGCATTCTTCATAGCAGCCAAAAGGTGGAAACAGACCAATGTCCACTAACTGATGAATGGATAGACAGAATGGGACATATCTGTACAATAAAATGTTATTCTGCCATGAAAATAAATGAGGTATTGATACATGCTACAACATGAATGAACCTTAAAAATCTTACACTGATTGAAGGAAATAGTCACAAATGCCACATACTGTATGCTTCCATTATATGAAATGTTCAAAACAGACAAATATATGGAGACAGAGAGCAGATTAATGGTTGCCTAGAGCTGGAGGGATGGAGGAATTGGGAGCTGGCAGCCAAGGGGTACAGGGTTTCTTTTTGGGGTGGTAAAAATATTCTAAAACTGACTGTGGTGATGATTGCACAACTGTAAATATACCAAAAGCCACAGAATCATACACTTTTTAAAAAATTGGAGTATAGTTGCTTTACAATGTTGTGTTAGTTTCTACTGTACAGCAAAGTGAATCAGCTATACATATACATATAACCACTCTTTCTTTAGATTCTATTCCCATATAGGTCATTACGGAGTATTGAGTAGAGTTCCCTGTGCTATACAGTAGGTTCTCATTAGTTAGCTATTTTATACATAGTATCAATAGTGTATACATGTCAATCCCAATCTCCCAATTCATCCCATTACCCCCTTCCCCCATGGTATCCATACATTTGTTCTCTACATCTATGTCTCTACTTCTGCTTTGTAAATAAGATTATCCATACCAGTTTTTTCAGATTCCACATATATGCATTAATATACGATATTTGTTTTTCTCTTTCTGACTTACTTCACTCTGTATGACAATCTCTAGGTTCATCCATGTCTCTACAAGTCACCCAGTTCCGTTCCTTTTTATGGTTGAGTAATATTCCATTGTATATATGTGCCACATCTTCTTTATCCATTCATCTGTTGATGGACACTTAGGTTGCTTCCATGTCCTGGTGATTGTAAATAGTGCTGCAGTGAACATTGTGGTACATGACCCTTTTTGAATTATGGTTTTCTCAGGGTATATGCCCAGCAGTGGGATTGCTGGGTCGTATGGTAGTTCTATTTTTAGTTTTTTAAGGAACTTCCATACTGTTCTCCATAGTGGCTGTAAATGAGTGACTTGGATGGTGTGTGAATTACATCTCAAAAAACTGTTAAAAAAAAAAGAAAAACCTAGGTGCACATGGTGACTGAACATTTTAGTTGAATGACTTTGGTGGGATGAGTTACTTCATCATCGTTGTCGCGGCTGCACCGGTGGGAATGGGGCGTGAGGCTCAGAGTGCCAACTGGGGGGCGGATAGGTGGCAGGGGACGCAGGCATTGTCGGTTGGGTGCGAGTCCGCCGAGCGGCTTCTCACCCCTTCTCTTGCCCGTCGAAGCCCCGTTCAGCCGGCATCACCATGACCAAGACCGGTAGCCAGGGCGGGAACCTCCGCGAGCTGGACAGCAACAAGCTGGCCCTGAGCCTCAGCGACCTGAATGAGGTCCCGGTCAAGGAGTTGGCTGCCCCCCAAAGGCCACCATACTGGATCTGTCCTGCAGTAAACTGAGTACCCTTCTGTCGGATTTCCGTGGCCTCACACACCTGGTGAAGCTGGACCTGAGTAAGAACAAACTGCAGCAGCAGCCAGCGGGTTTCGGCCTCCTGGTCAACCTCCAGCACCTGGACCTCAACAGCAGGCTGGTCACCCTGCCGGTCAGCTTTGCTCAGCTCAGGAGTCTGAAGTGGCTGGCCTGAAGGATAACCCCCTGGATCCTGTCTTGCTTGGACGAGAAGCAGCGTAAGCAGTGCGCCAACAGGGCGTTAGAGCACACGAAGGCGGTGCAGCTCGATCAGGAGCGAGAGAGGCAGCGGCAGCTGGAAATACATCGAGAGGCCGAGAAGACGTGGGAGGCCAAGTAGCGAGCTAAGGAGGCTCCGGAGCGGAACTGCGGAAGCGGGAGAAGACGGAAGAGAAGGAGCGCCGGAGAAAGGAGTAGGACGCCCTCAAAGCAGCCAAGCGGGAGCAGAAGGAACCTAAGAAGGAAACAGATCAGGCCCCGAAATCTAAGTCCGGCTCTCGGCCCTGGAAGCCACCACCCGGGAACCACACTCGATCCTGGGCTGTGCTGGGGCTGTTGCTGCCGCTGCTGTTGCGTGTGGCTGGCGGGCTCGTCGCTTGTCGGGTGACGGAGCTGCAGCAGCAGCCCGTCTGCACCAGTGTGAACACCATCTACGACAACGCGCTCCGGTGCTGCGCAGCCACGGCATCCTCCGGTGGGTCCTGCAGACTGATTCTCAGCAGGGAGCTTGTCCTCCACGCCTGCTGCCCCCCAGTCTTGGAGCTGGGACTCCTATGGAATTGGGTTCTGCTGGACACAACCTCTTTTTAGTGTCAGACCTACCTGCCGTCATCACGTGGCTGCCGTTTGGTACTTGAGACACCTCCTCTTTGTAAGACTCCTTTGTTCCTTCGTCAGGGTCCCCTGGTGGAATAAGGAGAAATAGGAGGTGGGGATACGTCCTGCATGCTTAAAAGAGTAGGCTTGGGGTGGGGAGAGGAAAAAGCATAGCCATTCCTAGTTGTTATACAAAGCTGTGTAAAGGCAAGACTCATTTCTACTAAAGGTCAGCTGTCACTACACTTATACTTTTGTATGTCACAAAGCCTTTCTTTCATTCCTCCCTGGGGAGCCAGGACAGATCAGGAGGCAGTGTGTTATTGGGGACTAGAGGAACACCACACTCAGCAAATCTAGTCTAAATTGGGCGGGGGCATACCTATTTTTTAAGGACCTCAGACATTCAGATATTTTAACAGTCATACAAAATCTCAGGCTGTGACAGGACTTCCAGCCCATCTAGTCCAATGTAACCCTTGTAGACAGGGAAACAGGCCTTCCAGGACTTGCCTCCGGTCTCCTGGCTAGTTTGAGGCAGAATTGGATTCCCACCCTGGTATCCTTTCTTTCCATCATTTTGCCTCCTTTATAATGTCCTGAGAGAACAAAACTTACACCAGGATTGAGTGTCTCTTGGCTGGAATATAGAATCTTTCATGGGAAACAGATTCATGACCCACAGATAGAAATCTCATAGCCATGAGGTTCTTGGGCAGCTCTTGTAGAGTCCTGAGGCAATTTATGTGGCTTCTATAAAATGGGGACAGTCCAGGCTCCTTGCGTCAATTTGAGAGCATTAATTCCCTGATTGCCAATAAACAAGAAGGTGGACCCTTGCAAAGCCACATTGTCTATGACAGCTCTGTTACATAATTGGTGTGACTAAATACCTCATAGGCAACCTGAAGACTAAAGCTTCATAAGAGACTTTGGTTTAGAATTGATTCTAGACGCAACTACAAGTGCACAATGAAGGGAAATAAGTAGTATCTTGGAGTTTAAAAGTGGTACATTAACGACTAGCACAAATGAGGGCAGAACTGTCCATTCTCTTGTCTGCCAGACTCAGCATTTTCTTGCTCTGTGGCCTCCTTTGCCTCTTTTCACAACAGCTGGGTGAAGGGATCAGAAATGGCCGTCATGGTGCTCCTTCACAGAAGACTCCTGACTGAAAGCTCCTTGCCTCTCCCCAGGGAGAGCAAGAACCTATCATGCTCAGAGACAGAATGGGTTCCAGCCTTTTAGCACTAGTGGCCCACGGATAGGACTGACACTCGTGACTCTCCTGGTAGTGGAAGAAACTACTCTTTTCCTCCTCAGGGAGAGCTCTGCTGTGTAGGCCCACACGTTACTCAGAATCACTTAGTCTTCCTCCAAGCTCCAGAGCCATTGGTACAAGTGCTTTATCGAAGCTAAACACACAGTACATAAAATGAGATAAGAGAATACAGAAGTCAGCATAGTGATCAGATCCCTGTTCCTTGGCTGGTTGAGGCAGCTTCAGTGGATGGCAGGAAGGCGGGAGCACGTCCAGCTTTGTCAAGCAACCCTCCAAGGGCAGTTGACCTGTGACCTCGAGATTAGACACTGAGGTTCTTTTGGATTTTTACAATTATTAAATATGTGTCTGAGTGGTAAAAAACAAACAAACAAAACAAAAACATTTTAGTTGAATGACTCTGGTGGGACGAGCTACTTCATTTTTCCAGCCACTCAGAGGCAGAGTATTAATGGCCAAATGCTCATTTGCCCTGGTTATGAGCTAGGGGGTGCAAAATGGAATAGTGATCAAAAAACAGACTTTGCAATCAAGTAGATCTCTGTGGTCTTCGGCCAATTATTTACCTTCCCTGAGCCTGTTTCCCAAGGTCTGTTGTGGCTACTTTGAAGGGGTGTTGTGACTTTAAAAGGTAAAAAATGTAAATTGACAGCATAGTCCTTGATTCAGAGTAATTTCTTAAGCGCTTATTTTGGTTTAACCTCTTTTTTCTTTAACTGTTTATAACTCTGCACATTTAGGAATTAACACTTTACCAAACAGAAATAATATAATCTGTGCTTCAGAGCAGGCAAGAATGAAAAGATTAGTACAAATCAAGACTGAAGCTGAAAGTAAAGTAAGTTTTTCTGGTATTGGAAAAAAAATTCTTAATATAAATAGTGACGTAGCTCCCTGCATTTGGCAGATATTTGTGTGTGTATATAAATAATTGCTCTCTTTCCTCTGAAGTGCTGATACAAAAACAGAAGTTCGAAAATATCGCATGGTATTTCCACTCTTACTGGAAGCACCGAGGGTCTCAGAGGCTCCCATGTCACCTCAGTTGCCTGTGCTCATTTATATTAGCTATTTATCCAACCTGTATATTTTTTGAGCACCTTAGCATTTTCTGTAGAATTTATGAAATCTGCTACAGAAATGAATTTACCTTGAGGGTTCTCAGCCTAGGTTCATGTCACACTTTGATTTGAATTAAGGCAAATGAACATACTCTTATTGTCACCTGTGGACTTAACCATCTGTTGTGCATTGCAAGGGCCACAGAAGAAATAGAAAGATCAGCCTGCATCTCAAAACTTTAATTGGAGAGACAAAAAAAACAGATGTGTAAAATAGCTGGAAAACTGTAAGTTACGTATATGGCAGTTTTAGCATTTTGGAAAGAAAACATCTTAGATATGCTAAGGCAGGAGGGAGGCTATATGGCAAGATCTGAGTAGATGTTTGAGAAGTGAAAACGAGCTGGTAATCATACACCATGAGAAGGGGCTTTTGTGTTGCCACAATGAACATTTTCTAGTGTTGTTGTTTCTTTTCCTTTCTTTAATAATTCTTCTCCTTCCCTCCATCTTCCTCCCTTCTTTATCCTCCCCCTCCTTCTTCTTGTGTATCAATTTGAAAACATTTTCGTGTCATCTAAGAGTTTAGGTTGAGGGTTGGGGTATGTGATGCTCTTTATAAGCCTCAGACTGTATTCAGGTGTGTATCTTTATCTATATTACCTACTGGAAGATGCTTTGTAAGCCTGAATTACTTTAATACCTGCCTTTCATTTCCACTTTACTCAGGTTATATTTACCATACTAACTAATCTTTGAATAGCACTAAAAAGTTTACCTAGAATTCTCATAGGTTATCTCATTTAATCTCATAATTATCATGTCAGGTAATTTCTTGTTAGCTCATTTTATGTATAATATACTGAGACTTAGAGAGAATAAGTATTTTCCTTAGATTGCTCAATGATAAAATGAGTAATTCTAAGGTCCCAAGTATCCTTTAAGCATTTCTAAAAAAATACATGCAAGAGAAAAGCTTGTAAAATGTAGTCAAATGGGCATGTCACTTTTTTGTTACCTTGGAATTTCAGCAAAAGTTCTAAAGCTGTGAAAGGTACAAGGGGTGAAAAAGTTTTCCAGCATACTAAAGAAAAGGGCTGAACGTAAAACCCCATGGGCTTTGCTGGAGGTGGCAGCCCAGTTCAGCTACCATCACTCCAACAGCCCAGGTAAGGGAAGACAGGCATTCAAAAGCAACTTTGGTGAAGGAAACTTCCTTTGAAGGAGACTGACAGCTCTCTTTTCTCTTCCTTAGGAAGGGGAGGGGGTAATTCCCCCTTCTATGCCAAGTGAATATGGTCCCACCCCTAAATATTATGTCATCTGCAAGAGACAGACTGGCATCTCCCTCTGGTTTGAAGAGTGATGAGACTTTTAGGTGCCCCCATACACAATCAGTCTTGAGAGTTTGATTTATGTCCCTCGAAGCCTGGGGAGGGGCACAGGGCCTGGTGTCTGCCTCTCACTTGGGAAAGTCTGAAGGCCCAAGGCTGGATGGTGGTGACTGCAAAAACAGAGAGGACAGATCAGTAGTGCTTGAAGCTGCATTTCCCCAAATTGGAGGAGCCAGTGTATGTGCTTTCCCATAGGGCACTGTGAAAGGTAGCCAGGCTTCAGACATCTTGAAAGGATCTTAACTAAGAAGGGCATGTGCATTGGCATCTCGAAAAGCCAGTTCATGTGCTGTACAGCAGAGCTGTCATTTGGATATTTACTGGGACAGGCAGAAGACATTTGCTATCTAAGAAAGTACTAAAAGCTCTGGCTGGAAGCAGCAGAGGAGTTGGGAGACAAAGGAGAGTGAAAAAGCCAGGTGTGATATTCAGAGTATTTCACCATTGGTGGGGCACACATGCTGACCAGCCAGCAAGGATGCCCGGCAGGGCTGGTGTGGGCTGGCAGAATACCAGCCTAAAGAAAGTTCGTCTTGTTTCTCCTTTCTCACTGCTACCTTCCAAACGCCAGGTCAGACTTGAGCTTAGGGAACAGGAAAGAAGCTCTACTACATTGGATATGATATTAAAATTTAGATTTAGACTAAAGTATCTAACACAGACGTTTTAATGCAGAAAACACACCTTTCCCGACTTCTTGGGCCTGTTGGAGATGATGTGTAGAGGAGGAAGAGTTCTATCCTACAGAGAGTCTCACAGTGCTGGTGAGAGACAAGTTCATGCTGACTGTACCCTACCCAGTTCAGCAAGCTCACTCAGTGATTTACATGTACTGAATATATTTCCATAAAATGACCATGAACTCTATATAGAGAAAAAAGTTTGACATGACCTTGGCTAGCATTTCATGAGTGAGATGTAGAACTGGGGTCCATTCAGATGAAGGTGTCTGGCCAAAGTCCCACACACAGCTCAGTGGGTGAAACACTCGTGAAAACGCTGACTCTGATGCCAGGTTTCTGGAGCAAGGTCAGATGCTCCCTTTACTCACGGAATGACATGTTGAACTGCTTAAAGTTACACAACGCACATATGTGGTTTCTCCTGTAAACAACCGGGAAAGGATAATTTGTTGTAGCCCCCAGAAGTAAACAAGATTCTTGGTAAGACTCTAAAGAAAGTAAAGATAAAAGGAGGAAAAGCTTTATCTTATATTGTTACAAGTTCACTTAGTTTTGGAGGAAACGCCGAAGGCTAGCAAACAGCCGGCAGAATCCAATTATTAAAGAGAGGAACCAGAGCCATACCAGAGAATTAGAGACCAGTCAGAGTAATGGTGACCTCCAAGGGATGGCCAGAGAAAAATGTTTTGGAGGATCCAGCAGAATTGGAAACAAGCATTTTAATCAAACTAAGGCAAAATGTAGGAGAGAAGGCTTCATGTGTGGAAAATGCTATTATTGAGGAAAGCATTTTTTTTCTTTTTTAAATGATTGTTTCAAAACACTTTACTTTCCTCTAGTTTGTGTTTTTCCTATTGTGCCATAATGTCTTTTTTATTTAAAAAAAAAAAAGGTGTTGCCTTGGGAGGTAGGTCTCTTGTTTTGGAGAAGTTTAGGAAGAAAATTCAACAGTGTAAGAACTAACTGGGATGCTAAACCTTCTCTCGTGAAATTTAGGTTCTAATGCAAATATATAGTAAAAAAAGAAATCAGTAATCTATTATGCACAAAACAGAGCAAGTAAAGGGATGTAGGGAGTGCTAAGTGTGGCTGGAAGAAAGGACCTGTAGTCATTTTAAAGAGTAGCTATCATTGACATGGAAAGAAATATGCCATGTCATATGCCATGTCATTAGGCTTGATTCTGACCTGGAAAAACTGATACCCAGAGCATGCTCGTTTGTTATACGTCTTTTCTGCTTTTAAAACACAAGCTCCTTTCCTCCTACTTCCCTTCTTACCCTTCCCTTAAAATGTCACTTCCACCTTATTAGAGGCTGATAATATGGCTGGTGGCATCCCAGCAGGGTAGCAAAGGCAGTTCTCGTTTCTTGAATCAAAAATGTACGAGGAGCACATATGCCACCACAGACAAATTAGTGCTCGGTTTGTTTGCTTGTGGATCCTCATAACTTCATTGGTGTTTTATCAATAAAAATGTCAGTGTTTTTAATAGCTAGCTGGAAGATAGGATAGGCCCTGGTCCAGAGTTAGTCCAGGGTTCTTAACTGGAGCTGCACATGAGAATCATCCAGGGAGCTTTGAAAAGTGCATATGCTAAGGTCTAGGGCCAGAGATGCTGATTCAGTTGGCCTCCATGGGGCCAGATGTTGATATTTTTAGATGCTGTCCAGTGATGCTGGAGATGGCCAGGGCTGGGGACTCAAAGGTGTGCCAGGCAGCCGGCAGGTACTTTCAAAGGAATGTGCCACATGATTTAATCACACAACAGTACAACAAAGGCATTGGGCATTCTCATGTGCAGAGGAGACTATTTCTGAGAGCTGCCATGATTTTCCCAGAGCCACACCACTAGGTTGTAGAAGGGTGTATTTCATTTCTGACTTCGTATTTGGAAATTGTGGGTTGGAAAAGCTAATTCAGTTCCACTCAAATAAAATGGATTACTCGTGAAACGTTTTCCCACCATCTGCGCCTCTGAAAATGGAGTAGCAAGTTCCATTATGGAACTGTAGAAAGTTTGACCCCAAATGAACAACTTGATAAAAAGTGAAATTAAATAACATACCTGGTTTTGGAGAGGGGATCCCAAAATAGGTATCTTAATATTATTTCTGTTGTTTGCCTTTGTATTTATCCATTTCAAAGGAGAGAAGTCAGCGAAGCTTTTTTCTTTTTTAACATTTGAAACAGCATTTTTTTCCATTGTTTTGAAGCAAGTTAAACCCAGGCAGCACTAGAAATTTCATGCAATAGGTTTTTCTTCCTGATGATAACACTTGAGTGGTGTAAAATAAAACAAAAACTCACTTTTGTTAAGAGATTTTGATTTATTGCTTTAGTTATAAATTCCAAATATAGAGGGTATTTTTACAGTGACTTAGACAAACATGTGCTTCCCTGTATTATGACCATGTTACAGCCCTGTATATATATGAATCTTAGTATACAAATGACTTTTTTCAATTGAAAGAGGATTTTTGCATATGATATAAAATATAGAAGGTTAAAAAAAAAAGGATGATAGTGAAAAGAAAGTGCACCTGACAGCCTAGAACCATTGTTCCATTACTCCCGGGAGTTAACTATTTTTACACCTTTTCCTTTATGTAGCTATCCTTCTAGCAATACTTCATACCTCTCCAAACATACAATACATATATTTATCTTTTATATGAATAGAAGCATACCAAGAATTCATACATTCTGCATCTTATTTCACTGAATAGTATTTCTTGGAGGTCATCCTCTTTCAGCACATACAGACCTACTTCATTATTTTTAATGACTATATAGTGTTAGATTGTATGGATCACCATAGTTCACTTAATTAATTCCCACTGATGGACATTGATGAGTTTTGAGTGTTTTAGGATTATAAACAATACTACCACATGCGCTATGAATTGTTTGAACCATTTTGCACTTCAGCCAATATTGTATAAGTGTCTTCTCCCCTAACCTTTGGTGAACTGTATATTATCACATTTTAAAATTTTTATCTAAATCCAATAGGTTCAAAATGCTTACTAATGGTTTTAATTTATATTTTGTACATTGAGTAATATTGGCTATGCTTTCACATTTAAAAAGCAACTTCTGTTTCTTTTTCTGTGAACTGCCCAAACCTACTCTCATATTTGGAAAGGGTATAAAGATAAATAATGTTGCAATTACCCGTGTACCCACAACCTAGCTGCACATGTAGAGCACTACCCATGCCCCCCAAAACCTTGGGGATCCCATCTCCATCTCATCACTCAAAGGCAATGACCATCCTGCATTGCAACTACCATTCTCTTGCTTCTCTCAATAGTTTTATCATCTCTGACTGAATTCTTAAACATTAGATCATCTAGTTTTGTATGTTTTGAAAGTTTATATACATGAAATCAAACTATACAAATTTGTTTGTGACTTTATTTTTTTCTTTCACTCAAAAACATTGTCATAATATTCACTTATATCCACACCCAAGTATTGGTGTCTTTTAAGTGCCCCTAAGACTTCTTGGGTATTACCTCTTCAGAAGTTATTGTCCCCATTCTACAGTTCCTTATCCTGACTCCGTGTCTTTTCATTTCTTCGTAACACTTTTATCACTCTATTTCTTTATGTTACATTTTAGAAGTAGACTTATATTCATCTTCTAGTACACTAAATCTCTCTTTGTCTATTTAGTCTTATCTTTATCTTTTAAATTTTTATATCCATTTTTAAATTTCTGGAATACACATTTGTTTCTTTTTCATTCTCCTTAGTCTTTTGCTGCAGTCTGCTTTCCTTGCTTATATTTTAAGGCTTTTTAGTCTCTTAAATATAGAAATAGTTATTTCATAGTCTTCAGTTGATAATTCTGATATCTGAAGTGCTCTTAAATTTGATTCTGCTCTTTTCTATTTATTCTTTTTTTATTTGAAGTTTTATATTTTTATTTTATTTTTATTTATTTTCGGTTGCGTTGGGTCTTTGTTGCTGCATGCAGGCTTTCTCTGGTTGCGGCGAGCAGGGGCTACTCTTCGTTGTGGTGCGCAGGCTTCTCATTGAGGTGGCTTCTCTTGTTGTGGAGCACAGGCTCTAGGCACGCAGGCTTCAGTAGTTGTGGCTCGTGGGTTTCAGTAGTTGTGGCTCGCGGGCTGTAGAGCTCAGGCTCAGTAGTTGCAGTGCACGGGCTTAGCTGCTCCGCGACATGTGGAATCTTCCCAGACCAGGGATCAAACCTGTGTCCCCTGCATTGGCAGGTGGATTCTTAACTACTGTGCCACCAGGGAAGTCCCTCTGCTATTTATTCTTGCTGTCACACATGGTACCTTGAACTCTTTGCTACTATAAACAGTATCTTTTTTACAATTCATCTTCTAATTGTTAGTCACTAGTATACAGAAATATAATTAATGCTTATTATAAACTGATTTTTATCCAGTGTTCTTGCTAAATTCATGAATTAATTCTAACTCTTTAACTAGATATTCTTGGATTTTTCTATATACACGATCATTTGTAAATAATGACAGCTTTCCAGTCTTTCTTCATTTATACCTTTATATCTTTTATTTCTTTTTAAATTTCGTTAGCTACAATCTGTAGAGCAATATTAATAGAAATTAATACCAGGTATCTTCATCTCATTTCTAATTTCAGGTGCTTAGCTTTCAATATTTCACCATTAAGCACCATGTTTGCTATAAGTTATTTATAGATAACCTTTAATGAATTAAGGAAACTTTCTTTTATTATTAGTTTGCTAAGAGGTCTTTCTTCCTTTATCATGAAAAAATGTTACATTTTATTTATTTATTTTTTTGCATTCTCAGAAACATGGGATGATTTTCAGTTTTTACTCAACCTAAGCCCATCTAGATTGTAATATATTATTATCTTATATAATGCTGGAGTCAATTTGCTGATTTTTTGGTTTAGGAAGTTTGTATCCATGTTCATGGAGAAAATTGGCCTATAATTTTCCCTTCTTGTTATGCGATTTTCAGTTTTGGTATAAAAGTTCTGCTGGCCTATAAAAATTATTTGAGAAGTAGTTCCTATGTTTCTGTTCTTTGTAAGAGTTTTTATAATATTGGTGATGTTTCTTTCTCAGATTATTGGTAGAATTCACAGGGAAGCCATCTGGACCTACAGTTTTCTTTGTGGAAACATTTTTTTAAACAGCTTTATTGATGTGTAATTTACATACCATAAAATTCACTCATTTTAAGTGTAAACCTCAATGATTTTTAGTACATTTACAGAGTTTTGCAGCTATCATCAAAATCCAATTTTAGAATATTTTCATCACCTCAAAAATATTCCTCATGCCAATTTATAGTTATTTTTGCTCCCATCCCCCAGTTCTAGGCAACCACTAGTCTACTTTCTGTCTCTATAGATTTGCCTTTTCTGCACATATGATATAAATGGAATTATACAATTTATGACCTTTGTTCCTAGTCTCTTTTACTTAATATAATATTTTTGAGGTTCATCTATGTTGCAGTTATCTGACCAGTAGTTTGCTGAATAGTATTCTATAATATGAATATACCTTATTTTGTTTATCCAATCACCAGTTGAGGGAGATTGGGTATTTCCACATTTTGGCTATTTCTAATAATGCTGTTATGAACATTTATGTGCAAGTTTTCATTTCTAGGAGTAGAACTTCTGGGTTGTATGGTATAATTATGTTTAATAATTTAACAAACTGCTAAACTGTTTTTCAAAGTGGTTGTACCATTTTACATTCCTACAAGCAATGTTCCTACATCCTGCTGCGGTTATCTGCAGTTGTGATGCTGCAGTCTCAGGCTTTATCAACCAGAGATTGGTCCCATGGACCACCCAACTGCAACCCAGCTGATAGACATGTTCCCTGGTGGGCTTCACCAGAACCGTGCCCTGCCACTTTTGCCCTGATGCAAATCTGAAGGACGGAAATAAAGCACAATATCTACAGTTATGGTGGACTTACTCTGCACCAGGCGTTTTTCTAAACATATTAAAGGGATGATCTCATTTAATCATCACTCTGATCACCCCATTTAGTAGATTAGGAACCTGAGACTCAGAGGTGAAGCACCTTGTCCAGGGTCTCCCTGCTGATCAGAGGCTTGGGCCCAGCCAGTGGTTTGTGAGGCCCCTGCTCTTAGTCTCCTCGTGGGACAGCTGATGGCCACATTCTTGGCCCACATCCCTGGACCAGGATCTGCACATGATCTGGGGAACAGAATGGAACAGGAGGGGTAATAAGGGTTCAGTGACCCAGACAAGGAGTCTGGCTTCTAGAGGGTTAAATCTTCATGTACACAAAAGTCCAGATATCCAGAAAATCCATCTAGCCTGCAGATTAAGGCAGCAATTCCAAGAAGGCCTTCAAAGTGGAGGCAAAACTTAGCCTCAGCCAGAGAGATTTACATGCTTTCAGGAAAAATCTCCAAAAATAACTAGCCTGTAGCTGCAAGCTTGGAGAATATAAATGGAGTTATTTGCCTGGATCAGGGTGCATGCACACACACATATGTGTGTATGTGTGTGATACATACAAGCATACACACAGAAAGCAGTACAGGTTCTAATATTTCCTTTGAACTGTGATGAAGATGACATTCACATTTTCTCATTTCTGCTGGAGAGCTACATATATTACTCTACGCAGAGAAGAAACTCATTTGAACTAGTCAAATAGAGGGAGATGAATCTTGCCATTTCTGCTTCCTGTTGTGCCTATTGATAGTAAGTTGTACAGCGGTTTATCCCACATGCTGCTTAGGAATTCCGCTAACGCTTGCGGTTTACGTTTCCAGGACCAGGAAGGAAACCCTGGTAACATCTTTGGACCTGAAGATAAGAATGATTAATTTTTCCGAACTTATGCTGTACTTTTGTCCTGTCACTCTGAGAAACCTTTCAAAGCCTTTGTTGAAATGATGGGTCTCTAGATGGCAGTCATGTGAACAAGTATTAGTTCAAGTACAACTAATCAATGATGCTGAGATCTGTTTATCCCGCAGTTCACTAGACACAATGGGAAGATAAAATTCATAACATGACCCCTCCTTTAAGGCTGTCACAGTATCCTTGGAGCTGAAGTAGCACCTATGATATAAGCAGAGAAGTGTTGGGTGCAAATTAGTATGCTACTGACTATAAAGGCAGTCTGAGTTTAGAAAAAGAAATCAGACAATACAAGTTCACTCTTTAGTGTTTGCAGAGGTTTTACTTTTAAACAGCAAACATTTATGGAGAAAAGGCAACTTAGGGAACAGGAATGTACATCAAATTTGGCAAGTGGTAGTGGGATATCTGTTATTATAGTCATGAATCACATACATTTTCCCCAAATGACAATGAAAGTTTGCTATGTCTTCCACTACTGATTTTGTCAGCTGTCACTGGCGTTTCATTGGCTCAAGTTACGTTTTCTTCTGGTAGTGGAATCTCTTCATATTATTGTTTTACAATTATGTATTTTCTATTTAGATACTTTTAGAAAGATGAATTCCCGCACAGGCTGGGGTGTTAATTAAGCAGTCTATGTTAGAGACAAAGCCATGAACCTCCAGGGGTATACAATTCAGTCAAGTTGTCAGAGGTGAACAGAAAGCTGTTAGACAACTTAAGATGCAACAAGCAATTTAAGCCTTAAAAAGACCTTTGAGAGAGGCTGCCTTGTGATCTACTATATTGCAGGCCCTATTGATTCTGGCAGAACCCCATAGCTGGGCAAACTGGAATCCATGGGGCCCTTAGATAAAAGACCCTCTGTCTTGCTTAGTCTCCCTTCTGTACCAGGTACCCCAAAGATTCTTGAGGTGACTGCTACTTTTCAATCTAGAAGGAAACCAGTGGGAACAAATTTCCCATTTCGGACTGCGGGGAATTAATTAACACTCTCAAGAATAAGAACTAAGGTTTGCTTACATATTACAGATAAAAATAATTACAATCTGATATTTAAAAATAAAAACCCTCTAAAATGTATTTATTCTTGAAAGACAACTAAAACTTTGTTTTGTGTTTTAATTACATAAAATAATGTAGTCATTCATTTCTCTGTCTTTTGATAAAAAGCAATTAAACACTGATCCAGGGGGAATATTGATAAACTTCCCTACCTAAACATTTTTTCGGGCCAAAAATTTCCTGATTTCAAAAAAAGAAAAGATTTTCAACACATATGATTGTGTTTAGGTTGAAATTTTTTTATCATTTAAAAACTGTTCTAAAAGTAAATAGGACGTCCCTGGTGGTGCAGTGGTTAAGAATCCGCCTGCCAATGCGGGGGACACGGGTTTGAGCCCTGGTCTGGGAAGATCTCACATGCCGCGCAGCAGCTAAGCCCATGCGCCACAACTACTGAGCCTGCACTCTAGAGCCTGCGAGCTACAGCTACTGAGCCCGCATGCCACAACTACTGAAGCCTGCGCACCTAGAGCCCGTGCTCTGCAACAAGAGAAGCCACCGCAATGAGAAACCCACGCACCGCAATAAAGAGTAGCCCCCCCTCACCAACCACAACCAGTGAAAGCCCGCATGCAGCAACGAAGACCCAATACAGCCAGAAATAAATTAATTAATTTTAACAAAAGTAAATAGGCAAAAAATTAAATAAACCTATAGAAAAAAGGGAAAGGACATGAATAAATTGTTTGAAAAAATAAAACATAAATAGCTTAGGAACATATGAATAAATGCTCAATTTCTCTTATAACTTAATATAAAAATTTAAAACAATTGTGAAATACCATTTTAACTTTCATTTTGCAAAAAAAATGGTAATGCACATCACTGGCAAAAATGTGGGGAAATGAGCAATTTCAAACCATATTAATGAGAATATACATTGGTACACTCTCTTTGAAGCACAGTTTAGAAATATCTTTCAAATTTTTAAATTCAGGTATTATTTGACCTGGCAATTGCATTTCTAGGAATCTACCCTGTGGATATGACTAACATGTGTATGAAAGATATGTGTCCATTGCTATTAGTAATGAGTCTAGAAATATTCTAAAATGCCCATTAACAGGAAACTGATTCAATAAATCATGGTATATTCATATAAGGGATTGCCTTGCAGCCATTTTTGTAAATGAGGCATCTCCCTATATACTGACATAGAACTCTAAGGTATATCATTAAGAGAAAAAAGAAATCTGTTGAAGAGGGTAACAGGGCACAATAATCTGCATAGAAAATTCCAGAAAATATACTTAAGAACCTTTAAATAGTAGCTCCCTGTGGGACGATGTGGAATGGGAGGGATAATTATTTTCACTGTTTACCTGTTCTGCTATGTTGTATGTATATTTCCTACTTTAATTATAATACTAAAATCTAGTTAAGATTGAGTAAAGTGTACCATGCCCGCATGGATATAGTCTGAGTTCTATAGGCCTTTTAAGTTAATTTACCTCTAAGAAAAGTAGGAAAAAACACTTAGCTTAAATATGCAACAAGGAAATTACGTGAAAGATGAATAGAGAGATGAGCATTCAGGATGCGCATCTATTTCAAATCCAGAAAGAGCATTTCACAATTACCTTTAGGCAGACAATGTGTTTACCAGTCCCACTAGCTAGCTTACTTTTCATGTGAGTCATACCAGCCCCTCACATTGGATTAAAAGAACACAATTATGGCTAAAGGATTAATAGAAACACTCCTAAAAATGTTGTGACTCTAAAAGGAAGAGGGATGCAATTCTCTCCTGTATTGCCAAGTTGTTTTTTAGGTCTGGTTTATATAGGTGTTTTAATCATTTGCCCAGCTGCCATCAATTGCAATGTGTTTTCTTTTCTTCACTAATAATACACGTAGCTATTTGTTAACATTTTCATAACTCAGGCTTAGCGTGTGGTGGGTACTTGATTCACTTGACATTTTGCTTGAGCTGTTTAAAGGTTGGTGGTTGTTTTTCTGAAGTAGCACTAATTCATGGGAGTTGTAACATCCCTGTGGCTTCGTGGTTTCTGCTTTCCTCCCCACTGAGGTTTTCACTGAAAGAACCAGCTGTTCATTGAGAGCTCACAACTATACACAAAAATATTCATTGCTGGTGGACTTCTGGAGAGTCCTCTTTTAAATGAGATACATTTTAAATGCACACAGAGAAATATATGCAGGTTGCACACCTCCCAGTTGTTTCCCTGTCAATGTCCACTTGTAAATGAACTTCAGTTGGTTTTCAGTCTATAAACTGAAAATATACTGAGTCCAAATTCTGCTTTCTTTTCTGTTTTCAGTGAGGACAGTAAAAGCCAGTGCATTTGGATTTTATGCTCGAAAGTCTTCTTGTCCTATCAAATAAAGTCGAATTGAATAGTCCCAGGCCACAGAACCCCTCTCACTCTAACTGGAAGTTACACACCCAAGATGGGCATCACGAACAGAAAATCATGTACATAATAAATATTTTTAAAACTCTTTCTGGCTACAACAGGGCCTTTTGATGTTATGGTTGTGTTCATATTTTCTCTTCCTTTTGGAATTCAGTATCAGAATCAATAAGGGATCATATCTACTTAACATTCTTTGTCCAGAAACCTAACATACATAATTTGGTACCAATTTTCACAAAGTAAAACCACTGTCCTTGTGAAAGTCAACTAAAAACTAATATGCTGATTTTAAATAGAGTTCTGGTTCCAACCCAAACTGTGAAAAGTAAAGCAATACATTGAAAGCAAAAAGGGCTTCATTGTTAGAACACACCTTGGAAGATGTGAGACTATTTTTTTTCTCTTTTTTAAGTGGTTATTTTTAAGAGTGTGTAAGATCCATGCATAGTTTTGTGTTTGCAGTGGTATTGAATGAGATACAGGGTGTTGGGCTGTGCAATGAGCATGGATCAAATAAACAGCATTTGGTTTTTCACAATTAGGTCCTTTGCTGGCTGTCTGAACAAAGAAGCCAAGTACTGAATATTCTTTGGATAGATATGTCTCTCATCACAAAAAGTAGCCAGGTAATTAATCAGCCACAAAACACAGTACTAACAGCATCAGAAAAGCTGTGTGGCCAGTGTCTCCAGTGTTCTCAATCTGCTGGTGTTTCATGAGTTCCCAAACTGAAAAGTAAAGTTAAATTAAATTAAATTAAAATAACATGAAATAAAAACCCAAACAGGATCTGCTATGGGAAAAGCAGTTTGAATGTATGGGCCACACAATAAGAATTGCTTACTTAAACAGAGGTAGTTTCAAAATCACTTTCTATAGGCTTAGGAAATACCTGAATTTTACTTTTTCAGGTTTCCAATCCCTTATCTAAAATTAATTTGGTCAGTTGAGTTTTGGAATTCAGATTTTTTTTCAGACTTTATAGAGGTAACACAGTGCATCTACACATATAATATGTAGTGACCCTCAGTGGGATCTAGGGCAGCTCCCCCTAATCAAACACACTAAGATTTCTACAACAAAAAGCAGAGATATTCACATTAAGTGAGGTAAATAGACTCCAAATAGTGTCATATCAGTTCAAGTCAGGTTATGCCACTAAATAAATATACTGCTAATTTTTTTTAAAAAAACTTTTGATTTTCAGAGTTTCTGTATTTAATAACTGTGGTAAGGGATAATGGAGTTGTATTAAACTGGCACTACACAGCAGGCAGATTATGTAAAAGCCTTTTCCATTGTCACCAAAAAAACTGTGTACCTCTTCTTTTCTCTTAACGTGGAAATAAACAATTGGTAAAGAGCTACAGTTCAGGAAGAACACAGTGAATCAGAGGCACTGGCACCAAAAATTTAAGCACACCCCTCAAGCAGGATTCTCTCTTCTAGAAGCTGGGAAAACACATGGCGTTGGAAAGCTGCATTGGCTGATTTGAACTGGGTACTGTATCTGTGAAAAAGTTAAGCCCCATGCCTCTCATTCAGTTTGTGAGCTTTAATTGATGTAATTGAACTTCAACCTTGAGGGTTAAAGTGTGGGGGACACTCAGGGTGTTTCGTTCCCATTAGTGATTGTTATCCTGGTTGCTGCTTGTCTGACATTTTTAGAAACTATCAGTGGTTTAGAATGGTGACAATTTTAATCACGATGTTAGATTCAATGTTTCTGATGATCTCATTGGTTAAATGGAATCAGCTACATGGCAGAAACTCATTCTTTTTTTACAGTTGAAAAAAAATTTATTCAAGTATAACATGCACATATACACAAATTATAGTCATTTAGGCCGATGAATTTTCACAAATTGGACATTTTCAAGAAAACCAAAATTCGGATCATGAAAGAACACTGCCAGCATCCCAGAATTCCACTTTGTCTACTTCTAGTCACTGTTCCAAAAATAAAACCCACTTTCCTGTCTTCTACCAGTATATGAGTTTACCTGTGTTGTAAATATATATACACATACACACATACATATGATCAAACAATATAAACTCTTTGCTATACATTTTCTTTAGCATTTATTTAATATAAATTTATTTATCCATATTTTTGTGTATAGTTACATTGTTCTCTTTGCATAGAATTACATTGTGAGACAATACTGCAATTTATTTCACCATTCCACTATTTTTCAGCTTACTTGTAGTTTCTGAATAGTACTACTACGAACGTATAGCACTTCTTTTTCATGAACATATGCATGCATTTCTATGGATTATATGCTTAGGAATAGAATTGCTAGATTATAGGATATGCTTATGTTCAGCTACAGTAAATCTATCAATAGCATTTTAAACTGCTTGCACAGATTTGTACTCCCATCAGTAGGAAAAGAGTTCTGACTATGCCGTGTCCTTACAACACTTCCTATTTTCGGACTTTTTTGTTTTTGTGTAATAGTAACACATCATGGTTAAATTTGCATTTCTCAGAATAACGTTAAGTATCTTTTCATATATTTATTAGCCACTTGGATACACTTTTTTGTGCTTGTCCAAGTATTTTGCCCATTTTTTTCCTACTGGTTTGTTAATCATTTTCCTGTTGATTTACAGTGCTCTAGGGGCTTCCCTGGTGGCGCAGTGGTTGAGAGTCCGCCTGCCGATGCAGGGGACGCGGGTTCGTGCCCCGGTCCGGGAGGATCCCACATGCCGCGGAGCGGCTGGGCCTGTGAGCCATGGCCGCTGAGCCTGCGCGTCCAGAGCCTGTGCTCCGCAACGGGAGAGGCCACAACAGTGAGAGGCCCGCGTACCGCAAAAAAAAAAAAAAAAAAAAAATACAGTGCTCTATATATTCAGGACATAAGCCCTTTGTCAGATATGTGTTGCAAATATTTTGTCTCACTCTGTGGGTTACCTTTTCATCCTTTTCGGGTCATTCTTGAATGAATTAAAGCTCTTAATTTTCAAATTATCTAATCTGTTATTTTTCTTTACAATTAGCTCCCTGTTTTAGAAATCTCTGTTTACTCAAGGGTCAGAAAGATGTTTTTCTATGTTTCTTCTTTAAATGTTACTGTTTTACTTTTTACTTTTTTGTTTCGAGTAAATTTTAAAATTTTATCTTTTTATAAAATTTTGTTTAGATTGCAATCCATGTGGAATTGATTTTTGTATATGGCATGGAATAGGGGTCAAGGTAATGTTTTCATACGAAAATTTAATCCAAAAACATTTATTTTAAAGATCATTGTTTCCACTGCCCTGTAGTATTTGCTTTGTTACAAGCTACTTGATTCTGACTTGGAGAATTGTTTTCTATTTCATTGTCCTATGTGTCTTCTATTGTTGTGTCAATCCTATACTTTTTTACTAGTACAGCTTTTTAAAGAAACTCATTACTAATTGGCCAAAATTTTTAAAAAGAAATGCTGGCTTAAGAAACTGGGAACATAATAAAAGTTATATGTAGAAAAAGTCTACTTGAGGACAGGAGAAAGAAGAAGAACTCACACGTCCAGACAGTTCTGTTAAAAAAAAAAAAAAAACTGCTTATTTTCTCTTTGATGGTTTGAATGTATCAATTGTTGCCTTCTGGTAGTGAGACAAAAATATTGGACCAGAGTGGAAAGCCCTGTTCAGAGCACAGGGTACTTTTAAGACCCAGAGGAAGTGGAAAACTTCCCAGGTAAATGTGTTTGGGAAGTCCCCACATGCCCACATGACAGAGATCAGTGAACCTTGTTAATGAAACTCACCTTCTCCCCCCGACAACCTTCGTCCCTTATGTATCTGCACCTGACATGCAAAGCTATTGTCCTAAGACCTTCTTTTAGACTCTCCTGACAAACAACCATCACTTCCTTATATTCAGCCCTCTGCTTTGTTTCTGTATGAGTGTCCAACCCCTGTCTTCCCCACCCTCCTCAGCCACATCAACTTGATCTGGTTATAGAGCATTTAATGTCTTCATGCTTATTTCTGCTTAAGCCAAAGTTTTAGTTCCTGTTGGTCATCAAAGTTTCCCCCATCCTTTCCAAATGTCCCATAATAAAGCAAAAGAAGCTAGACCCCAAGTAGATTCCATTATCATCTGGATTCACCTTGAAAAGAGGCAGTTGGGAGAATAGTAGAAAGAATTCTTAATGGAAAGCAGAATCTCTTGGTACAAAGCCTGGCTTTCTCCCTCACCAGTCGTCTAATCCTCAGCAAGCCACGTCACTTCTCAGACTTGAACTATCTCTCTGTTAAAATGGGAGATCATTGAATTTATTGACCACCAGGTTTTCCTTCAACTTGACAAGCTTATTAGACTTTGATTCTTCTGTTTTTGGCAGACCTGCCATCCTACCCTCATTGGCCTCTCTCACTGTGAAGTAACAAAGTAGAATTTCCTGAATCGATTCCGATCCTCCCCTATCACGTTATTATCTACTTGCTCTTCCATGCTAGCTACCAACCCTTCCTTCCTTGGCTTCTCCCCGACACTAATTAAGTGAAGACCATTTGTACATGTGCTCAACATGGAATGAGAATAGACATGAGATTATATGTACGTTTCTCCTAAGCCAGAAACTTGAACAATACTGTTTGCTTGTTTCAGGCTTACACTTGAGGATTGGTCAAAGGAGTCATTTACCTGGCAAAACCATAACTTGATAGGAAACCTTATTCATTTAAGTGTTTTCTAAAAAACATTTCTTGCTTCTCAGCTCTTAATAGCATGATTTTGTTTCTCTGATTCTTCCTATGAAACAACATGGTGGGCTTACCTTTAAAAAAAGAAAGGCTAAGAGAGAAAGAAACATTTGTAAAAATATATACTCTTCTCTGGTACTATCATTATAAAACTGTGTAGCAACTGACAGTTTAATATTTGATGTTTATGATTAGTTTTCTTTTTCTTTTTCTTCCTGCCTGAGCCTACCCCCTGCATTGGACTTGGAAGGAAACTAGATAAGTCAATTAAAAACAAAAACATTGATATTTTAATCATATTTCCTAGTATAAATTTCATGTCAAACATGAAATTTAAGCAAAATGGATAGATGGTATTTATGTAAATGAGCCCCCAATGGCACTAACATCTGTGATTTTGTTAAAAAATTTTATTATAAAATATGTTACCCATGTTATAAAGAGGCAGTTGGGAGAATAGTAGAAAGAATGTTGTTTTTAAATATAATGCAACTAAGCATTTATTATACTGTTTAAGAAGAGCAGCAATTGCTGTGATATTTCAGAAATTATATCTTTTTTAATGTAATATATGCTCATAGACTCTAAAGAGTATTTTAAAATATACGATCTCTGCAAAAGACAATATTCAACTAAAGATAGATAATTTTTAATATAAGTAAAGTGTTACAAGATTTTAAATTAAAGTCATCACTGGATTCTTCACAGAACAATGTACAGAAGTTTGCAAACTTCCTGTACCAGAGCAGTACAATCTTTACTTGAGTGACGTGTTCAATAACATGTTGGTAATCTTCCACATCTGCATTTAAAGTGTTTAAATACTTTACTACCCCTAAAGTATTTGTTGACCAAAAAATGCTCCCACTCAGGGAATTTAGGAAAAGAGAGATTCCATTTGATGGATGTCCTCAAGAAAGAAGTAACTGAACACGAGGTGTAGAGAAGCCTTTAAGGCAGAAGAAGGCAAATAATCACTGTCAACTGCATTTTAACTGAAATAACGCCAGATGCCATTTTTAATATCTGAATAATTAGTCTAAAATCAGCTGGTGCAGCCCTTACCAATTTAGAATCCAGGACAAAAGCAGAAATTTTAATTTGGCTGGCTTAACGCGTGGAGATAGGGCATTTGTGCTTAGGGAAAAATTACCCACAGGATTTAGTGTTTAAAATTTTGACCTTTAGAAGGTTCATTAATCTCTCCAGAACTCCATTTTTCAGTCAATGAAACAGGATATTTGCCAACTACCCTACATGAGATTTGTAACGTAAATGTAAGTAAATCTTTTAGAAATATAGAGAAAAAGTATAAGTGCCAAAAACACGGTCATTTCCTTTTGATGTCTTTTTTTTGTTCATAATAAAAGTGGTTCACACTTTTTAAAGGCAATTTAGAAAATAAATGTGATAGATATATCCCAGGGCTTTCTTATAAATGTGTGTCTATTTTAGGTCTAAATGGGCCTGAGTGTTTTACCCTTTTGATGAGAGGAAATCCAGTTTTCCTCAGGACTCTTTTCTTAAAGAATTCCCTCTGGGAATCTCTGATATGGATAGAAGGGTAGAAAGGGAGTTTTATCCTATTGCTGCCTGTCCCCTCTGCTCTGGGGGCTGGCAATCTGTTTTGCTGTTTTGCTCCTGGGACTGCCAGCGCTCAGCTGCTCACAGCCCCTTGTCTCCCTCTGTGATCTTCTTCCTCCCTTTATTCATCATTAAAATGACAGGTGCTCACCTGGAGAATCCAGGGTGTTGCAGGATTGAGGCTTGGGGGATGGTAGCTCCAAGTTTGGCAGCCTCACCCTGTGGCATCACTCACGTTGAATTTCTCTCCAGAACTCCATTTTCTTTCCTTCCAGTGCAACCTCTTGGGTGGCAGCCTGGCCCATCTAACAGGAGCTTGAGTCCTGTGATGGTCAGTGGGGGCTGCTGCCCTGTGACAGGACTGGGAAGAAGGCAGCCAGAGTTTGGGGTTTCCCCTCAGCCTCCTGAGACTGGAGCCAGACTGGTGAGGGCCTGACTCTTTTCCTTTTGTTCCACAGAAAAAAACCACATGGCCTGCCCCTGCTGACTCTGGGGTAATAGATGGGGCTGAAGCCCTTTCTGTGGATAAGGCTCAAGTCCTCTCTCACTGTAATCCCAGGCCCAAGCACTATTTGTATGACTGGAAGTTTCTGTAACAACCTAGAGGAAGGTTAAGCAGCCGCTCCCCACCCAGCACATACCCCGCTTTGCCCCCAATGTTAATCTAACGTGGTCTCACCTCTAACAAAGCAAGAGCTTTCCTTCTAACTTTCTCAGTTTCCACCCTTCTATATCTGAGCTCCCAATGTTAAAGTTCCTTGCAGCTTTTTCTTGGGTTATATTCTTTTCTCTCTCCTCGTTCTCTCTCTAGGTGATCTCATCCATCCTTAAGTCTCTCAGATCTATCAACTTGCTGGTGACTCCCTAATATGTAACTCTAGTTAGAGCTCTCTTCAGACCTCCAAAGTGATGGTGGTTGTGAGGAACAGGGGTGACGTAAGTGATCAGGTGAGTCTGGATTCTTGATCTATTTGGAAGGTAGAGACAATGGAATGTCTTGGTTGCGGTGAGGAAAGAAGAGACTTTGGGCTTCAGCAAATGGTTGCGTGGTGATCCCATTAGAGTTGGGGAAGTTTGTGAGAAGAAGAGGTTTAGCAGGGAACATCAGTAGTTTAGCATTGAGACGTCTATCGGTCATGCAAGAGATGTTGAGAAGGTAGGTCTCTATCAGAATGAAGGGTTAGAAAAGAGGTCAGGGGGCTGTCAGCATAGAATTCATAGAATAGGACAAGGTCACCAGTAGAATAGTATAAAAATACATCAGGTATTTACACATTCATAGTACATATTTGTATTACATTTGTGCATTTTAAATATTTTCTATTATTTATAATACTCATATAAATATGTATATAAGTATACCATAAAGGGATATGTTATTAACATTTCCAAGTCTTTTGATTGATCACGTTGTACCATTGCATTTCAGAATGGCTGTACAATTTATACTCCCTTCATCTGTCTACATATGTATCCATTTCCCTCTAGAATGTCATTTACTTAGGCATCACTTCCCAACAGGGTATAAAATAACCAGGAATGGGTGAAGAGCTATATTTATCTGCAGGCTAAAAGATGACACCTCTCCAAGATTATGAGCAGTTCAGAGACTTTATTCTCGTAAACACAAGATGAGCAAGGGGATTTTGGCTTTCAGTTTAAAAGATTAACTCCAAGGGAACTGTTCTGGTTCAGATAGCGAGCTACTGTGAAAATCTGATGGCCATCAAGATGACTGATACTTCTTGAGGAGTAAAGAAGAGTATCAGTCTCCCTGATGTTGTCACGTTCCAAATGTTGGGTCGTTGCAGCACCAGAATATGGGACAAATTTCTTTAAGAAGATGTTATTCAATTTATTAATAGATAATGGAGTTTTGTGAGCCTGTGTTTTTGCTGGTTTTACACCAACTGTTGGTAAGGCTGTACTTATAACTGATATTGATTTAAAAAATAGATTATTGTAGGGATTCCCTGGTGGCGCAGTGGTTGAGAGTCCGCCTGCCGATGCAGGGGACACGGGTTCGTGCCCCGGTCCGGGAAGATCCCACATGCTGCGGAGCAGCTGGGCCCGTGAGCCATGGCCGCTGAGCCTGCGCGTCCGGAGCCTGTGCTCCGCAACGGGAGAGGCCACAACAGTGAGAGGCCCGCGTACCACAAAAGAAAAAAAAAAAAAGATTATTGTCACTTTTGTTAGCTATTTTCCCTGCCCTTTCTCCCAGCGACCCCATTCCTTCACTTTCACCATGGCTGGGAGTTAGGTCGGTTTCCTACTAGCTTAGGAAATGAGCCAATGACTGTTAAGTGAACATTCTCACCAGGACAGCATTTTCAGGCTGGGGGAAGTGGTTCAAATTTATAGTAATAGTATATCTTTAGAGGACATCTTTCTTTTAGGAGCTTGTTGTATTTTATAGGCATTCAGCTTGATTCTCCCCAGGACCCAGGAGAAACCAGTAACAGTAATGACATACACAAGTACTTATAAACCTTAATGATAGATGCCCATGTTGTCTTAGGAAGGAAATGTCTACCTTGACTGTAGCCTTTCTGCTTAATGCAAAACTCTGCTGAGAGACTTCACTGCCCCTGCCTGACTGCCTCTCCCAAGCCCTAAATGTTGAGCAGCATCTTGGGGCTGAGTGGACTTCTCCTTCCAATACAGTGGAGGAAAAACTGTGCTCATCATTATTCTAATGTGGGAAATATCACTATAGAGATTGATGGCTCAAATATCACTCAGAGACCGTTGAATTCAGTTCAACAACAATTTGTTGAGTGGCTACTATGTGCCAGCCCTTTTGTGACAGACGCGGTCCTGACCAAGTACTTAGAATCTAAGGTGCAGTTTCCAGGCATGTGCCAACAAAGCGGAGCCAGGCAGGATGCATCAGAACGGACTGGGGAGGTGTTTTAACAGAGATTCTAGAATCCTGCCTCTGGACAGCCAGTAGGTCTCTGGTGAGTTCCAGGTTTCCTTCTTTTTTTTTTTTTTTTTTTTTTTTTTTTTTTTGCGGTATGTGGGCCTCGCGCTGTTGTGGCCTCTCCCGTTGCGGAGCACAGGCTCTGGACGCGCAGGCTCAGCGGCCATGGCTCACGGGCCCAGCCGCTCCGCGGCATGTGGGATCTTCCCAGATCGGGGCACGAACCCGTGTCCCCTGCATTGGCAGGCGGGCTCTCAACCACTGCGCCACCAGGGAAGCCCAGGTTTCCTTCTTTTTAAAATAGAATCTATTTTGACAAAAAAAAGGTGATTTTCCTGAGCTATCAAATCCAGGAATCATTGTTCTCATTCATTAGCTACACTGTGATAGCATTATATATATATATATATATATATATATATATATATATATATATATATATATATATATGTTTGGTTTTTTTTTTTCGGTACGCGGGTCTCTCACTGTTGTGGCCTCTCCCATTGCGGAGCACAGGCTCTGGACGTGCAGACTCAGCGGCCATGGCTCACGGGCCCAGCCGCTCCACGGCATGTGGTATCTTCCCGGACCGGGGCATGAACCCGTGTCCCCTGCATTGGCAGGTGGACTCTCAACCACTGCTCCACCAGGGAAGCCCCGATAGCATTATGTTTTAAACAATTTGGGAAAAGTAAGCTGCAGAAGTAGAATATTGTTGAACTGGCGCATGACAGTGGTATTGTATGGTGATGAAAGTTGGAGTTTGGAAGCAGACCAAATCTCTCCCTTACCTCCTCTAACTGTGTGATATCAGGCAACTGCTTGAGAGCTTTAGCATTTTGCTTTGGCACACAGCTCTCTTCTGTAAAATAGAGGTAATACTTCCATATTTTATAGGTTGTTTTGCTGATTAAAATGAGATGTTGCATGCCAAGTGTGACGCCTTGCATACTCTGTTAGTGGTAGTTATCATTGTTGCTGTCATCATTGGTAAAACTCAGGAGAAAAGTCAAACCATCTGTATTCACCCCCTTCATTAGAATATCGGGCCTCTCTGTCATCAGCTCTGTAGTGACAGATATCAAAGGCACATGCATGCACACAGAGTTCATGTGCATAGTGTCCGTAAGTGGAAGATATGACCAGTCATGTGCCTCGAATAACATTCCCCGTTAGTCTTAATCTAATTTCTTTTGTTTTAAGGAGTAAGTTAAAAGAAAACAGTCTTATTCTTATAGGGGTTCCTAGGTTATTTTCCCTCCAAGCAAATGTCAGCATCATTAGTTTTGAGTTCTTCTGGCAAGGGCATAGGCTCTCTTGGGTATGTTCCCAATCCGTAAGTATAGTCAATGTTGGAATGGAAGGACTGACCAGATCATACATTCTGTGCTAGGACTCTAGATTCTCCTCCCGAGGAAGACAGAAAAAGTGCTGGGGCACTTCCTGAAAAATCAATGGACGTCACATAGAAACTGCGGGAGAAAAATCCCTTAAGGCTTTTATGGTCTGTGGCTGGCTGCCTAGCAGTTTTAGTCATCTCCAGTTAAGACAAGACATGCCCCCTAGGGGAGAAAAGGAATGTAAATTCCAGGACAAGATGAGATGCTGAACAGAGCCCCTGCCAAGCCAGGAAGGAGAGGGTTAACAGAGCCTAGGTTAATTAGTTACCAGTTAACATTTGTGAGGATGTTTTATAGACACAGCATGTAAAACAGGCCGGATTCCGGATGTCACAGCGGAGGTTACTAGCCTCTGGAGGGATCTACAAAAAATCCCTCTTGAGCTTCCCTGTTCGCACAGTGGTTGAGAGTCCGTCTGCTGATGCAGGGGACACGGGTTCGTGCCCCGGTCCGGGAGGATCCCACATGCCACGGAGTGGCTGGGCCCATGAGCCATGGCCGCTGAGCCTGCGCGTCCGGAGCCTGTGCTCCGCAACAGCAGAGGCCACAGCAGTGAGAGGCCTGTGTACCGCAAAAAAAAAAAAAAAAAAAAAAAAAAAAAAAATCCCTCTTAATTCTACTTTCTTCAGAAGGTGGAAAGAAGAGGGAAAGAGTTGGAGAAAGCAACCAGGGAGGCAGGGTGGACAGGGAATATGTGCATGCAAATAACGAGAAAGATGCTCTTATTATTTATCAACATGTTTCTAAAAATGCTTCTACAGATGTTTGATTAAAGGTACACAGCAGGCATTCTCTGGTGTTCCTGTTACAATTTTAGTGCTTTTTTTTTTTTTTTTTTTAATAATAGTGTTTATTTTTACTTGTTGACAGTTTGCTTTATTTATTTATTTATTTTTGGCTGTGTTGGGTCTTCGTTTCTGTGCGAGGGCTTTCTCTAGTTGTGGAGGGCGGGGGCCACTCTTCATCGCGGTGCGCGGGCCTCTCACTATCGCGGCCTCTCTTGTTGCGGAGCACAGGCTCCAGACGCACAGGCTCAGTAATTTTGGCTCACGGGCCCAGTTGCTCCGCGGCATGTGGGATCTTCCCAGACCGGGGCACGAACCCGTGTCCCCTGCATCGGCAGGCAGACTCTCAACCACTGCGCCACCAGGGAAGCCCAATTTTAGTGCTTTTTTAATGTCTGTGGTATTGTTTCTCAAAATATTCAATACTTCATTCATTTGCTTGCTCATTCATTCGTTCATTTATTTCCCAAAAACTCCTTGAGGCATTTTCTCTAAGCCTAACAAAAAGACATTAAGGTATACTCGTGCCCTTAGAGCTCATGGAGATAGAGACGCAACCGGTAATTATCTTACGAGGAGATAAGTGTGAAAGCAACTGTGTGTGCGTGGTCTGTGGGAGCATGGAGGTGGGACCGAGGGCTCTGATGGAGGGCTGGGAAGAATTCAGAGGAGGTGTATTATATGTCGCTGTACCTTAAAGGAGGACTACAATGTTTGCAGCTGCACATAAGAGAATGGACAACTCAGGTAGGGAGCAGGAACTGCTGGGCCTGGAGGCTGAGAAGCCATGAAATTATTCAAGAAAAATGAAGACTATTTCGATGTAGATAGTCCACTGGGCACACTGGGTAGATGCGGCAGGGGCAGCCAATTAGGATCATGCTGGGGAGAGTGGACTTTATCTCATGAACATAGGGAAACATTGAATGTTGTTAGGCAGGAAAAATGGTACGCTCATTCAGTATTTTATACAAACAGACCTTGTACTGTGATATTGTGCTTTGCTTTATTGTGGTTTCTTTTTTCTTTTTTTTTTTTTTTTTAACAAATTGAAGGTTTGTGGCAACCTTGCCTAGAGCAAGTCTGTTGGTGCCATTCTTCCAACAGCATTTGCTCACTTTTTGTCTCTGTGTCACATTTGGGCAATGCTTGCAGTATTTCAAACTTTTCATTATTATTATATTTGTTATGGTGATCAGTGATGAGTGATCTTTGATGTTACTATTGTAATTGGTTTTGGGTGGGCAGTGAGCCACGCCCGTATAAGATGGTGAACTTGATAGATGAATGCCGTGTGTGTTCTGACTGCTCCACTGACCGGCCTCCCTGTCTCTCTCCCTTTCCTCGGGCCTCCCTATTTCTTGAGACACAACGATATTGAAATTACGCCACTTAGTAATCCTACAATGGCCTCTGAGCATTCAAGTGAAAAGAAGAGTCTATCAATGTGGCAGACTTCACGTGGTCTTATTTTAAGAAGTTTCCACAGCCACCTCACCTTCAGCAATCACCATCCTCCTCAGTCAGCAGCCATCAACACTGAGGCAAGACCCTCCACCAGCAAAAAGATTAGGACTCGCTGAAGGCTCAGATGATGGCTAGCATTTTTTGGCAATACAGTACTTTTTAAGTAAGGTGTGTACATTCTTTAAAGATATAATACTATTGCACACTTAATAGACTGCATACTAGTGTAAACAAAGCTTTTATATGTACTGGGAAACCAAAAAAATTGTGTGACTTGCTTTATTGCAGTATTTGCTTTGTTGCCTTGGTCTGGAACCAAACCGACAATATCTCCAAAATATGCCTGTATATGTTCAACAGAGTAGAGAAAGGAAAAAGAGGTAATGGAGACAGTGGGGAAGAAGGAATTAATTTAAAGGACATGACCATTAACTAAAAACCAGCCATCCTCCAGGCATAGTCCTGGGGTGCTCCCATAAAATATTTCCTTGTAGAATCCATACATGCACACACACAATCTATGTTGTAGCAACGATCACTTCCAGATAAGGGAATTGAGGCTCATCAAGGTTATGTAACTCACCCCAGCTGCCAAGTTCATCAATGGCTGATATCAAATGCAAACCCAAGGGCCTCTGAGGTGAAAGGCCATGCTCTCTCCTCTCTAAACATTGAGATGCCCCAGGAGAACATTACGCTAGGTCAGGATTTTGCCTGGGCTTGAGGGGATGGTGATGGGAATCTTTTGGTAACTTAAAAGAAGGCTTGAAAGAACCGAATGAAATAGAGTCTAGCTGCAACAACTGAATAAGACCTCGAATCTTACTCTTGCTGTCACAAAAGACAAAGAAAGATGATCAGGATTAACACAGTTGGCAATCTCAGCAGCCCACCATCAGCGGTGCACTCTGAGCACACCCTGAACAGCACTTAGCCCTTCCCCAGCCATCGTGACTGACAAGAGAAGTGCTCTGTCTTCCAAACATGCAGAACACGGACGATTTTTCCAAATGAATTATTCATTCAAAGCTTCCAACAAAAAGCACGTTGCTTTTCATTCAGTGAGGGGGCTGTGAGGAGGGGGATTAGAAGTGCTGAGGTGACAGGAGGGATGTTGACATTATTAAACAGATGGAGGTGCAGTAATAATAAGCTTTAAGGTAACAGTTGCTAAATAAAGGCAAGCCTAGTGAAATATGCAATTAAACAAGAAGAGAAATTGATTGGTGAAAACAAGTCAGGGAGCCCAAATGCAAGTTGGTTTGGTACCTAAGGAGTGAGAAGAATGTGAAGAAGAAATATGTTTTCTGGAAACAGTTGTGGTTTCTTAAAAATTCAAGTAATTATTAGAGATTCAGATGAATTCTTTGATGAATACTGAAATATACCTACTAATATTATTAGGAAATATACTAGCCACAGGAAATCGCAGGCAGATGGGATTTTAAAATTGATTTTTTCCTCCCAGAGGACAGAGAAAATTTGGGAATTGTCTTTCAAGGATATCCTTGAGACACATAAATAAAATACAAAGAAAAACATGAATCAGAAAAATTAAGGACATAGAAGACAAAGGTCTTATTATTTGGAATTCTTTCAAATCTGTGAGAAAACTCTAAAATCCCAATTAAAATGGGTAAAGATATTAATGAGCAATTCACAAGGAGAAATCAAATGGTCAATATAATTTCACACAAAAACTATTCAGAAATCAACCATCACAAAAATTCAAAAGAGAAGAACAATTTCAGATACTCTTTTTTTATTTAGGCAGCTCAACTGGCAATCTTTAAATGATAAGGAGTCTTGGCAAGTTTGTTAAGGATATGGGCATCATCATACATTGTAGTTGGGAATGACATTGCTATATATGTCTGGAGGCCATTTTGGTAATAGTTGTACATAAAAATTGAGAAATTTATAAACACATCCAGTCAGAGAAGTCATGGAAACAATATGCAAATGTTTGTAATTGACAGAATAGTTACCCCATGAAGACCTTTACCTGCAAGACCTACTGTAGTACTTACTGCTATGCTTCAAAGTTGGTAGCATCTTAACCCTCATTAACAGCAGAAGGAACAGGACGAACTTCTTAGACATTAGTTATTGATGATTTTGCTCAAGGTCACTCAACCTGTAAGGCATGAATGAAAAAGGATTATAACTCAAGTCTGACCACAGAGCTTGCATTCTGTTCTTTGTGGGAGAGTAGAAGCTTTCTTAAAAAATTTCAACCGAACTGGTTTATCAGATGAATGTACAACACATTCCCTCTGCAAATCCCAGGGATGAATGTTCCGTGCATGCTATGCACCTGTCACCAGTAGGTATCCCTCTATTGAGCCCAAATACTTCTGCTTCTCTAGCTGAGTTACATGTTTACCAACAGTCAGTTGTGTTTCTCCCCATGCATTTATCCCAGGTATAATGATCACTATCATAATGTAATTTAATTAATGTTGTATAAATTCTAGGCCCCTTATGAGTGTGAAGAGATTTTGTTTCTATGAATCCTCAGTTAACACTTTAAACATACTTCATACACTTGAGCTGCTAAACAAACAAACAAAAAGCTTGTTGAATTAAGTTGGAGCAAGACAGTTATGAAATATTAGGAAGATTTTATTAACTCAATATTAACCATTTCATAACTAATGGCTTCATGTTTCCTTATGTTCTTACTCCACTTAAAATACTAATAAATAACTAATATTTATGGAACACTGTGGTAGGCAGAATAATGCACTCTTCCCCCCCATCCCAGCCCCCAAAAAAGATGTCCACATCCTAATCCCCAGAACCTGTGACTATGTTAGGTTACTTGACAAAGGGCAATTAAAGTTGCTAGTGTAAAATAGGGAGATTATCCTGGATTATCTGGGTGGGTCCAGTGTTATCAGATTGATCCTTAAAAGTGGAAGACTGAGGTAGAAGAGAAGAGAGACAAAGAAATGTGTGATGAAAGATGCAAGTTCAACACGATGCATGTGAGAAGGACCGAACCTGCCATTACTGGCTTTAAAGGTGGAGCACGGGGCCACAAGCCAAGGAGTGAGGACACCCTTTAGTAGCTGGAATAAGGCAAGGAAGTCAGTTTTCCCCTGGAGCCCCCAGAAAGGAACACAGCCCTGCTGACACCTCAGTTTTAGCCCAGTGAAACCTGTGTTGGACTTCAGACCTATAGTACAGTAAGATCATAAATGTGAGTTGTTTCTATGCTACTAAATTTTTGGTAATTTGTTACACTAGCAGCAAAACGCTGCTCTACATGTATAGTTTAATTGTCATGACCCTCTCAAATGCACCGCTTTCAATAACTGACTTTGTAATAAGATCTCAGAAAAGGGAAAAAGAGTGGAATTCAGCATACCCGTAACAGTCACTACTACTGTTAAAAAGAGAGAAGGGGTTGTTGTAAAGCTCTGTTGAGGGAATTGATACAGAGTGCAGTGGTTATGAGGTAGAGAGAGTCTAGAATCAGACTCCCTGTCAGAGATCGGCCTTTGCAACTCTATACATAACTCTACAGAAAAGTCCCTGGCACCTGACTGGTACTCAGTAAATGTTAGCTATTTATAATGACATGACAGTCCATCAGAAGTGCAAGTCACTCTAGAACATGCAAAGGAAAAGTATTGTTATATTGGGTGGGCCAAACAGTTCATTCGGAAAAACACAAATGAACTGTTCGGCCAGCCCAATAGATCTAAGTTAACTCTGCAGACCTGTCCACACCCTTCCCCTATTTGCATCTCCTGCTTGGTCCAGTTTGGTGGGTTTGCTATACAGTTCCTGAGACTTTTTCCTCTTCCTGGTAACTTTTCATCTCTCTGACACCTTATTTTTCTCTTCTTGCCAAGTCCTATTCATCTCTTAAGTTTTAGCTTGAATTTCTTTTCTCTGAAATCTGCCCAGAAAACTGCTGCCTGTAGTAGTAATCTTTCCTTTCACCCGTCTAGAACTGGGCCTGCATGGTTATGGGATCAGAGTTCATGTTTCCAAGGACTGGTGTTGGAAATTCTCTCTGGAATAAATAAAAGGATGAGCTCAGGGGAGAAGGGGTGACTTCTCAGAAAGGTAGGAGACTACTTACCTGAAAATTCCATAGGAATGCTGAAACTTCTGAATTCAGGAGGGGTATCTTTAGGGTGATGAAACTTTAAGGAAAGAGAAATGAGCACTGACTTTAGGCCCAGGAAGACAGAAACAATGGGGATGGCTTTTAAAAAACTGTTGTTGTTCTGTGTTAATGAAAAGCCTGAAATGAGGTTTGTAGGGCTGTCTTCCCTACCATCATTATGACTTGAGGACAGCAGTGAAACAGTACACATGCATCATTACACCACCTACCATGGTACTGTGCCTTACACACAGCCAACTCTCAAAGAAAACTTGTTTCAATTGTTATTCATTGGATTCTGAATGCTCTACACATTCAAATGTTCCAAGAAGGCTTAGTACATAGTGGGAATTCAGGAACTTACTTTAATAACTATAAAGTTCAAAATAAAACATAAAATATAATAAAAATATAAAGAGAATAGGAAGATAAGACACAGATGGGGAAAATATTTGCAAATGACATATCTAATAAAGTACTGTTATCTAAAATATACAAAGAACTCTTAAAACTCAACAGTAAGGAGACCAACAACCCAATCTAAAAAATGAGCAAGACTTAGATGCCTCACCAAAGAATGTATACAGTTGGCCAAGAAGCAGATGAAAAGATGCTCAACATTACATGTCTTTAGGGACTTCTGAATTAAAACAATAATGAGATACCACTACACACCCATTACAATGGCCAAAATTCAGAACACTGACAATACCAAATGTTGGCGAGGATGTGGAGCAACAGGAATGCTCTTTCTTTGCAGGTGGGAATACAAAATAGAACTTTGGGAGATGGCAGTTTCTTATAAAACTAAAAATACTTACATACTATCCAGTAATTATGCTTCTTGGTATTCTCCCAAATGAGTTGAAAACTTATGTGCACACAAAAACCTGCACATGTATGTTTATAACAGCTTTGTTCAGAATTGCCAAAACTTGGAAGTAACCAAAATGTCCTTTAGTAGGTGAATGGATAAATAAACTGTGGTGGAGTAATGGAAATAAAAACAAAAATAAACAAATGGAACCTAATGAAACTTAAGAGCTTTTGCACAGCAAAGGAAACTATAAACAAGATGAAAAGACAACCCTCAGAATGGGAGAAAATATTTGCAAATGAATCAATGGACAAAGGATTAATCTCCAAAATATATAAACAGCTCATGCAGCTCAATATTAAAAAAACAAACAACCCAATCAAAAAATGGGCAGAAGACCTAAACAGACTTTCTCCAAAGAAGACATACAGATGGCCAAGAGGCACATGAAAAGCTGCTCAACATCACTAATTATTAGAGAAATGCAAATCAAAACTACAATGAGGTATCACCTCACACCAGCTAGAATGGGCATCATCAGAAAGTCTACAAATGCTGGAGAGGGTGTGGAGAAAAGGGAACCCTCTTGCACCGTTGGTGGGAATGTAAATTGATTCAGCCGCTATGGAGAACGGTATGGAGGTTCCTTAAAAAACTAAAAACAGAATTACCATATGACCCAGCAATCCCACTACTGGGCATATACCCAGAGAAAACCATAATTCAAAAAGACACATGCAGGCTTCCCTGGTGGCACAGTGGTTAAGAATCTGCCTGCCAACTCAGGGGCCACGGGTTCAAGCCCTGGTCCAGGAAGATCCCACCTGCCATGGAGCAACTAAGCCCGTGCGCCACAACTACTGAGCCTGCGCTCTAGAGCCTGTGAGCCACAACTACTGAGCCCACGTGCCACAACTACTGAAGCCCATGTGCCTAGAGGCTGTGCTCTGCAACAAGAGAAGCCGCTTCAGTGAGAAACCCATGCACCGCAACGAAGAGTAGCCCCCGCTCGCCACAACTAGAGAAAACCCACGCACAGCAATGAAGACCCAACACAGCCCAAAATAAAATTAATTAATTAATTAATTAAAAAATATTTTTGACAAAAAAAAAGACACATGCACCCCAATGTTCATTGCAGCACCATTTACAATAGTCAGTTCATAGAAGCAACCTAAATACCCATCAACAGACGAATGGATAAAGAAGGTGTGGTACATATATACAGCGGAATATTACTCAGCCATAAAAAGGAACGAAATTGGGTCATTTGTAGAGATGTGGATGAACCTAGAGACTGTCATACAGAGTGAAGTAAGTCAGAAAGAGAAAAACTAATACCGTATATTAGTTTTATAATATTCCATATATATATATATTCCGTATATATTCCACTCATATGTGGAATCTAGAAAAATGGTACAGATGAACTGGTTTGCAAGGCAGAAATAGAGACACAGATGTAGAGAACAAATGTATGGACACCAAGTGGGGTAGAGTGGGGGGGGCGAGTGGTGGTGGGATGAATTGGGAGATTGAGAGCGACATATATACACTGATATGTGTAAAATGGATAACTAATAAGAACCTGCTGTATAAAAAATAAAATAAAATTCAAAAAAAAGACACACATTGTTCTTCACAAAGAGAAACATTAATGAAAATATTGATAATAAAATTATTAAACTCAAAAAAAAAAAAAAGAAATTAACTGTGGTGCATCCAGACAATGGAATATTATTTACCACTAAAAAGGAATGAGTTATCAAGCCAGGAAAAGACGTGGAGGAAACTTAAATGAATATTACTAAATGAAAGAAGCCAATCTGAAAAGGTTGCGTATTGTATGATTTCAACTATCTGACACTTCTATGAAAGGCAAAACTAAGGAGACAGTAAAAAGGTTGCTAGAGGTTAGAGGAGAGGGAAGGATGGGTAGGTGGAGCACAGAGGATTTTTAGGGTAATAAGTCTACTCTGTGTGATACGATAAGGTAAACTATGGGCTTTGGGTGACAATGATGTGTCAGTGTAGATTCATCAGTTGTAACAATGTACCACTCCGGTGACTGATATTGATGGTAAGGGAGGCTGTGTGTGGGTGCGAGCAGGGAATATATGGGAACTTTCTGTACTATTGTTCTATGAATTTAAAATTGCTCTAAAAAATAACATCTATTAATTAAATATACATAATCTTTTATTTATTTATTTTTATTTAAAACGAGTCTTATTCTCTAAATATCCTACTTATAGAGGGTGCCCTGGGGTACTCGGCCTTTTAATGTATAAGTAAAGAGATCACAGTTCGCCAGTTTTCTTCCTTCCTTATTGGTATCCCCCATGCATTGGACAAGTTTTGGACCTTCAGTCTCCAAGGTCAGCTTTGCCCATCAGTGACTAAGAATTAAGTAAATAAATGAACTGGGTTTTCATACCCCATTTTTTAAAACATTCTTGTTTTGTTCTTAGTATACAGTTTTAAGTCTTTACGAGGACCTATAAAATCCACTATAATCTAACACCTGTCTACCTTTCAAGTCTCGTCTCTTGCCCTTCCTCACTTTCCTTGTTTGTGCTCTAATTAAAACAGAAATTCATTCTGTTACTTGAGAATACTTTCATTTTGTTGTTTTCCCCACCAGCACCTTCACACTTGCTGTTCTCTCTTTCTAGACTATTATCTCTCTCGCCCATTTATCTCCCTTTGTTTTCTCAAACGTATCTGCCCTACGTATTTCTCAGGCTATTGAGAAGATTAAAAATCAAATACATAGGGCTTCCCTGGTGGCGCAGTGGTTGAGAGTCCGCCTGCCGATGCAGGGGACACGGGTTCGTGCCCCGGTCCGGGAGGATCCCACATGCCACGGAGCGGCTGGGCCCGTGAGCCATGGCCGCTGAGCCTGCGCGTCTGGAGCCTGTGCTCCGCAACGGGAGAGGCCACAACAGTGAGAGGCCCGCGTACCACAAAAACAAACAAACAAACAAAAATCAAATACATAATTGCAGGCTTTCTAAAAGGAAAGAAAGGGTGTTTACATTTGTAGAGCCCTAGTTCTGGAAACCCAAGTTGCTCTGTAGAATCAGAAAAGGCATCTCTGAAGAAGTGATTGTACAACTGAAACAGGAAAGGACTACTAGGATGAATCACATAAGTGAAAGAGAAAACCCAGGCTGGGCAGTGTGGGGCAGTGATTAAAAACAGACTCTGATCAGAGGGACTTAGGTCCAAGTCATAGTTCCTTATAACCACATGACCTTGACAATCAACCTCTTCAAGCCCCAGTTTCCTCACCTGTAAAACTGGAAATATGATAGTCTTCTACCTGATAGGGTTTTTGTAAAGGTTATGAGTGAAAACATTAAATCTGTATTCAATATAATTGTCATTATTATAGATTCCATTTTAAATATGTTGAATTTAAGTGCCAGTGGGATACCCAGTGTCCTAGGAAACAGCTGCATATGTGCTTCTGAACCTCAGGAGTGAGATCTAGGTAGACGATTTTGCTTTGGGAATTATCAACATACTCATAGAACTTGAAGTCTTGGGATGGAATGAGGTGACCTAGGCAGAATGTGAAGAATGAGAACTTAACAGCCTTGGGCTTCAACATTTACAGGGTGGGAATAAAAAGAGAACCAGAAAAAGGGACCGAGAAAACATTAGGGAAGTTAAGGTGTATTTTATTTGAAGAAGACAGATGGTCCGTTTGGTGCAATCAGTAACTTCGTGACTCGCCTCTGCATTCCAGATCCACCATGCATGTGAAGAAAATTATGCTTTAGGAAAATGACAAATGATTACATATCACAGACCTCCAAGGGTTTCTGACAAAGTCAAATCTCTGACTGTTACATTTATGAAAGTCAAGAGTCTCATGAACTTTTGGGTGCCCTGATATGATCAGCATATGTCTTAAAACACAAAATTTAGTCATCTTTGTAGGACAGTACTGTTCATGACGTCACTGGCAATAAAACTATCCAGGCTTTAAAAATAAATTTAAAATACAGAATTTTTCTTGACTACTACTTCCTGTAGCAGTAAAATCCATACTTTGAGTTACATCGAGTTGTGGGTAGTTTAATTAAAAGCCAGCACCCCATGAATATTATAGAGATAAGAGACCTGCAAGCCAAGGGTGAGGTGCCTTATCCAAAAATGCAAACATAACAAGTGGTAATGTTATCTTCTGGATTGGATTTTTAAATAGAGCAGCTGTAATGCCCCATAAAGCAGCACTGTTAATTTGTAAAGTTGAGTTGTACCCCTTCTCTGCATCCCTTTGCTGGATTTTAGTTCTGGTTGAGAAAAGAGGACATGAAACTTGAAATAAGATCTTTGCATAACAAACAGATATAATTCATAACCTGACATGCAGAAAATGGCCATCTGCTAACAAGCATCCATGAGTGGCCTGGCCATTTGTTGAAATCTCCTGGGTGAACCTAGATTTAATCCTACATAGAAGAGCAAGGTGTTTCTGTTCTCAAAGGAAATAGCCGGTCTGCACGGACTAGCATGGATGATGCTGGCAATAACACCCTCACAGATAATAGCCATTTGCAGAGCTTTGGGTAGGTGGGCTCGTTCACTTAAGAGTGCCATGCTGCCTTGATTTCACCTGGTTGGGATCAAAAGGGGCTTTAGCTTGAAGTGAAATGAGAAACAGAAAGCCAGAAGCTCACCCCTTTGGGGCTACTAACCCTGCTTTCCCAAGCTTGCAGTGTTTTGAAAGCTGCTCTGTCTAGCCTTTGAAATTGCATTCAAATCCTTCTCTGAAAGTCCTCTGACAATAACCAATCTCGTATGGTGAGGGCAACTTGAGACCGAAAAAGGAACACATAACTGTGATGGGTCTATTGAATATACTAGGAGGCATCTTAAAGTGGAATAATACAATTGGTTTCAAAAGCTACACTCCCCCCCAAAAGTCACCAGCAAGGATAAATTGGATGGGAATGCGTAAAAATTGAGTTCCTTGGGCTTTTTTATCCGTGACTTGGTACTAGTAAATTTTCCTCAATCTTCTTTTATTTCCTGGCTTGTTCTTCTCTCATTCATGTACTAGAATAGAATATAAACAGCTGGTTCATTTGCAATCCATTATGACATTTATAATACTGCCATCCTCATAAAGACAAGGTTTACTGTTAAGAATATGCTATTTCCAGAGCCTTAACAACTTGTTATCTGACAGATTGTGTATCTCTGGATTTCTAATTTATAATTCATCACAGTTTGGTCCACTTGAAACTGACCCCCGAAATGCAAACATGGGGCTTTTTTTCTTGCTTTTAAGAATAACAATTGAAACACGACCAATTACTCAAAATGAACCTGCTCCCTTTGTCTCTTTGGGGTGAAAATATTATTTTTAGCCAGTTCCTAGGTTTATATGAGCTGTACATTTTGACTCTGACACTTCCCTCCTGGTATTTACACTTTTATTCACAGACTTGGAAATTGACAAGGTACTGGAAATAGTCTTTCAAGAATTCCTGTTTTAGGAACTGTGCACCAAAGGGGGAAAGATCAGTTGCCTCCACCTTAATGGGTTTAAACCTCAGCCAGTGGAAAAAAATAAAAGTATGTCTTTTAAAGTAATACCATGTCATCTTCTTAATCATGCTGATTCTGAATAATTCAGCCTCTATGGAAGTTGCAGAGCCAGAATCTATAGCTCTGTGTCTCTTTGGGGTGGGGGGAAGCGGGGTGGGGGGGGAGTTTATTATCACTGAGCCTGACAGGAGAGCACTCTGGCAGGTTAATTGCTGCCTCAGGACTAGCTGGGAGTTTGCTGGTTGATATATAGCAAGTAAAGGGAGGGAAGGGGATTGACTCTGCCTGTTATAGCACAAATATCTTCATGCGCCTCAGGTTGCTCAGAAAGAGATGAGAAATAAATGTTCCCTGTTCATTTTCTGTCTGCACAATACAAATAGCCTCCGGCTGAACATGGCGTCTGCAGCACAGAGACTTTAGAAAAAAAGAAGAGGAAATTTGCAAATTAACATTATTAGAAACATTGCTGCCTGAAAGTGCTGAAAATCAATTTCAATATGTTTTGCATTTTAATGAATTGCCAAAGAGATAAATCAGCTGTGTTTGAAGAAAGCTTGCCTGGCAATGATGTTTTCTTATCACATCTTGTCGTAACTGATAGCATTTAAAATGAAACCAGCGTTAATTGAAGGCATGGGAAATGTAACTGCTAGTTAATGAAGTAAATGCATGCTAGTTAGGCAGAATTAGAAATTTGCTTTAATGTACTAACTGTTTATATTGTCTTCCTGCTCTTACAGCCCCTAAAACCAAAGTAGTAATGCACAGTATTATAAATGGTTGAAAGGCAAAGCAACATTGTTACCAGACCCTATAGCTAAAGGCCATTGTTTTAATCCCCCAGTGGAAACAGAATGCAAATGGTACTGTTGTTTTTATTTTACAACGTAAACAACAAATTTTAACTCCCAAGCCTTTGAGGAGCCTTGAGGAAGGCAGAATCTCACTCTTCTTTTCTATTAAGAAAATAAAGAACATAACTTTTCAATCTATCAGCTGTTTTGCACTGTTTAAAATTACCTAGCTGAAAGAGGAAGTGGGTTTGTTAATATTACTGAGGTTCTAGCTTCACCATGTCATATCCATTAGCGCTCCCTCAGCACTTAGTATGTGCTCATTCCGATATTATTGGATGGATGGATGGATGGATGCATGCATGCATAATCGCCCTCCTTTGATCTCCTTGTCTCTGAACAACAAAGAAATCATCACATTTTCCACTATGTACATATATATGTTTAACAACTATAACGTGTATTATATACTGACACTTTGAATTAGTATGTATAGAATACACATGCATTTTGTTCCTGATGTCTTCTGCAAGGATATAATCCTTGTTAGTAAGAACAATTATATTTCACTCCCCTGTATGTCATGAGTTTTCTTTCTTCCTTTTTTTTTTTTTTAATTACGTAAAACAAAATTAGGAAATCTCTTTCTTGGGAAATAATTTCTTGAAAAGTAACAAATGACATCATTTGGCAAACTGAAATTAGATAGCAACAAAGAAGGCAATTTATATTATCTTATACACCTCAGAGCATTTCAAGTCTGGAGGTTGCTGAGGTGTCGTCTACTTCCTGTCAATGAAATGGAAAACCTTGCCTTATGAAATCATTTGGCCGTGCAAGACTTGCTGTCCATAATGCAAGGAGGTTTTCTTTCTTCTTAAATTTTTAATCTCATCACTAGTGTGCCAACTACCTAAACATCAAATTTTTAATTGTGAGCAATTCATAATTAAATAACTTTATGTAACAATTAAAGAGAAACATACTTCCTAATGGACAGAAAATATGGCCATTAGATATTAAGCGTGGAAACATTGGAAGATTTGATACAGTGTGTCATCTTCTGAATAAACTGGACCTTGCAGGTAAATTATAAGGGATAACATGGCTCTTAGTCCTCATAATTGAGATGAAGTGGGAAACAATTTTGATGCCTAATTGTTAATGTGCAATTTATTACTGCTTTTATTTGTGGGACCTTTTAAAGTCAGTTATCCCCCCAAAGCCCATTTCAAGCCAGAACATATCTTTTTGTTTTTACAAGCCTCTCTTGCGCCCTCCCTACCGTCAGCATTATTGATCCCCCCACCCCCCATCCTGAGCAAAGAGCTCTCTGTGGAGCAAGGAGAGAGGAAGGAGCCATGTCCCGCTGCCTTCTTTCTGGTCCTTTGCTCAATGACGGGAAGCAGCTAATTGCTGAGGCCATAAAACTTCAACCATTTAGAAGGTGAATGTCAGAAACGATGATGCTGTGTACTTCAGAGGATGCACTTGTGTATCGTGATGGATCGTTCTTAGGTCTTGCTTTGCCGGTTGTTATACCCCCAGCATTGGAAAAAGTAGCCACCGTTCTGCTGTGCTGGCCATCTGTGCTCCTGCGCCATTCAATCACATCTTCTGGTGCCTACTCAGTGCAAGTGACTGTACTTGGAGCTGTGGAGCACAGCTCAGTTGGTGAGGATATTATTAGGGGTGTAAGCCCTGGACTTAGATCACAAGGCTTCAAGTCAAATCCCACCTCTACAGTTCACTCTTTGTTCCCTCACCAAGTACTGATATGTTCTAAGACTCAGTTTCCTTTTCCATAAAATGGGTATAGTAATACCTGCTTTATAACTCTTGTAGGGTTGCTTGAGGGTTATGAGGGATAGAAATGGGCACTACTATGATATAAGATAGACACCAAGGGCAGCAGTGATATGCATTTTAATATTCATGGGTTCATGAAGAGTGGGGCTTTTAAGTTAAACTTGAAGAATCAAGAAAGGCTTTTTTTGTAAGATGTGATATTGAGCTGTAATGTTACTCTCTGAAGATTTATCTCATGTTTATGTAAAAATTCTGATTACAGCTTATAGAATTAAATGCCTTTCTTTTTTTATATTTGGACAGAATTATACATAACAGAATCAAATCTGTCTTACTATTAAGATTGGGGCTCTATTTATTGAGCTGTTAACATCTTCCAACCCTGATTGTCTCATGCAGCCATGGAGAGAGTCGAATATAAACCCCTCACACAACCAAATTTTATAAACATCATATATAAAACATGGAGTTACTTAATAAACATGAAGTGTTAAAGTGATGGATTCTTACAGTAAACCCAAGGGTAAAGAGCCTTTAAAAATTAATCTAATTCCTCCAGATACACTTTTCTAGAGAGATCATGACATGGTGTGTAGCCAAGCTGGCTTTGAAAAACCATCACTAGCAGCTATTTTTTTCTGATCATTTAAAATGCCAGTTGCAGATGTCAGAGGAATAATTGGCCTGAGCCTGTACTGGAAACCCTATTGTATAAAAGACTTGGGGCTTTTTCCTTTTATTGATTTCATTCAATTTAATGTAAGCAACAGTTTAAAGTAAGTACCAAAAACATAAATAACCAAACTTTAGGCTTATCCAGCATCTTAACATCTGTCTAATTAAAACAATACACATAGTATTTTTCAGACAGTTTTATTGAGGCATAATTGATAGTTAAAAACTGGACATATTAAATGAATACAATTGATGAGTCTGGAGACGTGCAGATACCCATGAAACCATCATCAAGGTAATAAACGTATCCATCACCTCCAAAAGCTTCCTTCTGCCCCTTTGGGGTTGTTTGTTTGCTTTTGTTTGTGTGGTAAGAACATTTAATGTGAGATCCATCCGTTTAACAAAATGTTAAGTGTACAATACTGAATTGTTAGCTATAGGCACTATGTTATACAGCAGATCTCTAGAATTTATTCATGTCCCATAAATAAAACTTTATGCCTGTTGAAAAACTCCCCATTTCTCCCTCCCCCTGCCCCTGGCAACCACCATATAAGTGGTATCATGCAGTATATATTCTTCTGTGACTGGCATATTTCACTTAGCATAATATCTTCCAGGTTCACCCATGTGACATATGGAAGGATTACCTTCTTAAGACCAAATAACCTTCCATTGTATGAATATAGTACATATTTTTTATCCTATCGTCTGTCAGTAGACATTTAGTTTGTTTCCCTGTCTTAGCTGTCGTGAATAATGCTGTGATGCCCATGGATAGGACTGCAGATACAGTAGTCCCCCCTTATCTGTGGGAGATACATTCCAAGACTCCCAGTGGATGCCTGAAACCTTGGATAACATCAAACCCTGTATATACCATATATTTTTTTCTATGCATACATGCCTATGATAAGTTTTAATTTATAATTTAGGCACAGTAAGATATCAACAACAGTAAAATAGAACAATTATGACAATATATTATGATAAAAGCTATGTGAATGTGATCTCTCTCAGAATATCTTATTGTACAAATGCAATGTCTTTTCCATCTTAATTAAGCACTTATCATACACTGTGGCCTAACTTTTGCAGTTTGAGGTTCAACAGCAAAGCTAACAAATTTATTTTCCCTTCTTCACAATTTCACAGATAGAAGATTTGTTCTTACCATAGATCTTAGCACCTCAGCATACAGGTTTTGTTTTTTTTTTCTTTCTTTTCTTTCCTTATTAAAGCAACAACTTTCGTCTTTTCAGTTAAAGGAAGCACTTTACAGCTTTTCTTTGGCGTATTTGTTCTTTTTTTTTTTTTTTTTTTTTTTGCGGTATGCAGGCCTCTCACTGTTGTGGCCTCTCCTGTTGTGGAGCACAGGCTCCAGACGCGCAGGCTCAGCAGCCATGGCTCACGGGCCCAGCCGCTCCGCGGCATGCGGGATCTTCCCAGACCGGGGCACAAACCCGTGTCCCCTGCATCGGCAGGCAGACTCTCAACCACTGCGCCACCAGGGAAGCCCTCTTTGGCGTATTTGAATTGCCAGCATCACTAGTCCTGTGCTTTGGGGCCATTATTAAGTAAAATAAGAGTTACTTGAACACAAGCACTGCAATACCAAGACAGTCAACCTGATAACTGAGACGGCTACTGAGTGATGAAGGGTGGAACCCGCTGGACAAAGGGATGACTCACGTCCTGGGCTGGACAGAGCAGGCTGGTGAAAGGTTTCATCACACTGTTTAGAATTACCCGAGAGTTAAAACTTATAAATTGTTTATTTCTGGAATTCTCCATTTAATACTTTCAAACTGAGGTTGACCACGTGTAACAAACCACAGAATCAAAACCATGGATAAGGGGGTCTACTGTGTCTCTGAGATCCCGATTTCAATGCTTTTGGCTATACACCTGAAAGTGGGATTATTGGATCATATGGTAGTTCTATTTTTAATTTTTGAGAAACCTCCCTACTGTTTTCCATAGCTGCTGTGCCATTTTGCATCCCCACAAACAGTGATTAAGGGTTCCAGTTTTACCACATCCTCACACCAACACTTGCTACCTTTTTTTTTTTCTTAATGGCCATCTTAACAGGCATAAGGTGATATCTTATTGTGGCTTTGATTTGCATTTCTTTGATGATTAGTGATGTTGGGCACCTTTTCATATACCTATTGGCCATTTATATGCCTTCTTTGAAGAAATGTCTATTCAAGTCTTTTGTCCATTTTTAATCAGGTCATTTGTTTCATTTTGTTATTAATTTGTAGGAATTCCTTATATGTTTTGGATATTAATCCCTTATCAGATATATGGTTTGCAAATATTTTTGTTACCAAATCAGGTTCATTTTGCCCAATGCGCAGCTAGTCAAAACCCTGAGACACTGGGTTTGCAGCAAAGAAGGGGTTTATTCACAAGGCAGCCAAGTGAGGAGGTGGGAGAACAAGTCTTAGATCTGCCTCCCTGAAGGCAAGGGGCTTGGGTATTTATGGGATAAGGAAGCAGGGTGATCTGAGGCATGGGGAGTGTGGGGAGCTTGGGGAGAGGTAATTGGGAAAGGTGAGGTAATTGTCATTAAGCTATGGACCTCTTCATGGGACACAGGTTTAAAAATGGAGATGCTTTGCATGATTTGAGGGTGGACTTTTCAGCTCTCTGACATCAAAAGGTCACAAAGCAGACACTCACACATGCCCAGTTGGAGGGTTGGTGGTCCTATCCAGTCTCAACTGGCTCAGCTCGAACTAGACATGGCTGACTCCAAGTTCCTGGAAAACACCTCGGGCGAACACCTTACTGTTTAGGCTACAAGCCGCTTGAAGGACATGCAAGTTTTTCATAGCAAGAATTAAAATGACCTTGATGAGTGAAGGCAAGTTACAGGTGTAATGGATTTAACTAATGATTACACATGGTTTCATTTTGTTCCATTCCATGGATTGCCTTTCTATTCTGTTGAAGGTTTCTTTTGCTGTATGGAAGATTTTTTGTTTGATGTAATCCCACTTTCCTATTTTTGCTTTTGTTGCCTGTGCTTTTGATGTGTTTTCTTCTAGGAGTTTTACAGTTTTAGGTATTACTTTTAAGTCTTTCATCAATTTTGAGTTGGTTTTTGTGTATGGTGTAAGGTAAAGGTCCAATTTCATTCTTTTGCATGTGGATATCCAGTTTTCAACACCACTTGTTGAAGAGACTACCCTTTCCCACTGCATATTCTTTACATTCTTGTTGAAGATCAGTTTGACTGTATATGTGTGGGTTTATTTCTGGGCTGTCTGTTCTGTTCCATTGGTCTATATGTCTGTATGCCAGTAGCATACTGTTTTGCTATAACTTTATATTTTGAGAACAGGAAGTATAATGCCTCTAACTTTGTTCTTCTTTCTCAAGATTACTCTGGCCATTTGGGGTCTTTTGAATTTTGAATTGTTTTCTATTTCTGTAAAGAATGCCATTGGGATTTTAATGGGGATAGCATTAACTCTATAGATCACTTAGGGTAGTATGATCCCATGTTCATAGACTGGAAGACTTAATATTGTTAAAATGTCCATATAAATAGTATTATAAACATAAAAATGAAAATATGAAGCAATACAATGCTTACTTTTAAAATGAAACAACGAAAGTTCAAGTTCATGTTGCAGTTTTAGTTTTAAGAATATTTCCAGAGCAGCTGCTTCTCTTTAGTCCCCACCCCTCCCCAATCTTCTTCCTCAAAATCATACCCTATACCTTCCTGTTGTAGCATACTTTTAAATACTTGGTTAGAGAAGGGCTGCATAATGTGGGTTTTTTTTTGAATTTTATTTTATTTATTTTTTTATACAGCAGGCTCTTATTAGTTATCTATTTTATACATATTAGTGTATATATGTCAATCCCAATCTCCCAATTCTGCATAATGTTTATTATTGCAACTAAAGAATGGTAAAAGAGGGAAGAAATGGCCTTTTTTAAAGAAAATAAATATTAATACAATTATTATTTCCTTGGAGTCACACTCATCTCTTTTCCCCATCTCCCTTTCACAATGCTGTTAGTGGTTTTGCTCGTTTTTTTTTTTAAATAAATTTATTTATCTTTATTTATTCATTATTTTTGGCTGTGTTGGGTCTTCGTCGCTGCACACGGACTTTCTCTAGTTGCGGCGAGCAGGGGCTACTCTTTGTTGTGGTGCACTGATTGATTGGTTTTTAACTTTTAGCTTAAAGAGTTAAAGCTATTTCCAAAGGAAAGACCTGAAATTTTACATCTCCAGTGGAGCCATGCTTCTAACATTAGTTTCCAAAATGGGTGATGACAAAGCCTTACTAAAAAACCATGGACATAATATTAAATTGTGAAGAGACATCTTTTCGGGATCCTCTGGGGTAGTGGTCATTTTGCAGGAAAGCCAACAGTGAATCAACTGCAGTTGAAGATTCTGATCTCTTACAAAATGACAAAACCATTAGATTCCCCATGAGGAAAAATATTCACACACACAGAGCAATTTACTGACAACTAGTAGAAATTTTTAAAAGGATAATATGAACAAAATAAGTATCTTTTATTAGGATTAATACCTTCAGGCGTGACTCTAAAATTATTTCACCCCATTTCTTCCTGTTGGCATCTGGTGTGTGGTAGTCTGAATGAGTGTCTCCAATTCTTCCATCCTCTCTGCATCCACACTCTTACTGTAATCTCATTGTGGGTGGGTTGTCCTTCCCCAGTCCTTGAATTTGAGCTTGGTCATGGGACTTTCTTTGGCTCAAGGCATGTGAGCAGAAGTGACGATGTGCCAATACTGAGCTTAGGTCTTAAGAGATCCTGTTTATCTACCTGCAGTCTTGGCTTTTGACATTACTGTAAGAAGAACCAATCCTGCTTTGCTTGTGGGCCCAAGATACACAAAACACACATGTTGCAAACCTGGACCTGCAGACTTGCAGCACTGAGTACCACAACACTTCCTGTCCTGTCAATCCTTGAGAATCAATGACTAGTGTGTGAGCCACCGAGATTTTTCTTTTTGATTGCTTATTACACAGCATTACTGTAGCAATTGTTGACCAAAAAGAGAACTTTGATTGACCAAAGGCTGTTTTGAAATGGCTATTTACAAAATGTTAGACTTAAGCTTAATATGTTGTCATTGTTTTCAGTTTTAATGTTAGGTATGTATTTCTGAGCTGTATAATATTTTTAGTTTTATATAGCTGGATGATTACAGGTTTTGTCTTTTGTTCCAGTTTTCATTGTTTACTAATGGGAAGAAGAAGTATGACACTCCAAGTGAAAGAGGACTTTGTTTCATTAACAATGACTGCCATAGGCATACATACTACATATGTTCATGTACTTATAAAAATACTAATACTGGGTCTGATTTTTCTCTTAGATCCCCACATTCAGAGCTGCATTTCATCAGTGGTATAGGCTGGCCTTACAAACCATAGGTCAAAGGTCAAGATATTACCAGTTAATTCTGTCTTGAAACAGCATAATATGGAGCGTTAGACTGGGAGTCGAAAGGTCCAGGACCCACCAGTTGTTATGCTACCAATTACCCATTCTACTTAGGAGAAGCCTCTTAATAACTTCTTGAGCCACAGACCCCATAAGACTATAAAGTTCTACAGTTTTCTGATTCTGGACCTTTCACTGAGTTGTGTCAATTCACAGTAATGCCAGAAAATGAGATCCTGACAATAGTGTCATTAATATTATAAGTATGGGAGAAACTGAGGAGGTGTCTACAGAGACTTTTGTGGCTACTCAAGTACCTCTTCAATAAGATTGATTTAAGAAAGGACATGTATGAAAGATAAAAAGAGAGCCATGTGACCAAAGGGAAATGATACTAATAAAGCTAAAACTCAGAATGAGATGAAACTTATGAGAAATGATAAATTTAAAATAAGATGAGTTATGATGAGAAGGAGAAGAACAAAGATAGTATTTGGCTGACTGGCTGGAGTACCTAAGACCTAGGCAAGTGTAGTCCCTACCACGGACCCTGTGCTTTTAGAGGGTCACTCTCTGGTCTGCCTCTTGGAATAAAGAGATCATGAGATTTAGGGGATACACTCACATGGGCCAGACCCCTTGTTCTTAGACCATGATCCAGGTAGGTTGGGACTCTGAAATTTCCTGCCCCAACTCCTCAAACCTGCTTTCGGTGCCAGCACAGGCCTTTTCTCTGGATTTGTCCTCACAAGGGTAGAAGGCCAACACATAGCTGTTTGCAGTGGATGGAGCATAGTTTGAATGGGCTGATGTGTGAAGGTATACAGGATAGAACCAAGGCTGGGAAGAGAAGTGAGGTGGGCCCAGGCATATAATCTGTGCAGTCACAGGGACCTGCACAGAAAAGGACCCTGCACTTGGTTTAATGCTCTGCTATTGATGTCTTGATATTCTTAATAATTTCATCTTTGGATTTGTTTTGCAAAAGTGGAGTCTAATAGGACAATGGAGCATGCATGTAAACAGAGGAGATACATGCAATATGCATGCTCACCACTGTTCCTTGCCACCATATTTGCATGGCAGCATTCCTAGTGCCCCATGAGCACAGAATTTCAGTGAATTCACAATGCACGGGAGCTCAGTGAGACTCAAAGCAAGTATAGGTAAGCAAGTTAGGTCTATTACTAAGGGCAGGCACTGACAGTCCTGAGAGGCCATGCTTTCCATTTGGACCAGAACTTGCTTTGAATGCAGAAAGTAAGCATTGGTGTTCTAAGAAATGTGAATGACCAAGGAACCCTATCATATTCTTTCTTATTTATGTTACTTCTCTTTAATAGCCAACCACTTATACTGAAAGTGATGACATAGAAGGAAAGAGAAAGGGTGATCAATAGTTCCTTTCCCAGTTAGCCCTTTCTTACTCATCAGTAAGGTGAAGGTAGAGATTTTTGGTGGATGTGCATATATGAAAAAGTGAACTAAAAAAGTTGAATTAATTTCGTGCAATGTTTCCATTGTTGTGGTAACATATATACATACATACAAACATATGTATATACATTATATATATATATAATGAGCTGTAAAATATGAATCATAATTGAGGTAATTCTGCATACAAGTTAAATGCTCTCATATTCATATTTAAAACTGACATTGCACAATATAAAATGGTGCAACAGAAAGATTTTACAGTATAAAGATGTTGGCATTTAAAATTGGCCTTACATACTAAAAGGATATAAAATTCTTGATAATAATTTAAAATTTCAATTTTTCTTTAGATAGTAAATACAAAACACCCATGACAAGTTGAGAAAGAGAGAAGAGAGACTGCAGAAGAAAGGGAAAAACTTCATAGTTTAATATCTTTAATGACATTTTTTTCATACTTTGTTAATAAGGGGCCTAAACATTGCTATTTTGCACTGTGCCATACAAATTATGTAGCCTATCTTGGGTGGGCCATGGGTGGGAGGTCCTTGATGGGGACTAGCTCCCACTGTATCTAAAGTGTAACCAGCCCTTCCAAGTTTTCACTAAGGTGTATCTGTCAAGGTAAGAGGATATAAAACATACTTAACAGATTTGGGTAGATATTTAATTCTAAATATTTAGATATATAACATGTGGATGCCCATATTTTCTCTTGTTCCTGGCCTTGCAATGATTATCTGTGGGCTTGCTGTTTGAAGTCAACAGGACTATGAAAATAAAAGAGGAGTTTTGGTTTTGCAGCACTGACATAGGCTGCTGGTTGTCTCCAACAAATCCAACTCTGGCAATGACAGAAACAGTAAAGAAACATATATAGATCTGAAAAATGAATGTAAGCCCCTACAGAAACTCCTGGGGAAATGGAGGTTGTTGTGACCTGGCACAAAATGGAAAAAGAGACCTAAGTAGGTGTGGGACTGGGAGCCCCCATCAAAAGATTGGTCAGGGCAGAACTCTGGAGTAGGGCTGCTTTAAAAAAGAATAAAAAGCAGCAGCCACCCAGCATAGCTTGGTTGGTAGGTAACTCCCGGGCAGTATTAAAGTCTGGCTGAAGTGTCAGTAAGCTGTCTGAGTCGTCATAGCTACCTTCTACTTTTCTCCTAGATTCTGAATGTTGTATGATTGGAGGTGAAAAGCCCTTGAAGGAAAGCTATGTCAGGAAAGTCAGACAAGGAGTTTTGCTGAAAGGTAGAGTCACAAACTTATTTGGGGTTTGGCAGCAAATAGGTAAATTCAAACCAAGATCTTTGCTTTAGGGCCCATCCACTCCAGGCAGATCCCGCTTCTTTAAGTCACTGAGAAAGTCGCATCACAAAACAGAGTCTGGGCTTTGGCCCCCTCCCCGAGTACACATTAACAATCTACCCAAGTAGTAGTCATATCCAAGGCTACTTACAGGGAACATACAAGTAGGATGACCACTTAATTTATCATCCAAATCAGGACATTTTTGATGGTGAAAGGGGAGCAATTAATAACTACCTTGGCTCTATGGGTATAAACTGGGAATGTCCCAGGCCAACCAGGATACATGGTAACCCTACACATAAGTTTTATTTGTATAAATTAGAAAAAAGTATCCTTTCTGGATGAACAAATTAGAAAAGCATACTTTCTACAAGGTAGGCAAATTGTTAAAAACAATTTTAAAGGCACAACATGTCTAGGCAAAAAATTAGAAATAAGCACTCACTCTGGACCCAAGAATTAGGAAAAGGCAGCACCATATGGCCTGGCTCGACAAGCAGATGACACCTTTGGGTGAAGAAAAGTTCACTTTGATTTTTGGGAGGATCAGTCCTGTCCCAGAGCATCAACTTGGTGATGAATCACAGGTGCATGTCAGGTCCTCTAGTCCCCTTGACCAGGCATGTTTATGCAATGTTCAATTAGCATAGTCATGTATGGTGGTCCTGTTTATGACCACAGGCCAATATAAGCTTCAAGTCATCTGAGGAGCACAAATACTATAAAAGAGTATACGGAAATAATACATTTATATTTAATTAATAATAAACAATGCCAGATTTGAAAATCAGCATGCTGAATACTTACAGAGTGATATGGGAAACTATTCATAATCTGAAGCAGGAACAACACTTATGGATACCGTGAAAGGCTCCTGGATTAAAACCATAAAGTGTTCCAAACAGGATAGGAAAGAGGAAAAAAACCCACATATTTAAATTTATAAGGAAAATTAAGGAAATCACAATGAAAAATTCAAAAAGTCCAGAGAGAAAAAATAAGTAGATGAACTATAAATCAACAGGTGTCATATGGACATCAGGTTTCTTGATCACAAATGCAGGCCAGAAGATAATAGAGTAATAATTTCAAACTTTTGAAGGAAAATAGGTGTGAACCTAGAATTTTATATACTGCTAAATTATCATTTAAGATGAAACCACAATGAAGACATTTTCAGATATGCAAAGCGTCAGAAGGGCTACCATATAAAAACCTCCTTTGAAAACACTTGTTATGAAAGTATGTCATAACTAACTAACTAAATTCATTACTTCAATAATATGCTATAAAATATACAGGAGGTATGGTAACCCATTTATTTTTTTAAAAATCTCAAAGATCAGATTAATGAGCATATTCATACCAATTCAGAACTAAAATTCTTAATGAGAAGCGTGGGCACATGAATAGGTAAGGGGAGCCCAGAGGAAGGAAAAATCATGTTAGCTCCATTTTTCTTTTCTGAAAAACATTATATATTGATGTTTAAAATATTCATAGGAAGAAATGACTCTAAGTGTGGGTCTTTATAAATTACATTTAACCACTAGAAGAAATAAACTAGGATGTTTAACTCTCAAATAAAACAATCTATCCAATGAAAGGCCATATAGGAGGAGATGAAAAAGCAGAAAGAAATGGAAGTGTAAGCAATAGAAAATATAAAGTTAAATAGACAAAATAAATCCTAATATAAGATTAATTGCAGTAAATATAAATATGTTGAATTCAGATACCAGAAGACTGGATTAAAAATACAAAATTGAACAACATGTTGTCTACTTGGTTAATTCTTAAAATAATAGAACAAAAAATTGATAATAAAAAATTTTAAGTTTTGGTATAAAGAGTTACCAGTCAATATGAACGATGAGAAATCAGTGTAGTGATTTAAAACTAGATAAAATAGAATTCATGATAAAATACATCATAAAACATAAAGTGATTATATATACTGGTAAAACAAAAATAGATCAAGAATATATAACAATCATGAACATATAGGTACCTAAAATAGACTGTAAAATACGTGAAAAAACAAGTGCTAGAAGCATAAGGTGGAACTGAAAACTAAAAAAATTAAAAATAAAAAAATTAGTATTTTACTGCAAGTTTCTTAAAACTAGATAGAACAGGCTTCCCTGGTGGTGCAGTGGTTGAGAGTCCGCCTACCGATGCAGGGGACACGAGTTCGTGTCCCAGTCCGGGAAGATCCCACATGCCGCAGAGCGGCTGGGCCCATGAGCCATGGCCGCTGAGCCTGCGCGTCCAGAGCCTGTGCTCCGCAACGGGAGAGGCCACAACAGTGAGAGGCCCGTGTACCACACACACACACAAAAAAACTAGATAGATCAAGCAGAAAAAAATATGAAAAAAAAAAGTTTGAATAATGCTATGAATAAGTTCAAACTAAGTGATTCAGAAAGAACTTCACATTAAACAACAACACAAAGCCCACACTTTTTTCAAATTATATGAGAATTTCACAAAAAGTTATTAGAAAGAAAGAATAAACATTGTTTTAAAGAAACAATAACATATCATAAAATATACTCTCCTATGATAATGTCATATGCATAATATATGGCAAAATTTCATATATATGATTATTTAAAACAAGTTTAAAAATCATAGGGGGAATTCCCTGGTGTTCCAGTGGTTAGGACTCTGTGCTTCCATTGCAGGGGGCACAGGTTCGAGCCCTGGTCTGGGAACTAGGATCCCGCATGGTGTGCAGTGCGGCCCTCCCCACCCCCCAAAAAAGTCATACAATGACCCTTGAGTTAAAGAGAAGATCAAGAAAAATGTATAAATACTTAAAACTGAAATGAAACGACAATGAAAACACTATTGCTTTAAGTTAGAGTGGGTATTTTTGCAATGCTCCCTTTAGTAAGTTATTAAACCAAAAAGCTATTGTGTGGAAAATTCAAGGTGTATGTGTGGGTATATGAATTTTTTCACTTCTCTGTCATGGGACAAAAGAAAAAAAGTTGGGTTTCAATGATGGCAAATTAGACACAGGTATTTCATGGAAATATCTGTACCTTTAGGGTACTCAGAGGATAACCTTAAAAGAAGGAAGCTAAAATTGGATGGAAAAAAGTGTTAAATATTGTTTAGAATGAGTTATATTTGATGAGCTTAAGTAAGAGCAACATTTACAAAGCCATATGAAGGCATACCTAAGAGATATTGTGGTTTTGGTTCCAGACTACCACAATAAAAAGAATATCACAATAAAGCAAGTCACAACTTTTTTGCTTTCCCAGTACAAATGAGTTATGTTTTCACTATACTGTAGTCTATTAAGTGTGCATTAGCATTATGTCTAAAATAACAATGTGCATACTTCAATTTAAAAATACTTTATTGCTAAAAAATGCTAACCATCATCCGAGTCTTCAGCAAGCCATAATCTTTTTTGCAATAGTAACATCAAAGATCACTGATCACAGATCACCATAGCAAATACAATAATAATGAAAAAGTTTGAACTATTGAGAGAATTACCAAATTGTGACATAGGGACACAAAGTGAGCAAATGCTGTTAGAAAAAAAGTGCTGATAGACTTGCTTGACAGAAGGTGGCCGCAAATCTTTAATTTGTAAAAAAACTCAATGTCTGTGACGTGCAGTAAAGTGAGGCACAATAAAACAAGGCATGCCCATAATCTGTATGTGTATGTGAATGTGAATGTGTATGTGTATATCAGACTAAAGGTTAGTTATAAAATGTCAACAGTTAGTGGAAGGGGGTTTTACACTTTCTGTTTGTTTATCCTAAAACTGACTGAATATCAGAATCACCTGCAGAAGCAAAAAAATAAATAAAATCCAGATGCCCAAGTACCATCTCTGAAGATTCTCATTCAATGGGTTCTGGATTTCCACTATGTTTAAAAACGTAAGGTGATTCTGATACGATTCATAGACACAATATAAAGCTTCTGCTTTACAGGAAATAATACCAGATTATTTTGTTATTTTATAGTTATATTAACAGGTTGTACTATTGACGGATAAGTTTGATGTCAAATGCACTCCCCACTAGGGATAAAAAAGGAACTAGTACTCTCTACTGCCGCTTGGTGGCAGCATGCATATATTGCAAGGGCAATTATTGTAGGAATCCAAATTAATGGAACATTTTAGAATTGGAAGACTACATAGAGATCATATAGTCAAGCTTCCAGCTATTATAGTTGTGAAAACTAAGGCCCATATAAATGAAATGATTCATCTCCAAAAAACATTAGTGAAAGAGTATGAAATAAAAACTATCTCTGGACTTTTAATTTAGTGCTATTTTTATTAATCTCAAGAATTAGCTCAAACTTCAGTGTGACAGATTTGGGATTGAATTCTTGCTCGGATTTATTGGTCACGTGCCTTTCAGTAAGTTACTAAAACACTTTTAACTTCGCTTTTCACATATGTAAAATGGTGAGCCTTGACTGATATAGAGTATGAGATAACTTAGCACTGTTCTTAACACATACAAGTACTTAAAATTTTTTGGCTCTCATCCCTCTTAAACAACCTCTGTCCTCTTAACAATAAAAGTGTCTTTCAGCTAGCAAAGCACCCCAGAGCTGACAACATTCTGGCAAGAGATACAGGATTCTTTTTCTTACTGGGGGTTCTTTATACCTGATATTTGAACTGCACTTAAACATGAACATCTCTTGTTTATACTGTATTAATGGATTTGATAGACGAATTTTTAAAGTAATATGCAGAAATTAAGCTGCCTTACTCTCAAGAAATATAATTTGATAGTGGTGGCTAGAATGATAAACAAACAGTGTTTGGACAGGGAGTCCATATTGGATATGAACAACCTGTACTCCCATTTGTCTATTAAGAATAAATAGAATCCTTTCAAAATCTGTTTTAAAGGGCAGTTATTTTCTTCTGACTCATTTAAGTTACCTGCAAGAAAACGACAATCTCCTGAATCCTTGTTTGAAAGGCTTTTAATATAAAGCAGATAATTTTTTGCAACATTTCCCAAACTTTTCATTATCAAATTGGCTGAGGCTTCTCAACGATGATCACTTCACAACAATATCTCCATTTTCACCTTCTTTAAATGAATTGGCCTAATAGATGTGCAATTAAAACAGAGCTTCACTCTCAACATATTTTTAATTTTGTATTCAAACAGTATGAAGAAAACAGGATAAGGGAGTTCAGCCATAAAAGTGAATGGATTACTGATACATGTTACATCATGTATGCAACTAAGTGAAAGAAGTCAGACACGAAAGGCCACATATTGTATGGTTCCATTTATAGGAAATGTCCAGCAGTGGCAAATCCATAGAAACAGAAAATATTATACATTAGTGGTTTCCAGGGGTTTGGAAGAGAGGGAAATAGGGAATGACTGCTTAAAATGGGTGTAGGTTTCCTTTTGGGGTGATGAAAATGTTTTGCAACTAGGCAGTGGTGATAGATACACAACACAATACTGTGACAGTACTAAATTCCACTGAATTGTACAATGAATTGTAAAATGATCAAAATGGTGAATTTTTATGTTATGTTCATTTTGCTACAATAAAAAGGAGAAAGAATTAGGGAAAGACTTTGAGTTTGGGAAAGTAAGGTGAACTGGTCAAGAAAAAGACAGCTCTACTATTCAGTTTTCTCTCAGTTCTCCCAGTGCATTAATCCTCAGCAAAAAGTAGCCTGAACTTGTAGATGATAGTCATTCAACACAGTCCAGGGGAAAGTAAATAAAATAAAAGCCAACTCTTCTTCTTTAGCACATCTATGAAAGGTTAACTTCCTGCTCAGCCACATGGACATTCATGAGGACATTTCAACTTAGGTTTCCTCTGCTGCAGTACTTTACTCACAGCTCATTCACACATGTAGGCAACAGCATTCCTTAATTCGATGGACTCTGCAGTGCTGGTTGTGATCTGTCTCATGAAAAGAAAAGGGAAGGAGGAAAAAGCCTCCACATTGGCTTTGTGGTCTTGGGACGAAATGGATGCAGAAGACAGCTTGATTGTCAAATTGGAAACTTTTATTTTCCTTTTCCTTTTCTTTTTATCTTTCCTCTCAGGTCTTCTGCCCACTTCCCATCCCCTTCTTTCAAACAGGAAAGACACTAATTAGCTGCTTTTTTTTTTTTTTTTTTTGGTAAAACAACTGTTGTTTTAGTTTCTTTTTGTTCTGTGAATGTTATTGTTTTTACTGCCAAATGAGCCTCAGTGGTTGATGTAGGGGGTCTCTTGGGAACTTAACTTTTTCAAGTTTAAGTGTAAAAGCTTTTTTATTTGAATTGGCTTTTACTGGGTGCTACAAGACTTGCTCTTGGCTCTCTGATGGGGACCGAATAGGACTATGTTTCCTTTGAGGTTCCAATAAATAAAGGATTCCGTGTCCTCCTGGGCACTTTTTGGTGATTTTGCTGTGTGTGCTCTCTAATAGCTAGTTGCAGATTCCAGGAAAATGACATATAAATGAATATAAATAATCCTATAGTTTTAGAATTTGCTTTGGCCATACTCCTAGTATCATTCTACTTCTTGTAGCAGATGGCTTTAAAGAGCATTAGCTATGTATATATTAAATATAACATAAATATACCAATATTAAATATATTGATGTATAAATGTAATATATTAATATTTATATTAATGTATAATAATTATGTATTATATTAATATATATTTTTGCATAGCATATATTATATACAAAATATATATGGCTAATGTATTTATATGTTTAATATGTTCATAATATTAATATGTCATATAATATTGATTATAAAATAATTATATCACAATATATAAATATATAATTATCTGATATAATACATTATATTTAATATATTCTATATAACACAATATATAATGTATTATTATAAGACAATTATATAATATAAATATAATACATATATAAAACTATATTTTAATTATACATTACACATACAAGTATGTATAGCTACATATAATTTTATTTACATAGGAATCTATGTTCATCATAACAACTGATGTAAAAGTATGCAATATTTTAAATCAAATGGGCCATAATCTCACTACCTACACATAACTACTTTTAAAATCTTGAACCCTGTCTAAATCATGCTTACATATCTCTCAACCTGTTTTTTTACACATGCACATATACACACATTTATACATAATATATATGTATACTACCAGTTTTTGGTTCAATGTATATAAATATATGATATATATAATTATATTCCTGTGTATGTATACAAATATAAATCAAAGGTATGTGTATATGTATGTATTTCATATGTTTATATAAATATATCATACAAATAATGTATGTATATATAAATACATGACTATACACATACATACATAGAAATATACTTATTTAAACAAAAGTGACCTAAATAAACATAGTTCTCTAAGAATAAAAATAGTTATGTCTCACTGTTTCAATAACAGTTTATAGTTTTCTACTGTATTTGCTTCTATAATTGTTATGAACAATTCCCATTTGTTAATGTTAAGCTGTTTTAGTTTTTTGCCATTATTAATGAAGCTATGAAGAATACGGTGGGCAAGATTACTTGAAAAAACTCTCCTCAAAGAAGACAGTTAGGTATGCTAGGTTAAATGTAAACAACTTATTTTTAAGTGTGTGGTTGATTTTTGAAGTGTGCAATAGCAATTTCCAGGACCCATGAAAGAAGGGTGGTACATGTGTGAGAGTTATGGCTATATTAAGAGTGGATTGAAGATCTTGACAGCTTAGAACAGAAGCTGGCAGTCCTGTTTTTATGGAGCCAGATAGCAAATATTTTAGGCTTTGTGGACCAAAGAGGCAAAACTGAGGATATTATTTAGGTACTTAGGTAACCATTTAAAATTTTACCACTTAAAATGTGAAAATTATTCATAGCTCATAAGCTATAAAATATAGGCAGCTGTCTGGATTTGGAATACAGGCCATAGTTTAATGACACACCTGACATAGAGACTTGTTTTTAAATGGCCATGACCACGTGGGAGGCAGGAGATAAGACTCCATCCCTACTAGATGGGAAGTTAGAACAAAATCTATCCCTAGCTTCACCTTTGATGAAAGGGTGTGCCAGTAGAAAAAATACCTGCTGGCAAAGGGAGACTAAGATCAAATTCTCTTGGCCTCTGCTCTGGGTAGGAAACAAGTAGGAAATCTTGAGAATTTTGAACCCCAGATCTGTGTTCACAGTGTTTGGGTTGCAAATTTATTTGTGGTCTTGCAAACAGAAGGTAAGAAATTAACTTAAAATGCTCCCAAATAGGTGGTATTCCAAACACAAAGCTAAACCCTTTCTGGAGAGGTAGACCTTCAGTCCAGGCCTATAGCATTCCCACAGATAAAGTTTAGCTAAACATGAGCTCACGATCTAAATTTACACAATAATGAAGAAATCAGCTACAATTAGAGAGAATCAGCAAAAACAATCAATACCAGAATTAGATTCCCAAGGCCATCCATCAGATGTTGGAATTATCAGGTACAAGGCAGAAAATATACATAAAACTAGAACTGAAACAAGGAACAAGGATGTTTTAAAAGACTGGGTAGGATCTTTAAAAGTTTTTTAACGTACATGTCATTGATAAAGCTAAAAACTCAAAGGTTGTGTAAAACAGCAGATTAACCATGGAGAAGAGTGAAATTATGCTGTTTTTAAAAATATGGCACATCAGATTTTCTGCCTAATTATATAAGTAGATTTATCTTAAAAAATACACATTATTTTAAAGACTTATTGGCTGTAAAATAAGTAAAGGATATTTCAAAGGGCTTCTCTCCAAAGAAAAGTGAGAAGTAGCAAAACACAAAGTCTAGGGGAAAAAATGTCAATATATACATTGCTATAGGGTGAACTAAGCCTTAGGCCAGCAACAGTGTGGAGGAGCTGACCCTTAGATACTTACAACTAAGGTGGAATCCTCAAAAAGTTTCAAATATTTATGACTAAAAAGATTTATTAAAATTAATAACCAAGTGTTTTAATTGACCTCAGAAGAACAAAACAATAAACCCTGAGAACATAGAAAAAATAGATAATAAAATATGAGCAGAACTTAATAAAACAGAAAAAAGTATAAAATTGAGGTGATTTAGTAAGTCAAAATAATATTCTTTGAAAAAATTTAAAAAACACACTTTGATTAAGAAAAAAACCCACGTAAGTAAATAATATACAGAAAGGATCAGGACAATGTTATAACAGAGAGTACAAACAGAGAATATATGAAATGCCAGTAAGTTTGAACATTTATATAAGGTGGACAATTTCCTAGCTCCTAAAGTTTACCAAAACTGACACAAGAGGAAATATATAGCTGGAGTTCTTTAACCAGTAAAGGAATTAAGTCAATAGTTTACAATCTTTCACCAAGAAAATACCAGACCCACCCAGATTATATGCGAGGTGAATTCTATCAAACTTCTATTAAACAGATAACATCAATATTTATAAAGAAAACTTCTAGAGAGTAGCAAAGGAAGAATGCTCTTTTATTCATCTTATGAAGTCTATATAATTCTAATACTGAAAAGAGATTAGGACTGTAAGGAAAAAGAAATTTACAGGTCAAATTTACTTGTAAATATAAAAGCAAAAATTTTAAACTATTATATTAGCTACCCAAGTTCACTAGAGTAACAAAAAGCATGACCAAGTTAGGTCATCCAGTGAATGAAAAGGTAGTTTAATGTCGAGAATATATATCAATAGATTTAAATCACTACATTTTATTTCTTTCATTTGTCTCTTTAAAAAATTGATAAGTACTTATATTGATCTCTCTTGTACTAGGCAGTGTCCTAAGTCATTTACATATTTACTTCTTTAAACCTTCTATCATCCCTGGGGGAAGGTTCTATTTTGCTTCCATTTCTTAGGTAAGACTCTAACACCCAGGAAAGTAAAGTAACATTTGCAAGTTTTTGTGGATGGTCAGTGATGGGACCCGTACAGGAACATCCAAAGTCTGTGCTTGGAAACAGTGCCCCATATTGACACTCATATTACAGATGAAAGGAGAAGAACCACGCACTTACAGTGTAGATTAAATCTAACATTACAGGTTAAAGGAAAGGAACCATGCATTTACATTATAGATTAATACCCACATAACAGGTTAAAGGAAAAAGAAACATGTGCTTCTCTCAAAAGTTGTAAAGAAAGCGTATCTATTTCTAAGTATATTTCCCAATTTCTTTTGCTTGTTTTCTGACCCTTGTAGTGCATTTTGCCATGAGGAAAATTTTAATTCTTACATAATTAAATGTATCCTTTTTTCTTTGTATCTTAGAAAGGTATTCCTCATGAATAATTTATTTCAAGTCTCCCAGGTTTCTGATATTTTACAGTTTCATTATTTTTTTACTTTTAACTAGTTGCTATATCTAGAATTTATTAATGATAGCCATATTTTCCCACTTTTGTTGAATAATTTTTGCTACAGATCCAAAATGTCAATTTTATTTTAATCTCAATTCCCTTATGCTCTTGAATCTAATCTTAAGATGCTTCCTATTCCACTGGTTGTTTTGTCTATCTGAAACAAAATGCTACCTTAATTATAATGTAATTATAATATAATAAATGTAATTAGTAAACATAATACAATATATAATAAATAGCATAATATAAAATAACAAAATATAATTTACCATATAACAAGGTCAAAGGAGAACAAGACTATACAGTCATTTGCAATATCCCCCAAAGATATTTTATAAAATTCAATATTCATTTCTAATTTAAAAGAATTAGTAAAATGAGGATTGATGAATGCTTCCGCAATAAGAAGAAATTATATATCTAAAAGAGAAAGAGGTAACTGATAAACTTTAGTAACACTGGCAATAAATGCAGGACAAGATGAAGATGCCTGATATAATGTTAAAGAAAAACTATTATTTAACATTGTTTTTGCAGTACTGATGAGTTCAGTGAAAAGAATCTCACAGAAAAGAGTATCTCATTCTTCTTAATGTCTGTACATTTTTCCATTGCATGAACATAACAGCTTATTATTTTATTTTATTTTTTTGCGGTACACGGGCCTCTCACTGTTGTGGCCTCTCCCGTTGTGGAGCACAGGCTCCGGACGCGCAGGCTCAGCGGCCATGGCTCACGGGCCCAGCCGCTCTGTGGCATGTGGGATCCTCCTGGACTGGGGCACGAGCCCGTGTCCCCTGCATCGGCAGGCGGACTCTCAACCACTGCTCCACCAGGGAAGCCCCATAACAGCTTATTTAACCAATATGTTACTGATCTGCATCTGGATTTCTAGGTTTTTATGGAATTTTATTTATGCACAATTGTTTCAAACTCTAGGACTTCTTCTTATGTTTATATCTTTTGAAGGAAACAATATCTCCATAGATGATTTATCTGTGCTGGCTGCTAGCGGACGGACTATGGCTACTTCTCAGTTCTTCCCTTTACATTCCTAGTCAATATGAAAATGGAAGGCAAGGAGGTCTTCTGCTTAGAGACTGTAAAGATAGGTCTTGGTGATAAAGTCTTGGTGTTAAAGGCTAAAAGTATCAACCCAGAACAAATGTTTTTCCAGCTATAACTATGTGTGATTCCCTTGGCTTGATTCTGTAGAGGATGTAAGACAAGACTGTAGGATCTGCCCTCAAAGTGCTTTCAGTAGGATGAGCTAAGTAAAGTATGGTGGCATATCTAATTCAAGACAAAATATAATGGCTACTTTTCTCTCATAGCAAAACTTGGTGGAGTGAATGTAGAAGTCACTGTAGGCTTTTAATTAAATGAACACAATAAATCTTGTATTGGAAGGTGATTATTCTGGTCTCTTTGTGGAGATGAATTGGAAATTGTCTAGAAGAAGGAAAATTAGCTTAACCAAAGTTAAACTCATAAATAATTGAGCATTAATTAAATATTTGTGGTCTATGTTTCTCTTTGACCATAATCTCTCCCAATTTATACAGCTCTTTGACACTTGATTAATCATTGTCAAAGATGCAATTAACAATGATTATTACTGTGTATTAGGTTTTGCCTGGGCCCTGAAGAAACTATCCTAAATTACCAGCTATGATTGTCACTTGATTTCCTCACAAAGAACAATCAGAACTTCTGGTCTTAAGTGGCTTGGAATGTGAAACTAAGAAGTCTCTTAGATATTATTAGAGGACCCTACAGAGCCCATTGGTGAAAGTTTGGAAAACATTGGGCTTCTTAAAATTGATTCTTGTAGTGCTTTGGGAAAGATCACTGAACCAAAAGGATAACAGTGTTTCTGGTTCTGTTGTTAACCTTCTACATGGAAACATCGCTGAAGCTTCTGGACTCAATTTCCTTCCTCGTGTGTGAATGAAAATATCCAACTCCATTCTATCCCCATATAACTTCTGAAACTAAGCAAAATGAAGACTCAAAATTCATTTTGAATAATGAAATGAATGTATTACGTAGAATGGAACTGGAAGAATACTTGGTTTAAATTCTGGAAAGTACTAACTATACAATTCTGGATAAGTTGCTTAATCTTGCTTAGTCTAGTTTAATGCCCATCTCACAGGATATTATGATGATTAATTTAATACCTTGGTATAACGTACAGTGTTAGGTAATTTCTTCTTGCTGTTTTTCTTGAGTAAATTCATATCCTTAAGCAACTCGCTGTAAAAAATAGTTACTTACTTGCTTAAATTACTCTTATCTTCTATTATCAGCTGAATTGTGTCCTGCTCAAGTTAATATGTGGAAGTCTTAACCCCCAGTACCTCGTAATATGACTGTATTTGGAGATAAGGCCCTTAAATAGGTAACTGAGGTAAAATGAGGTCAAATGGGTGGGCTCTAATCCAATATGACTGGTGTCATATTATAAGGACTGGTGTCCTTATAAAAAGAAAATATTAGGACACAGACATGTACAGAGAGAAGACCATGTGAACACAAAAGGAAAAGATGGCATCTACAAACCAAGAAGAGAGACCTCAGAAGAAATCAATCCTGTTGACACCTGATCTCAGATTTCTAGCCTCTACACCCGTGAGTGAGTAAATTTCTGTTGTTTAACCTACTCAGTCTCTGGTACTTTGTCATGGCAGCTCTAGGAAACGAATACAACTTTTTATGGCCTCCTTGTCTCAGGTTGAAAGTTCAATATTTGGCATCATAGCTAGGAAACAAAAATAACATCTACATTCCTTGTTATAGTCTTTCTTCCTCATTCTCATTGCTAGTAATTTCCATATTTGGGTCTGTTTTCTATATCTTGTAAACAGAGTGTTATGCTCATTTCTAGCCTTACTGCTAATACACAATAAATGTGCAGATACTGGGGCTTCCCTGGTGGCGCAGTGGTTGAGAGTCCACCTGCCGATGCAGGGGACACGGGTTGGTGCCCCGATCCGGGAGGATCCCGCATGCTGCGGAGCGGCTGGGCCCGTGAGCCATGGCCGCTGAGCTTGCGCGCCCGGAGCCTGTGCTCCACAATGGGAGAGGCCACAACAGTGAGAGGCCCGCGTACCAAAAAAAAAAAAAAAAAAAATGTGCAGATACTGAATAGATTTTGGAGAAGTGCAACATATAGTTGGTACATGTGTGTATGTGTGTGTGTGTATTCATATAATTTATACTTTTTCTCTAGTTTCTTCCTTTGGTGTGATCTAGGATTCTCTGGTTTTGTGAGATCTAGGATTCTCTGCTTTTGTGACTAGTACTCTTGAATACTAATCCCTGAGTTTGATTCACCAAAAATTGTCAATAATAATAATAATATGGGGAAAGAGAGAGTCATAGAGGGAGAAGAACAAACAATCAGGCAAGGGCAGTACTGTGAATTATTAGGGTCTTATTAATAAGATTAGGTTAGTCTAGAGGAAATGACTGTAAATATCATCAGTGAGCCCAGTTGGACTTTACTGACTGCTAGGCACATCCCTGAGTTCTGTTCTTAGTCTCCAACTGTATGATTACTACTGTCTGGAAGTATTATTTGAACAACTAAAGTCACTTAATGGAAAAAGAATATGTCTTTAGAGAATCAACAGTAATTTTTCTATCTGATTAAAAAGCAATGTTGACTGTCTGGGAATCTCAGTCATATTTGTAAGCAGGAAAACATTGGCTATTAAAAGTGGATGATGTAAAGAGATGAGCAGAAGCTTTGGCAATAGATATACCTGGATTTAATTCTCACTTCTACCACTTGGCAACTGGATAGCCTTAGGCAAGTTTCATACCTCCCTGAAATTCACTTAATTCAGTCTGTAAAATGGCATAATAACTTATTATAGCATCCTTTTAGGAATTTAAAATCAGTTATTGAAATAAAAGTGCACAATATATAGACACGTATGGATTCCTCAATAGGTGTTTGACTTTTCATTTCTCCAGTATCCCACCCACATCAAATAAAGAAAAATACTTTTTAAAATGTACGAATACTTCATTGTTCTAAAGTTAAAGCAATAAAAAGAAAAATAATCAAATGGCCTACTATCATACCATTAGAAGAAAAAAAATAGGTGTGCATGAGAGTTCCAAATTAGAATACAGGTTTTCATTAGGCACCTGTTTATGTATGCTATTCTGCTCTTTACAATAAATAATTAAATTTAAAAGACTTAATTTCCACTTTTAAGACTTTATATTATTAGTTTACAAATTACATATCGACCTATGCTAAATTTTATACTGACCCATGCTAATGAATTCAGTACAGAAAACAAAAAGCTCCGCACTCAAGCAAACTATATATACATATATACATATATACATATATATATATATATATATATATATATATATATATCACTTACATGCATTTATATCCTACCGTGTCTCATAAAGCATTGTGGTAACTCACCAGAATACACACAATCAAATATAATGGCAAAAGCACTTAATATAAACAGGGCCAAGGAAACATAGACGGAAGATGAAGAAAAGATGAGGGAAATGTGAACAGGAGGAAGTGTAGTTAATTGAGTTGTATGTTTTGACTTTAGGATTCTCTGTGGATAAAACAACATGTAAATAATTGGTTACAAAGCCATATTATTTGAAGGTGCCAGACTGCACATTAACAGTCTGATACCAAGGGACAGCACAGGAAAACTATTCAAAGATAAAGATTTTAAAATCTTTGCAGTTTGAAACCTTTTAGAGCAAGTATAATGAGCTTGACACACATTTCAACATTGAATATGTTAATCACATATTCAAAGTATGTCTCAAAGTCATTGGAAATAGTTGCTGTCTCTGACCCTGATATATAAAACTGATCTGTTATGTGTAAAACTCAGGAGGTATTGATAGCCACTTTTTAGCATCTGAACAGGAAAACAAAGTTGTTTCACAGTGATAATAAAGAATGAAGTAAGTGCAAAAGGATACAAAAGACAAAGCACTCAGGGAATGTATTAACAAAACTAATCACATTAAATTCTGGTGACCTGGGGCCTATGATTGTACACACTCCATGGAAATACCCCAGCCTAAATACTGGCACAGGAGGAAGGGTACTGTGAAGCCCATCACAGTGAAATCCTCTTAAATGTCCCTTTCAAGGTTGGCTCCACTCAATACTTAGTATAGGATATCTTCCCATCAGGCAGCAATACTGGCTGCCCAATGATTGACAAGAAATTAACACACTAATGAATAAATGATGCTAATTTATTTCTATCCCTGAGAGTGGGCAACAGCACACACTCCGTGTTAATGGTACGTCCTCTTTCCCACTTTTCTAAATAGCAAATCAGGTTTTTCCCTTCATTGCTTTATATCATGTGTGGCAGGCCTGATGGGAAATGGCTACCAATGGTTCTGTTATTGATTTTCACCTTCATTTCACTGTAGCTAAAGAAGGTACTTTGGGGCTTCCCTGGTGGCACAGTGGTTGAGAGTCCGCCTGCCAATGCAGGGGTCACGGGTTCGTGCCCCGGTCCGGGAAGATCCCACATGCCGCGGAGCAGCTGGGGCCGTGAGCTATGGCCGCTGAGCCTGCGCGTCCGGAGTCTGTGCTCTGCAACGGGAGAGACCACAACAGTGAGAGGCCCGTGTACCACAAAAAAAAAAAAAAAAAAAGATACTTTGTATGATTCAATTTCTTAAAAATGTATTGGTATTTATATTGTGGCCTAACATATGGTCTATCCTGGAGTTCCACGTGCACTTGAGAAAAATGTGTATTCTGCTGTTGTTGAGTGGAGTGATCTATATGTGGCTGTTAGGTTTAGTTGTTTAACTGTGTTATTCAATCCCCCTACCTCTTTACTGATCTTCTGTCTAGATGTGTTATCCATTATTGAAAGCAAGGTATTGATCTCCAACTATTATTTTAGAACTATCTATTTCTTCCTTCAATTCTGTCAATGTTTGCTTCACATATTTGGGGGTTGTTTGGTACATATATGTTTACAGTTGTTATATCTTTTTGATAGATTGAACTTGTTATCAATATATAGTGCCCTCCTTTTCCTCTTGTGACAGTTTTTGATTTAAAGTTATTTTGTGTGATATTAGCATAGCCATCCCAGATCTATCTTTCTTTCTTCCTTTCTTGCTTTTTCTTTCTTTCTTCCTCCCGTCCGTCCTTCCTTCCTTTCTTTCTTTCTTTCTCTCTCTCTCTCTCTTTCTTTCTTTCTTTTTTGTTACTATTTGTATGGGATATTTTATTCTGTGCTTTAACTTTCAACCAACTTTTGTCTTTTGATATCAAATGAGTTTTTTGCAGGCAGCATATAATTGGATTTTGGGGTTTTTTTTAACTCTATTCTGCCAATGTTTATGTTTTTATTGGAGAGCTTCATCCACTTACTTTTTCAAAAATTACTGATGAGGAAGAACTTAATTCCGTCAGTTTCCTGCTTGTTTTCTGTATGTCTTATGCATTTTTTGCCCCTCATTTACTCCATTACTGACTTCTTCTGTGCTTAGTCGATTTTTTTGTAGTGAACTCTTTTGATTCCCGTTTCATTTCTTTTTGAATATAGTCTATTGATATTTTCTTTGTGGTTATCAAGAAGATTACATTTACCATTCTAAAGTTAAAACAATATAAATTGAATTGAAACCAACTTCAATAGCATACAGAAACTCTGTTCCTATACAGTTCCATTCCTCCTCTTTACATTGCTGTTGTCACAAATTACACCTTTATACATTGTGAGCCCAGTAACATTGATTTATGATTACTTTATGCATTTGTTTTTTCAATAATGTAAGAAATAAAAAGTGGAGTCACAAGCCAATAACACAATACTGGCTTTAATATTTGCCCATGTATTTATCTTTACTGGAGATTTCTATTTGTTTATACAGCTTCGAGTTGCTGTCTAGTGTCCTTTCATTTCTACCTGAAGGTTCAATTTGGCATTTCTTATAGGGCAGTGGTAGGAAGTTGTAACAAACTCCCTCAGCCTTTGTTCATCTGGGAATGTGTTAATTTCTCCCTAAGTTTTGAAAACAGTTTGGCCAAATATAGAATTCTTGGTGGACAATTTTTTTCTTTCAGCACTTTAAATATGTCTGGCCTCTGGCTTCCATGGTTTCAGATAGGAAATTAGCTATTAATCTTTTTGAGGATCACTTCTTTGTAACAAATTTCTTTTTTCTTTCTCCTTTTGGAGAAAAGATTCTTTCTTTGTCTTTTGGCTTCTGAGAGTTTGATTATACTGTTTCTTGTTGTGCGGTTCTTTGAGTTTATATTAGTCCTGAAATCAGCCAAAGATTTACAGCAACCAAACACATACTGAACCAGGGAAGAGGCAACTTGAAAATGGCAGGAAAGCTTTGTGGCATTTTTACTTGCCCTTGCCACATCCACTCTTAGTGTAGTGATGGTCTTAAAGTGGTGGAGTCTTAATGCAATGACAGTCTTAAAATAGCAGCAGACCATGTTCCTAGTATGGGACCCTCAATCCTGGTTCAGGAGGGAGAAGAAGAGTCCCTACTCTCAGATTATTATGTGTATCTGTTCTAACCTGTCTGGGAACTACCTGAAGGACTGACACAAGATGCTTATCCCTGTTTTACCTAACTTGGAACACAATCTGGAAAAGCAGCGGTCGTTGCTCAAAAAAAGTTCAAGGTGAACTAACAAAGCACAGATGGCTGGGGCAAAAGACTGTTAATTGAAATATTGTAGACCACATAAGATCCAGGAGCAAAAGTTGGGGGAGATTCTTTGGGAAATTAGAACTTACAAAAAGTACACATGTGTACAGAGAAATTAAGAAAGCCACATGCATACTCAAGATAAGATGCATGCTCTGAAAACACCAGAGAAGCCTCTAAGCATTTACCTTGGGCTGAACCCTGAACTCAGTGCAGGTCAGCTAAATGTTGAAGGAGTTATCCAGCAATCTGCAAAATGGGGAGAGGTGTGTGGTTTTGAGTGTGCATGTGGATGTGTGTGTGTATATTTGTTTTTGTTTGTTTTAGGTCCAGTAATTCAAGGAAATCTCTTTCAAAACATTAGCTAAACATGAACTAAAGTAACAGAGACTTCAGTGCCTACATACAATAAGGAATACAGTCATTGCAAAACTATTTTGGAAAGGTCCCTAAACAAACAGACTACTACAGCCTTCAACAATCAAAAGCACAGAAAACCCTGGGAAAGTGAGAGAATCTGATTTCCATAGACTCCACATTATAATATTTGAGTGCCAAATTTTCAACCAAAAAAAATCACAAGGCATACAAAGACATGGAAAAGTATGGCCCATTTAAGAAAACAAATTAATTGATGAAACCATCCCTAAGGAAGCCCAGACTTTTCTCCATTGCATATTCTTGCCTCCTTTGTCAGAGATTAATTGCCTATAAGTACATGGGTTTATTTCTGGGCTCTCTATTCTGTTCTAGTGATACACATTTTTGTGCCAGTAGCATACTGTTTTGATTACTGTAGGTTTGTAGCACAGTCTGAAGCCAGGGAGCATGATTCCTCCAGTTCTGTTCTTCTTTCTCAAGACTGTTTTAGCTATTCAGGATCTTTTGTGTTTCCATACAAATTTTTAAATTATTTGTCCTAGGTCTGTGGAAAATGCCCTTGATATTTTGATAGACTGCATTGAATCCATAGATTTCCTTGGGTATGATGGTCATTTTAACAATATTAATTCTTCCAATCCGTGACCATGGTATAACTTTCCAGCTGTTTGTGTCATTTTTAATTTCTTTTATCAGTGTCATATAGTTTCCTGGGTACAGGTCTTTTACCTCCTTAGGCAGGTTTATTCTTATGTATTTTATTCTTTTTTATGCGATTGTAAATGGGATTGTTTCCTTAATTTCTCTTTCTGATAGTTCATTGTTAGTGTATAGAAATACAATAGATTTCTATATATTAATTTTGTATGCTGCAAATTTACCAAATTCATTTTTGAGCTCTAATAGTTTTTTGATGTTGTCTTTAGGATTTTCTGTGTATCATGCCATCTGCAAACAGTGACAGTTTTACTTTTTCCTTTCCAATTTGGATTCCTTTTATTTATTTATTTTTTCTTGTCTTATTGCTGTGGCTAGGACTTCCAAAACTACGTTGAATAAAAGTGATGAGAGTGGGCATCCTTGTCTTGTTCCTGATCTTAGGGGAAATGCTTTCAGCTTTTCACCATTAAGTATGTTAGCTATGGGCTTGTCATATATGGTCTCTATTATGTTGAGATATGTTCCCTCTATGCCCACTTTCTGGCGAATTTTTACCATGAATGGATATTGAAGTTTTTTTAAAAGCTTTTTCTGCATCTATTGAGATGATCATATGGTTTTTAGTCTTCAATTTGTTACTGTGATGATAAGAGACCTAAGACAGCTACAGAGGCTAAGTGACCTTTCCTTCCCTGACTGGGTAGGTATCCTTGTTCTGCCTTCTAATTGAGTTAGTATCTGAGTAAAAAACTGCCAAGTATCATTTAGTTCACAATACACTGCTGTGGCAATATAGAAATGAATTTGGCTAAATAATTTGGCTTTTCCAAATTATAGTAAATGAATATACTGAATGAATACTTCAACTTAATGAAATGTTCTTAAAAATATATTAATGTAGGCACTTCAGTGGAGAATTGAAAACAAAACAAAAAATTCAGGTAAAGGGTTGAAATAAAAGTACACTCAGTTGTATCCAGTTTCCTCTTGTAAAACTCTCTTTTTAATTTGAGTGGATAGTAAATTGAGAATATCTGATTTGGGGCTAAGGAAATCTAAGCCTTCTTGGCCACACTGTATTCTCTTATGTCATTTAATAAAGACACCAGTTGGGTTGCTGAAAAAATAGTGGGAAAAATCAATCCCTCTGGTCCAAAGGGCTGCTCTTGAAAATATGTGGATTGTTGAAGTTATTTTGCTCTTCTGGCCTCAAAAGGTCTAATCTAAACCTTAGCCCCTCATGGAGAGAGACTTTTTAAACCAATTCCCATATTACTCATTATATGACTGTTGAAAAAGAGCAACCCAGCTCTTTTCCTGTGCTTTCAACCAGTTATCTTATTCAAAAATCTGTTTGGATTGTTATACCTTAATCTTGCCTGGCAAGGGACTTATGGGCAGGTTCTTATTGTTTGAAAGTTTGGTGCCAGTATCTGCAAAGAAAGAAAAAAGTAAAGAAGGAAAGATGTGTTTATCAAACATCCCAATAGTGAAGGTGTGTGAAAGCAACTTTTGAAAAAGTTAATCTGTCAGAGTTTAGCCTTATTATTATATTTTATTTTATTCATTGAAAATAAATAATTATCAATGAATCCTTTCTAGATTTTCTAGTTTCCCAAAGTTCCCTGTATTCACATTCTAAGAGGAAAAATGGTATTTTAAGTCACTGCTCTCCACCTTATATTATTTATAATCACTCCTCATCACCTCTTCCCTCAAAGAAACGTGATCCTGAGAAGTGTCCTTTGTTTGTCTTTGTGGAATAAGTGATGGGGATGCATCCTGGAGACCTGTGAGATGTTTAAATTGTGGCATAATGAAAGTAGGGTGGAGAGATCTGGAAAGATCTGGAAAGATGGCTGGTAGAGTGTGGCCAGATGTGGGAGAGGAGAGATGTGCAGATAGAGGGAGAGGAAATTTGCAGAGGGAGAAAATTAAACAAATAATTAAATAAGTTTTGTTGTGTGGTGTGGGATGCAAGCCTTTCTCTCCGCCTTTCCTTCATAATCTCTTTGTTAAAGACTGTGTTTTTCATTGGTGTTACTAAGATAGGATTTGCCATTTTGTTTGGTTACTGAGAATGGACCCATGGAAACAGTTACATTTGGGTTATCTATGAATGTCTTTAATGAAGAACATAAATATTGGCCACACTATCTATGCACATGCTATCACCATGCCTTTTTCGTTCCCTATTCATATATCTAAGTCCTCTTCTTTCTTTGAGGTCAATCTCAAATCTCATCTCAAATGTACATTTATTGACATATTCAACCCCTAATGAACTGTCCCTTCTTTGTCCTCCTTAGGCTCTGATTATTTATAAAAACTCATTTTTGAACTTAGAAACTGTCCAATATGATATATTAGTTATTTCATCAGCATATGTTATATCTTCAACACAATTATAAGCTTTTGTGGGGCTGGGATCATACATTCTGTAATTTTTCTCAGTACTTACACTTACTTTGATAAAACGCGCATTCATTCATCTAAGCATCATTTATTGAGTGTTAATTAAATATCTCAACTCAATAAATATTGTTTGAATGAATGCATGCATGAATGAGGGAGTATGCAATAGGTAGCCTAATGTACCACCCAATATGAAGAAAGCAAAAACATAAACACAAAAGCAAGCCAAAAAGTAGACCAGGACTTTCTGTAAAATATCCTGCTTTTTGTTGGATGATGCCATGAAAATCGAGATACTCTTGAAAGGTCTTAATAGCTGACCAAGAATAGTAAACAATTGAAATTCTCTCAGGCTTATTCAACCCTATCACTAGACACATTTATACCTCTCAGGAATGTTATTAAAAGAAGAGATTAATAAAGCTTTTATAGATGAGTTGATAAATCTCTAAATATTTAAATCTTCATTTCCTCATAGGTTTTCTCTATTTTGGGGTTCCAAAAGTTTTAAATAAACTACAGGATAATTAAAAATTAGACATTATCTTTCTTACCTTCACTTTTTTTTTTTTTTTTTTTTTTTTTTGCAGTACGCGGGCCTCTCACTGTTGTGGCCTCTCCTGTTGCGGAGCACAGGCTCCGGACGAGCCGGCTCAGAGGCCATGGCTCACGGGCCCAGCCGCTCCACGGCATGTGGGATCTTCCCAGACCGGGGCACAAACCTGTGTCCCCTGCATCGGCAGGCGGACTCTCAACCACTGCGCCACCAGGGAAGCCCCTTACCTTCACTTTTTTTATGGTAAACACCTTTCTATTTTCTCCATAGTGCTGCCCAGTTTTAGAATTCTTCAAAATGGCCTGGCCATGGAAATGCATTGAATATTATTTAAATAACTAAAGTAACTTCCTCAGAATTATTATCCTATTCTGGTTAGGATACTGTCTGCTCTGGTTTGTTAAAATTTCCCTTTAGAGTGGTTTTAATTTTGTCTCTGATGGGGTCCTAGGATTTATTGCCATACCCATACTGCACCTGTTTTTCTTTGAATTACTCAACTTGCAGTTTCTGATTCATACAGGGCCTTACAGGTTAGTGACAACCTGGCCATCACAACTCTGGGGAGGACAGGCTTACTTTTCATAGGTGTTGATGTTTTCTCTACCTGAAGGTTTTAAAGAGATATCAATCTTCCTCACCACCTCCCTTGGCCCTTTTAATGGACTAAGCAGTTCCTCATGAAATTTCTGTAGGATATCTGTACCAACTTCTCAATATTGTTCCATCCTGAGTCTAAATTCCTGGCCTCAAGGTAATGTTAGATCTCTAGCTCCAGCCCCTATTTACATAAGGCCTATACTAAGGAACAGAACCCATAGACATCAGTCCGCTCTTATTTCTCTGGATTTAATTTCTTTGTTACTTTCTGAAACATGCAGGTGTTCCTTTCTTTCTTTTAATATCAGCTATGTGCTTTTAAGTTTTTCAAAATTCACCCAGAATTTACGTGTGTCTCCAGTAAGAGTACATTAAATTGAGCTTAGTCTCCTATTCTACTGGCATATTTGAGATCCAAATAATTTGCTACTTACTGGATTCAATTACCTGTATATTTCAGGCATCTAAAACTCACCATGTTCCAAATTTCCCTCCTTATTGTTAGTAATTTTCTTGGGAATCTGGATGACATTAAATGGAATAAAGTTAGTGAGTGGCCCAGGAATGCCTGAACGTTTGTTTGTCAGAGTTGCCAGGGAAAGTTAAGCAAGGAAGAAAACCAAATGAAAAATAGAATCACATTATTATGGATGAGTTTACTCCCAAGATTCCATGCAGAGCTCTCTCTAAAGCTGGGTTGGGTTATAACTTATGCCAGAGCTCTAAGTGGGGCTGACGCCATCTCCTGCCAAGCTCTCAGTTCTGGGCTGACGTCATCTCTGGTCCGCTGTATGGAGTGGAAACTTTGGAGGAATGGGCAGTGTATTCCAGGGTGTATGAAGAGGGAAATTGTGAACATGACTTTCTAAATTATGGAGGAACTACTCACTGTAAATGTACCTTGAACTATGTTGTTTAATTTGACCAATCAGATCAATGACTTTCCCCTTGAATGAAATGCTGCTATGTATATGAGCAGAAGAACAAAGCTGGTATAAGGAGATGGAGATACTGGGAGTTTTATTTTCCCACCAATTATCTTTTCCTCTGACCATGACCTTCCCTTTGAGTCTCCTAGACCTTGGGGATGATCCCAACCCCTTGGGTTGGGTGATGGCAGCCCCATCTTCACTAGAACCTCTAAAGTTAACTTTGATTTTTCCCACTCTTTCTATCCGTCCCATGTATGCAGTCAGACATCTGATCTTGGACTTTTATTGACAAAATATGCTTGAATATAACCATTTCTTTTCACTCCCATTGCTACTGCTATTGTCACTGCCTTAACTAGGGCTTTAAGTTCTATATATAAAAATATAAATATCTATATATAAATAAAATATACAAATAAATAAAATATAATATTAATTCTAATGATTTAAAAGTCTTTTCTTGATAAGGACTTTTCCTGATAAAGATACACAATATCTTATATATTTCTGTATTATCTGTTCTTTTCTTAGAATTTTAGTCATATGATTCTATCTCTTGGTATGTCTAGAACTTTTTGATTGAATGCTGGCTATTTTATTTGGCTGTTTTTGTTTTTCTCAGTGGAAATGTTGTTTGGCTTCAAAATATTTTATTCTACCTGGAAGTAGCAAATCTTCAAATTATAATTTTTTAAATGCTGTCAAATATCAATACTATAGGTATCACAAAATCTAGAAAAATGACATTTAAAAATTAACTACTGCCAGATGTATCTCTATAAAACTTTTTCCCCACTCTTTTAGCTATATATTCTTCAATTGCCTCCTCATATAACAGTTTATGTATTTTAGAAATAAAATTTTAAGAAATAAACTTTGTAGTTTATAGACATACATTTCTTTAACATGGTTGATTAGAATTTGCTTTTAGTTATTAATAGTTTAGAAAAGTTTATTTCAGCTTCACAATTTATTATTGAAAATGTCACATTAATTTTCATTGTTAAATTTGAGAAAATCTCTATGGGTTACTTCTTCCTAAATATTTACTATTATAAATGCATTACTGATTTCAGTACTGCTATAGGTTTGTGCATTACAGGAATCCTGATAAAATACTCTTTCACACCATTCCATTACACAAACACACACACACACACACACACACTGTTATTGATGGAGTATATCCTTGACAGCAGAAAATTTCTGTTTTGACTAATCATTGATGAGAACTGAATCTTTGACTTACCGTTCACATGCCTGATGATTGAAATAATTTTCCACAGAATAGCTTCTGGCTTTATACTTTTCAGTTCTTTTTTTCTTCTTCAAACGCACATGCTTTGAGAGCTGTGAAGTGCAGGACATGGCTATATTGTAAGGTGGTTTTTGTCCTTATGCTTCTGTATCTTGTGCTAGTTAAGTCAGTAGAGTAGTCAGTAGGAGTACTGGAAGTTATTCCTGTAATCGGATAGTATATAGTCAATTACATATGGTGGTGTCTGAAAATCACATAATAGCCTCACCTAAAACATCTCCTTAGCCAGATTTCAAAAAAGCCTGTGGCCATTCCAATATGATCCAACATAGCAGAATATGATAGAGGGAAAATTGGCAGAGAAAGAGACGCTGGTCTTACCTGATTGAAGTTAAAATATCTCTTTTGACAATTTTGAAAAAACATATAATTACATGAACTAATTTCTAGGGTTCTTCCTAGGACCTAAAAAGGAACCCATAGAGTTGTGGAACAACAATAAAAGCTACTGTAATGAGAAGCCTGTGCACCGCAACAAAGAGTAGCCCCTGCTCAACGCAACTAGAGAAAGCCCGGGAGCAGCAACGAAGACCCAACGCAGCCAAAATAAAAATAAATAAATAAAAATAAATAAATTTATTTTACAAAAGTAATACCCAGCTTTGAGCCATGAGAAATATGATGAGGAGAAATTAGCTAATGTTTTCAGAACTTTTAAAATATCAAACTCAGTCTCTAAGATTTTAGCATTATATACAATATCGGTTACTTATTAGTGGTTTGGGAAGACCAATTAAAAAATTTCTCTTACTATATTGAAATTCATGGCCCTGATGTTTTCCACATTGACTATATGAATGATGAAGAAAATTCAATCATGTATTTCATTTCCAACTGGACAGAAAACAAAATTTTAAAAAATGTTTGGACTACTGACTTTTGATTTCTTCTAATGCAAATGTATAGGTAATTTTTATTCCCTGATTAGGAGAAAAGTGGTGGAAGAGGGCAGGGTTAAGAATTAAGCAGTTAAGCTGTTGGTCCCACATCAGACAAATTATCCTTATACCTCCTGTCAATATTGTTAACAGAGACTGTTATTTTATTAATCCTTATGATCCAGTGATTCTTTTTTTCATGTTTTAGGGCACAGCAGGTGAGAGAGTGGATTTGTTAAGCTGGGTGGGTTTATCCTTCTTTTATGTGTTCATTCAATTTTATGTTCATTTACTTATTGTACACATATGGCAATAGAAGCTGCTAAAGCAATCATTGCTATTCTACAAAACAACAAGGCACAGAAGCAGATGTCTTATTTCCGAGATTTCTCCCCCCAGGATTATTATGATTAAAGATCCTTTCCCCCTCTCCCTGGAGAGGACGAGGGGCTGCTTGCTGGAGATTTTTTAATGACTTGGGGAAAGGCTCAAATATCCCCCCATTATGGTAATCCACCCCAGGGACAAACCACACAAGAATATTATGAATTTATTTTATTTTTCTATCCTTGCAAAGGTAATACTCAGCTCATTAGAATATGAAAAATATACTGTCAAATTTCAGAATTACGTGGATGAAGAAAATCACCAGTGGCATCATATCATGTGTGTTATAGTTGTATTTACTATATTGACTTTATTAACTATATTGTGTTAACAATAGGTTGTATAACTATATATTGAAAAGGCAAAACGCTGTAACTTATTTCAGAGAAAATAATTATGTTGGCAAACCTCAAATTGTACATTGTAGATGGGTCCTAGGAAAAGAAGATTTAATTCACAGTGGACAATAGGTTAGCTTCTGTTTTCAGCCATGTGCTATTTCAAGAATCAAACATCATGAATAATACAGGATCTAGGAGGAATAATCTAAAGATGGAAAAGCACATTTTGATTAGGAAAGAGAATTTAAGGTTTAAGTCTTTTTTTTTTTTTTAAGGAAAACTGCCTTATTACAATGAGATAAGAAAATTGTTTCCTTCTTTTCTTCCTTCCTTTCTTCTTCTTTTTTTTAACCTTTTAATTTTGGATATTTGACCTCTAAGCTGAGATGACTGGAAATGCCTCCTCTGGGCATCAACCTTTTTGAAAGACTTTTTCCCCCTCCCTAAGGGCTATTTGTCTCTTGGAGGCATTGTCTACATTACTCACCAAGAGGCAAGCATTTGTCCTTGCACTAAATGCTGACATCTCCTGATAAGAGGGAAGCTGCAAAGTAGAAGAATTGAAGGTCAATATGTTGATATTGCTCTCAAGCGCATTGATGTACATTTGTGTATTGGGGAAGGGGAGTGAAGCTTGAGAGTGGGCCAGTGGGGAGGGGTAAATATTTTGTGATGCTGTCTACCTATGGGCTTATAAAGTTTACAGCTGCATTAGGAGGACAAGCATTACCATTAGCATGAAGAGTAGAGCAGACCTCAGTTGCAAAAGCTTCTAGCCATACACATAGGGAAATACGTAAATGATACACCTTATTGCATTCACCCATTCACACTCCCCTGTTCACGCTAATTGGAAATTTCAATCTATTTCAGAGAAGTAACACAACTATCAATCATTTTCCCTGGCACGAATCTTCCAGGAGGAAGAAAATGGAATACACCTAGCAACAGAGCTCACGCACTAGCCCATGTGTCTTAGATTTAATATCTGATCACTAGCTGGATTGAAGCCAAGAGGTGGTTCACAAATTTGCTGCACATTAGAATCACCTGGGGGATCTCTGAGGCCTCCCTGTGCCTAGGCTCCTCCCTAGACCTACTAAATGAAAATCTCTGGGACTGGGACCCAGACACCAATGTTTTCCTTAAAAGCTCTTTAGGTAATTCAAACGAGCAGCAAAGCTTGAGAACCAGCCCAAAAACAGGAACAAACTTATTTCACACAGATAAAGTGGGGCAATTCGTATGTTAAAAGAACGTGTATCTATCTATCTATTTTTTTCCTTTTTATTCTGTTTGTGTTTCAAATAGGCTTTTTTTTTTTACCTGCAGAAAGCGTTATTGTTTCCATTTGGCCCAAGGCTTGGGAGAGGGATCCAGGGTGGTTAAAAAGCTGCCTAGTGGCTGCAGAGCGGGGCTTCAGGAAAAGCTCTGATGCCAGAGGGGCTCCTCAAAGGCCGCTGGACTTCAGAGACTCCTGTTCGTGCTCGAGGGTGAGCCTTTCAAAGAGATACTCGCCCAGCCCAGCCTGCGGACCAACCAGCCTGCGGAGGTTGGTCAGGTGGTCGCCCATCTGCTTGATGAGTTTCACCTGCTCCTCCGGGAAGCGGCTCTCCCGGAAGTCGTAGAGGTAGGAGTCTGTGCAGTCAGAACCAAGGGCGCGCAGATCCGATAGTGCCTGGTTCAGGTTCTTCTCCCTGAGAATGGCGGCTTCCACAGCATCCTGGGTTTTACCCCACTCATCTTGAGAAGGCTTCCGCGCATCCTGGTAGAGGGCGCGGCCACAGCACTGGTTTTGCATTTTCGAGAGACGCTGGGCGCCCTCACACTTCTCCTCGGCCAATTGGCGAAAAAAGTGGCCCACACCGTCCAGAGTCCCATCGTTGCTGTCGAAATAGAAGCTCAGAGAGAGGTAAGTGTCCACAGATGCATGTTGAACAGGCGGTGGACGGTGGCCTCCACCTCGGTGGAATAATTCTGACGAATCTGGGAACTCGTGGTTGATCAGTGATAAGGAGCTAAGCTCAAAAAACGGTGGTGGCCTGTCCTGGAGGCTGAGGATAGCTGAGTGGCTGATTCTAAAGGTTGCGACTGGAAGAAAGGTTGGAGGGTGGTCGGGGGCTGGAGCAAGGAGCGTCCCTGGGTCAGTTCATTCCAAACACTGTTGAAGCAAAAGACAGGTCTGCAGGACAGCTGAGTGCACTGCCTCAAATAGGCTTTGAGAAAAATGAACAAGAAGTCCAAGCAAGGACAAAACTTACCCTTCCCCCCACTAAAATAGCTGTTGATACTGGAATCTAGATCTGGGAAGGGATTCTTCCATTACTTTCTTAACATTCCAAGCCACTAGAACAGTAATTCTCAAAGTATGGTCACCTTGTAACCAAGCAGTACCCTATGGGGCCTTCCTAGGACAGACCCATCCCCCATATCCTCTGCTGTAGTTCCTCTCTGAAGTACTCAGATAATAGTATCTCAGGCATACTTCTTGAGTTTTCAGATGCTAAAAACCACCACCAAATGGAAGAAATTAACTCCTTGATGATCATGAGCATGTAGCCCCCAGACCTTCTAGCACCTGAGGATGGATAATGTTACCTGCCCTGTGGCCTCAACATCAACCAATCAGAGAATTGTGCACGAGCTGATCACATTCCCTAGGAACGCCCCTCCCTCACCTGGCCTTTAAAAATGCTTTGCTGAAACCCTTTGGAGATTTCAGGGTTTTTTGGAACACGGGCCACCCCTCTCCTTGCTCGATCCTGCAATAAACCTTTCTCTGCTCCAAACTCCAACCTTTAGGTTTGTTTGGCCTCACTGTGCTTCAGACACACAAACCTGCATTCGGTAACAACCTGACCAGCTTTACCAGCATCCCCTGATAATGTGTTAGATATTCAAGTTTTAGGGCCCTGTCCCAGCCCTATGGAATCAGCAACTCTGGTGGGGCTCAGTGATCTCTGTTATAACAGGCCCTCCAGATGATTTTTATTCACCTTAAAGTTTGAAAATACCTGCATTGTCAGCTGGCCAAAGCGTCCACCAGCAGGTGAACAGGAGTGGTGCCTGGAAAAGATACGGACTAGCTAAGGCAAGTACAGCAGCATTTGCTATGGTAGTAATGGAGAATGCCTTTTCTCCACTGGTTGGCATAGACTAGTATCTGGGAGCAGTGGCAGGGTTATTTAGGATGCTTTACATTTCACTGTAGAGTGACCGCTGTCCTGGTTTGCCAGGGACTTCCCCTGTGTGAGCACTTAAAATCTCATCCTGGGAAACCCCTTAGCCCTGGGTTTGAAAAACTTAGGGAATAACATGAAATTTAGGGGAAATATGATCCAGGTTTTGGGCAAGTCACAAGTGCTAATTAAAGCTAAGCATGTATGGAGAACTCTAGCCTTCTTTACCCCTTTGCTGGGAGGTAAATCTGACTGGGTGAAAGGACTTATTGTTAAGAGATATTTGTAGAAACGTCCCCTCTTCTTACAAGGATTGAATTATCTCAGTAACAATTAACTAAGCACAGATGTAAAGCATTTGATTTACTCCCTGGTGTTCTTTATCTTCTCATCCAACTAAATCCATAGCCCTTGTCTAGCTCCAGCCAGTAGAGTCAGAACTTGTTTTACTGTTTAACTAAAGTTCAATTTAAATTCTCTCTACATCTCCCGGTTCTCAGCCCTGGTTGCATATTATAATCACCTGGGGAGATTTCAAAAACTACTGATGCCAGATTTCTACCTATCATGGATATTTGAGGAGGGACCTGGAATGAAAGGCTCTAGTTTATGGTTTTTGGAGCCAAATTATAGTCTACACTGAGCCAAATCATTTGTGAGATCACCTCTAAAAAGGAATTTATCTGTTATAACTAATGCTCTTCCTTTGCCAATATCCTTGATATGTCCCTCTTTGGGGGAAAAAAAGGATGGAAAACCCCCCCAGCAGTTGGGCTCCCTGAATTACAAGGTGATGCTGTGGAATTAGTGTTGGCTCAGAGCGCACATCTTCGGATACCCATTCTCTCTCCTGCTTCCTTGCATGAACTTATATCCCTGGGCAGTTTTTCATCCACCACCCTCTTTTGCTTCTAATCTTAGTAAGTAAAGTCTCCCCTTAATGAAATAGCATTTCATGGGGCTTACTGGGAGCATAGGTCTGTTCCAGACCTATCATATGTTAGCTAAAGCAGATATAAGTGATGTATTTTTGGCATTCATCCTTGTGGGTTGGAGAGAGAAGACAGAATTTTATCCTTTTAGGTGTCATCTGACTGGGCAAATGGCCTCTTTCCCTCTGCTGCCTACCATGTGAAAAACTGAGGGTGTTATCTCTAGAAGGTATCAGAATAGTTCAGATAAATCAAATTTCTCACTAAAAGATGACAAAACTATGGCTCAGGTGGTTGATTTTACATGTCAATTTGTCTGGGCCACCATGCCCAGTTATTTGGTCAAATAGTATTCTGGATATTTCTGTGATGGTGTTTTGGGTTTTTAAAAAAATTTTTATATGTTATTTATTTATATTTTTGGCTGCATTGGGTCTTCGTTGCTGCACATGGGCTTTCTCTATTTGCAGCAAGCTGGGGCTACTCTTTGTTACGGTGCGCGGGCTTCTCATTGCCATGGTTTCTCTTGTTGCGGAGCATGGGCTCTAGGCACGCAGGCTCAATAGTTGTGGTGCACGGGCTTAGTTGCTCCACGGCATGTGGGATCTTCCTGGACCAGGGCTCAAACCTGTGTCCCCTGCATTGGCAGACGGATTCTTAACCACTGTGCCACCAGGAAAGTCCCTGTGATGGTGTTTTTGGATGAAATTCATATTTAAATTGGTGGACTTTGAGTAAAGCAGATTATCCTTCATAATATGGGTGGGCCTCAACCAATCAGTTGAAGCTCTTAATAAAACAAAGACTGACCTCCCTGCTGCAAAAAGGAATTCTACCAGAACACTTAACAGAAATTGAACTGCAGCTCTTCCTAGAGTCTCTAGAGCACCTAACCTGCAGATTTTGAATTTACCAAGCCTCTATAATTGTGTGAACCAGTTGTTTAAAATCTCTCTCTCTCTTTCTCTATCTATATATAGATATGGATATAGATCTAGATATCAATATTGATATCTAGATCTATATCTGTCAATATATATGGTCACATTGTATGCACATACTATTAGTTCTGTTTTTCTGGAGAACCTTGACTAATATTGTGGCCCATATAAATAAAAGGATGAGCCCAGGTTCACCCAGGTAGAAAGTAGTACAATGAGAACTGGAACTTAAGGCCTCATGACTCATTCAGCTGTGAACACTAACCCAGAACTGGGGTCAGCAAACTCTGGCCCACTGATCAAATCTCTCTTGACTCCTGGTTTTATAAATAATGTTTTGCTTGAACACAGCTGCACCCATTCATTAATGTACTGTGTATGGCTGTTTCTGTGCTACAGCAGCAGATGGGCAGTTGCAACAGAGATGTATGGTACACAAAATCCAAAATATTTACTATCTGACCCTTTACAGAAAAGATCTGCTGACCCTTGCTCTAGGATGCCATCTGATTTCTGATAGCACCGAGGAGAATAATTCATGCACATTGGGTTAGATTGTTAATCTCATGTCCTCCTGAGGTCAAAGATCTCTTAAATGCTCACCCTTGCAATAGCCAATTTGGGGAGGATTATCTGAGGATGCAGAAATATTTCTTGCCAGGTCTTTCCAATCCACACTGCTCCCTGACTGTGGTTCTTAAAACCTATTTAAAAAAATTTTTTTATTGGTATATAGTTGATTTACAATGTTGTGTTAGTTTCAGGTGTACAGCAAAGTGAATCAGTTATACATATACATATATCCACTTTTTTTTTTTTTAGAGTCTTTTCCAAATAGGCCATTACAGAGTATTGAGTGGAGTTCCCTGTGCTAATAAGAACAGCAGGTTCTTATTAGTTATCTATTTTATATACAGTAGTGTGTATATTTCAGTCCCAATCTCCCAGTTTATCCCTCCCCCCCATCCCCTGGTAACCCTGTTTGTTTTCTACACCTGTACCTCTACTTCTAAAACCTGTCTGTTTTAACTGTCTACCACTCATTGCTTACTGGCTCTGGCTTCATGTACTTGATAATAAATCTATTTCTTGTTCTATCCTGGATGACATGTTCCAAGGACTGAGATAATATCTTATTCCACATAATTTGTCCTTAATATTGTCTATCTTGGGGTCTTCATCTATGTCCCGAAGAAAACAGTCACACTCTGTCTTCTAGTATTACTAATAATACCACATTTTATGGGATGAATTTGACCCATTGCACTGAAATATCCCTTTAGAAGCTGTATGCAGCCTGTCACTGGGTTTTAGCACAGGGGTAGAACTCAGATTAGTGTTCATATTTAAACAAATCTACTTGACCAGAAACTTTTGTCTCACCAGTTATTTTATTACACAAATAACTTCTGTCTTTGCATCTATGATGTAAACATTTTTAATTGCCTAAATTATCTGAAAAATTATTTAGAGCTTCCATTTCAGTAGGCATTGGAATTGCTGTGGTATGACTGTTTCATTATTTTATTTCCAAATGTCAAATTAGGCTTCAAGCTTTGGCCAAGAGTAGACAAAAAAGGGATTAAAAACAAATGAAGAGTGGGAAAGACTTCTGATGCAAGGGAGACTTAATAAAGATTTGATTTTGAATCAGTAATTTATAATAAAGGTTTGATTTTGAATCAATAATTTATGTCATTGCAAAATAGCTCCCTGGTGAAATTCCACTCTTTGGTCATCATTAAGTCCAGAAATCAACAATCAAAATGTGCAGTGATCTTCTTCATTTTCTAAAAACAAACCTATATCTAGAGGAGAGGAGAATTCATTTCATCACTCAGGCTCTGGACTTACGACTCCAAGTCCTGTCTTCTTTCAACCATACCTGCTACGTTTCTGTCTAACTTCTTGAGCATGAGGTAATGGCTTCAGCTTTCATTCCCTTCCTCAGTCTATAGCTTGGTGACTAAGAGTAAGGGATCTAAAACTTGAGAACTTGGGTTGAAATCTTGACTCTAAAATTTACTTGTTGAGTACTCTTGAGCATGTTATCTGTTTTTGCCTCAGATTTCTCATCTATAAAATAGAGATAACATTACTTCTCTCAGCGAGTTGCTATGAGGGTTAAAAGAGAAAATTCATACAATGCAAGAATTTATCAGTTCTTGGAACACAATAAATACCAAAAAAAAAATGTTAGCCATTATCAAAGGCCCCTCATTTTATGGATAATATAGATTAGCGTATATAGGTATAATATTTACATATACATAAACATTTTATATCTATATGTGTGTATACATTCTTCTCATAACAGAAATTGAGAAGTCAACATTCACATCTAAATATGTGCTCTGTGAAATATAGATCTCCTGTGTACAGACACAGTGCTATAGTTATCTATTGCTACATAATAAAGAAGTCCAAACTTAGTGGTGAAATAAACAAATTTTAATATGTGCCCAGATTCTGTGGGTCAGCAATTCAAACAGTACACAGAGGAGATGGCTTGTCCCTACTCCATGACTGATGTCTGAAACCTCAGCTCATGAGGATTCAAATGACTGGGGCTGGAATCATCTAGATAATTATTTTTATTTTTTATTTTTATTTTTTGCGGTACGTGGGCCTCTCACTGTTGTGGCCTCTCCCGTTGTGGAGCACAGGCTCTGGACGCGCAGGCTCAGCGACCATGGCTCACAGGCCCAGCTGCTCCGCAGCATGTGGGATCCTCCCGGACCAGGACACGAACCTGTGTCCCCTGCATCGGCAGGCTGACTCTCAACCACTGCGCCACCAGGAAAGCCCCTAGATAATTTTAATTCACATGTCTGGCACTTGACATGGGATGACTTGAAGACTGGGCCCAACAAGGACTGTTGACTGGAGTGCCTACAGATGGCTGCCCATGTGGCTTGGACATAACGTGGTAGTTAGGATTCAAGATAGAGTATCCCAAGAATGAGTGTCCAGAGTTCAAGCATTCCAAGAGAGTCATGCAAAAGCTGCATGATCTTTTATGACCTAGTCTTAGGTATTACATAGCATCACTTTCAGTATATTCTATTGCAGGAGTTGGAGATCTTTTTCCATAAAGTGTCAGACGGTCAATATTTTAGGCTTTACAAGCCATACAGTCTCTTTTGCAACTATTCCACTCTGCTGCTGTGATGTGAAAACAGACACAAACAATACATATGCTAATGAACATGGCTGTGTTCCAATAAAGCTTTGTTTATAAAGGCAGGTAGAGGCCTAGATTTGGCCCACCTGCCATAATTTATTGACCCCTGCTCTACTGTTTGAAGCCGTGGAAAGTCTGCCCAAATTCAAGGGAAAATGCCCGCATCTGGATGGGAAGAATGGCAATGAATTTGAGACCCTGCAATAAAACCACTACCTATGGGGTATTTATAAGAGGATCTGTCTGCATACCTTGTTTCTCACATGTGTGGTGGATATGAGGTACTGGGACATCTTACATCTCTGTAAGCCTGGGTCAAGGTCAAAGTTGGAATCTGAACTTAATGACCTTGATTTCTGGAATAATTGGTAACTCTAATTATGATTTCCTAACATTCCTTACCCCAATAAATATACCACAAAAGATAGATTTCAAGTAAACAGTTGCTTTATGGCAGATTTTTATTAAGTCTCCATTGACTGAATTATTCCATTTTGGTTGGAAAGCATGAGTTTTGTTTCTTTCCTAAAGAGATCTGCAACTTTTCAGATGTGGCATTTCACTCTACTGAGAGGATGATGTAGGTTTTTATAAACAGAAAAAGCAGGGCAGGCTGAGTTCACTCAGATCATACTAATGCTTACAGGAATAACCGAAACTGGAACACAGGCTTCCAGGTTTTCCTGTCCTGTGCTCTTTCCGGTAGGTGACATTGTCTGCTGGGCCTGGCAGTAATAAGTTTTGACCTTTACCTCTCTAGGCTATTGTGAAGTGATTTTGGGCTTTGTTAGCTTTCTTACGAGTTTGTACTAAATTGTGTCCATAAAGTAGCCTGAATTCCTCAGGGAAGGATGATAGCTGTTATTGTGTTATTACTTAAAATGTTGTGTTGGTTACCTCTTTTTCTTTTCTGTTGTCCAGCTGTATCCTGAACTTAAAAGATATGTTATCCAAAATGAAAGATGTGCATCTGGTGAAAAACACTAATTTAAGGGATGAAAATTCCTGATGATTGCTTTAGTCAACCCTTAATACACACTGAGCTTCACTAGTAAATAGACAACTCTCAGATCTTTCCCTTGGAAGAGATCGCATAATCAGGCTTTGTGTTGATTTCGCATTCTGTTCTTTAGAGACAGAACAAATTAGAATAATTGGCTGGTACAGGGAAAGCACAAAGAACTTTCTTCTATTTTTGTGATGCATCCCGTAATAAGGGTTGAAAATGAGACTAGAGGTAAGAACGTGAAACTCAGAAGGGCAATGAGGAGAAGATATTGTTTCTTTGAAAATATTCTTTCAGTGTTGGCCCAGAAGAAATAGGAAGCTGAGGAAAATATTTTTTAAAAAATAATGATTTTTGTGTTAACGATGTGAGTGTGGAAGTAGTAAGAATCAGGAAGCAAGCATCCTTTTCCACCAAGGACTTGGGAGCAAATGAAACCATAAATGCTCCCCGCTCTTGGAAACCCTTTTGGAGCAGTAATCAGAGAAGGGTGAAAGGCAAAGCCTCAGGGCAGAGGTGTTCAGAGCAAAGGGATAGGAGGAGAACAAAAGGAGAGTAGATATTTTTAGAGCTGTCATTTTGAAATTTACCTGCTTCTGCTTCAGTGCTGCTTTGCCACCGTGTTGGTCCAGTAGAAATCCTCAAAGCAGGAGCAGCCCTACAGGTTAGAGCAAGTGACTTGAATCCAGGTCTCTTTAGCTCAAGAGCACAGAGGGGAGTGTGAGGAAAGAGTGAGACCACAAGGAATCGTTCACTGGGTACATTTTCCTCAAACCTCACTAACTGGGAGAAACTGACCACTGGATTATGTGCCTTGAAGGAAAGCAAACATGTTGAAAGCAAAGAGTGTGGAGCTTGTTTAGAAAGCAAGCTCTGTCATTTGGTCACCTGCTGATGATAATAGCATTGGCTGAGACCTGACCATTTACAATGAAGGCACTTCCGTAGGTAATAAGTTCCAGGAGGGCCAGAACTGAGTATGTCTGTTTCAGCATTTAGCATGGTTTAGCATCTTAGAGCCCGGTACATTATTGGCATATTAGACTTAAAAATGAATATTTGCAGATTGTCTGAATGAGTGGATGTGTGTGATTCATATCCTATTTGCAGGTCCTATGCCCTACAGTGGATTTTCAGTGTCAGATTGTGAAAGTATTTATGATGGGGATTGGCATTGTTCCCCATCTTATGGATAAAGATTACACATCATAGGACTTTATATTGACATCCCAAAAGCCTCATAGGAATTACTTAACAAAAAAATAAAATTGGATTCTGTATAATTTCTAATTTATAAGCTGGCCAGAACACTGGTATTTCAGCCAGTCCTCTGCTGGTTCCAGTGATGGTCCCATGATCACCCAGGCATAATCAGAATGGCTTTAGGATTTGGGAGCCAAAGTGTTCCTCAGTATTTACTACTTTGCTAGTCCATTTTAGAAAATGGACTATTGAAAAAAATAGCTTCAGACACAATATGGCATTTTATGATTTAGCGTGAAATCTGAGAAATAATAGAGGTTATCTGAAGCCTGCAATGGTAAAGTTCCCTCTTCCCTCTGCTATTGAAGTTATTGTCTTTAAACAAAGATTCTACATCAGTAATGCTATATATATATTTTTTTTCATGATATTCAGGTTAATTTCCTGTTCTCTCTAAGGAAGTAATGGGTTGGTTGGTATGAGAGATGGTGTGGCTTCCAAAGGTGGAAAGTATCATTTTGTTGTAATTTCTGGCTACCTAAGGATGGGAGAGGCCCAGGACACTGCAGTCAGTATATTATGTGGAGCAGGTTATATTGTGGTTTATTTATGAACTTTTACACGTTTATTTTCTATGCAAGTTTGTGTGCTCTTTTTTGAGTTTTGGTAGATAAGTGTTTTGTAACTTTGGAATACTTGGAGTTAAGTATATATAACTTTTATATATATATATATATATTATATATATATATTATATATATAATATATATATATATATAAACGTAGTAGTTAAAGCCGTGGAGAGTGTACTAGTCTACCTAGGTTCAAATTCTGGCTTTACCCTATGGCTTCCCTGTGGCTTCCTCTCCTTATCTATTAAAAAGGAGTATAGTAAGACTGCTGTGATGAGTTACAATAATGCCTGGTATATACTAAGTGCTATTTAAGCATTTGCTATAATGATTATGTATACTTGAAGGCAAGGACCTTGCCCCTTGATTGTCTCTATATTCCTAATGCTTAAGAATTCCTAGGGCTTTTCTAGTGCATTGTCTTAGGATAGAGATAGCTCAGTATAGTTCTTGTCACTGTAAAGTACTGTTATGTTGAAAGTCTTTGCTTGTGTACTAATCTATGACATATCTGTTGAGGACAAAGAAAAGAATAGTTTTAAAACTGCAACGGATAACAAAAGATTGTGTGATTTAATGCCTTTATTACGTAATTATAAAACTAACAAATGATGATGGTAGAAAATTTGAAAAACTCCTAGACAAAATAGAGATCAATAAAATTTGGAGTAAATTTCAGAGTGTAAAGTTGTCCATGAATATTAGTACTTTCACATTTTCCAGGACTTTAAGTAGACTCTGCTTCTTAAGAGTCTATTCATGATATTTTATTTTAATGATGTTTTCATCATGGGGACACACACACAAATCTGTTAAAAAAAGAAAGACATGTAAATCAGTGATGTTTCAGATAGCCACATGAAATAAAGTGGGAAAGGTCAACAAGCTGAAAGAATGTGGAGTAGCATCTCCTTAATTGCTTACATAATTCTAATAATTACCTCTTTGTGGATAAAATAATTAATGGAGAATCTAATTCAAGAAAAATGTATGAACTTCACGCCTTCTTGAAGCCAAGTATTTCTTTCCACAAAAGGTTACTTTCCACACCATGATTCCTTATTACCTGACAGGGAAAGAGTATTGTATGGCAAAGGGTCTTCCCAAAGGAGGGTGCTTCCCACACTGATTGTCATAAATGACTTCGGAACTACTGTTGCTGTATTACCAAAATCTTCAACTAGGATATTCTTGACAAATGCGATCCTTGGTTAATTTTTAGAGCTACAAACTGTCAGATGGCTCTGAAATAACAATTGTCTGGCTATCTTTAGGGGTGATCACAATATGGTAATGACCTTGAGGTATCACTAAAAAGCAGGAAGGTGTGAGTCTTCCTTTGGTTCCAGAGTGAAGTGCTAGTTGGAGTTGGAGTTGGAAAAGAGGCCAAAAACCAAGTGATAGAGAAGGAAATGTGAGGTCATTAGTGAAAAACCAGGTTTAAGTTAAGGTGAAAAGGCATGAGGAAATGGTCAACTGTTATAGTATTAGAAAGATCATCAAGAAACATATCCATGAATGCAGTTTGTATTGCAATCTGCTGAAAAAGAGACAAATATCCTGGCCTGGACTTCATGGAGATTATATTTTATTGATTCTGATACTAGATTATTGTTGAAAAGGGCCTCCTATAAATTATAACCATGCAAAGGCAGCAAGATAATTTTTTTTTCTTTATGTATGTGTTTCTCATTCCTACTCACTTTCACAGTTACCCTTTCTCTCTCAGGGGAAGAGAAAATCACAAAAAACAAAAATGTCAAATCTCAGCTATTCATTTTCAAAATAATTTTTTTTCCAAATTCCAGTGGAGGCAATAGTTTAACTGTAAGCCTCAAAAAGCTAGATTTTTACAAACTGTAGCCAAATTTTATTCCATAAATAATAGCTTTGGAAAGAATATGTGATGATGCAAAGTTGGAAAAAGCTGGTTTTTCTTCCATAAATGACTTCACTGTGTTTGGGAGAAGAGGCAGAGAAGAAATCAAGGTAACCAAACATGGGGTGAGTTTTTCTGATAGGGGACTCCAGTGCTTTAAAATAGACTAGATAATCCTAGGGATAATCTGAGGGTAGAACAGACCAATGCCTCATTCCAATCTGGTACCCTGGAAGAAAACAGTGTATTTCCTTTGAGGTCTTGAGAGGTTTTTCTTTTGCTTTGTTTTGTTTTTGGTTCATTTTGTAATCAACCTTATTAAGGTATCATTTACATACAATAAAATGCAGATATTTTTAGTCAGCGGTTCAGTGACTTTTAATTTATGTATACATTTGTATAACTACCACCCCCATAAAGATAGATAACAATTCTAAAACCCTAGAAAGTTTCCTCCTAGCCTTTTGCAGAAGTATCCCCACCTTCCACCCCAAGGCAACCACTGATCTGTTTTTTATCTTTAGAGATGAATTTTGCCCATTTTAGAATTTCATGTAAGTTGAATAATACAGTAGGTGCCCTTTTGATCTGGCTTCACTTGCTCAGCATATGGTTTTTGAGATTCATTCATTTTGGGATGTTTTAAACCAGGACTTTAGCCTGGGTGGCTGATGTTGTCTGAAGGCACCTATAGGTACATCTGAGTCTCTGGCATTGTCACTGTCTGTTCTTGGCTCAGTATTTTCAACTTTACTAAGAAGCACAAGGTTGAAGTAAGGAAGATCATTGTCAGTATAATGGAGGTGAAGTGGGTTCTGTTACATAATATTCTCAGCATAAATTGACCTGCTTGGAATCATTGTGTGATAATCAACAAGGATACTCTTCCTACAAAAAACCTTGATAGTATAAAACTTCTAAAGGATGCTGTCCTAGGACTCTTTTAGTTTTCATTTTTTGGGAAACATTTCTGGAAAATTAAAATGCTCATAACCTGAAAGAAGCAATTATTCACCTGAAGGCTAACTCTGCTAAAGTTGAGTTGTCCGACCTTTACATGCTGATAGAACCCAAATAGCCTTGCAAAACAGTGCTATAAGCACATAGATTATTTAAGATGGACGTGTGTATGCAGTAAAGTGAAAAAACAAAGAATCTTTGAGTTTCCCTTGCTTTTTTTTTTTTTCTTTTTCATTTAAGTTTCTATAGCCTATGCTCATAGTTTAGGGTAACCTCAGGTTAGCTTTAGGTCCACTCTTTACATAAATGTTGAAGTACTCCATACCCACCTTTTTTCTACCTTCCTTCTTTTCTTCCATCTTTCTTTTCTAACTTATAATCCATTTTACTTAATCCTGCATTTGTTGAGGTGGCAATTAGTGAAGGAAAATTGAAAGCAGTGTGAAATTTTGCTGTTCAGAATGCATGTTGACCAAATTCTATATTGAGAAAAGGTCTGAATTTACCCATGGTAACCCTTTCTCAGCGTCTTTGAATAAAGGCCATAGAAACTGGGCTGTAATATCCTGACAGGTATGTAGAATTCATAGCAATTGCCCTCAAAGAGCTTACCTAGCGTAGATGCATATGAATGCATTTAATGATTGCTTTATTGGCAGCAGTGCCAACATACACAGTCTATTTTGTTTTATATCATTATCATTACCTGCTGTTTACCACCGTATACATTGCTAATGGTGTGGTTTCTATGGCTTGTGAATTCCACTGCCAAATAATATGAAATTTATTACACACTTTAGTGTAGAAGATGGAGACTTCATAAATTTTTGTGTGCTCTTTCCCCCTTTGGAATGTATTACACTGAGATCAGGCAAAATAATAAATTTATTTCAAATGTGCTTGATAGCTAAACATCAATTAGGACTGATGGGCAACATTTCTTCTTCCAGCAACATAACAGTTTTTAAAGAATAAGCCATTGAATGTGGAGTTACTGAACATGGAACTCAGTTCACTGGGATCCCTTCTTAGAATAACAAAGGAAAACTTGAATTGGATATGTGTGGCTTATTCAAGTAGTAACTAATCAGCTACACGTTGGTTGACTTAATTTTTCAGAATCATTTGGTATTAACTGTCTTCCACTTCTTCCCCTGACTCTCACGGGAATGGATCATGAGTATCTTAAAACATACTAAGTCGTCTTCCATCCCTGTTAATCTAACTACTAAAGCACATTTTCCTTATCCAATGTAACTTACTGTCTTTTAGAATAACTGCGGTTTTAATTCTCTACAAAATTAAAACCAGCAAAGAGAAACATTTTCAAGGAGCCACCACATTGTAGAGCTTTAGAAAGAAGACTTTAGAATTAAGGACAAATATATCATTTTATAGCTAAAGCAACTGAGGCCTAAAGTAGGAAGGTAACCATCGAGGTCAGGGAAAGGGGTTGAAGATCTGGTTTCAAGCTGAGAAAGAGTCTACAGGGACTCAATCTGAGCAGTTCAGAAACTGAAAGGAGACCACTGATGTTCTGGGAAGGCTGGCATCTGGCATTGAGTGTGGGATTTCAGACAGAGATTGGGCCCGGGGGAACTGAGCTTCTGTAGTAGGCAGAGAAGTCCACCTCGTCTCTGGAAAGTGACACTGACCTCAGGGTGTTGGGGGGAAAGAGCAGTGAATTCCAGTCCACCTGAGAAAGCAGGCCAATCTGATTAACTCTGAATTTAGGCTTATTTCAGATACTTCTTGAGAAAGAACTTGGACAAGAGCAAGTCCAGCACAGCCTCTTTAAATCCATGCCCAGTATTTTCTGGTGGAGCTGCTTAAACCCCCCAAGTGACTCCAGTATTTTAATTTCACTCTATATTTAATTCCGACAGTTCTATGACTGATTATTTAATGGGCAAATAAGTAGGGTCAGAAAAGAGTGTGAATGTATTTTACAGGATGAGGATGGGCAGAGTGGAGCAGTCTGGAACAGGACACCAATAAAAAGGGATCTTGGTAAATAAATAAGAACATCTATTAGAAATGGAGAGGAATTCGCAAGGAAATTAGTGCCTGACACCACGCCCTACTCTCTGCGAGTTTAGAAGGTAGTTTCTAATTTTATTTTCATAGGAGATCTCCCTGTGATGAATTGTCTTTTACCTCCACACTATTTATCACATGGACATATTGTGAAGTTTGTGTGAGAGAAAGCAAGTATTAGAATTTGTCTTGGAAGCAGCTATAAACATTTCCTGGAACAATCTAGGGTAGAAGGAAAAGGAAAGGAAGGTGGAAACAAAGGAGAAAGACAGCTAATGCTGCTGGAGTCTCTCGCTGGGATTTGTGGTATCTCTTTTTGAAACTAAGTACAGAAAGTCAGAACTTGACTGATTGTTTCTTGATCACGGTTTATTTTCATTTTTGTTTTTTTCTTGCTCTCTCATCAATTATTCCAGCCAATATTATGTCATTTTCAGTTTCAGTAAGCATGCCTGTCTTGTTTCCATTCACATTATTTATGCAAACGTTGACTGAACTGATGACCCCGAGTTATCAAGGAAACATTAGATACACCAGTGGATACATTTCTTAATTTTAGAAAAAAATTACTGAGTGAAGGTTAAAATAACTCCTCTTAAATTTGTCATATAAAAAAATTCTCCTAACATACAATACCTCACTGCCTAATAATGTCAGATAAATGAAGAATTCCTGTGTATTCATGAATGCAGGCTAGTCTGTATATTTTTTGGCAGGTATGACCGTTACCGAGGGTAACGGCCTGGTTTGCTGGCCATGTCCTGTCTCCTAGAAAGTTGTAGTTTCTGTTGTCTTTCAGTTGGTCCATTGGATATCAGAGGTGAATTTATAAAATTATACTTCCCTTTACACTTACTTTGCTTTTTTTAAAAAATTTACTTGAAGTATAGTTGATTTACAGTGTTGTGTTTCAGGTGTACAGCCAAGTGATTCAGATATATGTATTTCTTTTTCAGATCCTTTTCCATTATAGGTTATTACAAGGTTTGAATACAGTTGCCTGTGCTATACAGTAGGACCTTGCTGTTTATCTATTTTATATATAGTATACACTTACTTTGTGTGATCCAGCCTGGTCAGACCACATGATTATTTTTACTTCTGATATAATTTTTTCAGGTACAACCTCAAAATCTTTGATAAGATATTTTAAAATAAATTTAGCATGTGTGTGCTCTAAATCCAACAGTAGTTATTGGAGATATGGTTTTGCACTAGGTATTCCTCTCTTTTTTGTTCTTGGCCTACCAAAAGAAAATTAGCTTTTATTTTCTGGTTGGTTTGCTAGATGTTTATGACTATAACAAAAGTCTTAAATTTTGTCTCATATCTTAAAACACAATCTGAATTAGCAATGGATATTGTGCTATACATAGGGGCTGTGATATAAATATAGTTTCTAACTTCAAAAACATATAACCTAGAAGGGAACACAGACACATATGCAGCAATTATGGCAACTGCATTTGTTTACTAAGTGAAATATTAGTGAGATGGATAAAGTGCTAGCAAGCCTTGAACAGCCAAATCAGCTTCAAAAATAGATGTGCAGTTCTTTAAAAATATTTTAAACATTTTTCCAGCTACATGTAGAATATAACTTAGTATAAAAATGGTATGGGTTTTATTTTAAGCAATTTAGCATTTTGACATCCTCATAATGAAATTAAATCCAGAAGGAGGTTTCTCTCCATGATCTCTTGAAATGGTCCTTGATCATCCACAGTATTTACCATAATCACAAAGGTGGTACCAAGGGCAGGAAACTCCAACATTATTAAAGTTTCATAAAGCAAAGTCAATTTTAAGAATATAATGTCCCCAAACTGATAAAGGTCTTGACAGATAATTTCAAGGGAAGCATAAATTATTTTCTGTTTGTCAGAGGGCAAAAATATTTAGACTGAGTAAATGAATGGTAGAGTTTTTGAGTGGAGAGCGTCCTTAACATATTATGTAGATCTGTACTGTCAACAGATGCTAGCCATGTAGCATTATTTGTATTTAAACAAATTTAAAAATAAGATTAAAAATTCAGTTCATCAGTAGCATTTGCCATACTTTAAAGATGTTTATTAGCTCCATGTGGCTATTGAATACTGCATAGGATAGTACAGATATAGAATATTTTCATTATCACAGAAAATTCTATTGAGCAATACTAAAATTATGCCTAGATATTCACAGAGAAGGCAACCAAGTCTCAAGAAAATCATATAACTTCTCCAAGGTCACACAGCTGTGTTTTTAAAGAAACACAGAACGACACAAAAGCTGTGTTTTTAAAGAAACACAGAACGACACAAAGGAAATAGTAACAGAGGCATTAAAGAAACCCAGTAAGTTTCTGGAACAGTCAAAATAGGGTTTAAAAGTGCATACTTAGCTGTTAGCAGGGCTGAAGCTCTTCATGGTTGGTAAGATCTACCTGCCTGAATTTGGACGTTTAGAATTTTATGCAATGAATTAAAAGCAAAAAATCATTTCAACGAATGGCTGCCAGCTCCATATTTTTAGCCACTGCTGTGCTTCCAGATTATGTTTATCACTTTCATATACAGGGCACCACTCTGAAATGTGATGGTTTATCTGACCCCAGAGAAATCAAGAAATCTTGTGGGAGTTGTGGCTTTATTTGCAAAGATTGATTTTTAAATGCATCATGCAGACTGGCCCTGTTTTAAAAGGGATTCCTGCCATCACATAATCAAAATGTGAACTCTCTTCTCACCTTGCAAGTCAAAGATGGTCCCTGCATTTTTATTATTTCGTTGAAATCCAAATATTATTTTTCCATTCTCTAACTTGTTTTCATCACAGTGTGATCAACTATTGCCAAGGAAGGAAAGGTTAGATTTATCATCAAAGTTTGCTGAAGGCCCCCTACATAATTGAACCCTCAGGAGAAACAACCCTCATGTATTCTTTCTCTGTTGTTTCAGCATCTTCGTAAAGAGTCATTTCAATATGTTTGGTTCTGTAGCAGAGGTTCTGTGAAGTGCTTATCTTCCTCAGAGGTCCTGTGGGTCAAGATGGGTAAGGAGAGAGAGGGAAGGAGGATAGAGAGGGGCTCAGGGCTGAGATAAGGACAGTGTTCTAAAGCCTCCTGGGGCTGGGGGTGGGGTGCACAAACCCCCACGACTAATCCAGACAGAAACTGAATAATCAAGCGGCCGACCACAGTGAAGTCATGTGGTCACCTCTCCCTCTAGAAATAAACATTGCCCTCAGGAAGTCTCCTCCCGCCCCAGAAGAGCATTAGGAAGGTCTGGAGAGGGGGATTATTGGCAGAAATGGAAAAAGCAGGTTGAAGGGATTAGCCTGGAGCAGAGAGACCAAGAAACCCAAGCCAGTAGAAGGAAGGCAGACTTTTCATGGACGTCTCCAAGCCCAAGTTCTGGGAACACCAAGCACAAGTCAAAGAGTGCTCATTTAACCCCGTTGGGCCCCCACGGGAGTGGAGGAAGACTGGACAGAGAGGGCAAAAGGGCCAATGAAGGTACAGTATTTACTATGGGCTTTAACTCCTGAAAGGCCTCCCAGTAAGCTTCAGATCTGCTCGAGAATCCTTCATGTCCTGCTGGTTTGCAGTGAGTGGCTCACAGCTTCAAGGCCTCCTCTGCCAGATGGAGAACTATTTCAAACATCCTGCTTCTATTTTGTACTGTAGCAATCCAGACAGGAAACCTGACCCCATTTTCAGGTTCTAAAGAGAAATTCTAAGTACCTGAAAGACCTAGGAACGTGGTGGCTTCTATTTAAGATGTGGAGATAGAGAGCATATACCTGGACTTGGGTCTGCAGGAGCGCCAAATTGCACCACGAGTTCCCTTTATTTTCTCTCGCATCTCTGTTTCTCCTCTTCTCTCTGCTGGATTAGCCACGGGGACTCCAAGTTCTTCATTGTGTGGTCCTGGTACCAAGATTCTCCTGGGAACTGTAAAGCTATTCACCTTCTACATCGAGCACTTCTTATTTTTTCCCCAGCAACGTTAAGTCATCCTTAAGAGGAGTCAGGTGCTAGCTCTTAAATATATTTTAGTCATCCCTTTGTACATTAAGTGCTCTTTCTTGGAGACTGCTCCTGACCTGGCGTTCACCGTGCTCTCAGCTGGCCTCCTGAAGTTCTGCTCTGCCTTCCCCACCAGGTACAGTTCAGGAGCTGCCTACCTCAGGGTGATAGGTGATCTTCTAGTTGCTTTATTCCTTTCCCTTTTACATTTAGAGAATATCATTTGAATACATAAACTTCTCTGTGACCAGAGCTTTATTTGCAACCCACAGGTTTGTTATGGCATATTTTCATTAGCATTCAATTAATAAAATTCTAATTCCCATTGCGACTTTATCTTTGACCTACATAATGATCAGAAGTATGTTTTCAATATCCAACTATTTGGTAAAATATTGGTTATATATTTTTAAATTTCTTGCTTATTTTGAGTCTTGTTTTATAACCAGCATATAGTCAATTTTATAAATGTGCCATGTGCACCTAAAAATTTGCGTGTAATATATATATTCCATCATTGTTTTTTTTTGTTTTGTTTTTTGTTTTTTTATTGTTGCGGTACGCAGGCCTCTCACTGCTGTGGCCTCTCCCTTTGTGGAGCACAGGCTCCGGACGTGCAGGCTCAGCGGCCATGGCTCACGGGCCCAGCCGCTCCACGGCACGTGGGAGCTTTCCGGACCGGGGCACGAACCCGTGTCCCCTGCATCGGCAGGCGGACTCTCAACCACTGCGCCACCAGGGAAGCCCTATATTCCATCATTGTTGGTGCAGTGTTTTATGTACATTTAGGCCAGGGTTTTTAATGGTGGTATTCAGATCTATAATTTGCTGATTTGTTGTTGTGGTTCTATGTTACTGATCTAGGTAATTTAGATTTTTCTATTTCTACTTAGTGTTTTGGAATTTCCTTTCATATATTGCATTGAAGTTTAGATTTATACTATATTCCGTGTAAAGTAACAGTTGGTTTTATTATCCTGCCTTATTGCCAGTGATACTTTTTGCTTTCAAATCTATGTTAACATTAAAAAAAAAAACTTCTTTAATTTTATTTATTGTTGTTATGACATAATTTTTTCATCCTTTAATTTTCAGTCTGACTCTTGTCTCTTGTAAGTGATATAGAATTAGGGTTTTTTTGTTTGTTTCAATAATCTTTGTCCTTTAATTTGAGTATTTACAGTTAATGTATTTTCTTATAGACCGTTTACTCCTCGTTTACTATTTGTCCCACCTTGTTATGTTCTTTTTGCTCTTCTTTCTTCCTTTTAGATTCTTCAAATTCCATTTTCCCTTGTATTAGCTTGTTATTTTTACGTAAGTAGCAGTTGCACATGTACCATGACTTATCTCTTTTACTGCTTCTCAAGCAATGCTGAGATCTTAAATTTCTTTTACTACTTTTTCCTCTTCCATTTGTTTTAATGCATTCTGATTTTTGATATATTTTATTATTACTCTTTTGTGCAGTTAGATTTTATTTAGATTTATCCACTTATTTAGCCTTTCTGTTATACATAATTCCTTTATAAAGTCCTTATTTTCATCTGTGATAATTTTCCTTCTGCCTGCGGGTCTCCCTTTATAATTTATTTCAGTCAGTTCTGATGAGAACATATTCTCTAAATTTTGTTTGTCAGCAAATTTCCTTATTTCATCTTTCCTTCCAAACAACGTTTTCTCTGCCTCTAGAATTCTCAATGGGCAGTTATTTTCTTTAGCACGTAAAAATGTTATTCCAGGGATTCCCTGTGGCGCAGCGGTTGAGAGTCCGCCTGCCAATGTGGGGCACGCGGGTTCGTGCCCCGGACCGGGAGGATTCCACATGCCACGGAGCGGCTGGGCCCGTGAGCTGTGGCCACTGGGCCTGCGCGTCCGGAGCCTGTGCTCCATGACGGGAGGGGCCGCGACGGTGAGAAGCCTGCGTACCGCAAAAAAAAAAAAAAAAAAAAAAAATGTTATTCCATTATTTTCTAGTATCCAATCATTTTCGTTGAGAAGTAAGCTGTAATCTTAATCCTATTGTTCCTTTGAAAGTAATATCTCTCTTCTTCCTCTGGCTAGTTTTAAGATGTTCTGTTTTTCTTTGCTATTCATGAATTGTACTGTGGTTATCTTAGGTGTGGTTTTCTTTGTACTTATTCTTGTTGCATTTTTTTTAGTGCTTATTGAATTTATTGCTCGATATATTCTTTTTAGTTTTAGAGAACTCTCAGCTGTTACTTCTGAAATATTGTTTTCATCCCAATCTCTCTCTCCTTTTTTCTTTGGACTCCAGTTTAAATACATGATAAAAATGTTTACTGTGGCCCATATGTCTCAAATGCGCTTTTGTGTACTTTATATACTTTTTGTTTTCCATGCTTTAGTCTTAATATTTTTACTATTCTGTCTTCCAGTTCACTTACCTCTCTTTACCTGTGTCCAATGCACCACTGAGTTTTAAATTTAGTATAATTTTTAATTCTATCAGTTCAATCAGTTTATAGCTTCCAGTTATCTAGTTAAATTCTCCACCTTGTCTTCTCTTTTCTTGAACTTGATAATATTTACCAAAATATGTATGAACTTTAATGTTTAGGTCATCTGTGATTCTGATTCTGTTTTGATTTTTATTCTAATTCTCCTTTTCTTGGTAGTCTTGGTGGTTCTTCAATGAATACCAGACTTGGGATATGACAAGTTGTAGAGAATCTGAATGACATTACAGTTGCCCTTTGCACAACCTGGGTTTGAACTGTACAGATCCACTTATACATGTTTTTTTTTTTTCAATAAGTAATACAGTACTACATGATCTGTGGTTGGTTGAATCCTCAGATTCAGAACCACAGATAGGAAGGGCCGACCATAAAGTTATATCTGGATTTTTTTTTTTCTTGCGGTACGTGGGCCTCTCACCGTTGTGGACTCTCCCATTGTGGAGCACAGGCTCCGGACGCGCAGGCTCAGCGGCCATGGCTCACAGGCCCAGCCGCTCCGCGGCATGTGGGATCCTCCCGGACCGGGGCACGAACCCGTGTCCCCTGCATCGGCAGGCGGACTCTCAACCACTGTGCCACCAGGGAAGCCCTTATATGTGGATTTTTGACTGCACAGGGAGTCAGCGTCTCTAACCCCTACATTGTTCAAGGGTCAACTGTATTTTCTTCAGGAGAGAATTTCCTATTCTCAGGTAGGGAGCAGAGAGGAAGATCACCTCAGTCACTGGACCAACTTCATACTCATTTTCCTTCTTTATAAGGTTCAGTGTAGATGTTGCATCAACCTTCCTAACACACACACACACACACACACACACACACACACACACACACACACACACACAGACTTTCAGTGTCCTAATTCATATCATTAGTTTTCCATTGGGCCACAATTCTTTGATAGGTTCTGAACCCCTGTTTTGTCTCCTCATCGTTATAAGCCAACTAAATCTTTGACTTAGTTAGCGTTTGACTTCTGCTTTTACTTCAGTTAGCTTTTGTTTGACTTCTTAGCATCTTGCCTTGTCTACTTATTATACATGGAAAATACTGCAAGGGAACACTGTTGCTGAATCCAGCTCAATTCTATGAATCTTTACTCTCTCTGGGATTTTGGTCCTTAAAATTCTATCTGCCTTATTATTCTAAATTCCAACTCTGGTTTCCTTAGTCCTATGACATTGTCCTAAGATCTACTGGCATTTCTGCCTCTTAGGAACCACTTTGGTTTCTCAGACTTTTGTTCTTCATCAGTAGTTTCTAAATGACTGGGCTAGAAAAGCATGTGCAGAATATTGTTCTCACTTCAGTGAGTTTCTTTCTCTATTTTACTTTTCTAGGTCATGGCTACCTCAGTAGCTTTCTAACATTCACAGTCAAATGTTGCTTATGATTTATCTGGCCTTTCTAGTATGTTTTCCTAAGGTAAACTGATATAGTTGGAAACAGAAGTTCTTACCCACCATTTAAAAAATTCTGTTTTGTCTTTCTGTGAATTCTTTGTTTTGTCCCATCTTCTGTCACTTTTTCCTACCAAAAATTCCCATTCTCACAGATAGATTATTTTAAGATAAAAAATTGTTATTAAGCTAATATGTTAATTTTGAAAGGAATTAATTTTGCTTTGAACAAGAACACAGATTGGTGAATGGAATATGGAAAATTCCTTAGAACTTTTTCATCTCTAAGAGTAGTATGCAACCATCTGTACCATAATAAGTTTGTCAACTATGGAAGAAAGCAGTCTTTATAAAATCAGCATTATCCAATAACAATCTCAAAAACTGCTGCACTTTCCTGCTCATGCCACCAATTTCCACATGTTCAGAGCAGAGAATTGTGGGATGGGATATGGAGAAATGGCCTGTCATAGTAATTATAAGTATTGGAAGAATGAAATTGTAAATAGTTTTCTATGAATATATTTGAAGTATTTGTTCCTAATGAACTTCTAGAATAAAACTCAAAAGTTTAACATAGAAACACCTCTTGATAAGTATGAAACTCAGTAAAGTTTATCTCATAATAGTTTTTTTCTTTTCTGTTATGTGATTCTCAGATTCACACAAAATTATTTTTATCTGGACTTCACAGATCTTCTTATATTTACTATGGGATCAGTCACCCTACATTTTTGAAACGTGGCAAAATAGTTAAAATTGGAACATTTCCCAAATCCAGGGCATATGACCTACATTTCTGTAGAAGGCAATATTATATTTCTGTCTAGTTCTGGGGTAAACTTGTTCATACCTGCCAATCTGATTTGACTAATGTATTGTTTTTACAGTGCATTAGTGGAAATTAAATGGTAAATTCAGTCAAACATTCATTTCATACATCAAAAAGAAAAATCAGTCAACACAACTGTCTGACTGAAATGAATGAAGACAACAATTCAAGGCAAACAATTGTCCCAGTAGACTTGTATAAATACAGTAGTGTTGTCATGTGCAGAATTAATCTTTCCTCACCCTTAACTGGAGAACACTCTGCCAGCCAATTCAGTCACTCAAATGATACTGAATTATAATATTCCAGTTTCATTTACTTTCAGTAGATGGTGACTGCCCTTTCTTCTCCTTCATCTGTCAATCAGTGGAGAATGTCAAAGCAGGAGAATAGTAATATTGGCATACTGTAATGTACTGTCCTGAATTATACAGCTTCAAAATTCTTAGGCTAACTCAATGATCTTAAAGAGTCTGGTGCAGAAAGGATATGTGAATTAAATCGCAGACCATTGGCTGGCCCTTCCAGCACTAACATCCCTTATTCCTGGTTCTAATATATCACAAAATACTCAAGAGGAAATTTTTGAGTGGTCAGCAGAAATATGGCTCCAAAGCAGACACGTGGAAAAGAAACATTGTCATCTATGATACACTTTAAAGTTGACTTGTCTTTTACTCATAAACCAGAATCAGTGTGAATTCTGTTCTGCTAAATGTTAGAGAATCTGTTGGAGGAGTGTGGCCAATTCTTTTGAATTTTTTTACTCTCTAACTTTTTTTTGTAACATCTTTATTGGAGTATAATTGCTTTACAATGGTGTGTTAGTTTCTGCTTTGTAACAAAGTGAATCAGCTATACATATACATGTATCCCCATATCTCCTCCCTCTTGCACGTCCCTCCCACCCTCCCTATCCCACCCCTCTAGGTGGTCACAAAGCCCCTAGCTGATCTCCCCTGTGCTATGTGGCTGCTTCCAACTAGCTATCTGTTTTACATTTGGGAATGTGTACATGTCCATGCCACTCTCTCACTTCATCCCAGCTTACCCTTCCCCCTCCTCGTGTCCTCAGGTCCATTCTCTATGTCTGTGTCTTTATTCCTGTCCTGCCCCTAGGTTCTTCAGAAGCTTTTTTGTTTTGCTTTTTTTAAGATTCCATATATATGTGTTAGCATATGGTATTTGTTTTTCTCTTTCTGACTTACTTCACTCTGTATGACAGACTCTAGTTCCATCCACCTCACTAATAATAACTCAGTTTCGTTTCTTTTTATGGCTGACTAATATTCCATTGTATATATGTGTCATATCTTCTTTATCCATTCATCTGTTGATGGACACTTAGGTTGCTTCCATGGCCTGGTGATTGTAAATAGTGCTGCAGTGAACATTGTGGTACATGTCTCCTTTTGTTTTTTGGGTTTTTTCAAACATCTTTATTGGAGTATAATTGCTTTACAATGGTGTGTTAGTTTCTGCTTTATAACAAAGTGAATCAGTTATACATATACATATGTCCCCATATCTCTTCCCTCTTGCGTTTCCCTCCCACCCTCCCTATCCCAGCCCTCTAGGTGGTCACAAAGCACCGAGCTGATATCCCTGTGCTATGTGGCTGCTTCCCACTAGCCATCAGTTTTACATTTGGTAGTGTATATATGTCCGTGCCACTCTCTCACTTTGTCCCAGCTTACCCTTACCTCTCCCTGTGTCCTCAAGTCCATTCTCTAGTAGGTCTGCATCTTTATTCCCATCTTGCCCCTAGGTCCTTCTTGACCTTTTTTTTTTTAGATTCCATATATATGTGCTAGCATACGATATTTGTTTTTCTCTTTCTGACTTACTTCACTCTGTATGACAGGCCCTAGGTCCACCCACCTCACTACAAATAACTCAATTTCATTTCTTTTTATGGCTGAGTAATATTCCACTGTATATATGTGCCACATCTTCTTTATCCATTTATCTGTCAAAGGACATTTAGATTGCTTCCATGGCCTGGCTATTGTAAATAAAGCTGCAGTGAACACTGTGGTACATGACTCTTTTTGAATTATGGTTTTCTCAGGGTGTATGCCCAGTAGTGGGATTTCTGGGTCGTATGGTAGTTCTGTTTTTACTTTTTTAAGGAACCTCCATACTGTTCTCCATAGTGGCTGTATCAATTTACATTCCCACTAACAGTTCAAGAGGGTTCCCTTTTCTCCACACCCTCTCCAGAATTTATTGTTTGTAGATATTTTGATGATGGCCATTCTGACTGGTGTGAGATGATATCTCATTGTAGTTTTGATTTGCATTTCTCTAACGATTAATGATGTTGAGTATTCTTTCATGTGTTTGTTGGCAATCTGTATATCTTCTTTGGAGAAATGTCTATTTAGGTCTTCTGCCAATTTTTGGATTGGGTTGTTTGTCTTTTTGATATTGAGCTGCATGAGCTCCTTGTAAATTTTGGATATTAATCCTTTGTCAGTTGCTTTATTTGTAAATATTTTCTTCCATTCTGAGGGTTGTCTTTTCATCTTGTTTATGGTTTCCTTTGCTGTGCAAAAGTTTTGAAGTTTCATTAGGTCCCATTTGTTTATTTTTGTTTTTATTTCCATTACTCTAGGAGGTGGGTCAAAAGGGATCTTGCTGTGATTTATGTCATAGATTGTTCTGCCTGTTTTCCTCTAAGAGTTTTATAGTGTCTGGCCTTACATTTAGGTCTTTAATCCATTTTGAGTGTATTTTTGTGTATGGTGTTAGGGAGTGTTCTAATTTCATTCTTTTACAGGTAGCTATCCAGTTTTCCCAGCACCAGTTATTGAAGAGGCTGTCTTTTCTACATTGTATATTCTTGCCTCCTTTATCAAAGATAAGGTGACCATATGTGCGTGGGTTTATCTCTGGGCTTTCTATCTTGTTCCATTGATCTCTATTTCTGTTTTTGTACCAGTACCATACTGTCTTGATTACTGTAACTTTCTGGTATAGTCTGCAGTCCGGGAGCCTGATTTCTCCAGCTCTGTTTTTCTTTCTCAAGATTGCTTTGGCGGGCTTCCCCAGTGGCGCAGTGGTTGAGAGTCCGCCTGCCGATGCAGGGGACACGGGTTCGTGCCCCGATCCCGGAGGATCCCACGTGCCGCGGAGCGGCTGGGCCCGCGAGCCATGGCCGCGGAGCCTGTGTGTCCGGAGCCTGTGCTCCGCAACGGGAGAGGCCACAGCAGTGAGAGGCCCGCGTACAGCAAAAAAAAAAAAAAAAAAAAAAAAAAGATTGCTTTGGCTGTTTGAGGTCTTTTGTGTTTCCATACAAATTGTGAAATTTTTTGTTCTAGTTCTGTGAAAAATGCCATTGGTAGTTATGGATTGCATTGAATCTGTAGATTGCTTTGGGTAGTATAGTCATTTTCACCATGTTGATTCTTCCCATCCAAGAACATGGTATATCTCTCCATCTGTTTGTATCATCTTTAATTTCTTTCATCAGTGTCTTATAGTTTTCTGCATACAGGTCTTTTGTCTCCTTAGGTAGGTTTATTCCTAGGTATTTATTCTTTTTGTTGCAGTGTAAATGGGAGTGTTTCCTTAATTTCTCTTTCACATTTTTCATCATTATTGTATAGGAATGCAAGAGATTTCTGTGCATGAATTTTGTATCCTGCTACTTTACCAAATTCATTGATTAGCTCTAGTAATTTTCTAGTAGCATCTTTAGGATTCTCTGTGTATAGTATCATGGCATCTGCAAACAGTGACAGCTTTACTTCTTCTTTTCCACACTTTAACTTTTAAAGCAAGATTATTTTTCAAATAGTTTAAGGGTTACTTGAATACTATTATAAGGCTTGTTTGCATTTTTGAGTTGCCTGTTTTCTAGAACAAATTTGTGTGCTTAAAGTGCTTAATTGTAGTATATAGATAGCACATGGAAAGCAAGCAAAATAGATGGCTTTTCTGCTTTGAAAAAACTCTGCCTATGTAAGTAACAGCACACACTCCTCATGAAATAATGTGTCAGGAAGGAAGGACAGGTAGTTTTCCTTAGTTTAAGTTTATGATACCAAAAAGGACTTTAAGAATAGCTTTGTAAAGAGGATCTGCATAAAACAAAAGTAACTCTAGGAAGGAAAAACCAAGTCTTGGCTAATATTATGTATTTTCTGATGGGCTTTTATTTTTTTGGTGGTGGAAAGAGGATATGGCAAAGAAGTAGCCATAATAATATTGACATGTTACTTCAAGCTGTTTCCTGGGATGCAGGGATAACATGTGGGATAATAAAAGCACTTGGCAAAGGGAGTCAGCTCTCAATCATCCATCACTCAGTTTGCGGAGTATTCTTGTACTTTTCCTCCTCCTTCTTGTTGCCTTTTGTCCATTTTATGTTTCTCAGCATATCTGAGAAGAAGGCAAGGTGAAAAAGAGTGGGCTAACTGTCAAATCAATCTAGTTTTCCATTTTGTAGTACCTCTCACAGTATGAGTATAGATAGCTTTAGAATAATGGAAGAGTCTCTTGGATCAGTAATAGGCTCTTGATATTTGGGCAATCTTGTGCTCATTTAGGAAGCTAAATGACAGTTGAATAGTGTAAATAATTAGAAGTGTGTAAACTTCTAATTCAGTAATTAATTAAATGCTCATTCAGATAATATACCCGGGCAAGAAAAAAATTCTTTTTTTTCCCTTGTCATAACATTAATGGACATTGGGGGGAATTTGTCTTTATCTATCTATCCATCCAGATATAGATACATATTTTGGATTTTATAGATTTATTAATCCTGTACCTGTTTTCCCTCAGATCTATTCCTTGTCCTTTTCTTTCTCTGCTGACCCCTATAAGCTACATATACAATGGCCCACTGTTAACATGGTTAGGTTTAATGAGAGTCCCTGGTATGAGATTGTGGAGCAGGAGGAAGGGAGGAACCAGAGTATTTTTCTGTCTACCTCTCTATCTTGATGGCATCTCTGGCAGCAGTGTCTTCAACTACGGGGCTCCAGGTCCTAAAAAGCCTGTCAGACAGGTGAACCTGGATGTTGTCTGGACTTTTGTGATATCGCCTGCTTCCTTTGGCCCTCCAGCCTATGAGAGTAGCAGTCTTCTGTTGGTGATAATCTCTGGCTTGTCTCACATCCCTTGTTTGGTCTCATGGCTCTCCCATGACCTGTGTAACCAATCCCCTGTACTAAATTCCCTTTATTCTTGCTTGTAAAATGGTTTTGTTTCCCTGGTTAGATCCTGGGATACAATGGATAGGGCAGTTTTTCTCATGACTAACTCACTAATCAGTGAATATCAACAAATGCCCAGTAACATTTTTTTAAATTAGTTTCTGCTTTATAACAAAGTGAGTCAGTCATACATATACATCTGTTCCCTCATCCCTTCCCTCATGCATCTCCCTCCCTCCCACCCTCCCCATCCCACCCCTCCAGGCAGTCACAAAGCACCGAGCTGATCTCCCTGTGCTCTGTGGCTGCTTCCCACTATCTATCTACCTTACGTTTGGTAGTGTATATATGTCCATGCCTCTCTTTCGCTTTGTCACAGCTTACCCTTCCCCCTCCCCATATCCTCAAGTCCATTCTCAAGTAGGTCTGTGTCTTTATTCCCGTTTTACCCCTAGGTTCTTCATGACTTTTTTTTTTTAATTCCATATATATGTGTTAGCATACGGTATTTGTCTTTCTCTTTCTGACTTACTTCACTCTGCATGACAGACTCTAGGTCTATCCACCTCATTACAAATAGCTCAGTTTCATTTCTTTTTATGGCTGAGTAATATTCCATTGTATATATGTGCCACATCTTCTTTATCCATTCATCCGATGATGGACACTTAGGTTGTTTCCAGCTCCGGGCTATTGTGAATAGAGCTGCAATGAACATTTGGGTACATGTCTCTTTTTGAATTATAGTTTTCTCAGGGTATATGCCTAGTAGTGGGATTGCTGGGTCATATGGTAGTTCTATTTTTAGTTTTTTAAGCAACCTCCATACTGTTCTCCATAGTGGCTGTACCAATTCACATTCCCACCAGCAGCGCAAGAGTGTTCCCTTTTCTCCACACCCTCTCCAGCATTTATTGTTTGTAGATTTCTTGATGATGGCCATTCTGACTGGTGTGAGATGATATCTCATTGTAGTTTTGATTTGCATTTCTCTAATGATTAATGATGTTGAGCATTCTTTCATGTGTTTGTTGGCAGTCTGTATATCTTCTTTGGAGAAATGCCTATTTAAGTCTTCTGCCCATTTTTGGATTGGGTTGTTTGTTTTTTTGCTATTGAGCTGCATGAGCTGTTTATAAATTTTGGAGATGAATCCTTTGTCAGTTGCTTCATTTGCAAATATTTTCTCCCATTCTGAGGGTTGTCTTTTGGTCTTGTTTATGGTTTCCTTTGCTGTGCAAAAGCTTTGAAGTTTCATTAGGTCCCATGTGTTTATTTTTGTCTTTATTTCCATTACTCTAGGAGGTGGGTCAAAAAGGATCTTGCTGTGATTTATGTCATAGAGTGTTCTGCCTATGTTTTCCTCTAAGAGTTTGATAGTTTCTGGCCTTACATTTAGGTCTTTAATCCATTTTGAGCTTATTTTTGTGTATGGTGTTAGGGAATGATCTAATCTCATACTTTTACATGTCCCTGTCCAGTTTTCCCAGCACCACTTATTGAAGAGGCTGTCCTATCTCCACTGTACATTCCTGCCTCCTTTATCAAAGATAAGTTGACCATATGTGCATGGGTTTATCTCTGGGCTTTCTATCCTGTTCCATTGATCTATCTTTCTGTTTTTGTGCCAGTACCACACTGTCTTGATTACTGTAGCTTTGTAGTATAGTCTGAAGTCAGGGAGCCTGATTCCTCCAGCTGCGTTTTTCGTTCTCAAGATTGCTTTGGCTATTCGGGGTCTTTTGTTTTTCCAAACAAATTGTGAAATTTTTTGCTCTAGTTCTGTGAAAAATGCCGTTGGTAGTTTGATAGGGATTGCATTGAATCTGTAGATTGCTTTGGGTAGTAGAGTCATTTTCACAATATTGATTCTTCCAATCCAGGAGCATGGTATATCTCTCCATCTATTTGTATCATCTTTAATTTCTTTCATCAGTGTCTTATAATTTTCTGCATGCAGGTCTTTTGTCTCCTTAGGTAGGTTTATTCCTAGATATTTTATTCTTTTTGTTGCAATGGTAAATGGGAGTGTTTTCTTGATTTCACTTTCAGATTTTTCATCATTAGTGTACAGGAATGCCAGAGATTTCTGTGCATTAATTTTGTATCCTGCTACTTTACCAAATTCATTGATTAGCTCTAGTAGTTTTCTGGTAGCATCTTTAGGATTCTCTATGTATAGTATCATGTCATCTGCAAACAGTGACAGCTTTACTTCTTCTTTTCCAATTTGGATTCCTTTTATTTCCTTTTCTTCTCTGATTGCTGTGGCTAAAACTTCCAAAACTAGGTTGAATAAGAGTGGTGAGAGTGGGCAGCCTTGTCTTGTTCCTGATCTTAGTGGAAATGGTTTCAGTTTTTCACCATTGAGGACAATGTTGGCTGTGGGTTTGTCATATATGGCCTTTATTATGTTGAGGAAAGTTCCCTCTATGCCTACTTTCTGCAGGGTTTTTATCATAAATGGGTGTTGAATTTTGTCGAAAGCTTTCTCTGCATCTATTGAGATGATCATATGGTTTTTCTCCTTCAACTTGTTAATATGGTGTATCACATTGATTGATTTGCGTATATTGAAGAATCCTTGCATTCCTGGAATAAACCCCACTTGATCATGGTGTATGATCCTTTTAATGTGCTGTTGGATTCTGTTTGCTAGTATTTTGTTGAGGATTTTTGCATCTATGTTTATCAGGGATATTGGCCTGTAGTTTTCTTTCTTTGTGACATCCTTGCCTGGTTTTGGTATCAAGGTGATGGTGGCCTCGTAGAATGAGTTTGGGAGTGTTCCTTCCTCTGAAATTGTTTGGAAGAGTTTGAGAAGGAAGGGTGTTAGCTCTTCTCTAAATGTTTGATAGAATTCGCCTGTGAAGCCATCTGGTCCTGGGCTTTTGTTTGTTGGAAGATTTTTAATCACAGTTTCAATTTCAGTGCTTGTGATTGGTCTATTCATATTTTCTATTTCTTCCTGATTCAGTCTTGGCAGGTTGTGCATTTCTAAGAATTTGTCCATTTCTTCCAGGTTGTCCATTTTATTGGCATAGAGTTGCTTGTAGTAATCTCTCATGATCTTTTGTATTTCTGCAGTGTCAGTTGTTCCTTCTCCTTTTTCATTTCTAATTCTATTGATTTGAGTCTTCTCCCTTTTTTTCTTGATGAGTCTGGCTAATGGTTTGTCAATTTTGTTTATCTTCTCAAAGAACCAGCTTTTAGTTTGATTGATCTTTGCTATCGTTTCCTTCATTTCTTTTTCATTTATTTCTGATCTGATTTTTATGATTTCTTTCCTTCTGCTAGCTTTTGGGGTTTTTTGTTCTTCTTTCTCTAATTGCTTTAGGTGCAGGGTCAGGTTGTTTACTCGAGATGTTTCCTGTTTCTTAAGGTGGGATTGTATTGCTATAAACTTCCCCCTTAGAACTGCTTTTGCTGCGTCCCATAGGTTTTGGGTCATCGTGTCTCCATTGTCATTTGTTTCTAGGTATTTTTAAATTTCCTCTTTGATTTCTTCAGTGATCACTTCGTTATTGAGTAGTGTATTGTTTAGCCTCCATGTGTTTGTATTTTTTACAGATCTTTTCCTGTAATTGATGTCTAGTCTCATAGCATTGTGGTCGGAAAAGATACTTGATACAATTTCAATTTTCTTAAATTTACCAAGGCTTGATTTGTGACCCAAGATATGATCTATCCTGGAGAATGTTCCATGAGCACTTGAGAAAAATGTGTATTCTGTTGTTTTTGGATGGAATGTCCTATAAATATCAATTAAGTCTATCTTCTTTAATGTATCATTTAAAGCTTGTGTTTCCTTATTTATTTTCATTTTGGATGATCTGTCCATTGGTGAAAGTGGGGTGTTAAAGTCCCCTACTATGATTGTGTTACTGTCGATTTACCCTTTTATGGCTGTTAGTATTTGCCTTATGTATTGAGGTGCTCCTATGTTGGGTGCATAAATATTTACAATTGTTATATCTTCTTCTTGGATCGATCCCTTTATCATTATGTAGTGTCCTTCTTTGTCTCTTCTAATAGTCTTTATTTTAAAGTCTATTTTGTCTGATATAGGAATGGCTACTCCAGCTTTCTTTTGATTTCCATTTGCATGGAATATCTTTTTCCATCCCCTTACTTTCAATCTGTATGTGTCTCTAGGTCCGAAGTGGGTCCCTTGTAGACAGCATATATATGGGTCTTGTTTTTGTATCCATTCAGCCAATCTGTGTCTTTTGGTGGGAACATTTAGTCCATTTACATTTAAGGTAATTATTGATATGTATGTTCCTATTCCCATTTCCTTAACTGCTTTGGGTTCGTTATTGTAGGTATTTTCCTTCTCTTGTGTTTCTTGCCTAGAGAAGTTCCTTTAGCATTTGTTGTAAAGCTGGTTTGGTGGTGCTGAACTCTCTCAGCTTTTGCTTGTCTGTAAACGTTTTAATTTCTCCATCAAATCTGAATGAGATCCTTGCTGGGTAGAGTAAACTTGGTTGCAGGTTTCTCTCCTTCATCAATTTAATTATGTCCTGCCACTCCCTTCTGGCTTGTAGAGTTTCTGCTGAGAGATCAGCTGTTAACCTGATGGGGATTCCCTTGTGTGTTATTTGTTGTTTTTGCCTTGCTGCTTTTAATATGATTTCTTTGTGTTTAATTTCTGACAGTTTGATTAATATGTGTCTTGGCGTATTTCTCCTTGGATTTATTCTGTATGGGACTCTCTGTGCCTCCTGGACTTGATTAACTATTTCCTTTCCCATATTAGGGAAGTTTTCAACTATAATCTCTTCAAATATTTTCTCAGTCCCTTTCTTTTTCTCTTCTTCTTCTGGAACCCCTATAATTCGAATGTTGGTGCGTTTAATGTTGTCCCAGAGGTCTCTGAGACTGTCCTCTGTTCTTTTCATTCTTTTTTCTTTATTTTTCTCTGCATCAGTTATTTCCACTATTTTATCTTCCACCTCACTTATCCGTTCTTCTGCCTCAGTTTTTCTGCTATTGATCCCATCTAGAGTATTTTTCATTCATTTATTGTGTTTTTAATCGATGCTTGATTCATCTTTAGTTCTTCTTGGTCCTTGTTAACTGTTTCTTGCATTTTGTCTATTCTATTTCCAAGATTTTGGATCTTGGAAATAGAATCTTGGATCATTTTTACTATCATTATTCTGAATTCTTTTTCAGGTAGACTGCCTATTACCTCTTCATTTGTTAGGTCTGGTAGGTTTTTATCTTGCTTCTTCACCTGCTGTGTGTTTTTCTGTCTTCTCATTTTGCTTATGTTACTGTGTTTGGGGTCTCCTTTTTGCAGGCTGCAGATTCGTAGTTCCCGTTGTTTTTGGTGTCTGTCCCCAGTGGCTAAGGTTGTTTCAGTAGGTTGTGTAGGCTTCCTGGTTGGGGGGACTAGTGCCTGTGTTCTGGTGGTTGAGGCTCGATCTTGTCTTTCTGGTGGACAGGTCCATGTCTGGTGGTGTGTTTTGGGGTGCCTGTGGCCTTATTATGTTTTTAGGCAGCCTCTCTGCTAATGGGTGGGGTTGTGTTCCTGCCTTGCTAGTTGCTTGGCATAGGGTGACCAGCACTGTAGCTTGCTGGTCGTTGACTGAAGCTGGGTGCTGGTGTTGAGATGGAGATCTCTGGGAGATTTTCACTGCTTGATATTATGTGGAGCTGGGAGGTCTCTTGTGGACCCGTGTCCTGAAGTTGGCTCTCCCACTTCAGAGGCACAGCACTGACTCCTGGCTGCAGCACCAAGAGCCTTTCATCTACCCGGCTCAGAATAAAAGGGAGAAAAAGTAGAAAGAAAGAAGTAGTACACGAAAGAAAGAGAGAGAGAAAGAAAGGAAGGAGGAAAGAAAGGAAGGAGGGAAGAAAGGAGGGAGGGAGGGAGGAATGAAAGAAAAAGAAAGTGAAAGGAAGAAGGGTGGGAGGGAGGGAGGAAGGAAAGAAAGACAGGAGGGAGGGAGGGAGGAAGGAAAGAAAGAGAAAGAAGGAAAGGAGGGGTGGAGGGAGGGAGGGAGGAAGGGAAGGGAGGAAGGAAAGAAAGACAGGAGGGAGGGAGGGAAGAAGGAAAGAAAGAGAAAGAAGGAAAGGAGGGGTGGAGGGAGGGAGGGAGGAAGGGAAGGTAGGAAAAAAAGAAAGAGCAGGTAAAGTAAAATAGAATAAAGTATGAAATATAGTAGCGTTATTAAAATTAAAAAGTAATTATTGAAAAAAAAACGGACAGAGAGAACCCTGGGACATATGGTGGAAGCAAAGCTATACAGAGAGAATCTTACACAGAAGAATACACATACACATTCACAAAAAGAGAGCAGGGGGAAAAATCAAAAATCTTGCTCTCCAAGTCCACCTCCTCAATTTGGGATAATTCGTTGTAAAAAGAGGAAAAGGCGAGAAGTCTGAAATCTTGCTCTCTAAGTCCACCTCCTTAATTTGGGATAGTTCATTGTAAAAAGAGGAAAAGGGGGGAAAGTCTTAAATCTTGTCCACAAAGTCCACTTCCTCAATTTGGGATGATTCGCTGTCCATTCATGCACTCCACAGACGCAGGGCACATCAAGTGGACCGTGGAGCTTTAATCTGCTGCCTCCAAGGCTGCACAGAGAGATTTCCCTGTCTCTTCTCTGCTCTCACAGCTCCCGGGTCTCAGCCTTGGACCTGGCCCCGCCTCTGCGTGTAGGTCGCTGGAGGGCGTCCGTTCTTCGCTCAGACAGGATGGGTTTAAAGGAGCCGCTGATTCGGGGGCTCTGGCTCACTCAGGCAGAGGGGAGGGAGGGGCGCGCAGTGTGGGGCGGGCCTGCTGCAGCAGAGGCCGGCGTGACGTTGCACCAGACCGAGGCGCTCCGTGCGCTTTCCCGGGAAAGCCATCCCCGGGTCCCGGGACCCCGGCAGTGGCGGGGTGCACAGGCCCCCCGGAAGGCGGGGCGGACAGTGACCCGCGCTCGCACAGAGGCCCCGCGGCGGCGGCAGCAGCAGCCCCCGCATCCCACGCCCGTCTCCGGGGTCCACGCCTTTAGCCGCGGCTCGCGCCCGTCTCCGGCGCTTCCCCAAGCAGCCCTCTTAATGCCCTCTCATCGCGCACCAGGAAACAAAAGGGAAGAAAAAGTCTCTTGCCTCTTCGGCAGCTCCAGACCCTTTCCTCGGACTCCTTCCGGGCTAGCCGTGGTGCACTAACCCCTTCAGGCTCTCTTCCTGCCGCCAGCCCCAGTCCTCTCCCCAGTAACATTAATACCCTAATTTTACTAGATTATTAGCTGCATTGACTGTAATATCTCAGCCATCCTTAGAGTAACTCTAAGGTAGCATGATTTGGGGGATCTTGAGAGGGGTCATATGACCTCTCTACCAACTCCATAAATTCTCCTCCCAATGTCACATGTAAAATCATTTTTTAACCTCACAAAATCTGAGACATGGAGGGGGATTGTAACTATGGGACATAGTTTCTGGAATTAGATGCATACATTTAAACCATCAATCACACTACTGTTTGTTCTATGACAATATAAATATTTCAAATGTATGGTCTATATGGAACCTGGTAACTAATACAGTTTATAATCATCATCCCTATGAGATATGCTACTACCACCTTCAGTTTTTACTAAAAAGGCATTTTTCCCCATGATATAACAAGTATGAATCATTACACAATACTAGGGGTACCAGTAATATCATAGATTTCAAGATATTTTTTTTCATATAAATAAAATGTATTTTGGATCCAGACACAAACCACCAAATTTGGCAAATGTACAATACCATCCAATAGTGGAAAACCCTTCCATTATTTTGTAGAAGAAATCTGAGGCTTCTACTACACCAGAAAAAGTGGAGAGAGACTTGGTCCTCATTGGCAAAGGTCATCTCTGCCAATATTCTTTGATCAGAAAGGAATGATCCTTTCAAAGGTAGGAGGCATTCCAGAATATCATGATTTAGAATCCACTCTCCATAGACACAGCACATTTAGAAATCCTGCTATGCATGTGTGCCATATTGAAGTTGTAACCACATTCCTCCTCTTCATCCTCAGTGACCTCACAATAACTGAGGATCAGATCAGCATATTGGACCTTGACACTCACATTGTCAACCCACTGATGTGCCAGTAAATGTTTCCTAACTGGCTCACTGTAAAACTGAAGTCACAATGGTAGTGTTGGCCAATTTCTGTAGTGTGAATGCTCCCACCATGGCCAATTTCAGGTTACCAACATGATGTCACTGAAGGCAGAGTTGGGAAGAGATTTTTTGTCATTTCCACCATACAAATTCAAAACAGGTAAACAACCTCAAGAAAGAGCATAGATAATAACAAAATGTAAAATAATTAGGAAATGATGAGTTTTGAGTATTCATTCACATTGTTTTTAATAAAATTGATTTCACAGTAAGTTTATATAAACTAAATTTTAAAAATGGCTATGTTTAACAACACAAAATTCCTGAGGGAAAAAAAAAAAACTCGTTCTTGCAAGAGAGTATGAGCTATATGTAGCACACTATTTTTGTCCTTCTCTTCTTAGATTCTCTGAGTTGCCTCAACCTCCAAACACAAAGAGCCATTTAGGGTTGGCATCATCATGGCCCACAGTCCAGGGTATGTCTTCTTTCAAAGAAATGCAAAAAGAAGCCTGTTTACTATGCCCCTTGATATATGTAGAGCTGAGAACTACACTTTTGAGACTGACTATGTTTCTGGAGGGAAGAGAGTTGGGGATGGAGGATTGTTGGGAAGCTCATTTTTATATGTTTTTATGAGTCTAGAGCAGTAAAACACAAAATGAAAATTTATCAGTAGAGTATTTGGCTACATAAAATTTTCAGTAAGTCACCCCACTATGAAAAATGTTCCCTTCCCACCCAACTGTTTCAGGATATCACAGAGGGCTCACTAACAGTGCTCTCTAGTTAATGTAGACGGCAGCTACCATTGACACAGCTGCCCTTTCTGTGACATAGCAAGCTTCGCTCCCACCATCCTCTGGTACCCTCCAATTCTGCTGCTATCCAAAGCTTTTTCAATTCTATGGGCCTTGGGGATCATCTTCAGAGTTAGCTCTTTTCTCTCTATTGTGCTCTGTAAAAGATGTCCTAGAGCCAAGTTGCCTAGCTCTGGAATAGCATAGATTGAACGGAACAACTGCTCTAGTTTCACATATAGTTCTTCTGTTCTGTGGGACTAGATGCTAGGGTGGCTGGGCCCAGGCCATTTTGTAAAATAGTCTCTAATCTGTATCTAGTAAGCCACTTCTCTCTGATAATAATGTTGTTGCTTGACTTGGTCTACATTTAGGATATGTCTTTCTTAGCAGCTCTAACACCTTTAAAGTCTGATTCTATCATCTGTCCCAGAATATTCAGTTGCCATATATGCCTACATATGTCTTAATCCCAATTGTAGAATTGTTTCAACCTTTCTTCCAAGAAATTCTTGTGTTTTATTAAAGAATGTGATACAGAAAGATATTTGGAAAGAGTAGCCTGCCTGAGATGAGTTAATGAGACCTGCCTGCCTGTGAAGGTTAATCTTATGTGTTAACTTGACTGGGCCATGGAGTGCCCAGACGTTTGGTTAAACATTATTCTGGGTTCTACAGTCTGAATGCTTGTGTCTCCCCAAAGTTCATATGTTGAAATTCTAATGCCCCAAGAGTGATAGTATTAGGAGTTAGGGGCCTTGGAAGGTGACCAAAGGGTCATGAGACTAGAACCCTTATGAATGAGATTAGTGTTCTTATAAGAGAGACCCCACAGAGATCCCTTGTCCCTTATGCTACTTGAAGATAAAACAAGAAGTCTGCAGTCCAGAAAAGTCTGCATCCAAACATGTTGGCACTCTGACCTTTTGATGTACAGCCTCCAGAACTGTGAGAAATTTCTGTTGTTTGTTAAGTTGCCCAATGTATAGTATTTTCTTATAGCAGCCCAAATGGATTAAGACACTATTTCTCTTAAGGGTGTTTTTGGATGAGATTAAAATTTAAATCTGTATATTGAGTAAATCAGCCCCCTGTAATGTGGGTAGGCCTCATCTAATCAGCTGAAGGTCTGAATAGAACAGAAAAGCTTACCTTCCCCTGAATAAGAGGGAATTCTGCCACCTGATGTCCTTTGAACTGGGACATTGACTTTTCTCCTGCCTTTGGACTCAAACTAAAACATTTGCTCGTCCTGGATCTCAAGCCTGCTGGTTTTTATAATGGAACATCATTGGCTTTCCTGATTCTCAGGATTTTGGGCTCAGACTTGAGTCTTGAGTCTTCAGCTTGCTTACTCATCCTGTAGATATTGGGACTTCTGCACCTCTGTAATCGTGTGAGCTAATTCCCTGTAATGAATATCTTTATATGTAAATATATACATATATCTGTATATACACACATATATACATATCCTATTGGTCCTACTTCTCTGGAGAACTCTAATATACTGCCTGATATACTTAGTTTTGACTATTAACCTCAACACTCCACTACTGCACATGGTATACATATTTTTTGCATAACCATAATTTCTTTATTGAATACATTTTTGAAATAGGAAAGATATTTTCTTTTTTTTTAAGATTTTTTTTGATGTGGACCATTTTTAGTCTTTATTAAATTTGTTACAGTATTGCTTCTGTTTTCTGTTTTGGTTCTTTGGTTCTAAGGTGAAGTCTTAACCACTAGACTGCCAGGGAAATCCCAAAGATATTTTCTTTATATGTACAGCAATACAAGTTTTTTCACCATAGCCATAGATCCCAATGATTATTTCAATGAGCTGATTTAGTATTGATGAAAATGATGGAGAATAGTTTTTTAAACTCAGCTTTTCTAACTACATAAATCTTCACACTTAATCAGTTTACATGTTTGGAAAATTAAATGACTCTAAAGGAGCATAAGTAGTTATTTATGTGTACTGTACAAAATTACAGAGATAGGAAATTTGTTGATATTCCTTTAAGGTTCTTTTGAATTTCTAAAATATTTTATAAGATTTAGTTTACTTTGAAGTAGGATTAGCTTTTGTAAATAAGAAATCAAAGTTCTGAAAGGAGGAGCACCAAACTAAAAGTCAGTTCTCTTAAAAACTAAGCTTGGCTCTACCAGTGATTAGCTGTTTAACCAGTTCGCATCTGTGGATCTCATTTTCATTATGTATAATACAAGTACTGGTGATAACCAGATGATCTCTATGCTTTTAGTATTATGTCATCCATAGACAAGAGTGTGAGATAAGGAGAGGTTTTCTTGATTCTAACTCATCTTCTAAACTCATCTTACTGACTTGGGTTTTTCTCAACCTACTTCTAAGACCACAGAATGACTCCCTCCTCCAACCAAACGGCACCGGGGAAAAAATCTGATACTCATTTGTCATGTGTAAATAATTTAAAATGGATTCAAATGTTATTAACTCTCCAGTTTTATATTTCTTTGTTTTGCATTATAACAAGAATGACATTTTTAGCTAAATGAATGAAACTCAAAAGTGGAATTTCAGGTGACAGAGTATAGTTTGGGACATTAGGAGTTTTCTTGACCATTTAAAGAACTTTCAGGGTGATAGTCTACTTGGCTTACCTGTAACATTGAGAGAAGTGTGTACGATGTTACAGGTCAGAACTGGCCAAGAGGTAGGGGAACTGCTACCAACCATACGTCATTAATATTTAATCAAGTATTATGTGCTAGGCGTTGTGCTGGTTGATAGGTGTGTAGGGTTAGTGAAGATGGTGCATGGAGCTTACTATCTACCTGTACTTACTTGTGACCATGGAATCTACAAACTGATCAGAGAAATATTGAAGACTCCAGGCCCATAATGCCCTACATTGCATAACAGTCATCTATTCTTACTTGATAAATAGAGTTTGAAACACTTTAAAACTGGAGGAAAGAGAGGAACAATTCTTTGCATCTTACCTCAACCCTGAAATATCTCCTCATTTTCTTACGTGTCCCTCCTGCTTTTTGCTTTAAGGAAGAAAGGGAACTAAAAAAAGTATTTCTGAGACATAGAGACAAATGAAAAAATAATATCAATACATTTTGATAATTGGTGCCTGAGACTGTGTAAATAGCTTTGAGATGAAATTTAACTGAAAATAGTGCAACAGAAAGTGAATAAGTGCCAGCTACCGATATTTATTTGACCCAAATATTCAGAGTCAAGGGCTGGACACTAATAATAATGTTCAAATTTATAATCAAGGTAAATACTTAGACTAGAGAAAATTCTTGTGTAGGACTTCTTTAGCCTCCTAAATTAATTCACCAAAACTCAAATACTGTCCTTTATAACCTTAAAAATGAAAGCTTTGCTTTTTAATAGGAAATCTGCATCTCATTGTAAAAATAGAACACTTCATTCCTGGCCTATACATATTTTCAGAAGCAGTAGTTTTTGGAGTGCTGAATACTTAGCATAAAGACATTGAGTCTTGAAAAATTCATTTCAGGCATGAGAGACCTACATATATATATATAGATAGATACAGGACTATTAAAATGAAATAACCACTTCCTGGGAGCAAAAGTCTGTATGATGAAAACTCTCCAGAGTGATACTTTTTGCCTTATGTTTTGTGATCCTAAGTCTGCAAGTACAAAAAAGATCGAAAAATGAGGAATAAATACAATTTATGGTGATTATTGATATAATTAAAGTTCCTGGTACTACTTAGGTCAATTATCAAGGAGCAGAGAGAATTTTACCAGTAAAACAGTCTACCAGATTTATCAGATCTTTTCTTAAACTTGATCATTAGAGTATCCTACATGCAAACATTATTACATTTTTATTTTTGACATTTTCCTGCTATACTGAGAAGTAAATGATGTATCAGACTGGTAATACAGAGCCTCAAGTTTGGTTCCAATTTGTGATTTGGAATAAGTCCCATATCTTATGTAAGCCTTCTATTGTAAAAGTAAAGCTTTCATTTCCAAAGTTTTAGAGAACAATATTTAACAATGGGTTTTGGTAAATTAAGTTTATGAAGGTTAAATAAGTCCTATATAAGAATTTTCTCTAGTTTGAAGTATTGACATTTGATGACAAATTTAGAAGGTGGACCGTGACCCCAGTTATCAGTGCTGGGTGCTTTCTCCTACACCAAGATATCTCTCACCTTAAAGATCAAAAGAGTAAAGTGTGTTAAATTCAGATTTATACGAACTGACACCTAGGAATTGCGACTTAGGCATAACTAATGTTTGTTCATGAATGTAAGCTCTCTCACAGAAGTGTGAGCAAATCCATGGTATTCAGATTGAGTTTAAAGTCAACCACTTGGAGGATATATTCCAGAGAGTTACATATGTTTGTAGATCAAATGATCTTCATATTTTTATGAATTTGGTGTGAAATGCTTACCTGATAGAGCCTCAAAAATTATCTGTGGTTTGTGCAGGAGAACATAAGGGCAACGTGGCGACTAATGGCCTAATAAAGTTTCATACTTTCCTGAGGTTGTTTGTGACGAGTTGGGACCATGTGGCCACTTCCCCCCCAAATGAATGTGAAGTGAGAATAATGCATATATCTTCAGGGACAAAGCAGTTAGGAAATAGATGTACCTTTTCTGTGGTCTCTTTTTCCAAATAAAAAATGAGAGGATCCCAGAGACCTAGCCAAGGACAGGATTCCTGAAGGCCATTAAACCAGGAAACCCCAACTGGACTTTACAGGATTCAGAAATATTATTTATTGTGTGAAGCCACTGAATTATGGCTGAATTATGGAGAATTGCTGGCCGTACTGAAATATTACTTAACCTTCCTAATACAGAATTTGACTTTTTTTTGCCAATGATAGTACTAAAGATATTTAAGAGCTGTTGAAGAATAATGCCATAAATTTGTTTGTGGTCTCTCAGTTTACAGGGTTTGCATTTGTGCTTTACAAAACCCTATCAAGTAGTTGAGGGGCACAAATCCATAAAAAATTTACTGGAGAAACAGGCTTGGGAAACTTCCCTTAGGACTCAGTGTGAATGAATGTCACAGTGCAGTGAAGACTTCCAACTCAGGCAAATGGATCAAAAGCCCACACTTTTCCAATGCTCTTCTGCCTGAAAAAGCCTAGAGTTAGTTGCTCCAAGATATCCATGATGGATACAGATGCAATCTTATCTGCATTCTCCCTTCAAAGGTTTTATTGAAGTATATTATATGTACAGGGAAGTACAAATATAAATGTTTCACTTCAAAGATTATCACAAATTAAGCACAACTAGGTACCCAGCATGCAGATAAAGACATAGTCCTCTATACTCCCAGCTACTAATTCCCTTCGAGTGTGACCATTTCCAGCCTCTGACTTTTAACCTAAAGACTAGTTTGACTGCATTCCATTTTATATAAATTTGACGATATAGTATGCATTCTTTTGTGTCTGGCTTTTTTGCTACATATTATATTTAAGAAATTCATTCACATTGTTGTGTGTAGTTGAAGATGATACTTTTTCATTGCTGTGTGTTATCTTCTTGTTTGTAAAAATCACAATCTATTAATCCATTCTGCTGCTCATGGGCATGTGGTAGTTAATAATCAGAGGCAGTTTTGAGTCCCACATTTTTCTTTCTTTCTTTCTTTTTTAAAACATCTTTATTGGAGTATAATTGCTTTACAATGGTGTATTAGTTTCTGCTTTATAACAAAGGGAATCAGCTATACATATACATATATCCCCATATCTCCTACTTCTTGCATCTCCCTCCCACCCTCCCTATCCCACCTCTCTAGGTGGTCACAAAGCAACCAGCTGATCTCCCTGTGCCATGTGGCTGCTTCCCACTAGCTATCTATTTTACATTTGTAGTGTATATATGTCCATGCCACTCTCTCACTTCATCCCAGCTTACCCTTCCCCGTGTCCTCAAGCCCATTCTCTATGTCTGCATCTTTATTCTATGTCTGTTCTTTATTGGAATAAAGAACCAGTAAAAAACCAATAAAGATGGTTCTTCAGAACCATTTTTTTTTAGATTCTATATATATATATATGTGTTAGCATACAGTATTTTTCTCTTTCTGACTTATTTCACTCTGTATGACAGACTCTAGGTCCATCCACCTCACTACAAATAACTCAATTTTGTTTCTTTTTATGGCTGACTAATATTCCAGTATATATGTGCCATATCTTCTTTATCCATTCATCTGTCAATGGATACTTAGGTTGCTTCCATGTCCTGGCTATTGTAAATAGTGCTGCAATGAACATTGTGGTACATCACTGTTTTTGAATTATGGTTTTCTCAGGGTATATGCCCAGTAGTCAGATTGCTGAGTCATATGGTAGTTTAATTTTTAGTTTTTTAAGGAACCTCCATACTGTTCTCCATAGTGACTGTATCAATTTACATTCTCACCAACAGTACAGGAGGGTTCCCTTTTCTCCACACCCTCTCCAGCATTTGTTGTTTGTAGATTTTTTGATGATGGCCATTCTGACTGGTGTGAGGTGATACCTCATTGTAGATTTGCTTTGAATTTCTCTAATGATTAGTGATGTTGAGCATTCTTTCATGTGTTTGTTGGCAATCTGTATATCTTCTTTGGAGAAATGTCTATTTAGGTCTTCTGTCCATTTTTGGATTGGGTTGTTTGTTTTTTTGATATTGAGCTGCATGAGCTGTTTATAAATTTTGGAGATGAATCCTTTGTCAGTTGCTTCATTTGCAAATATTTTCTCCCAGTCTGAGGGTTGTCTTTTCATCTTGTTTATGGTTTCCTTTGCTGTGCAAAAGTTTTGAAGTTTCATTAGGTCCCATTTGTTTATTTTTGATTTTATTTCCATTTCTCTAGGAGGTGGGTCAAAAGGGATCTGGTTGTGATTTATGTCATACAGTGTTCTACCTATGTTTTCCTCTAAGAGTTTTGTAGTGTCTGGCCTTACATTTAGGTCTTTAACCCATTTTGAGTGTATTTTTGTGTACAGTGTGAGGGAGTGTTCTAATTTCATTCTTTTACAGGTAGCTGTCCAGTTTTCCCAGCACGACTTACTGAAGAGGCTGTCTTTTCTCCATTGTATATTCTTGCCTCCTTTATCAAAAATAAGGTGACCAAATGTGCATGGGTTTATCTCTTGGCTTTCTATCCTGTTCCATGATGTATATTTCTGATTTTTTGCCAGTACCATACTGTCTTGGTTACTGTAGCTTTGTAGTATAGTCCGAAGTCAGGGAGCCTGATTCCTCCAGCTCCATTTTTCTTTCTCAAGATTTCTTTGGCTGTTTGAGGTCTTTTGTGTTCCCATACAAATTGTGAAATTTTTTGTTGTAGTTCTGTGAAAAATGCCAGTGGTAGATTGATAGGGATTGCATTGAATCTGTAGATTGCTTTGGGTAGTATAGTCATTTTCACAGTGTTGATTCTTCCAATCCAAGAACATGGTATATCTCTCCATCTGTTTGTATCATCTTTCATTTCTTTCATCAGTGTCTTATGGTTTTTCTGCATACAGGTCTTTTGTCTCCTTAGGTAGGTTTATTCCTAGGTATTTTATTCTTTTTCTTGCAGTGGTAAATGGGAGTGTTTTCTTAATTTCACTTTCAGTTTTTTCATCATTATTGTATAGGAATGCAAGAGATTTCTGTGCATGAATTTTGTGTCCTGCTACTTTACCAAATTCATTGATTAGCTCTAGTAGTTTTCTGGTAGCATCTTTGGATTTTCTGTGTATAGCGTCATGTCTTCTGCAAACAGTGAGAGCTTTACTCCTTTTCTGATTTGGATTCCTTTTATTTATTTTTCTTCTCTGATTGCTGTAGCTAAAACTTCCAAAGCTATGTTGAATAGTAGTGGTGAGAGTGGACACCCTTGTTTTGTTCCTGATCATAGAGGAAATGCTTTCAGTTTTTCACCATTGAGAATGATGTTTGCTGTGGGTTTGTTGTATATGGCCTTTATTATCTTGAGGTAGGTTCCCTCTATGCCCACTTTCTGGACAGTTTTTATCATAAATGGGTGTTGAATTTTGTTCAGAATCTTTTTCTGCATCTATTGAGATGATCATATGGTTTTTATTCTTCTAATTTGTTAATATGGTGTATTATATTGATTGATTTGCATATATTGAAGAATCCTTGCATCCCTGGGATAAATCCCACTTGATCATGGTGTATGATCCTTTTAATGTCCCTTCACATTTCAGTAGACCTATTCTTAAAGGAAAGGAAGCTACCAGTGGACATTTGGTATCCATCTTCTATCTGATCCTACAGTGTCTGTTTTACTATCTTTATTACTTGGATACTCTGTATAGGTTTACCTTTTTGAATATGCTAAATGTAAGAAGCCTAATTTTAAATTTCTTTTTTACATAAAATATACGAAAACTAATAAACATTTCAAAGATGAAAACATCAACTTACTATAGACAAAAGAGCATTGGACTTAGAATTCTGGAAAACTGGATTTTAATTTCTGTCTTGGGGACTTTGTTTAAACAACATCTTCAAGACTCACCTTTGCAATATATATGATGGAGTTATATTCCTGCTTCAAAAATTTTCTGTTATGTGAATGCTGTATATGTAAAGGCTCTTGGTAATCTGAATAACAATACACAAATATTGGTCATTATTAGGGATAAACTTGCAAAGCAAGTGGATTTTAAGGCCAAGTATTCATGAGAGCTAAAACAAAGCTAATGTCAAATCTGTTGAGATTTTCCTCATTTAATTTTCTTTTTTCTATCTTTTTTTTTTGTGTGTGTGAATGCACTCTTAAGTCTACTGTTATTTTACAACAAGAGAGTGAAAGAGAAAGAAGAGAGAGCTATCCAGGAAACATTAAGCTTGAAATTCTTGCCAAGAACGAGACAGGCTCCCTACAGAGTGAGGTGTTACGGTTATCGACATCCATTTCTCCCCTCTCTCGGGACTCATAAACCGGCTAGATGTCCTCCAGTTTCTATCCAGGACATTAAATGGCTCGGGTGCATTGTCAGCATGTGATTACACCCTCCCCAAGGAATCTGCAATTTCAAGCACCCACTCCTAATCTCCCTGCTACAGCAGAAGTGCACTGCAATCAAAGACAAATTTGTAGGTCAATGAGGTGGAAATTGGTTGTCTTTAAGTTTCTGATTTTTAAATACATTTTATACAAATTGGTTCAAATGAAAAATAGGTTGGGATGAGGAAAAATGAGAGCTGCCACCTTGCATTAATATTCACAATATTGTCTACTTATTTTTGGCTTCTGGATTAATGTAGCACTGACTTGACTCCTGTCTCAGTCAATAATAAAAAGATAATAAAATGGATAAATGGAAACCAAAGAATTTGCAGGCTGCATGATGTGTGATTTTTCAAGTTAAAAAAATGACGTTCATCTGGGAGCAAACTAACTTAAAAATTTTCAAAGCCAATTTCAGCTCAGCTGCTGGGATTTGTTTGAAATCTACCACTGACTGAGGTGTGAAACTTACATGTTATACAGTAAATCTCATCCACTGTTACTTTAAAGGACCAAAATGTGCTTTTATAACAAAATTGTCTCAAATAAAAAATACATTTTTACAATCTCACTCTGTCATAAACTTTCATGTCAGGTTTTGGCTCCACAATACATGCGGAGGAAGCATTATACAGAAATAGGAAAGAGGCATGCATAATAGCTTGTTTTATTTTCCATTGTAAGAGAGAGACAGAGATGGTCCTATACCGTTCATGTGATCAAAATACTAATATTACATAGTTTATCAGAAATGACCAGTAAGCATATCTTGAATCATAAGATTATTGCTTATTGCTGCAGAATAGTTTTGTAATTTGATATACTGTAATGTCATATGTATATATATATATATGGAGTTCTGTGAAATATGGTTATAATTTCTTCCGTTTACCATATTTCCTGAAATAATTATTTAAAAACTCCAGGCCACAATTCTACAAGAGAGGCGTACCTAGTTTATATCATTTTCACACTAACATTTCAAAAGTTGGGTTTTCTCAAAAAAAGGTTTTAAACGAATTGTGTTGTAATTAATTAAATTGTAGATTTCTCACTATTACAGGTACGATTACTTCAAGTTTGAAAGTTAAAAAGATTCCATTTGTGTGAATAAAATGTCTACTTATATCCGTGTTTGAGAGTATAAGAATACAGACTTAAAATGACATTATATCGCTAACTTAACTATTAGCATATTATGTGTCAATAAGATCATTGGCATAATGCGTGTCAAATAAATATCAATGATAGAAAACAAATTGGCAAGCAATTGTCTCAGTGCCATTTCTTTTTAGAATATATTGTTTGTTTATTTACTGACCTTAGACATTTGGGCACACTCTAAAGCATTTACAAATTAAATGATTAGGCTGGAAAAAATATTACAAGGCATTGCTCACATGTTTCAAAAACACCAATATGATATACTAATAATTCTCAAAGAGGAGTCCTCTTCCCTTAGACTTAGACTTTTAGGGTTTCAGTGTATTCATATGCAGTCATACCTCAGAGATATTGTGGGTTCAGTTCCAGACCACTGCAGTAAAGCAAATATGATAAAGTGAGTCACATGAACTTTTTGGTTTTTGAGTGCATATAAAAGTTATGTTTACACTACAGTCTATTTAGTGTGGAATAGCATTATGACTAAAAAAACAGTGTACATACCTTAATTTAAAATACTTTATTGCTAAAAAAATGCTAAACATTATTTGACAACACAGGGTTGCCACAAACCTTCAATTTGTAAAAACCACATTATCTGTGAAGCATGATAAACTAAGCACAGTAAAATGAGGTATGCCTGTATGTGTACATTCACAAATAAAACAGGGTGTTCATAATGTCCCTTCCCTTACACAGCCACTAGAAAACGCGCTTAGGGTAATTCAAACAGCATAAGGAATGTTAACGTGCTTTGGAAACTAAAAATAAAAAAAAACCCTGACTCTTGTGCTAACCCCTGAGCTTGGTATACTCTGGAGAATGGGAGATGGGACTAAAAGTTCCAAACTTCTACTCACAGCTTGATCTTTCTGATGACCAGCCCCCATCCAGGAGCCCACCAAGAGTAATCTCATTAGAACAAAAAGATGTTCCTGTCACCCAGGAAATTGCAAAGGAGTTAGGAGCTCTGTGTCAGATGGTCCTATCACTCAGTAAATTTCAAAGGTCTTAGGAGCTCTGTGTTAGGAACTGGGGTCAAAGAGTAATGATAGCATCCTTATCTACAAGCATTTCAGGAGCTCTGTGTCAGGCACTGGTGACAGAAACCAATATATATATACATATATATATATATAATATTTATATATGTTTCTTATTTTACAGTGGATCTACACTGTAAAGATGGCTGGGCTTTTAATCTAAGCTGTCATGATAAACTCAGGGCACCGAGTTTTCCATCATATTAAAAATTCTAAGGAGATACTAGCATCATTAAAATAGTGTTTAATTATTCCTTTTCTTAAGTTCTGATGTGGTTACAGACTGCTCTTGGATTATTAATAAGTAGTTCTTTCCAGCAAGGAATTTGTGATCATAAGATACAAAATAGGAAACCTCTTTTGATTTACCCATGTTATGATTTTGGAACGAAGTAAAGTTTAGGTATTTCTGATATAAGAAAACCAGTAAGAGTTTAGTTTAAATGCTGCTGAATTCAACTTAGTAAATATATTGAGACATTTCTTATCTGTATGAACAACAAGAATCTGAAAGCATGATTCCAGCAATTACACTCTTTGAGAATCAGTCCATGTCACTAGAATTCTTAATAATTTAAGAAATTATTAAGAAATTTGTATTTCAACTAGAAATACAAAACCAAAAAGATTTTATTTACATCCACTCTAATTCAACAAACACTTACTGAACTCTTACTTAGAGTAAGGTTCTGTTTCAGAGACTGTGGATGTATAGATGAATAAAAAATTCTGGCTGTTACTGACCTTACATCAAGAACATTTACAGTGGTTGAGGATACACTATATAAAGCCTGTTTCTCTGGCCCATCTTACTTAAACCAGGACAGAGACTCTGGGTATCTATATTTTCTAGATGGAGATCAAGACCTCTGTGGGAAAGATGCAAAATGATTTGTAGACCTTCTCAATCATTTGCTGATGATTACTATGTAAATTCCTTGGAAACTGATACTGGTTTATATATACCTATTGCTGTAGATTCTACACACTTGTTACTCAAAGTGTGGCCTTTGGACTAGCAGTATTGACTCTACCTGATAAGGATAGGTGGTAACTTTTCTCTAAATGTTTGTTGGAATTCACCTGTAAAGCCAGCTGGTCCTGGACTTTTGTTTTTGGGAATTTTAAAAATTATTGATTCAATTTCATTACTGGTAATTGGTCTGTTCATATTTTCTATTTCTTCCTGGTTCAGTCTTGGGAGATTGTACATTTCTAAGAATTTGTCCATTTCTTCTAGGTGGTTCATTTTATTGGCATATACTTGTTCTTAGTAATCTCTTACAATCCTTTGTATTTCTGTGGTGTTGGCTGTAACTTTTTTATTTTTGATTTTATATATTTAGGGACTCTCCTTTTTTTTTTCTTGATGAGTCTGGCTAAAGGTTTATCAATTTTGTTTATCTTTACAAAGAACCAGCTCTTAGTTTCATTGATCTTTTCTATTGTTTTTTTGGCTCTATTTCATTTATTTCTGCTCTGATCTTTATGATTTCTTCTACTAATTTTGGTATTTGTTCTTTTTCTAGTTCTGTTAGGTGTAAGGTTAGGTTGTTTTTTGAGATTTTTCTTATTTCCTTATGTAAGCTTTAACTGCTTTCACTGTGTCACATAGATTTTGGATTGTTGTGTTTTTGTTTTCCTTCATCTCCAGATAGTTTCTGATTTTCTCTTTGATTTCTTCAACGACCCATTGGTTGTTTTGTAGCATATTTTAGTTTGTGTGTTTTTGCAGTTTCTTCTTATAGTTGATTTCTAGTCTCATAGCACTGTCATCAGCAAAGATGTTTGATACAGTTTCAGTTTTCTCAAATTTACTGAGGTTTCTTTTGTGCCCTAGCATGTGATCTATCCTGGAGGATGCTCCTTGTGCACTTGAAAACAATGTGCATTCTGCTGCTTTTGCATGGAATGTTCTATGTATAGCTATTAAGTTCATCTGGTCTAGTGTGTCATTTAAGGCCCGTGTTTCCTTACTGATTTTTAATCTGAGTAATCTGTGCATTGCTGTAAATTAGGTGTTAAAGTACTCTACTATTATTGTGTTACTATAAAGTTCTTCCTTTATGTTTGTTTATATTTGCTTTATGTATTTAGGTGGTCCTGTGTTGGATGCATATATTTTTATAATTATTATATCTTTTCATTAGATTGATCCCTTGATCGTTATATAAGGTCTGTTTTTGTCTCTTGCAACAGTCTTTGTTTTAAAGTCTATTTTGTCTGATATAAGTATTGATACTCCGGCTTTCTTTTGATTTCCATTTGCATGGAATAATTTTCCAACCCCTCATCTTCAGTCCATCTGTGTCTTTAGATCTAAAGTGATCTCTTGTAGGCAGCCTATATATGGTTTGTATTTTTGTATCTATCCAGCCACTCTCTGTCTTTTGGTTGCAGCATTCAGTCCATTTACATTTAAAGTAATTATTGATAGGTATATACTTATTGCCATTTTGTTAATTTGGGGGGTTTGTTTTTGTTTTTTCTTGTTCCTTTCTTCTTCTTTTGCTCTCTTCCCTTGTGTTTTGATAACTATTTTAGGTGTTATGTTTGGGTTCCTTTCTCTTTGTGTGTGTGTGTTATTACATATAATAACTATATATATATAGTTAGTTTAAGTTGCTAATCTCTTAAGTTAAAACACTTTTTAACGTCCTGCATTTCCCCCCCTCCCCATGTTTACTGTTTTTGTCATCATATTTTACATCTGTTTGTTTTGTGTATCCCTTAACTGCTTATTGTGGATGTAAATGATTTTTTTTTTTTTTTTTTTACTAGATTACCTATCTCCACTTCACTTAGTTCTTCTGGGGTTTTGCCTTGTTCTTTCATTTGGAACGTGCTCCTCTATTACTTTGTTTTGCATAATTTGCTGCTTTTATTTCTGTGTATCTGGTAGGTTGGTTATGTTTCCTGGCTTTGGAGGAATGGCCTTTTGTAGATGTCCTATGCATGCCAGCAGCACACTATCCTATGGTCATCAGAGCTATATGATCTAGGGATGTCCCCTATGTGGTCTGTGTGGCTTCTCCTGTTGTGGCAGGCTGACCACAGTGGGAAGTCTTGTAGGTGTGGCTGGCCCCCAGTCCAGTTGGTTGCTAGGCCCTGCCTGTGTGGAGGCTGGCAGCCACTGTTTGGTGGAGCTGGGTCATGAGGGGCTCCACAGGGGGCCCCAGGGCTAGTGCTGGCTCATTATTGGGCAGGGTTGGGGTCTAGGAGATCCCAGGGCTGATGCCCACCCATGGTGGGTGAGACCAAGTCCTGGGGCTAGTGCTGGCCCACTAGCGTGCAGAACCTGGTCCTAGGGTCTGACTGCAGGGCCCAGGGGTCCCAGAGCTGGTTTGGGACCACCGGTGGGTTGGGCCAGTTCCTGACATAGCTGGCTGCAAGGTCTGGGGTGTCTCAAAGCTTGTGTTTGCTCCCTGGTGAATGGGGCTGATCCTGGGGCAGCTGGCTGAGGGTCCAAAGGTGTTTCAGAGCTGGTGTTGGCCTGTTGGTGGGTGGGACCAGCACAGCTGGTCCTGTTACTGGTGCTAGACTGCTGGTGGGTGGGCTGTGTCCTGCCATGGTAGGCTGCAGGGCTGCAGTTTTCCTGGGCTGGTGTCAGCCTCCTAATGTCTGAGGGTGGTCCTGAGGCTATAGCAGGCTTGCTGGTGGGAGGGCCCAGGGCCCAGGGGATTCTAGGGCTGGTGGCTGCCCACTGGTGGTCATAGCTGGGTCCTGGGGTCTCTGATTGCAAGGCCCTGAATGTCCTGGGTCTAGTGCCTGTGCACTGGTATGTACAGCCCAGTCCTGGGCCTTCTGGTAGGCAGGGCTATGTCCAGGAGTAGCTGTGGGATCAGGGGTTCTTAAGCAGCCTGTCTTTTGGTGGGTAGGCCTGTGTCCCTGCCCACTTAGTTGCTTGGCCAGAGGCATCCTAGTACTGGTACCTTCAGGCTGATGGGTGGTAATGGGGTTGAGTACCGAGCCTACTAAACAAGAGGGAGGATTCCACAATGGCACTTGCCAGCACCAGTGTCCACGTGGAAGGACGAGCTCCCCAAAATGGCTGCTGCCCGTGTCTGTGTCCCCAGGGTGAACTCCAGTTGCTTCCTGCTTCTCTGGGAGCCTCTCCAAGATCAGCAGCTAGGTCTGACCCAAGCTACTTTCAAATTACTGCTTTTGCCCTGGGTCCCAGAGCATGTGAGATTTTGTGTGTGCCCTATAAAAGTGCAATCTCTATTTCCCAAAGCCCTCTGGGTTCTTGAAAGTAAGTCCCACTGGCCTTCAAAGCCAAATATTCTGGCAGCTCTCTTCCCAGCACAGGATCCTCAGGCTGGGCAGCCTGATGTGGGGCTCAGACAACTCACTCGTTGGGGAGAATCTCTGCAGTTGTAATCTCCCATTTGTGGGTCACCCACCTGGGGGTATGGGCTTTGACTATACTGCTACTCCTCTCCTCCTACCCATCTTGTGGTTCCTTCTTTATATCTTTAGTTGTAGAGGATCTTTTCTGGTAGATTCTGGTCTTTTTCATAGATAGTTGTTCTGTAAATACTTGTAATTTTGTTGTGCCCATGAGAAGAGGTGAGCTCAGGGTGTTCCTACTCTGCTGTCTTGGGAACTCTCTATTTCTTAGGATCTTAAGAATTGCTCTAAATCAGAAGTGAAAAATAGCATTCTGTTTAACCACTCATATATTAAGCAAATCAATTAAGCATCATGTAGATGTTTTAAAGTAATTAAATGAGTTCAGACTTCATTTTAAAAGGGATGAGGGAAGAAGTTTAAATTACAGAAATTTTCATTTCAGAAAAGAAAATAATGTTAGCTTGAATTCAATGAGTATAACGCTCACAAAGATGCAATGCACAAACACATTTTAACTCCATATACCACTGTTAGGACAGCTGCAGGGTGAAAGTGAAAGGGAGATGAATCAAGAAGAAATGGACAAAGAAGACAGGAGATAAACAGAAAACAGGAGGAAGAAACTCTTGAGAAAAAAGCAGAAAAAAGAGAGGAATAAGAGATAGAGGTATAACCGAACAAGAGAAGAAACAGATTGAGTATACATCAAAAATGAGAGGAAGAGAGAAAATAAAAAGTGGATTCATTGGTTCTGAATTATTAGAGGAATGGATGATATATATATATATATTTGGCCTCACCTCAATTTCAATCTGGTTATGCACTTTAGAGTGGTTTAAATTGCTATTTCTGTCTTTCGAAGAGTAATTACTGAACACAATTCTTTAATTACTCTTTACCAGGAGTGTTTCTGAGGCCCTGCTCTGAGTGGAATCACTGTGGCAGCCTGTCAGAAATGGTGGAGTTCTCAGATTTATACTGCCCAGTGTCATGGCAATTTCACTTTTGAAAACAGAGTTTGCTACAAGGGTCTAACTTTACAGTAAATAAAGCCGTGGCACGTTGGAATCTTCACATTTATTGCCAGGTGGCCCCTCAAATACCAGGTGGAGTCAACACCGTGGGCAACCTTTTTCTTATTAACCATGAGATCAACACATGTAGAAAGATACTATCAGGCTCTATCACTTCAATTCTCAGTTTAAGTTTGATGATGTTCCTATGTTATACCTCTAATCTCATTCTAGTTTTTGTGTGTTTGTTGACTGAAAAAAATATTGACTTAGAATTGAAATAAAATGGCAAGGAGTGTAAGATTTTTTAAAATTAAAGTCCCCTAAAAGAAAGTAGAAAATCTCCCAGCCATTGTGAATTTCTTTTTGTTTTGATTTGTTTTAGCATTATTTAGTCATAGAATTAGTGATAGAGCTAGGTCTTTTTATTTTTCTCATTTCAACTGAATTTTTATAACAATATATGTTTTGGCTTTTAAACTGTAAGTGAATTTCATGTTTATAAATGTGAAGAAGTAATAATTAAAGAGAAAAGTTTAAACACTGTACACCTAACTCAACAACAGAAACTTTGCTCTAAACTGCTCCTTCCTAATTCTTTGCATTTCTTTTTTTTCTTCTTTCCATAAGCTAAGACATTGGTATCATTCAAAAATGTTGGTGAGAAAAAGACTAAATTTATATTTTATCTAAGAGGAACCTGTGGCACAGGTCCTCTAAGGAAAAGCAATATTAAGGAGAAAACAAACAGAATTTTAAAAACCTATGATAAGCAGACACAATTCAGGCAATAGAAGGAAATTTCTAAAACACATATGTTTAATTTCTTCTGAGACATGAGACAAGCTGCACCTCTAATACAAGACTAAACTACTGTGAAAGAAGAGCATTCAGAAAACAAGAAGAGATTGGGAAAAATTTAAAATATGATAGGTAAAATTTAAAATTCAATAGAAGGATTAAAAGATAAAGCAAAAAAAAATCCTAGAAAATTAAATAAAAAGATAAAAATAATAAAATACATGAGGAAAAAAAAGATTATTCCAGGAATTCCAGCACAAGGAGTTAGAGAAAGGCCAACAGAAAATATAAGAGAGAAGAAATTATCAAAGAAATACTGTAAAAACATTTCTAGAGCTGAAGAGTATACATTTTTGTACTGGAAAAGCTCATGATGGAAATAAATTTGCCAAACAAATGCATAAAATTAAAAAAAATCAGAAATTCTAAAAACAGCAAAGAGAAAGTCCTAGAAGCTTCTGGTAGGAGGAGACAATCATCAAAAAAAAAAGATCATATATAATAAAAATAGAATTCAACTGCCATTAGATTTCTTAATGAAAATGTTGGCTGTTATAAAATAAGGAAGTGGTGTCTTTAAATTCTGAGGGAAAGTATTTTCAATCCAGGAATCATACTCAGGCAAGTTATCAATAGGGTGTGAAGTGAAAAAATATTTTTTTAGGTATACAGGTTCTTAATATTTATCATTCTTGATTGTCCTCTTAGGAAGCTACTGTAGGATATATTTCAGCAAAACAGGGGAGTAAACTAAATATGAGAAGGACATGAAATCTGGCAAAGGGTGAATCCAAAGCAATAATGCCATGGAGTTCCAGTGTGACTATTGTACAGGAGACCTAGCCAGCAGCTGGTGAGCACTGGAGCAGGGGAATGGAGAGCTGCAGAGCCAAGGTCTTCCAAAAACAATCATGGCCAGTTTTAAAAAGGAATTTGGTTTAGTCAACTCAAAAATTTCAAATGCCGATAGGCATTTGAAAAATCTGTTGAAATATTTGCAAAATGTAATGACTCCAAGTGAAGCTGAGAAAATAGGGGGAAAAAGGCAATTATTAATTCCATGGGCAAAATGTAAGAGAAAAAAGTGCCATAATAATATATACTACAAAGTCATATTAAATAATGTAACCCTGGGCTTCCCTGGTGGTGCTGTGGTTGGGAGTCCGCCTGCTGATGCAGGGGACACGGGTTCGTGCCCCGGTCCGGGAGGATCTCACATGCCGCAGAGCGGCTGGGCCCGTGAGCCATGGCCGCTGGGCCTGCGCGTCCGGAGCCTGTGCTCTGCAATGGGAGAGGCCACGACAGTGAGAGGCCCGCGTACCGCAAAAAAAATAAATAAATAAATAAATAATGTAACCCTTATTTTCCATTAAGAAATATTAAACTACACTGGGAGACTGAGGAGAAGGGATGTGTATGTGTGTGTGTGTGTGTGTCTGTCTGTCTGTCTGTCTGTCCACATGCTCATGTGTGTATTTGGGGGCAGAGTGAACTTAACTCCCATAACAAAAATAAACTGATTATATCTGATGTTGATAATCAAGAAAACAGTAATGCAAGTCAATTATTTTAAAATATTGTGATATTCTCAGGGTATATGCCCCGTAGTGGGAGTGCTAGTTCTGTTTTTAGTTTTTTAAGGAACCTCCATCCTGTTCTTCATGGTGGCTGTATCAATTTACATTCCCACCAACACTGCAAGAGGGTTTCCTTTTCTCCACACCCTCTCCAGCATTTATTGTTTGTAGATTTTTTGATGATGGCCATTCTGACTGGTGTGAGGTGATACCTCATTGTGGTTTTGATTTGCATTTCTCTAATGATTAATGATGTTGAGCATTCTTTCATGTGTTTGTTGGCAATCTGTATATCTTCTCTGGAAACCATAATTCAAAGAGTCATGTACCACAATGTTCATTGCCGCTCTATTTACAATAGCCAGGACATGGAAGCAACCTAAGTGTCCATCGACAGATGAATGGGTAAAGAAGATGTGCACATATATACAGTGGAATATTACTCAGCCATAAAAAGAAACGAAATTGAGTTATTTGTAGTGAGGTGGATGGACCTAGAGTCTGTCATACAGAGTGAAGTAAGTCAGAAAGAGGAAAATAAATACTGTGTGCTAACGCATATATATGGAATATCTAAAAAAAAAAAAAGGTTCTGAAGAACCTAGGGGCAGGACAGGAGTAAAGACACAGACGTAGAGAATGGACTTAAGGACATGGGGAGGGGGAAGGGTAAGCTGGGACAAAGTGAGAGAGTGGCATGGACTTATATATACTACGAAGTGTAATATATATACTACGAAGTGTAAAATAGATAGCTATTGGGAAGCAGCCGCATAGCACAGGGAGATCAGCTCGGTGCTTTGTGACCACCTAGAGGGGTGGGATAGGGAGGGTGGGAGGGAGATGCAACAAGGAGGAGATATGGGGATATATGTATATGTGTAACTGATTCACTTTGTTATAAAGCAGAAACTAAAACACCATTGTAAAGCAATTATATGCCAATGAAGATGTTAAAAAATAAAATGTGCATTCATTATTTGAATATAAAAATTTTTAAATGATTTTTAAAAGAAATAAACATAAACCACTTCCGGGTGTATAATTTTCATCTACTAGTAGAAGTGTAGATCACTTGATGCTATCAGTACTACTCATGGTTTTGAGAAAAAAATACGCTGCGTGTGCTTAAGAAAATCATCCTGATTCATACCTTAACTTCTTGTAAATGACACTCTTGAAGAAGGAAGAACTTTGTTCTAGCCTAAGGAATTGGGTAAAGAATTTACAGGATTTGAATGTATGGCATCTGCCCAGAGGGTTGTATATTTTTCAGACTTTGAAGAATTTGCTGCAGGTATTAATTGAATTGGTGAATAATCTTAACCAAGGTGGTTACAATTCAAATATTGACGTATCTTTAATTCGTAACATCAAACTAGCCCTGAGCCAAACTCTGTGTGTGTGTGTGTGTGTGTATGTGTGTGTGTGTGTGTGTGTGTATGTGTGTATGTGTGTGTGTGTGTGTGTGTGGTGGTGGAGGAACGAGGAGGGGCAGATAGTGACAAGAATCACAGAACTTCCCTATACCCCAAGGATTACTATTGTTGCTTCTGATCTCTAGGGCTTATGGATGAATTGTATTCCACTCCGTAGCATTGTTTCCTTTGGGGCAATGCATTATCAGAGGAAAGTGTCTGTTGCGTCATTAAATTGGTCCAGTGGCTCCTGTCTTTTGAGGTTTACCAGTTACACTGACAGCATTTCTGCATCATTTCTAGTTTCTCTTTGTTCTTACCCTCTGTGGTACCTGGTTTGCTCAGGTCCCCTCCAGCCTCTTTCCAGCACATTCAGAGCAGCAGCCACAGGGGTGAGGCCCCACAGCAGTACACAGAGAGCCTAATGTACACCCTCTCTCTTGATTCGGTGTCCAGCTTTGAACCCACCTCCTAATCATGACACAGACTGCTTCACCCGCCTCACAAGTTTTATTCTTACTTCTTCTGCTAAGTGTCTTTATTTAGTTATTTTGATTGTTAGCATAGCATTCTTGTTTGTTTGATTGTGCTTTAGCCTTGCAATTATGATTTTTTTCTTTTAGTACACCACATGCTATGACACTAAAAAAAGGGTTGCTGAGTGTCAAGTACTCTGGGAATACTTGGAGGTCAGTGGCTCTCTAAAATGCAGCACCTGTAATATTGATCTGCACGATAGGTGTGCTTTTAAAACAAAGTAGATTCGTAAATGGTCTCTGTAGGGATAGCTTATTTTATGCTGTGGGAAAGGCAGAGTACTGGAATGTTGAAGATGACTGCATAAGAGGTATCCAGTTCCCTTGGGGGCTGAAGGGAATTGTGGAATCAGTCAACTGTTCATTAATATGAAAAATCCAATATCAGTTTTAATCAAAACCACATAACCGACCTTCCTTTTACAGAATACCTAGTCACAGGGCCAGCCAGCATGTTTGTTTCGCCTTGTACAAGCCTCCAGTCCTTGCTGACTGATTGGGTAGTGACATTTACCAGTATTAATTCAGTTTAATCCAATTCAGTCAACAACGGTGTGCCAATTACATTGTGCCGAGTACACTACTTGCGATACAATTTGACTACAACTCAGATCCGGTCCTGGAGGAGTCATAGTCTAGTAGGAATAAACATATGGCTAATTAAGCATCACAGTTGTGGCTGATACAGGAAAGTAAAACACTGTGACTATTACAGGGGCAACTTTTTGTACCTGGAGTTAATGTGCTTGCAAATGTATATGCAAAAGCTTAAAGTTTTTATTTTGAAAACTTAAAAAATGCCTTTTCTACTCGTGCATCTCTTTTCACCGTTTTCTAGTGATTTTGGATTCCTTAGCTCACTGAGTAGTGGAAATGGTAATGGGAATATTAATTCATTTGTGTGAATGTATTTTCTGGAGTAAAACTTTGTGGGACCAGATGCTAGATCTCCACTCAGGAGCTTCCTTTAACCAAAAACTACTGAGCTTCAGTATCCAATCCAGGATGCACCCCTGGTTCTTCCTGAGTTGCCATTGTCCAGAAAAGCATCATAACTTTTATGTTTTCTTCTTGAAAATCAGCAGTGGTAAGCGTAGCCTATAAAGCAATTACGTTGGTCCCTGAGTGCCAAAGGGTAAACCTCTCCAAAGCCATTTAAATTAATCGAGAAGGCAAAATGTTAATAAGTCAATATGGTGAATAAGCAGGGGAAATTTGAATCCTGAGCATCATCCCATCTGTAAAACTGGGTCTAATAAGTGGAATAACTCTATGCATTGTGAATTGAATGTGGGATGATATGCTTGGCCTGATCAAGTCAACAACTAAATATAATCAGAAAAAAGAATTGTTGAAAAACGTTTCCCTGCTTCTCTTTGGTGGAATACCATTGTACAGAACACATTCAGAATTAAGAGGCTTGTGTGTATTTAGCTTAATTTAGCTTATTTAATCAAATGTCATCTACCTATTATTTCCACTCTGCAATTTTCCATAACACCCAGAAGAATTAGCTAATTTTGAACATTTCTGTTGACTTTCTTGAAATTGAACACTATTGCTTTATGCTTCTATCCATCTTTTGGTTGTCCCCCAATCTGTCCCTCCTTCATCACCTTCAGCTTCACTGGGAAAACCGAGTGGAATTAGTAATCACTCACAGCATTTAGAAGCTCAGCTGACCTGAATGAAAAGTCCAGGACCCATCCAGGTTGAAAAATGAAATTGCTGTGCCTTGTTGTGATTTTCACATATTTCTACCTCGCTCCCTGAAACTGCTTCTTACTCTTAATTAGAAGGAAAATGTGAACAGATATATTATATAAGACAGTGGAATAGGGACCGGGCACCAGGTCGAGGCCATTTAATTAAAAGGTGTAAGATAAATAGACTGTAAAATTCAGCTAGTCCTATATAAAAGTAGTCTGCTTAGCAGAATTGAATAAGCTAAATCAACATGTGAATTTCCAGAAGAGAGGGAAAACAGCTTTGAAATCTTATCAGCTTTATTTTTACTTTTAGTTTGCTTTAGGTTCAAGATCACAGGCTCAGCACAATGTTTTAAAAAGAAGGAAAAGAAGAAAAAAAGGAAAGGAGAGATGGAAGTAAGAGAGAAATCAGTCACATGAGTGTGTGGTTGCAGATTGTAATCAAAGAACGTTGTTCTGGTTTGCTTGTCTCATATTAAATGGACAACAGCATATTTTTCAATAGTTTGTCAAATTATTTCAATAGTGATTAGGAGCAAGAGTTGTCTGGACTGTGGCTTCAAAATAGCTTGAGCTAGATTTGCTGTAACAAAGAAGCAATGTTACAGAGAGGAATTTTGCAGTGTTTGCTAGGGGGCACTGCAAGGCTATCTTTGCCTTGTTGGTTCCTTTGAGTTGTTAGTGGTTGGTCCATTTTAATTATCTGTGTTTCCGTGAGAGATGACGTATCACGTTAATTATGGAGTTTTTAGCTTCCTAATGGTTTTTATCTAACTGCTTTTGTTTCCTTTGCCCTTCAAATTCTATGTTTTCTGGTGGGATTTGGGTAAATTGAAAACACTAGATTATAGTAGGGGTTTATTCTAGGAAATAACTGAATCCAGCTGCCACTATGAAAAGTGAGGTTTGTTTTCCCCTAAAATAGCCAGGCCCAAGCACATCCCAGAGTTTGGTGTTGAGCATCCAAATCTTGGGCTTCTTATACTGATAAGCGTTCCTTGTCTTTTGAAGTCAGTGTGAGAGATTTTTGAAAAAAGCTGCTCTCTTCCCTGTCATCAACAGGGCCTGGTTCACCCATGACCACAACATGATTAAATAATAAAAATATTAAAAAGCACCTGAGGACAGGAGAGTCCCATCAGCCTTGGTTCAGAAATTTTACTTTTCTGAGGGGAAAAAATAGTCATACCCAAGGCAGTGCTGCTTTTACCTCAGAGCACCATAATTGAACCAGTTTGGGTTTCTCCTGATGCCGTTTGTCCACGGTAGAGTTCTCTTAACTAAATTGCATTAGATATTTTCATGGCCCAGGTAAAGCCACTCAACAGTTAAATTCTTTAGAAACTAAGTGAACAGGGCTTCCCTGGTGGCGCAGTGGTTGAGAGTCCGCCTGCCGATGCAGGGGACACGGGTTCGTGCCCCGGTCTGGGAAGATCCCACATGCCACGGAGCGGCTGGGCCCGTGAGCCTGCGCGTCCGGAGCCTGTGCTCCGCAATGGAAGAGGCCACAACAGTGAGAGGCCCGCGTACCGCAAAAAAAAAAAAAAAAAAAAAGAAACTAAGTGAACAACTTTCACTGTAAATGCTCCAACAAGAGGCAGACAGAGAACACTCATAGGGTCAGCAGAAAATGGAGAACTCTTAGCTTGGATATCTGTAGTGATTTCAGACATACATAGCCTCAACTCAAGTTATGGAGGGCTAAATCAGTGATCTGCTTGCAAGATCAAGCAGCTGTCAGTAGATTCTTCAAGGGAAGGGCCACCCAGATAGCATGTATTGTAAATCAGTCCTTTTTAAACCTTTAAACTAAAACTCAACTCATTTCCAAGAGGCCCAGTTCTTAGGGTGGCCACTCTATGATGACCAATGGACACGTCTCCAAGGCATAATGGAGACATCTGGCTGTCACTTACATTCAGATTATTTGGGTGGCTAACTGCTACCCACCCAATATCTATTTCTCATTTACTTCCTTACTAGCACAATCCCAGTTTTACTGGGTGTGTCAATTGCCCAGCTAAAAGACTACTTTTTCTAACTTTCCTTGCAGCTAAAGTTTCCTGTGTGAAACAATTCTGACCAATGAATTTGTAAGTTTTTGTTGGTGCTTCCAAGAAATCATTTAAAATAGGACAGACTTGACTGGCTTGTCCTTTAGCCTTTCGTCTTTTCCAGTATCCTTTGTTTCTGGAACATAGATTCAACCATGATGCAGAGTAAGAACCATCATGTGACTTTGAGTTTACAAGGACATGATGGGTTGGCTGAGCTCAGTGATAGAAGGAGTAGGACTCCTAGTGCTGTCACAGAGCGTCAGGCCGGCACTGGACTACCTAATTAGACTTCTCATTACCTGATAAATAAAACTCCTGCCTTATATAAATCACTGATATTTCACTTTTCCCTTTAATGCAGCTGAAGTAAATTCTTACCTGATACACACACCTTACAGCAAAAATATGAGCAAGTGACATAATAAGCAGTCAACTTTAAATTTCTTCAAAGTTTATTTTCTTTTGAAAAAATTCATTTTTTATAATTTTTATTATAATATAAAATACCATGATTTTTTTTTTTTTTTTACAAAACATACTTCAAGTAAAATTGATGATCCAGGTAGTGTTGGGACATTTATCCTCTGACTTCTCATAGCGTGTCCTGTCACTGTTTATTCAATATGGAAAATACAACATTGGAATAGAGTCCAGGAAATTTGCCAAAACATATATCCCTTAAAAATGCAAGGAGTAGGTTAAGCTTAGTATTGTCATATCTAAAATGGGAGTAAAAAATACTAAAACCAACTCATCATCAAAAGGAATAAGTAAAATGAAACTAAATCGCCAAACACTGTGTCTGGCATATAATAAATACTAAATATGATTTGTATAAGACATGTAATAGACATTTCATATATACAATTGCATACCATTTTATTTTACATGAAACATAAATATAGTTTATATTATAGAATTTGAACATCATATTCTACATGTGGGTGTATTATATGTCATATACATTTAAATACTCATTAATAGTCATCCAACAGTGTGTCAGGCACTGTTCTATATGTAAGTGAATGCAGTGGTGAACAGGATGTCTTGACCAAGTTACAGTCTATTATGCTACAGAGAATATATACCTTTGAATCTGTAATATATTGAGTACTCATCAAAGGATTTGAATGGTAATATAAATTCACTCTCATAAATGTAGATAAATTGGAAAAGGCAACTTTTATACTTCTTTTACAAAAGGTCATTTGCCCAAAATGCCAAGACCTAGCCACATACTTCACCATATCTATAATAACACAGATAATAGCACAGATGATAATCTGAATGTAAGTGGTGTCTAAAGTAGGACTCCAGCATGCTTGGGAGACATCACCACAAGAGAAGTGCCCTAAGAGGTGGGTCTTCTGGACATGAAATTATTTACAGTCCAGGAATTCAATGTCCAGGGTGCTCATGCCATCTGAACAGTGTGGCCACAATTTTCAGCAAATTTCCTGAGTTTTTCTCAAAAATAAAAACTGGATCTTACAAAGAGGAAACATGGTATTAATCATTAATAATTTCATCAAACATTTTCCAGCCTTCTGCCTTCCAAGCATGCATAGGGTTGCATTCCCTAGCACTCTTGTGTTTGGGTGGAGCCATGTGGTTAGTTTTGGCCAAAGAATTGTGTATGGAAGTGGTATAGATCACCTACAGGCTAGGATATTAGCTGATGTGGGTGAGAAAGTGAAGAACTCTTTTTCCTCTAGCACCATGACCTACAATGTTCAGGTCGTGGAGGTTGGCTGCTCCATGAGCCCAAATCTCTGTGTGATTACAGTGAGCAGAGTCCCCCTGTCAACCCATGAATAGACATGTAGCATGAGCAAGAAATAAATATGGTAGTTCTGGGCCATGTGGTTTCAGTGGTTATTTATTAATGCAGCATCACCTGGCTTTATCCTGTCTGATACTGACGTGGTCATTATATCTGGATCATCCTTAAATCTCTGTTGTTCTCAATTTCTATGTCAAATCCTCCTCAATTTATGCTAATCTTATTTTCAAGTTACATCTTTAATCTGTCCTCTACTTAGACCAGGCTATCATTATCTTTTGCCTGACTCTGTTACAATCTCCCAGGTCTCTTCCTATCCACCCTATTACTCTCAAACTATTCTCCACTTTGTAATGAGAATGATATTCTTATAAAATTAATCAGTCTGTTACTCCCACCATAGTTAGTATAAAATCAAATTCCCTATGAAGTTCTAGCAGACCATTAAGCAGACTCACCCTGTGCAATATGCCTAATTTTATTGTAGTCCACAGTTACATTATTGATCATTTGGTTCATTAAAAACACCCATTTTTTTCCCCCTACCTCAGGGCCATTGCTTAAACTCTTCCACCTTCTTGAGTTTTCTTCCATGCTGTCTTTCCTCCAACTAGAACATAAATCAATAATGCCAGGGACTGTGCCTCCTTTGTTCAACATTATAACCAGGTGACTGCTAGTCCCTGCTACATTGCAGGCATTAATGCATTTCTATTGAATGAAAGACTGAAGAATAAAAGAAACAAAGGAAGAAGTTTCATGAATTCTCCTGAGGATTTGAAAAGTAACTGTTACACTAATGAGAAACTTTAAATTAGAAATGGGGCATTTTAAATCAAAGTGCCTCAAATCAGGTACATATACTACATGGAGTTGTCCATACCAATTGGAATTGTATTAAGAACCAGGAGCAATCTAAATTAAAAAAACCAAGATGAAGATCAAAGTCATATTCAGAGATAGCCTCTAAGCTCATGAAGGTTAAAATTGATCATATAAATATGTAATTATCAATCCAGATTAAATGTTTTATGACAAACGTAGCTTGAAATCCTTAGATATCAAACAGATGGCACATTCCATTTGTAAGGCTTCATAAGTCACCTGCTGCCAAAATACAGAGACTGGCTATGTTTCAGACCTAGAAAAGACATAGTATATAACTGATTTACAAAGAAAAATAATCTAGGAGTTTCCATAAATGAAGAAAGTATCATTTTATGACTGATCTAGATTTTGTATGGTAGATAACAAAAAGAAAGAAACAAAAAGGGCCAGTGTAACAAAATATGAAGGAATATTTAAAAGATGTTAAAGCCATTTGACAATGAATTTATACAGTACCTGAGGAATCACAAAATTGCCTTCTGGAAAAAAACGTTAATTCTTCTATATTCACTGAAGCTGCTGAAATGGAAATCGACTTCTGATTGAATATCCCTTTCTGATTAAAAGGGAGGTGGTTTAGAGGCCATGAAGTTTAATTAAAAATGGTACTAGATTGAAAGTCAAGAGAGCTGGCTATAATCACAGCTCAATCTTAAACACATGACCTTAAGAAAGGTATTTTCACTAGGTCTTGGTTTACTCAAGAGAAAATGAAGAAAATAATATCGATACTCCAGGTCTGCAATGAAGATTGAATCAGGTAGAATATGCAAAAGTTGCTAGCAGAGGACTTAGCTTATAGAAAGTATTTCAAAAATTTCCTCTCCTTGGCCTAGGTGGTTTAGTGCTATGCATGATGAAGTGCAATATAATTAATTTTTAAAGATATTATATACTGGGCAGGCTGAATTGGAGAGTATGCTATGACCTCCCAACAGCATTGGACACAAAGAACAGAGATGGAGGGAGGATTATAAATTTGGGTGCTGAGGAGCAGTAGTAACCAACTGCTAATGCTAACTGTAGAAAGATCATGATGAATTCAGACTTCATTCAGGCAAATGTTTATATATAAGGGAGACTCATCAAGTGAATTGGGCAGGGTAACCAGGGATTCCAAGTAATAATCAAGGTGGAGACTATTAGGAGTATGGTTCCAGGTAATCAGTGTATTCAGAAGAGAAATGAGCCAGTGACTGAGAAGTTGGTGAAAACACTGAGCAGGCCTGTGAGAGCTGGGTAGAGCATCACCGAGGGCTTCTTTCGCAGAATGACAGGGGCACGTCAAACTCAAATTTAGAATTACTGGATCAAAGTGTTTGTATATTTGTAATTTTGATAGATTCTGCCAACTTTACCTCCTTAGAGAGTTCATGTATTCACATGTCTATCCACAATGTATAAAACTGCCTCTTTGCCCTAGATTTACAAATCAAAACAATGTGTTCTCAGACTTTTTTATTTTTGCTGATGTGATAGTGAAAACTCATTTGTTTTGGTAGGCTGTTCATCTGCCTAAAGGTGTAATAGGTTGGATCTTAGTTTCTCCTGCTTTTAATAAGTCATTGGGACATACCTAAAAATTGTTGAGAAATATTAACTTCAGGGTCACTCTGGGAGAACAAGTGGCCAAGAAAAGAAAGTGTGCATCCAAACAAACCTGACTTAAAAACCCATTTACACAATTACTTAGCTGTGGACCTTTAGTAATTTATTTATTTTCTCTGAGCTATAGTTTTCTCTTCTGTAAATAGAATTATTGAATTGTGGGATTTACTGAAAATCTTATGAAGCACCTGCCATTTAATATGCATATAAGACTTAATTTAGAAGCAATTTGAACTCTTTATTAAGTATTAAATTATAATTGGGTAAATGTGTGTGTGTTTCATGCTAAAATGATTCTTATCCTATTTGTATATTCTTTTGGAGTTTAGATATCTAAATTCACTAACACAGAACAGGTTATGTCCTGTACATTCTAGGTAAGCAATGTGAAATGTATTTACTGAAGATCTGTAAAGTCAGTAAGTTAGAATGTCATACCAGTAACTTTGATTTCTTTTAGGGTTTCACAGTAGGCCCCAATTCCAATTTCTTTCAGAATAACTTTGTCTAAAGCTTTTGGAAATGTTATATGGAAATAGAATTTCTAGTGCTGAGTTTTACATGGTCTCAATCCTTCCTCCCCAAATCTAGTGTATCGTTTTATTCAAGATTGATGAAACATATCTCGTTCCCATTATCTATTATTTCCATTATGTAAGACAACTGAAAATTCACTTTTGTTTTCATTTTCTTCCTCTATCTTGGGAAAATTGTACATTTCCAACTTGCTGGGAGATTTAGCCTAATCCTTCAAGTCAAGGTAGGGAAAAATATCTACATTCCAACTTAATCTTATGCCTGGTCTCCTGCAAAGCCTACCTAATCTCCTTGTGCCCACTGTGTCTGTTTTTAGTCTCTTTCACTACACTTCATAGTACTTACTGCAAACTGTAATTCTATATTTATGTGTGTATTTCCTTTTGAAAAATTGCCTTCTCACAACTAGAATACAAGTCCCATGTAGTTAGAGAACATTTGCTTTATTAACCACCATACACCAATTCCAAAAACTTTACTCAGCCTGTAGTAGTTATTAAAACATATTTATTGAATAAATAAATACATTCCCATACTGTCAGATATCTTAAAGCACCTCTTAGGAATAGATTGCTTATTGTATTATGAATGATTTAGTTCAAAGTCTTTCTACATATTCCTCTGTTTTTCTCTTTAAAATGCATCTTTCTAAAACCCAGCAAATTTTATTACCTCTCTAGGCTGATAATGATCATCTGAGTTTCATTTTTCCATTGTGGATAATTTCCACATTAGTTAGAAAGCAATGAAACAAAATATTACTATTTTTAGTCTCTACAGCATGAGAATACAATACTTTTATTCTTCCACTATAGCTGTTGGTAAAAATATAAGGCAATGTTTCTGTTCAGTAGGTTTCTCTGACTGCCTGGTAAATGCAATCAGTATTTTTTGGGGGTACTTTCTGACATATACACAGAGAATAGAGTATAAGAGCCTATCTTTAAAAACTCATTGTCCAATAGGATGTAAAAATCTAAGGGGTGTGACAACTGTCACAAAAGACTAAAAGACCAACAGAAAATCCTGAATTCAGCGCAGCTAAATTTATTTGACCTACCGCAATAAGGGAAAATACAACTGTCACAGTCTTGGTAACACCTCAGAAGGGGAAAACTGGGGAGGTGGGGAATATTTTGTATGATTTTAGAATTTTAAAGAGTAATTTTAAGGTGGGTCTTGCAAGGAGGGGAGCTGGTTGGGACCGGGCAGAGTTTATGACATAATTGCTTTGCACTGGTATGTACAGAGAAGCAAGGGTCTTGAAGTAAGGTATGATGAGTAAGCTTAGTCTCAGTAAGTAAGCTATTCTTGCTTGCTCAGTCTTATCCTCCAGGAGCAAGTATTCCCTGGAGCAAGAACCTAATTTTACTTTGCTTATTCTCAGTATTGTTTAACGTAGTCAAAGGAAGTATGCCAGTCCCAGTATTGTTTAACACAGGAACAGAAAATTATTTTGATATCAGGTTTCAATCCTTCCTTTTCCTGATTTATCAGCTTTGGCTGAAGAAGAGACTATTATCATCTGATCACATGACAAATCCACAGCTGTATCACAGTTTGATGTTATGGTTGCGTATAAAGTTTCTGATAATAATCATTTCAACTTTTTTAAGCCTAAGATTTTCTTCTAGTTTTTGGGAAGATAATTTATTGTATTGTTTGATGGAGCCACAGCCATGAAACAACATTTAAGACTCTGGAGGTTACACAGTTGAGCACTGCAACACAGACACATATTAATTTGAATTATTATCAGAACTATGGTTCACTTCTAAGCCAGCAACAGAGTCCTCAAACTCTTGAGAATAGATCAAATCCCACACCCAAATGATCTCCAAAATTACATATGGGTATTTCTTGTATTTGTCTGGTTTTGGCATCAGGATAAATTGAAATAATAGAATGAGTTGAGAAGTATTCTATCCCCTTCTCTTTTTTAGAAGACTTTGTAAGGAATCGGTCATGTTTTCATTAACTGTTTGACCATAAATTTCTTTGGAATTCAACCTCACAGCAATCTGTACACTATACTTTTTTTTGTTCATCAACTCACAAATCCACAAATTTATCCAAAAATTTTATCCACAAAATTCTACCTTTCTGAAGCTTCATCATGTACTATAGTTATTACTTTAGCACTTTCTGGAGCAGTGTCACGTACAAAACAAATTTCCTCTTTCTTTTCCTGAATGTAAAGTATTGTTGATTCATTAACATTGAACTCATTAACATTGAACTGATGGTAAACAACACAGTAAGTCATGCCTAAATGAAGCTTATCTAACACACATTTTCTCTGTAAGGCACATCACAGCCTTCTTGTGCTTAGGAATACTAGGCAGCACTTCAGCACTACACTTGAAGGCCATTTAAAACAGCAAAACCACCAACGAAAAGCACAAAAATGTGAAAAACTTGGCCGTAAATATATGTCAAAAAGAGACTTGTTTACAGCATGAGAGATGACACAACAAGGCAGTGTGTTGCCTGGTTTGACCTCAGCTAAGAACCTGTGTTGGGTGACTCAGATTTTTCATTGCTTTACCTAAGTCTGTAAATGACTGTGAAAATGCCCTGAGTATCCGTTTGGGTGGTTACAAATACACTTTGCAAGTAGTCAGATTTACAAATACAGAATCCACGAATACTGAGAATCAACTGTATGTTACTGTGCTCAATAGTGTCCTGCATTTCTCCCAGGCTCTTTTCATTGTTTCTCATTCTTATTTTCTTCTGCTCTCAGACTGTATGATGTCTGTCAATCTGTCTTCATGTTTACTGATTTGTTCTCCCAACTTCCATCTCCTGTTGACCCCGTCTAGCAAATTTTTTATTTGGTTACCGGACTTTGTGAACTCCAGAATTTCCTTTGGGTTCATTTTATAATTTCTGTTTTTCATTGATATTTTCCAGTAGGTGCGACAGTATCATCATACCCTCCTCTAGTTCTTTAAGTGTGGCTTCCTTTAGTTCTTTGAACATATTTGTAATATAACTGCTTTAAAGTTTCTGTCCTCTAAGTACAAGTATTCGGACTCTCTTAAATGCAGTTTCTGTTGCCTGTTCTTTTAAATCCTGAAAATACATAATCTTGTTTATTTGGTTGTCTCATAATTTGTATTTTGTTGTTGTTATTGTTCCAAACTGGATATTTTGATCATATGCTGTAGCAACTCTGATACTAACATCCCATCTCCAGGACTGTCCTTTTTTGCTAGTCTACTAGGGTTTTTTTGTTTTGTTTTGTTTTTTAGTTACTTGCCTGAACTAGTTGAGTGAAGACTGCTTTTCCCAAAATGTGCAGCCTCTAATGTTGCTCCTCAGAGAGTGTAGGCTTGGGTACGTACAGTCACCCTGAGTCCTCCTACCTCACTGTGTTGACAGTGGATATCCGAGTTCTCTTTGACTGTCTCCTTTCATGAACTCCTTCTTGAGCTACTGCTTTAGCTTTGCAGACCAAATACCATCTGTATTGGTATCAGATGCAGCAGTTAGCCTACGCTAACTTCTAGCTGGTTGCTGTATAGTTTTTGAGGACTCCCTGGTAAATAAATCACTCTGAAGTCTGACCTGATTCTGTTTGAACAGAAACACTCTGATTTCCATTTGTAGGAGTCATCTTTGAGGCCAAACCTTAAGGCTTCCTCCACCCCTAGGAGGGCTCTTCTTTGCTGCTTCTTTCCTTAGTTATTTCTGCTAACCTTCTAGCTGTTCTGCCTTTTATCTTAGTGCTGTTACAGAGCTATAAGCCTCCTACTAATTACTCACTACCCAAATCACCACTGTTGATTACAGTGCACTTAGGCTTGAAGTTCTCCACGCTCTGTTCCATATAAGATGAGTCCTCTTAGGGAGAGGTATGGAGCTCTTTGTTCTTTTAGCCTTTCTCTTCCTCCTGGGCAGAATATAAGTGCTACTGCTTCAGAGTTGGGGGTGAGGATAGCAGCCTATTTCTCTTGCAGAGACACCCATGTTCTATGAGCAGAGTTCTAGGCAAAGACACTCTCTGGTCTTCTTGGCTTTCTTCTCCTATCATGGAACCTTAGCTATACACATGAACTGGGACAAGGATAATTAGGGCCCAGTATTCTCAGCCTATCATACCTAATTTAGAACTTCTTTCCTATGACAAGGCCTAAGTAGAGAAAGAGGACCTCCAACTTCTCTGCCATTTTCTCCTGAAATAGAGCTTTTGCAACATGGAGTCAGGAGAGGAAGGGATGAGAAATAGGTGGCCTGCCCCTCCTAGGGAGATACCATAACCCTAGGCTTGGCGCTGCAGTGAAAGAGTACCCTATCTTCCTAATTTCACATGCCTAGGGTAGATCTTCCATCACTTTGCCTGGGAAGGGAAGGGGGCAAGTCATCGTTCAAAAGTCACTGACTCTTTCTGTTCTTAACAAGATTTAGTAAATTTTCTTGAATAAATGTTTCTCTATTTGCTATATGACCTTAGGACAACTTCCAAAGATTTTTATATTGCTTTTTATACTTTCACGAGTTACTGTTTTTTTATTGGGAAGAGGGTCCACAGAGTTCCTCACATCACTATTCTAGAAGTGCTTCTGACTTGGCATTTTTTTGTGATGTTTCACTGTTTACAACATACTTATATCTAAATACTTTTTCCATCTCTGATTACGTCTCAAAAATTTGTGCTAAACAGAACATACCTCATCATTTATAATCTATTCTGATCACTTCATGTTGGGAGGATATCTCTTCCAAGAGTTCCAGTTGGAAACGGAGACATAAAAGCCTTTTCTGCTTCCTTATTTCCACCCTTAATTGAGGTTTCAACCACAGTGTTGGCAGGTAGTAAATGTGGGCATAGAGAATGGAGACTCTTTTTCTAGCCCTATTTTCCAGTCCTTTCCAAGCCCACTGGTAGAGTATTGGAAATGTTTCTATCTATCTTTTGGCTCTATGGTAGGGAGACAACTTTTATGTCATCAACCTGTATCCTCCATACTATGTTTTTGTTTTGTTTTAAAATAAAAGCTATGTGTTAAATCCACAAGCTCTGGGTCTTAAATTTTAAATCATTAAACCATGACTTTCTCTCTCAAAATTCACAACTGTTCCAAATCACTAGTGTTTTTACTTTCAATAAATTGTCTTTTCAGTAACCAAAACAAACAATGTGGCTGTTTATTCCTGCCTATCCTTAAGGGCAAGGGAAATGGAAAGTAGAGAGGACAATGAGCACAAGGAAACTTGGACCAAAAATGTCAATTAACGTTTCAAAATATTATCCCACTATTACTTTAGAATTACTTAGCAAATCACAAGGTGTTTTTATTTGGAGGAGGGGGACTGTGGGATGATGGTAGGGTGGAGAGACGGTGGCTGCTAGTAAAAGCTCAGTTGGTTCCTTTCTTCTGTAAAAACCAAGTATAATTTAGAAGAGCAGGAAGAATAAAGAAATGAGCTACTTACTTTCATATGGTTTCTTTTAAAATAGTTATTCCTAAAACCTGTTTTTTCTTAGCTCTTTTCAGAGTTTCCATTCCTGTATGAAGAGTCCAAAGCTCCCTAAATGTCTCTGACATGCCATGTTCATCTTTTCTACATTTATAGAATGTTGTGGTTTTGCCCCGTTTGCATAGACTCCATTTGAACATTGTCATTCTCTGCTTTTTTACCTGAGCTCTACTTGATTGTTTCATGCCGCAGTTTTTAGTATGTCTGAAAGTCAGCACCACCTGAGCAACAGGAGCAACTTTTCCCTGTAAAAGAAGCTAAGAATTCATTATAAATAATTTTTGTTTATTAGGAAACAAGGGAATATTTTCTAAAAAATGATAAAACAAAATGAGAAAGCTGCCAAGATTGTTAATCATTCTTTCCCCAGATCAGAACACCCATCAGCTTGAAAACCAGGAGGAAAGCTTGGGGATCATTAAATCTGGTGTGTAGGGTAATATTTTCACTGATTAGTCTCCCCTGAAATGTCCAACTTTTTTTTTTTTTTTTTAACTTAGTCATCCAGCCCTTTCACTTGTCAGTGAGTCAAGGAAGGGATTTAACAGTAGATACTGGGGTTGAGGGGTTGTCTCTTCCTGACCTGATTTTCAAAAACCTGGATCCTTAATGACATAGGAAGGGTTTGAGGCATATACAAATTATTTTGGAGAATAGTGGAGTAAGACCAGAATTTTCTTGCTGCTCCCTCTAAGAAAGAGGACAGATAGAGAATAATTCAACAGTAGTGGGTCCCATAGAGAGAATCCCTGTGCTATCTTCATGGGCTGATTCCTGGAGAGGTAGAATGGAGAGGCAGAAAATCGCCAAACAGGATCCTACAGAGACAGCAAGTTCCAAGTATAAAAAAGCTCTGTTTTGTCTAGGCCTTCTACCTCTCCATCGAATTTCCCATAGCCTAACATTATGTTGTAGGAGGAACAGAATAATCTCCTTGTGTCCAAGAGTGCAAATCAAGGGTGTGTAGAAAGGAAGAGAGCTATCAGACATGAATGAACCATGTATATGAAATTAAGTTATATGACCTTGGTAATCTGGACCAATGACTGAGACCCAAACAGGCCTATGGATTATCCATGTGGGCAAAAGATACAAAGGTCCAGGTGTCTTTGGCTTTGCTTTATTGTCCAATAAGACTGCTCAAATTTGAGCTATGACGCTTGCTTTCTATCAGTAGGTAATAGGTATTCCTTTTCTGTCAAGTTCCTAATACAGTATTTTCTTACATCTCATTAGCCAAAATAGCTGTATAGCCATACCTAATTGAAAAATAGGCTACGAAGTACAGTGTTTAGTGGGGTGACAATGTGTCTGGTTGTTTAAAACTAGGGTTCTTATTAAGGGTTGATATTAAGGAGTTCCCATTCTGTGGGACTTTATCGTCTCCAATACTTTTTCCTGGGAACTCTGATCATCTTCTCCCCAGACTCTGAACTCCACCTTCTCAACTCAGAGAGTATCCTGGGCTCTGCCTGGGTTCTCCCTGCGTGCATTACAACCTCAACTTTTTCTCAGATCAGTAAGCTGGGGCATCTTGCTTGTGTCCCATCATGAAGGATCACTTTCCTTCCTTGCCTGATACCCAGTGTCTCAAAAACCTTTGTTTCATATATTTTTCTTTTCTTTTTTTTGTTTGTGTTTCAAGTAGGGAGGGTTCGTTGAGTCCCTGTTATTTTGTACTGGCTGAGAGTGGAAGTTCCCTACCCTATTCACTTTCTCCCCTATTCATTATTATACTCACATTTCTCATCAGCTTGGTGGGCTCTTTGCAAATTATTTTGGTGTTGTTTGTAATTGGCCAGAATGTAACTGAAGGTGGCATATGCCCATTACCTCCTGCCAGAGATAAAAGTGCTTGTGAATAGTCCCATCTCTAAGTCTGCCTTCCTGCCCACAGAATTTGAACCTGGTGGGGGGATGGGAATTAGTTCAAGAAGAGAGTATATCTGGAGTGAAAGAGTGTGGACTCGGAAAGCAGTAAGCAACACCCTGAGCAGAGTATATTGTAGAAATGACCAAAGGCCAGGGTGTATAATGAACAGATTGGGTTGGAGTACTCACTAGATAACACTCCTGTGGACTTTAGCCTGATCCAAGTTAGCAAAAATTTTTTTTTTGGATACTGTTTAGCAATTAATGCATTATGATAGGAATGGTACTGAATTTAAGGGATTGGCAGTCAGACAATTCAGGTCTGGTTTTAGTTATGAATGGCTTCATTTTCTAGCATAAGATGTTTTCAAGGTAGGTAATATCCCATCTCTAAATGTCAGTTCCCTTTTCTTATATATGGGAGGGAATACACTACTTGATCTTTACCTACTAAATTTCTATTTTTTTGCAAAAGATTTTCTGGTTTAGGTGAACTAAATTAAACTTTCTACAGACATCAGGCAGCCACTTTATACCTGAGCTTTCCCCTCTCCCAACCCTAGCAATCCTTGGTAACCTCCAAGGTTTGTGCCCTCTGGTGAATTAAAAGAACTACATTTAGGAATTTGGTTTGTTGCTCTTTCTTCCCTCCTGCAAGTCAAATATTTTGTTAGCACACACAGACAAAAATAGTGTCACAAATAGAATTAGTGCCCACAATTGAAATGCAAAAGACCTCAGCATATAAATTGAGTTGAGTATAGTGATTGGGTATTTTCTGATGACAGAATAGTCTTTATAATTTTGGGGGTGGAGATGTGTGCTTGAGTTTTCAATCTTAGGGATCACAACAGTTCTGTAGATATGAATTCTATTACTATTACATTATTTCTAATACTTTTTTACAGGAGCAAAATGTCTTCATACCACTAAACAACATCTACTTGAAAGTGAAGAGGGAACAAAAGCTCATAAAACTGCAATAAAATATTTATTTGTCTTCAGCAATAGGATTAATTTTATCACTGTAGATTTATGAGCCCAGAAATTTGTTGGTGGATGTTTAATATATCAAAATAGCACAAGGAGCTTATATTAAGAAATGTGTTGTGAAACTTGTGATTTACCAGAGAGAACATATTTTTTTTCCATAGGACTTAATAAAACAGTAGCAAAATTGAATTAGCTTGGCATAAAGTTTAATTGCCTGACAAACAAATTTGATATGGCTGTTGCATTACTGTTTATGTATAACATATATTGGCCTGTGGATCATCGCGACCCCCAGACTGACTGGGGGAGCTAATGATGGCAGTAGGATGGTAGTGTTAGTGTCTGGGAATCTTCCTTTTGATTGCCTCTTCCTAACATTAAAGGGGGAAGAGTTCACGTAATGACCTTTCCAAAAGGAGAAACAGGGCTTTATAGCTTGCTGTCTCCCCCAGTGCAGTTCCTTTGTTGAAAGCCTATCTCTTCAAAAATTCCATAGCTCTTCAGTGCTATAGTACCTTGAGATAGTGTGCCTTAGTGACATTCAGTTTAGACATCTGGGAGCTATTTTTTTATGAGAGAAATAGCCCGATAGCAGAAAGTCATAAAAGAACATAGTAAATCTACAACCTTCACATTTTCTCTGTTTTGAATTGTGGCAATAGCTATGAATTACTCTCCTTCTGCTCATATATTTTTTTCTTATCTTTGGGGCTCCTATAAGAATTAGGTACACACTTAGGAAAAAAACACAGTCTCTTGAGATTGTAATGTGGGAGCTAGACATCTTCATGTTCAGAAAGGTTAGAGGTAAATGGTCTGGCAGAGGCAGAACAACTTCAGCCCCCATAATTCAGCTAGTACAGAATTTGAGAAGAGAGCCACTAAATCGATGATGTGGCCATAGAGTTTACAACCAGAGACAATCTCAGTTCTTATCCATAAAGCTTGTAACAGCTAACCTCCTTGGGGACTACTTTGTGAATTTTCAATCAGAAGGACAGTCCCCAAAGGGTGGCTGAGTCTGGATCATTGTTATAGAAAGTAATTGAGTAGTGAAAATATATACCATGAGAAGAAGCCAGTAGTTTCCTTTTAGTTTCATTCAAATGAGGAACAAAAAGTATTTCTTTTCTCTTTTTTATCCTAGTGTCTCCTTGGGTCTTTTTTTTTTTTTAACATTTTTATTAGAGTATAATTGCTTTACAATGGTGTGTTAGTTTCTGCTTTATAACAAAGTGAATCAGTTATACATATACATATGTTCCCATATCTCTTCCCTCTTGCATCTCCCTACCTCCCACCCTCCCTATCCCACTCCTCTAGGTGGTCACAAAGCACAGAGCTGATCTCCCTCTGCTGTGCGGCTGCTTCCCACTAACTATCTATTTTACATTTGGTAGTGTATATATGTCCATGCCACTCTCTCACTTTGTCCCAGATTACCCTTCCCCCTCCCCGTATCCTCAAGTCCATTCTCTAGTAGGTCGGCATCTTTATACCCGTCTGGCCCCTAGGTTCTTCTGACCTTTTTTTTTTTTTTTTAAGAGTCCATATATATGTGTTAGCATACGGTATTTTTTTTCTCTTTCTGAATTACTTCACTCTGTATGACAGTCTCTAGGTCCATCCACATCACTACAAATAACTCAGTTTCGTTCCTTTTTATGGCTGAGTAATAGGCCACTGTATATATGTGCCACATCTTCTTTATCCATTCATCTGTTGACAGACACTTAGGTTGCTTCCATGTCCTGGCTATTGTAAATAGAGCTGCAATGAACATTTTGGTACATGACTCTTTGAATTTTGGTTTTCTCAGGGTATATTCCCAGGAGTGGGATTGCTGTGTTGTATGGTAGTTCTATTTTTAGTTTTTTAAGGAACCTCTATACTGTTCTCCATAGTGGCTGTATCAATTTACATTCCCACCAACAGTGCAAGAGGGTTCCCTTTTCTCCACACCCTCTCCAGCATTTATTGTTTGTAGATTTTTTGATGATGGCCATTCTGACTGGTGTGAGATGATATCTCATTGTAGTTTTGATTTGCATTTCTCTAATGATTAATGATGTTGAGTATCCTTTCATGTGTTTGTTGGCAATCTGTATATCTTCTTTGGAGAAATGTCTATTTAGGTGTTCTGCCCATTTTTGGATTGGGTTGTTTGTTTTTATGATATTGAGCCGCATGAGCTGCTTGTATGTTTTGTAGATGAATCCTTTGTCAGTTGCTTCATTTGCAAATATTTTCTCCCATTCTGAGGGTTGTCTTTTCATCTTGTTTATGGTTTCCTTTGCTGTGCAAAAGCTTTGAAGTTTCATTAGGTCCCATTTGTTTATTTTTGTTTTTATTTCCATTTCTCTAGAAGGTGGGTCAAAAAGGATCTTGCTGTGATTTATGTCATAGAGTGTTCTGCCTATGTTTTCCTCTAAGAGTTTGATGGTGTCTGGCTTTACATTTAGGTCTTTAATCCATTTTGAGCTTATTTTTGTGTATGGTGTTAGGGAGTGTTCTAATTTCATTCTTTTACAGGTAGCTGTCCAGTTTTCCCAGCACCACTTATTGAAGAGGCTGTCTTTTCTCCACTGTATATTCTTGCCTCCTTTATCAAAGATAAGTTGACCATATGTGCGTGGGTTTATCTCTGGGCTTTCTATCCTGTTCCATTGATCTATATTTTTGTTTTTGTGCCAGTACCATACTGTCTTGATTACTGTAGCTTTGTAGTATAGTCTGAAGTCAGGGAGCCTGATTCCTCCAGCTCCGTTTTTCGTTCTCAAGATTGCTTTGACTATTCAGGGTCTTTTGTGTTTCCATACAAATTGTGAAATTTTTTGTTCTAGTTCTGTGAAAATTGCCAGTGGTAGTTTGATAGGGATTGCACGGAATCTGTAGATTGCTTTGGGTAGTGCAGTCATTTTCACAGTGTTGATTCTTCCAATCCGAGAACATGGTATATCTCTCCATCTATTTGTATCATCTTTAATTTCTTTCATCAGTGTCTTATAGTTTTCTGCATACAGGTCTTTTGTCTCCTTAGATAGGTTTATTCCTAGGTATTTTATTCTTTCTGTTGCAGTGGTAAATGGGAGTGTTTCCTTAATTTCTCTTTCACATTTTTCATCATTATTGTATAGGAATGCAAGAGATTTCTGTGCATGAATTTTGTATCCTGCTACTTTACCAAATTCGTTGATTAGCTCTAGTAGTTTTCTGGTAGCATCTTTAGGATTCTGTATGTATAGTATCATGTCATCTGCAAACAGTGACAGCTTTACTTCTTCTTTTCCAATTTGGATTCCTTTTATTTCTTTTTCTTCTCTAATTACTGTGGCTAAAACTTCCAAAACTATGTTGAATAATAGTGGTGAGAGTGGGCAACCCTGTCTTGTTCCTGATCTTAGTGGAAATGGTTTCAGTTTTTCACCATTAAGGATGATGTTGGCTATGGGTTTGTCATATATGGTCTCTATGATGTTGAGGAAAGTTCCCTCTATGTCTACTTTCTGTAGGGCTTTTTTTTTTTTTTTTTTTTTTTTTTTGCAGTACGCGGGCCTCTCACTGTTGTGGCCTCTCCATTGCGGAGCACGGGCTCTGGACGCACAGGCTCAGCGGCCGTGGCTCACCGGCCCAGCCGCTCCGCGGCATGTGGGATCCTCCTGGACCAGGGCATGAACCTGTGTCCCATTGTATCGGCAGGCAGACACTCAACCACTGCGCCACCAGGGAAGCCCTCTGTAGGGTTTTTATCATTAATGGGTGTTGAATTTTTTGAAAGCTTTCTCTGCATCTGTTGAGATGATCATATGGTTTTTCTCCTTCAATTTGTTAATATGGTGTATGACATCGATTGTTTTGCATATATTGAAGAATCCTTTCATTCCTGGGATAAATCCCACTTGATCATGGTGTATGATCCTTTTAATGTGCTGTTGGATTCTGTTTGCTAGTGTTTTGTTGAGGATTTTGCATCTATGTTCATCAGTGATATTGGCCTGTAGTTTTCTTTCTTTGTGACATCTTTGTCTGGTTTTGCTATCAGAGTGATGGTGGCCTCATAGAATGAATTTGGGAGTGTTCGTTCTTCTGCTATATTTTTGAAGAGTTTGAGAAGGATAGGTGTTAGCTCTTCTCTAAAGGTTTGATAGAATTCGCCTGTGAAGCCATCTGGTCCTGGGCTTTTGTTTGTTGGAAGATTTTTAATCACAGTTTCAATTTCAGTGCTTGTGATTCGTCTGCTCATATTTTCTGTTTCTTCCTGGTTCAGTCTCGGAAGGTTGTGCATTTCTAAGAATTTGTCCATCTCTTCCAGGTTGTCCATTTTATTGGCATAGAGTTGCTTGTAGTAATCTCTCATGATCCTTTGTATTTCTGCAGTGTCAGTTGTTATTTCTCCTTTTTCATTTCTAATTCTATTGATTTGAGTCTTCTCCCTTTTTTTCTTCATAAGTCTACCTACTGGTTTATCAATTTTGTTTATCTTCTCAAGGAACCAGCTTTTAGTTTTTTTGATCTTTGCTATCATTTCCTTCATTTCTTTTTCATTTATTTCTGATTGATCTTTATGATTTCTTTCCTTCTGCTAACTTTGGGGTTATTTTGTTCTTCTCTCTCTAATTGCTTTAGGTGTAAGTTTAGGTTGTTTATTTGAGATGTTTCTTATTCTTAAGTTAGGATTTTATTGCTATAAACTTCCCTCTTAGAACTGCTTTTCTGTATCTCACAGGTTTTGGGTCATTGTGTTTTGTTTTTTTTTTTTGTGGTACGCGGGCTTCTCACTGCTGTGGCCTCTCCCGTTGCGGAGCACAGGCTCTGGACGTGCAGGCTCAGCAGTCATGGCTCACGGGCCCAGCCGCTCCGCGGCATGCGGGATCTTCCCAGACCGGGGCATGAACCCGTGTCCCTTGCATCGGCAGGCGGACTCTCAACCACTGCGCCACCAGGGAAGCCCGGGTCATTGTGTTTTCATTGTCATTTGTTTCTAGGTATTTTTTGGTTTCCTCTATGATTTCTTCATTGATCTCTTGGTTATTAAGTAGTGTGTTGTTAGCCTCCATGTGTTTATATTTCTTACAGATTTTTTCCTGTAATTGATATCTAGTCTCATAGCGTTGTGTTTGCAAAAGATACTTGGTATGATTTCAATTTTTTAAAATTTACCAAGGTTTGCTTTGTGACCCAAGATATGATCTGTCCTGGAGAATGTTCCATGAGCACTTGAGAAGAATATGTGTTCTGTTGTTTTTGGATGGAATGTCCTATAAATATCAATTAATTCAATCTTGTTTAATGTATCATTTAAAGCTTGTGGTTCCTTATTTATTTTCATTTTGGATGATCTGTCCATTGGTGAAAGTGGGGTGTTAAAGTCCCCTACTTTGATTGTGTTACTGTCGATTTCCCCTTTTATGGCTGTTAGTATTTGCCGTATGTATGGAGGTGCTCCTATGTTGGGTGCATAAATATTTACAATTGTTATATCTTCTTCTTGGATTGATCCCTCGATCATTATGTAGTGTCTTTGTCTCTTGTAATAGTCTTTGTTTTAAAGTCGATTTTGTGTGGTATGAGAATTGTGACTCCAGGTTTCTTTTGATTTCCATTTGCATGGAATATCTTTTTCCATCCCCTCACTGTCAGTCTCTGTGTGTCCCTAGGTCTGAAGTGCGTCTCTTGTAGACAGCATATATATGGGTCTTGTTTTTGTATCCATTCAGCCAGTCTGTGTCTTTTGGTTGGAACATTTAATCCATTTACATTTAAAGTAGTTATCGATATGTATGTTCCTATTCCCATTTTCTTAATTGTTTTGGGTTTATTATTGTAGGTCTTTTTCTTCTCTTGTGTTTTCTGCCTAGAGAAGTTCCTTTAGCATTTGTTGTAAAGCTGGTTTGGTGGTGCTGAACTCTCTCAGCTTTTGCTTGTCTGTAAAGCTTTTAATTTCTCTGTCAAATCTGAATGAGATCCTTGCTGGGTAGAGTAATCTTGGTTGTAGGTTTTTCTCCTTCATCACTTTAAATATGTCCTGCCAGTTCCTTTTGGCTTGCAGAGTTTCTGCTGAAAGATCAGCTGTTAAACTCATGGGGGGGGGGGAATTCCCTTATGTGTTATTTGTTGTTTTTCCCTTGTTGCTTTTAATATTTTTTCTTTGTATTTAATTTTTGATAGTTTGATTAATATGTGTCTTGGCATGTTTCTTCTTGGATTTGTCCTGCATGGGCCTCTTTGTGCTTCCTGGACTTGATTAACTATTTCCTTTCCCATATTAGGGAAGTTTTCAACTATAATCTCTTCAAATATTTTCTCAGTCCCTTTCTTTTTCTCTTCTTCTTCTGGGACCCCTATAATTCGAATATTAGTGTGTTTAATGTTGTCCCACAGGTCTCTGGGACTGTCCTCAATTCTTTTCATTCTTTTTTTCTTTATTCTGCTCTGCAGTAGTTATTTCCACCATCTTATCTTCCAGGTCACTTATCCGTTCTTCTGCCTCAGTTATTCTGCTATTGATCCCTTCTAGAGAATTTTTAATTTCATTTATTGTGTTGTTCATCACTGTTTGTTTGCTCTTTAGTTCTTCTAGGTCTTTGTTAAACGTTTCTTGTATTTTCTCTGTTCTATTTCCAGGATTTTGATCATCTTTACTATCATTATTGTGAATTTTTTTTTCAGGTAGACTGCCTATTTTCTCTTCATTTGTTAGGTCTGGTGGGGTTTTGTCTTGTGCCTTCATCTGCTGTGTATTTCTCTGTCTTCTCATTTAGCGTAACTTTCTGTGTTTGGGGTCTCCTTTTCGCAGGCTGCAAGCTCGTAGTTCCCGTTGTTTTTTGTGTCTGTCCCCAGTGGCTAAGGTTTTTCAGTGGCTTGTGTAGGCTTTCTGGTGGAGGGGACTAGTGGCTGTGTTCTGGTGGATCAGGCTGTATCTTGTCTTCCTGGTGGGTAGGTCCACGTCTGGTGGTGTTATTATGATTTTATGATTATTATGATTTTAGGCAGTCTCTGTGCTAATGGATGGGGTTGTGTTCCTGTCTTGCTGGTTGTTTGGCATAGGGTGTCCTGCACTGTAGCTTGCTGGTCATTGAGTGAAGCTGGGTCTTGGTGTTGAGATGGAGATCTCTGGGAGATTTTTGCCGTTTGATATTACGTGGAGCTGGGAGGTCTCTTGTGGACCAGTGTCCTGAACTTGGCTCTCCCTTCTCAGAGGCAGACCTCTGATGCCTGGCTGGAGCACCAAGAGCCTGTCCTCCACACAGCTTCTTGACTGCTGAGGCACCTTCCAGTCACCGTTTGGACCTTGCACAATTCTCCTTGGGTCTTGATAATTCATATTTTTAAAGTATGACATCAGGAAAAGCACTTGCTTTCCTTTACAGATCTGATATACTCTCTTGTCCCATTACATGCTCTCAGTAGTAGGAACATAGGTACCTGAGGGAGTCTACAGGAGTGCAGAACATTGCAGCTTTTGGACCAAGTCATATCCAGTTCCCTTATTCCACTCTCAGCCCTGTTTATTGATTATCTAGCCAGAGAAGTTGCTAAAGATAACACAAAATATAAATTTGACTTGTTGTCAATTAGCCGTCAGGCTTCTATCTGTAAAACTTGCTGGGAATGATTCAACCAAAAACAATGCTGAGATTTTCATCTGAGAAATTCCACTCAGACATTCAAAAAAAAAAGTCCATAAAACCTGCATGATTTTATGGCAGAAAAGAGATTATCAGTTAACTTCAAAGTATCAATAAAATGGTTTTATGAATTTTAGTGTCTGTCTCTCTCCCTCTCAGATCCTGATTAAAACAACCAAATACATTTAGTAATAGGGAAAAACTCAAATCAACACTTCTTACTGACAGAGAAATTATATAACTGCACCATACAAAAGAAAAATAAAATTATACACAGTTGTAAAAAGTATTCACAACAGTTGAAAGCAAAGAATGGGCAATGATATACAACACTCATTTAAATGAAAAATAGGAATAGTAATATTAATGCCAAACAGGTAGAATTCAATGCCCGACATATTAATGCACCAACACGATTTTATTATTGATGAAGGACACAATCTTCCAAGAAAATATAAATACCAGTATCCCTTTCATGAAAATAACCAAGATTAAAATACTCAAAGCATACAGTTAGTAGAAATCTAAGAGAAGTTGAAAGGAACACAATACTAATGGAGTATTTTTATAGTCCTAGGAATATCAGTAACACACAAATAAAATAATAACCCAGTACCTTGCAGAGATTTAGCATTTCTTTCCCAACTCTCATAAAACAATTGCAAAAGGTTGGTTGTGTATTGAGCTACAATGGAAGTGTCAGTACCTTGCAAAGTGCAGCCATTTTAGAGAATACATTCTCTGGCCATAATACAAGAGAGAGATAATAACAAAACAAAATGAACAATGCTCAATAACTTGACCATCCCCCAGGTTCTGCAAGATTGTGTTATTACTCTTCTTTCTATTTCTATAGAAGAATTTTTTTCATATTCTTTCAGAGAATTTCTTAATCTAAAGCCATTTTCTGTGGCCATCACACTGACATCATTTAGTACTTTTCTCTTGTGGTTAATAACCTCTATACTGTAATACTTTCCAAATAGCTCTAGTTCTGGTAACACAAGACAATGGGTTAAAATCTGAGTCTGTCACACTTGCATTGAATAGAATGTGCCATTGCCAGTACTAAAATGCCACTTAATTGTATTCCCTTACTTATTCTTATCCATATCCCCATTTTCAAAGCCCTTTTTCACATTCTGACAGTTAAAAATTAAGCTGATAACTTTCCTAAATAATTCTTAGACCAAAAGGAAATATAAATGTAAATTATATATAAAAAGGTCAGTGGTAAGTATATGACATACCAACATCTATGAGAGATTTCCAAAGTTGCACTCAAAGGAAAATAAATGTCTCTATATGCTTTAAATAGGAAAGAAAAAAAAGGAAAAATTTTAAATTTAAAACTTCATTGAAGAATTTACCAAAAGAATATAAAAAATAAAGCAAAGATAGGCAAACTGTAGTCCACAGGCCACTTTCAGCCCGCCATCTGTTTTTGTAAATAAGGTTTTATTGAAACATAGCTATGCTCATTCATTTTTAAATTGTCTATGGCTGCTTTTGTGCTACAAATGTAGGGTTGAGTCATTGTGACAGGGACCATTTGGCCTACAAAGCCATACAGCCCTTTAATGTGCCCTTAATCTAGGGTATGCAAAGGATTATGAAAAATAAAATTATAAACTAATGATTTGGGAAAGAATCTAATTGAGAGATATGTCAATTGTTTTAGCACACAGAAAATTATTCTGTGTTATAAACCCTATTTTGTTAGCATCATCTCCTACTAAAACATTGAGTAAAAAGCATAATGAAAAAAAATACAGATAAATTTCTCACATACAGGTGAAGTATTAAAAGTAAATATTATTAAATCTAATTCAGCAGTGTGTTTAACTATTAATTACCTGCAGCCAAGTTAAAATCTATTCCAGATGTATAAATTATCAATATTTACTATAAGTAAATATGTCAGTATACCTAATCACATCAAGTAGCCCAAAGTATAGAAGCCATACATTAATCTCAACAGGTACAGAAAAACAGTTGGTCTTTTTTATGATGGAAAAGTATTAATCTAGAAATGGGAAAGTATATTCTCAGTATGGCACAAACAGCCAGCGTTATTCTCACAGTTAAACATCAGAGATTGTCTTATTAAAGTCATAAATGACATAAGAATGTCTTCTATTTTCATGAATATTTAAGGAAGAAAGCTTCTGAAAGTTCTAAACAGTGAATAAGACATGAAAGATTTGAAAAGAGGAAAACATAAAATTATTATTTTCAGATTATATGATTGTATTTCCTGAAAACAAATAAAATCTGGAAATTAACTGATCTGATCTTTGACCCCATTCAAGTTTCTTCAATTGGCAAAAGGATTCCATTCAGTTTTACATGTTACATTTACTTGTCATATCTCTGCATCTTCCTTCAGTTAGGAACAGTTCCTCATTCTTTCCTTGTATTTCATACCTTGACAGTTTTGAAAATTATAGATCAGTTCTTTCATAGAACATCTGTTAATTTGGGTGTGCCTGTTAGATTCAAGTTATGCATCATTGGCTGAAGTATTTCAGAAATAGTGTTACATTCTCATTATATCCCCATCCTATCAGAGGCACATATTTTTTCTTTTATTCTGTTACTGGTGGGTTTTACCTTTGATAAGTTGGTTAAAATCGTGTTGACCATTCTAAAGTTACTACTTTTCCCTTTGTAATTGATAAGTATTATATTGGAAGTTACGTTGGAACTATAAAAATATCCTATACTTCATTAACCTTTCAATCTATTCATCTGTTTATTTATATTGGCATGGATTCATGGCTCTCTATTTTATTCAATGGTTATAATTTGTTTCTGTAATTATTTTAATGCTCAAATTGTCCCAGTTGGCCAGTGGGAGCCTCTTCAGTTTGGCTTCTGTGTCCCTTTGATATGTCCCTATCATTCTTTGTGCACTTTTTAACTTTCTGACACAGCGGTATATTCTGGGCTCATCTTGTACTTTTCCTGCCCCAGCAGTGGAATCAGACTTTTTTTTTTTTAAGGAATCTGGGTTCCTTTCAGTAGAATCAGACCTGGGTGCTAGGTGCCCTCATTACTGTTAGGTTATTGCTGCTCCCAGTCTCTTTCTCTCAGTAGAAAGAGCTACAGAGTTTTTCATGTTGTATTCACACATATCATCTCTATCCTTTTTATTTCTCCATTTACCATTCTGTCTGAAAACTGTGAGTACATACTGACGCCTCCAAGCCAATCCACTATTGCAGAATTCATACTAGTCTCTCCCTTTCTATATGTGTAACTCCCTTCTCTAAAAATGAAGTAAATGGCCCCCATGATCCCTAATTTAATGATATGTTTAATTTCCCTGTATGTAACAAATCTCCCATTGCTGCTGCCATCCTCTCCCCAGCGGATCCCTCTTTACCCTACAAGGGCTCTAACACTCTGCACCTGGCGGCCATCCTCCTCACATCACCTTGCTCTGATGCCCCACGCAGGGATACCCCACCATGTGAAAGCTCTCTTTACCCAGCCTGTGCTCCAGCATGCCACGGCAGGCAAATCACCTACACTGGCACTATCCTCACCTCATTGGCACTCTGCCTTACCACACCAGGCTGCCCTTGGACAGAGACAGCCTGCTTACCTTGGTTAGGTTCTGCCACCCTGCTCTGGGAAGCCATTTTACATGTTCACTCTCCTCTCTCTTCTTGGGCTCAAACATCCTGCTTGGGCCACCTCACATCCCTTCTCCAAAGCAGATGCCTACCTTTCTCGATCCCATCAGTAGCTTTAAAACTGAATTGTTCAGAATGGGAAGAGAAAAAAAGGAAGAGAAAGAGGAAAATGACATCATGTTTCTTGAGAGAAGAGAGATTCAAATAAATGAAAATGAAACAGTCAATTTCTCACATATGTAAAGAAACACATTTCCATGGTTTTAAGAGCTTAATATTAAAGTCATGGTATGAAATACACCAAAAAATGTGAACATTTTCCTTACATTAGGGCATTAAATGTGTAAAACCAGATAGCATACATTCAAAATCATGAAACGTAGAAATCAAAAGGAAAGAGTAGATTGTAAATAACATGTTCCAAATGAAACAATATGAAGCACTCTTAACAAATCAAGAAAAAAATGCCCCATTGGTAAAACAGACATAAGTTATGAATAGAAATTCACATATATTTAAACACTTTTTAAAATTTTATATTACAGTTTAGTTGATTTACAACATTGTGTTCATTTCAGGTATACAGCAAAGTGATTCAGTTATACATATATCCATTCATTTTCAGATTCTTTTCCCATTTAGGTTATTATAGAATATTGAGTAGAGTTCACTGTGCTATACAGTAGGCCCTTGTTGATTATCTATTTTATATATAGTAGGGTGTATATGTCAATACCAAACTCCTAATTTATTGCTCTCCCCCACTTTTCCCCTTTGGTAACCATAAGTTTGTTTTCAATGTCTGTGAGTCTGTTTCTGTCTCGTAAATAAGTTCATTTGTATCATTTTTTTAGATTCCACATGTAAGTGATATGTATGATATTTGTCTTTCTCTGTCTGACTTACTTCACTTAGTAAGGTAATCTCTAGGTCCATCCATGTTGCTGCAAATGGCGTTATTATTTTTTATGTCTGAGTAATATTCCATTGTATATATGTACCATATCTTCTTTTTTCTTTTTTCTGTTCGTGGCTTTTTTTTTTTAATTAAAAAAATTTATTTTTATTTTTATTTTTTTTGTACCATATCTTCTTTATCCATTTCTCTGTTGATGAATATTTAGGTTACTTCCATATCTTGGCTATTGTAAATAGTGCTGCAATGAACATTAGGGTGCATGTATCTTTTCAAATTATGGTTTTATCCAGATAAATGCCCAGCAGTGGGATTCCTGGATCATATGGTAGCTCTATTTTTAGTTTTTTTAGTAACCTTCATACTGTTCTCCATAATGGCTATACCAATTTAAATTTCTGCCAACAATGTGAGAGGGTTTCCTTTACTCCACACCCTCTCCAGCATTTATTGTTTGTAGACTTTTTGATGCTTGCCATTCTGACCAGTGTGAGGTGATTCCTCATTATGTTTTTTTTTTCTTTTTTTTATTAAACTTATTTATTTATCTTTGGCTGCGTTGGGTCTTCGTTGCTGTGTGTGGGCTTTTTCCATTTGCTGTGAGCAGGGGCTACTCTTTGTTGTGGTGCACGGACTTCTCATTGTGGTGGTTTCTCTTGCTGTGGACCATGGGCTCTAGGCGCGCAGGCTTCAGTAGTTGTGGCACGTGGGCTCAGTAGTTGTGGCTTGTGGGCTCTAGAGCTCAGGCTCAGTAGTTGTGGCACACAGGCTTAGTTGCTCTGCAGCATGTGGGATCTTCCTGGACCAGGGCTCGAACCTGTGTCCCCTGCATTGGCAGGTGGATTCTTCTTTTTTTTTTTTTTTTTGCGGTACGCGGGCCTCTCACTGTTGTGGCCTCTCTCATTGCAGAGCACAGGCTCTGGACGCACAGGCTCAGTGGCCATGGCTCACGGGCCTAGCCACTCCGCGGCATGTGGGATCTTCCTGGACCAGGGCAAGAACCCATGTCCCCTGCATCAGCAGGCAGACTCTCAACCACTGCGCCACCAGGGAAGCCTGGCAGGTAGATTCTTAACCACTGCGCCACTAGGGAAGTCCCCCTCATTATGTTTTGATTTGCATTTCTCTAATACTTAGTGATGTTGAGCATCTTTTCATGTGCCTTTTGGCCATCTGTATGTCTTCTTTGGAGAAATGTCTATTTAGATCTTCTGCCCAATTTTTGATTGGGTGGTTTGGGTTTTTTTGATATAGAGCTGTATGAGCTGTTTGTATATTTTGGAGATTAATCCTTTGTTGGTCACATCGTTTGCAAATATTTTCACCCATTTTGTAGGTTGTCTTTTTTATTTGTTTACAGTTTCCTTTGCTGTGCAAAAGCTTTTGAGTTTAATTAGGTCCCATTTGTGTATTCTTTTTTAAATTTTCATTACCCTAGGAGATGGGCCCAGAAAGACACTGCTGCAGTTTACATCAAAGAGTGTTCTGCCTGTGTTTTCGTCTAATAGTTTCATAGTACCTGGTCTTACATTTAGGTCTTTAATCCATTTTGAGTTTATTTTGTTAAAGGTGTTGGAGAATGTTCTACTTTCATTCTTTTACATGTAGCGGCCCAGTTTTACCAGCACCATTTATTGAAGAGACTGTATTTTCTCCACTGTATTACTTGCCTCCTTTGTCATTGATTAATTGACCATAGGCATGTGGGTTTATTTCTGGGGTTTCTATCCTGTTCCATTGATCTTTAAGTCTGGCTTTGTGCCAGTACCATACAGTTTTGTTTGTTTGTTTGTTTGTTTTTTTGTGCTACGCGGGCCTCTCACTGTTGTGGCCTCTCCCGTTGTGGAGCACAGGCTCCGGACGCGCAGGCTCAGCGGCCATGGCTCACGGGCCTAGCCGCTCTGCGGCATGTGGGATCTTCCTGGACTGGGGCACAAACCCGTAACCGCTGCATTGGCAGGCGGACTCTCAACCAGTGCGCCACCAGGGAAGCCCTACCATACAGTTTTGATGACTGTAACTTTATAGTGTAGTGTGAAATCAGGGAGCCTGATTCCTCCAGCTCCATTTTTCTTTCTCAATATTTGAGAATAGCTTTGGCTATTTGGGGTCTTTTGTGTTTCCATACAAATTTCAAGATTTTTTTGTTTCTAGATTTGCAAAAACTGCCATTGCTAATTTGATAGGGATTGAATTGAATTTGTAAATTGACTTGGGTGGTATAGTCATTTTGACAATATTGATTATTCCAATCCTAGAACATGGTATATCTTTCTATCTGTTTGCATCATCTTCGATTTCTTTCATCGGTGTCATAGTTTTTGGAGTACAGGTCATTTGCCACCTTAGGTAGGTTTATTCCTAGGTATTTTGCTCTTTTTGATGTGTTGGTAAATGGGATTGTTTCCTTTATTTCTGTTTCTGCACTTTCGTTGTTAGTGTATAGGAATGTAAAAGATTTCTGTGCATTAATTTTGTATCCTGTAACTTTACCAAATTCATTGATAAGTTCTAGTAGTTTTCTGGTAGCATCTTTAGGATTTTCTATGTATAGTATCATGTCATCTGCAAACAGTGACAGTTTTATTTCTTTTCCAATTTGTGTTCCTTTTATTTCTTTTTCTTCTCTGATTGCCGTGGCTAGGACTTCCAAAACTATGTTGAATGAAAGTGGCAAGAGTGGACATTCTTGTCTTCTTCCTGATCTTAGAGGAAATGATTTCAGGTTTTCACTGTTGAGTAAGATGTTACCTGTGGGTTTCTCATATATGGCCTTTATTATGTTATGTTGAGGTAGGTTCCTTCTATGCCCACCTTTTGGAGAGTTTTTTGGGTGTTGAATTTTGTCAAAAGCTTTTTCTGCATCTATTGAGATGATCATATGGTTTTTATTCTTCAAATTGTTAATGTGGTGTATCACACTGATTGATTTGGGGATACTGAAAAATCCTTGCATCCTTGGGATAAATACCACTTGATCATGGTGTATGATCATTTTAATGTATTGTTGGGGTCGGTTTGCTAGTATTTTGTTGAGGATTTTTGCATCTATATTCAGCAGTGATATTGGCCTGTGACTTTCTTTCTTTCTTTTTTTTTTTTTTTTTTTGGTGGTATCTTTGTCTGGTTTTGGTATCAGGGTGATGTTGGCCTCACAGAATGAGTCTGGAAATGTTCATTCCTCTGCATTTTTAAAAAATTGTTTCAGAAGGATAGGTGTTAACTTTTCTCTAAATGTTTGATAGATTTCACCTGTGAAACCATCTGGTCCTGGACTTTTGCTTGTTGGGAGTTTTTAAATCATACTGTCTATTTCAGTACTTGTGATTAGTCTGTTCACATTTCCTATTTCTTTGTGGTTCAGTTTTGGAAGGTTGTACCTTTCTAAGAATTTGTCCATTTCTTCTAGGTTGTCCATTTTATTGGCATATAGTTGCTTTTAGTAATCTCTTATGATCTTTCGTATTTCTGTGGTGTCAGTTGTAACTTCTCCTTTTCATTTCTGATTTTATTGATTTGAGTTTTTCCTGATGTGTCTGGCTAAAGGTTTATCAATTTTGTTTATCTTTGCCAAGAACCAGCTTTTAGTTCCATTGATCTTTTCTGTTTTTTTCTTTGTCTCTATTTCATTTATTTCTGCTCTGATCTTATGATTTCTTTCCCTCTACTAACTTTGGGTTTTGTTTGTTTTTCTTTCTCTGGTTGCTTTAGGTGTAAATTTAGTTTTTTACTTGAGATTTTTCTTGTTTCCTGAGATAGGCTTGTATTACTGTAAACTTTCCTTTTGGAAATATTTTTGATGCATCCCATAGATTTTGGATCATTGTGTTTTTGTTTTCATTTGTCTTTAGGTATTTTTTATTTCTTCTCTGATTTCTTCAATGATCCATTGGTTGTTTAGGAGGATATTATTTAGCCTCCATGTGTTTGTGATTTAAAAAAAAAATTTGTAGTTGATTTATAGTCTCATAGTATTGTGATTGGAAAACATGGTTGATACAGTTTCAGTTTCCTTAAATTTACTGAGGCTTGTTTTCTGGCCTAGCATGTGATCTCTCTTGGATAATGTTCCACGTGTACTTGAAAAGAATATGTATTCTGTTGTTTTTGGTTCGAATGCTTTATAAATATCCATTAAGTCCATCTGGTATAACGTGTCATTTAAGGCCTGTGTTTCCTATTGATTTTCTGTCTGTCCATTGATGTAAGTGAGGTGTTAAAGTCCCCCACTATTATTGTGTTACTGTTGATTTCTCCTTTTGTTAGCATTTGCCTTATATATTGAGGTGTTCCTATGTTGGGTGCATATATATTTACAATTGTTCTATCTTTTTGGATTGATCCCTTGATCATTATGTAGTGTCCTTCTTTGTCTCTTATAACAGTCTTTATTTTAAAGTCTATTTGGTCTGATATGAGTATTGCTACTCCAGCTGTCTTCTGATTTCCATTTGCATGGTATGCCTTTTTCCATTCCCTCACTTTCAGTCTGTATGTGTCCCTAGATCTGAAGTGGGTCTCTTGTAGACAGCATATATATGGATCTTTTTTTTTGTATCCATTCAGCCAGTCTTTGTCTTTTGGTTGGAGCATTTAATCCATTTACATTTAAAATAACTATCAATATGTATGTTCTTATTGCCATTTCATTAATTGTTTTGGGTTTGTTTTTGTAGGTCTTTTTTCTTCCATTCCTCTTGTGTTTTCTTCTCTTGTGGATTGATGACATTCTTTAACGTTGTGTTTGGATCCCTTTTCCTTTTTCGTCTGTATATCCATTGTAGATTTTTGGTGTGCAGTTACCATGAGATTTTGATATAGCAGTCTATATATATACAAGATTGTTTTAACTTGCTGGTCTCTTAATTTCAAATGCATTTCCAATATCCTGCATTTGTATTCTCCTCTTTTCACAATTGCTGGTTTTGGTATCATATTTGTGTGTGGATGATTTCCTGCCTTTATGTTTGCCTTTATGGTGCGCTTTCCATCTGTAATTTTCTTTTTTCCATTTGTGACCTTTTCTGCCTAGAGAAGTTCCTTTAGCATTTGTTGTAAAGCTCGTTTGGTGGTGCTGAATTCTCTTAGATTTGCTTGTCTGTAAAGCTTTTGATTTCTCTGTTGAATCTGAAAAGGAGTCTTGCTGGGTATTCTTGGTTGTAGGTTTTCCCTTTTCATCACTTTGTGCCACTCTCTTCTGGCCTGCAGAATTTCTGCTGAAAAATAAGCTGATAATCTTATGGGAATTCCCTTGCTTGCTATTTGTTGCTTTTCCCTTGTTGCTTTTAATATTTTGTCTTTGTTTTTAATTTTCATCAATTTGATTAATATGTGTTTCTGCATGTTTCTCCTTGGGTTTATCCTGTATGGGATTTTCTGTGCTTCCTGAACTTGGGTGACTGTTTTCTTTCTCATGTTAGGGAAGTTTTCACCTGTTATCTTTTCAGATATTTTCTCAGGCCCTTTCTCTCTCTCTTCTCCTTCTGGAACCCCTATAATATGAATGTTGGTGTGTTTAATGTCGTCCCAGAAGTCTCTTAGACTGTCTTCATTTCTTTTCATTCTTTTCTCTTTATTTTTTTCTGTGGCAGTGATGATTTCCACCATTCTGCCTTCTACCTTAATTATCTGTTCTTCTGCCTCAGTTATTCTGCTGTTGGTTTCTTCTAGTGTACTCTTCATTTCAGTTCTTGTATTGTTCAACTCTGTTTGTTCTTTAAATCTTCTAGCTCTTTGTTAAACATTTCTTGTATCTTCTCAGTCTTTGCCTCCATTCTTTTTCCAAGATCTTTGATCATCTTTACTATCATTACTCTGAATTATTTTTCAGGTAGATTGCCTATCTCCAGTTCACTTCGTTGTTCTTCTGGGTTTTTAATCTTGTTCCTTCGTCTGGAACATAGTCCTCTGCCATCTCATTTTGTCTAACTTAATATATTTGCAGTCTTCGTTCTGCAGGCTGCAGGATTGTAGCTCCTCTTGCTTCTCGTGTCTGCCCTCTGGTGGGTGAGGAGGCTAGTCTAGAGGCTTGTGGAGGCTTCCTGGTGGGAAGAACTGGTGCCTGCCCACTAGTGGGTGGAGCTGGGTCTTGTCCCTCTGTTGTCCAGGGTTATGTTTACAGATGGGTGTGGGCTCAGGAAGACTTTAGGCAGCCGTCTGCTGATGGGTGAGGCTGTGTTCCTGCCCTCTTTGTTGTTTGGCCTGAGGCGTCCCAACACTGGAGCCGACAGGCTGTTGGGTGGGGCCACTTCTTGGTGTCAAAATGTCTGCCTCCAGGAGAGCTCACCCCAGTGAGTACTTCCTAGTACTTCTGCCACCAGTGTCCTTGTCCCCACAGTGAGCCACAGCTGCCCCCTGCCTCCCCAGGAGACCCTCCAATACCAGCAGGTAGGTCTGGTCCAGGATCCTCTGTTTTTTCCCTGCGTCCTGGTGTGCATGAGACCTGTGTGCACCCTCCCAGAGTGGAGTTTCTGTTTCCTCCAGTCCTGTGCAGCTCCTCTGATCAAGTCCCACTGGCCTTCAAAGCCAGATGCTCTGGGGCTCTTCCTTCCGATGCCAGACCCCCTCACTGGGGAGTCTGAGTGGGGCTTAGTTCCTCACTCCTGTGGGAGAACCTCTGAGATACAATTATTTTCCAGTTTGTGGGTTGCCCACCAGGCAGGTGTGGGATTTGATTATAACACATATGCAACCCTCCTATTGTCTTGTTGTGGCTTCTTCTTTGTTTTTGGATATAGAATATCTTTTCTGGTAGGTTCCAGTCATTTTTGTCGATGGCTGTTCAGCAGTTAGTTGTGATTTTGATGTTTCCATGAGAGGAGGTGAGCTCAAGTCCTTCTACTCCACCATCTTATCTTCAACTCTCAAAATTCACATACATTAAAAAGTATAAACTACCAATAATGATGAAAGAAATGTTAACCTCTCTAGAAATAAAATTTTAAAAATAATTGTAATAATAAACTATTTTTTCTTTCAAGATGACATATTTCAATGAGAAAATATTAGAATTATTGGTAAATATGGACTGTTGAATGCACTGCTTGACAGTGTGTAAATTGGAAAAGCACTTTTGAAGGAAAGTTTTTATCAATTACAATAAAAATATATGTAGCCTTTGAACTAGTAACTCTACTCTTAGCAAATAACATTAGCAAATAATCAGATGTGGACAAAGATTTATGATGGTGTTTATTTCAATATATAATATAGGGATAAAAATAATATACAACATGCTATATAAATATTTACATACATATTTAATATAGGAATTTTTTTTAAAAGACAGCATTTGGTCTACCATAAGGAATTGGTAAAATGAATTGTGCTGTACAAAGAGGTGAAATATCATGTAGTGTAATTAATAATTTTTGAAAATCAGAAAATTATTATAGGAAGAAAGCACAGTACATGATTAATAGATTTTGCTTTTGCATGTGTATGTGCACGTGTGTATTTTGTGCTTGTGTGTGTGGAAAGGGATCTACCTGTTGCTATGGAGATATTTAGGAGAAAATAAACCAAAATGTTAACTATGATTTGCTTATGGTTTATTTCTATTTTCTTCTTTATATCTTTACCAGATTTTCTATCATGAACATAAATTACTATTGTATTAGTTTCCTACTGTCGCTGTAACAAATGAACACAAACTTAGTGCCTTAAAATAACACAAATTTATTCTCTTACACTTCTGGAAGTCAGAAGTCCAGAATCCGTTTCACAGGCTAAAACCAAGTTGTCAGCAGGGCTAGTTCCTTTTGGAGGTTCTGAGGGCTTCTGACTTTTTTAATGCCTAGTGGCCACCTGTATTCCCCCATCTTCAAAGAGCATCACTCAGTCTCTGCTTCTGGCATCACATTGCCTTCCTCTGTGACTTGACCCTCATATGTCCCTCACTTAAGGACTGTAGTGATTGCCTCATCCTGGATCATCTGGTTCATGGGATAATCCATGATAATCTTCCTACCTCAAGACCTTTAGTTCATTTATACCTGCAAAGTCCCTTTTGTCATATTAGGTAACATTCACAGTTTCTTGGGATTAAGGTAGGATGTGAATATATTTGGGGGCCACTATTCAGCCTACTTCAGCTATTATACTTAATATTAAATTATTTATTATTGTAGAGACATAATAAGCCTTGCTCTGGCATCCTTGATGAGGAATTGATTTTCTTAAAACATTATGGAACATAATATATATTACTAGAAGATACAGGTGAAGAAAAGGCAAAGATACATTCTCAGGAGCTCAATATATATTCTGTAGTTCAACAGGGGGAATTTTCAGAAATAAGAATTTATGATTGAGGAGAGGGATTTCGGTATTCCAAACAGTAACATCTGAAATAACTGCTGCCTCAAAAAGGAAAATCATTGGGATTGTGGCTAGCATCTCACTTAGGTATTGAGTCTTACCACGTCTGTACCTTCTAAACATATGATGGTAATTTTAATTCTGTAATATACACCTGCTTCCAGGAAAATGATCCCTGGAATAGCTACTGAAAATTACCATATGGCCAGGACCCGCACTAAATGTATAAAGACATTCCCTATTCAACAGTATCAAAATGCATTGTTTCCTGGGAAAAATTATATATAGTGGTATCCAGAGCAATGTTATATGTAACCACAAAAAAAGGGGGAAACAATCTCAGTGCACAACACTAGAGGGATTAACCAAAATTTATACATCATAATATATAGCAGGCTGTTGGGTAGCCCTAAACTCATAAATTATTATTATGTTACTATTATCCTATTCATGACATCAGAAAATGCTCATTGTAATATTAAAGGAAGCAAAGTAACTGGGTACCAAATGACATTTATCATAATCCCAAAAATGTTAAAAAATAAAAAGAAGTTAGAGGGAGCAGAAACTATATTAAAATATGTATAGCGGATTTTTTCAATGATGGAGTTATGAGTGACTATTATTTTTTTTAAGTTTCAAAATTTTCCACTGGACATACTATGTTTTTATACTCAGAAGGGGAAAGAAACCAATAAAAAGTATTGGATCAGTTTCCCATAGATATTGATTCAGTTATTGGGCTAAGGGAAGTTTTACTGCCTGGGAAGCTTTAATTTTCCCACTGTGCATCACTCCACAGGAGAAAAAATGTGTGCCCACCTTTTTGTTTATGGGCACTGGGCAGGATGGTGCACCATTAAATCTAAGTGGAGACAATGATCATTATCTTCTAGGTGACCTGGAATGGGTGGAGATCCAGTAATTCTGTATATATTCTACCATGCAAACATTGAAAGAAGTCTGTCCTCATATCCTTCGTGGGAAATACGACCCTGAAAAAGGTTAAGGAGAAAGAAAAAAGGGTTAAACAGAGAGAAGTACACAACATAAACAAACAACAAAAAATATAAGGCCTATATGTTTTAACTTCATTACCTGTAAAAAGATACAGTATAGTATGTCCCTCTCGTGTGCACTAGAATATGTATGAGGTCATTAGTCCTTGCCATAAACGAACAGTACATGCAAAACTGTCTTTCTTTTCTAGCATTAGCACAATATGATCCTTTATTGAGCTTTCATTAAAAATTGGTATAGTAATTCATTATGCATTTATCTGATTTTAATCCTCTTTGGATTTGGTCAGGATGACAATACTTAGTGCTTGAGAATTCAGAATGAGAAGTATGAAAGCTCGAGATATATCTGCTTATTCACAACTAAGTAAATCAGCCTTTTAATCCTTTAATCTACTCTAGAAACTGAATAATTGAGCTAGAACAGGGATTGTTCCATCTGATTCAAAACATTTGTTGGAGGTCAGAGTCTCAGAAGAGAGACTTTTCATATGTTTATTTGCTCTAATTCACATAACTGGTACATTAAAATGAACAAATTAGAAACAGACAACCAGAGGGTGTTGGATTAGCAGGAGTCTTAAAAGCTTTGCAGGAGGAGGCATGTTTAATTAGTATAACACACATTAGTAACAATTAAACATAGTCAAGGTCAGGGAATTAACCCTTTTACAATTTAAAGTTGGTATTTAAATTTTATATTGCTCTAGGCCCAGCAGAAATGTTAATTTATTTCAATGTAATATTCTGTTATACTGTTAGAACATTAAAAATCACTCTTTTTCATATCGCTATAATGCAATAATTTACAGGTAAGAAATCGAGGTTTTAGTTTCTAGAGATATCTGTCTAAGACTCTCGTAAATGTGAAAGCTCAGTACTCAAAGGAATGAAGATGCACATACAATTTTTCAAGTGACTGTGCTGTGCGAGCTGGACTCTTTCTGAGCTGAGTGAAAAATAGAATGAAGAGACTTAAATAGTTGCTCCATTTCCTAATCCCACATCTTGTACCTCAATTGAAAGGGGTTAAGAGCCCATTAAATTCTCTTCTTGGTCCATAAGCTTCTTTTCAGTACCTTTCCCAGGTTGCGAAGAAAATTTCCTGAAGGTTAGCCATTAAAGATTACCGTACTCCTGAAAATCCTTGACTTATGTCTTGAAATGCGGGGCCATTTTAATTATCTATGGGTGAAAGCCAGTGGTTTGACTTCAACTCACTTTTAGGTGTCTCTTATGATGTATAACAGCTTAGGGTTCTAAAAAACTGTCTCCCTCGTTGCAACCTAAGAAATACCATATTTACTCAGCTTTTAGTTTTTATTTCTCCCTATGTAGTTCATTACTACTAGTGCATCAACTCTGGTTTCTACAAATAATAGATAGAGGAGAAAAAAAACCCTACACGTCTAAAACACAGAGGGTATGGATGTTATCTTTTTTTTTTTTTTTTTTTTGCGGTACACGGGCCTCTCACTGTTGTGGCCTCTCCCGTTGCGGAGCACAGGCTCCGGACGCGCAGGCTCAGCGGCCATGGCTCATGGGCCCAGCTGCTCCGCGGCATGTGGGATCTTCCCGGACTGGGGCACGAACCCGTGTCCCCTGCATTGGCAGGCGGACTCTCAACCACTGTGCCACCAGGGAAGCCTTGGATGTTATCTTTTTAGTGTCCATAATGAAGGTACCAGCGGAAAAAGAAGGTAGAGATATGAAAGATATTGATCATTTATGTGTATGAAAATTTTCATATTGAATAGTGATACCTGATTTATGTTCCCAAACTTTTTAAAAAGATAGTTTTCAGATAGTAGAGAGATTACAGCCCTACCAACTATACTTTTCTATAAATTATATGTGTGATATATTTAATATGTATGAAATATATGTTTATTACAGAGTTGTCCTGTATTGTGATTAGTACTTGGTCTTTACAAGTTCAAAATAAGGAATCAATGCAAGATGAATTGGGTAGGGGCATATGGTCAAAATAAGGCTTTCTCACATCTGAAGCTGCTTGTCTTTCACCTGGATGAATTCACCAAAGCCCAGGGTCTTTCCTTCAATTCTGTGACTTGAAAACATGAAATTTTTAGAATTCTAAGTACAATTTCTCTTCTCAAGGGAAGACTCACATTAAACCAGCAAACACAAACAGGGTGTAAAAACAGAATGTCAAGTTGTGAATGTAATGATAAACAAAAAAAATAAAGAAATCACAGTACTCTCTTTAAACTGTAGTCTCCCTTTAGGGTGGGCAATCTGGATGTCAAAAGCAATCAGGATTCATAAACTTTTCTGTGTGTATATTATACCTCAATAAAATTTGCAAAAACAAAGTGAAATCTCTGAAACCCAGGGTCCAGGAATCTACACAGTAAACAACAAGAACAATTCTCCTGGAACTTTGGGTGATAGTTCCTAAGGGCAAAGGGTAATAGCCACAGCAGTTGTCAGTTATGATTTGAAACTTTAATTTCTGAATCATAGATCCTTGCGTTTGAAAGGAACCTTAGAAATTTGGATGGATGGTTTCCCCCAAAAGACCTTTTGTTTTTGAGTAGTGAGGATGACTTTTTAATGATTTATGGCTTTTCTGGCAGTTGCCTGAGATAACTTTTCTTACTTCATTTGGCAAAATATTTGCTGGTTTTTCCTCTAAAGCAGAGGTCAAGATCTAACTCCTGCAAAACTTCTCCAATTATTTCAATCTATTCCAAAACTCCTTGACCCTACCAACCTCTCTTACTGGGAACATTTCAAAATAATTGTAATTTAAACTTGGAGTTAGAGCTCTCTGGCAACGTGACTCATATATTATCTTGCTGGACTTTCAGCTCCTGGAAACTCTGAAGTATTTAGCAACTGGATGCCATGTGTTTCTTTCAGGGTAGGTAGAGCTACTCTCTCACTTATCAGCTGAGTGATCGTGAGCAAGTTTTGAAACTTCTCTAAGCTTTAGCTTCCTTGTCTATAAAGTCAGGAAGTTAGCACCAACATGTGTAGTATTATTATAAAAACTAGGTGAGGTGTGTTGTGTGTGCAGTGACCATGGTAGGCATTTAGTAATAGAAACAACGTTATCTCCATCCTTTATCCTTTAGTAAATATATTCCTACAAGTGTATAAATAATTGAACTAACACCTCGGTGGGATGGTGAGTTCTCAGATAACAAAGAATCCATTCTCAGCTGGTCAACTCTTATTCCCTCCATAATTTTGCTTGGGGACAAGAGGAAGGAGATTCAGAATGAAGCAGGGACAAGTCCCAAGAAATCTGTCCCTCAGAACCTTTCCACATTTGATCAGGTTTGTCATGTATCAGAGAGAATGTGGATTAGGAGTCCTGCAAATCTGGTGTAACTGTGATGCTGGTATTGATACATTATTTCCAGCTAGCATTAATCAGAAGCCCTAGTTTAAATGTATCTCTCTGCTTTCCTTTTTTTAAAACTTTTCTTCTCTGTTTTTAATGAATTCTCAAACTGTTTGTTTTTATTTTTTTCCTCTAGAGCTTGGTAAATAAAATATGGATTAAGGCATCATTCATTCAAATCCCTGGCCCTGCCACTGGCCAGCAATTATTCAACCTTTCCTTAGGTCAGTGTCCTCATTTGAAAAATAGAATATTAGTATCTACCTCATTGGGCTGTTTTGAGTATTAAAAATGGGATAATACATGTGTATTGGCATATTACAATAAAAATACAGGAGTTATTGTATTCATTCCCAAATTTTGCAGTGCTCAAAATATGAATGTTCCACAATCATTCAGTGAATTCAGGCCAATCTTGTGATTCTTTCTGTGCTCCTCACTTTTCTCCTTTAAACCCCTTTTCTTTCTTCTTTACTTCTTTCTTCTCTACATCTCTCTCTTTACCTTTCTCTCTTCCTATCTTCTGTTGTAGTCTTCCTGGTTTTTTGTTTGTTTGTTTTCCCTAAGAGTCATCTGCTTTGAAGAAGATCTCCTCTATGAAGTCTTTTCTGATCCCTTAGGGAAGATTTAATCTAAATTCCCCCTTTTTATTCTCCCATACAATTCCATGAACACTTTTACCCTGGCACTTATTTTAATGGCATTTTCTATTTATAAATGTCTTTGAAACACATACTGTAAACTATTTGAGGGTAATGACCATGGCAATTTTGGACACGTCTTAAACGTGCCTCATGTTAATTTTTGAGTGTCATCTGGTCTACCATCAGTGCTTCCCTCTTTCCTTCACCCAGTTTTCGCCCTCATTTCCTTCTCCAAATTTGTCTCATTTTTCTACTTTCCCTTTTGCTTCTCTATTTTTGCCTTCTCTTTACCATTGCATCTGCCATTCTTCTTCTTATTCTCCTTCTGACTTCATTATTATGGCCAACCAAAACCTTTTCTAGTATGTTCTCTGTCTTCCTTGCCTCTTTATTGCCATCCACAAACTCTTACAGAATATTCTTGGTTGACTCCCTTACTTCCTAGCATACCCATGTACTTCATGATCACTTTAGAACATTTAAAACGGTTGGAATTTTAAAAAATAGGTAATTATAATCAGTCTTCTTTCACCTCTAGCATAAGACTCTTCTTCCTCAATCTGACCATTCTTAAATCTAGAAGCACTCCAACTCATTGGTCCTCCTTACCCCCATGTCTAGGCCAAAGAACTTGTGAAATCTTAGCCCTGTTTAATACTTGAATTTATCAAAACATAAGAGAGCTAATTCTGCCTAAGGTCACCGAAGAAGAATGAAGATGCCGCAGATAAACATTTAGTCCAGTTTTATAATGGACTCTAAGTGCCTAGTTGAGTGCTAACCATTAACTCACTTGAACAAGAGGGAGCTCATGACACAAACTAACATGTTAACTCTGTAGAAACTTAACTTCACCATTCCTCAATGTAGCTCATAAGCTGCATCCAGTTAGCTTAAATAACATGAATGATGGATTTCCCTTTCTATATAAATTGGGAGTTTCTAAAGTTTTTGAACAACTCTTCGTACAGCTATTGACTACCACCTCTCTTGGTCACTGCAATAGAAAATGATGACTAAGAAACACATTGTCTCAATATCAGTGGACATAATGTTCTAGTATTCTACAAAAATCTCAAAATTCTTAATCTAAAAGATAGATCTGCCAATATTTTATTTCCTTGTCCTTTGTTAATATAAATATCCAATCTATGAAGGTCTCAGTTTCCTTACTTAGAATATGAGGTGGATAGATTTGCTAATATCTAGGGACCTTTCCAATTTTAATACTCCCTGGGTATAAGGGCTGAGCCAAACACAATGGCTCCCTTAATAGTTAACCTTGCTCATGATGAAAGTTATCAGCAAGATCTACTTGTAAGAGATCAAACATTCATATCCATATATATTGTAGCACATTGACTTTTACAGAACTCAAAGTAACACAACATAGTTACATTCATAGACTTAAGGTCACTGTGGTATACTTTACAATTTTTCTTTTCCCTAGGAGGGAAGTGTAGATCGCTAGGAAGGGATTTCTTTCTCTGCCTTTTAGTAATGTGAGCCTTTTATTATCTCTTGGATCCTAAAAGATTGGTAGGATTTTGGCAGGTGGAGCTTAAGAGAGACATTCCAGGTGGCAGGGACAACATGAGAAAGGGCAGAAGGAAGAATGGATTTTCAGAAAGACTTGATATCTTACATGATGAGAGCAGCATTTCACAATCTCTGTCCTGCAGAACACTGGTTTTAGATGATGTCAATGTAGTTACAAGACAGAAGCGTTTGGGAAGAGCCATACTCTACATCCCAACATGAAATTCAAATTTTACTTTGTTACATTATATACTCTGAAAAGTTTTGGAGGAAGGAATTGATTTAATTTTGTTTAGTTCAGTCTTACATTTACTTGACAAACCTATATTCAGCTGATGGGACTGTATTTTGTGAAAGGCCAATTGGAGAAATGCTGAGATGGAGCTTAGGATGATTCTGTGTTGGGACATGCATGTAATTATTTTTCTTACAATTCTTTACTGTTTGTCCTAACATTTGTTACTTTGCAGGATTCAGTTTTTTTTTTTTAGTATAATTGCTTTACAATGTTGTGTTAATTTCTGCTGTATAACAAAATGAATCAGCTATATGTATACATATATCCCCAGGATTCAGTTTTAAGCCTTCTGCTTTTACTTGATTCATTGGGCCTCTTAGAAAGCTCAGCATTTCTGGGGGCTTCCTCTCTTATGTAGTTTCCAGGAGCTCCTGGCACTTACCACTGTTTCCTCTTGATTCTTTTCCTCCGACTTCAAACTTCTTACGATTATGAGCTAATTGTTTTCTCAGCCTCTAGTGTCAAAACCAGCTACCTCACTCATCTTCATTGTCTCAGTTACAAGGTGCAATACTTCCTATGTTTATATGTGTCAAAATATAAGTCAGGGATTGATACATAGCATATGCTTAATAAAAATTGTATTTCCTTTTTTTTCTTTGTTCAAAGGCATCCAAACACTGGCAAAGTTCTTAACTTGAAAGTAGAGTCATCTAATTTATTTAGCTCATCCACCCATCAATATTGAATATTCATCTTTTTTCTTACACATATTTCTTGTGTTCCAATAGTGACATTCTAGACCCCAGTGAGCACATTTATAACTTATTACTGCATTACTACCTTGGCTATTTCTTGACCAAAATTTACTTCATACAACGGACAGCCTAATTAACCTACTGGAGTTTTTTTTTAATGTATGCATTCAAACAATAAATACCAGTTGCATTGATAATAACTGAATTTTTACATCTCTATGCACCCATGTATCCAACACCAGATCAAGATATTATAAAATATTTCTAACACCCTACAATGTTCTCTGTTACTTCTTTCTGTTCCATACTTCCCCAGGGTAACACCTAAACTGACCTCTATCGCCATATATCACATACATGAAACACACAGTGTGTATTCTTTGGTATCTGGCGTTTGGGTACATATCATTATATCAGTAGTTTATTCTTTTATTGTGTTTCCCTGATTTTTTAAACCTAGACATTCATATAGTGTCAAAGTACCACTGATTTCTTAATATTATTATGCTGACCTACATCTTCAGGGGCTTTCCACAGTCTTCCATCTGTCTTTCCACCTACTTTCTCTTCAGTCTAATTATGTTTCATTTAACCAACCTCAGCCAGCCTTTCCCCCATATTCCCCAACACGTAGCACTCCTCTGTTCAGCCAGTTTTGTTCCGTATTCCATAAGCCCTCTGTGCCATTCCTGACACTGTGCCTGTTCCCTGCCTGGAGCGTAGGAGAGGGCTTATTCAATTCAATCCTACCTCTTCTAAGAAGTCTTCTCAGAAGAAGCCAGTGCTTTTTGGAATCCTTCTTTAATGAAATCCCATAGCAAGTGTAATCCATCCTCCCTGATCTGGTAATTAATTATCCATTGCTCCTATCTATAGTGTTTGTTTTTCTTATGTGTTGTTATTGTTTATCTAAGCAGATTATAGTGACTTGAACCAGGAACTCTGTCGTTTTCCTCTTCATTTTAGTGCAAGGATCTGTGATACGAAGTTAAACTCCTTTTCCCTCACTTCCCATTCACCCTCAGCACTTGTTAAACATAAAGTACAAATGAAACTTATTGGTTAACAGGTTTTTCTGGTCCTTGGTTCTGGTCCCTAGGTCTAAGATGCACTTTTGTAGTGCTAATTTGACTGATTTCTTATTGTCACATAACTCAGGAATTAACTAAATCATTACAAATTTAGAAACATATAAGATATTATAAGAAAACCAGTGGATATCACAAGTTTAGGCCCGGGATAGAGTGTTGTACGAATCATAGTTTGGTGGGGCTCACACTTAATGATCGAGCCTTCCAATATTCCATTGTAAATAAGAAAGAGGTATGCAAATATATGGTTAATATTTAACAGTGTTGATAAAGAGAAGAGAGAGAGGTACGACAGGTACTTTGAGAGCTTTTTGGAATTCATGAACAAATATGATTGGATGGGGAAAAAGAAAAACCGAGGGCTAACCTCCCACAAATGAACTCAGGAAAGAGAGAAGGGCTCATCTGGTATGCAGGTAGAGAGGTTTGACCTACAGAATCTTAGAAAACCTTAACAATCTGAGCAGTGTTGGCAAGAGGCAAACTAAAGGGCTAACAAAATTCTGCAAAAGTCTCACACAAAGAACTTTGGCATGGTGTTCATCATCTAGCTAATCCTAACATGCAGACATTTATGAGAGTAAAGTCAGGTCTTTGCCGGAGTGGGTTCCTTATTTGGGCGACTGGGTCAAATCAAGAAAGGCAAACATAGACTGCCAGAGTAAATAAAGAGAGGAAAAACAAAAAGAATGAGACATATTCATCAGTGATTTCCCCCCAGTATTCTTAGCCTCCACCTTATCTCCATCTTACTGGTAACACAAGAACTAGACTGAACAATCAGGTAAAAGGTCTCTACAGAAACTGAGTTAATATAGAAAATAAAAAAATAAAACATAAAATTGTAAATTTTCTTCCTAGGGATAATTGAGATGATAGTTCAATAATAACATAAGACCAGGTGAAGTCTAAAGAAATTTTAGAAAACCTGGATAAAGTAAGAAAACATTTGTTCTCCGGCATAGGAATGTTAGAGAGATACCAAGACATGTGGGCCAAGTTCTGGAGAGAAGGGAAACACAGATGCAAGCTTGACATTTGGTGCAGCTTTTCTCCTTGGGGCATTTGCTGATTCAAATCTTACAGCCTAGGAGCTGAAAAGCCAAGGAGTTCAAAAGACTCTAACCACAGAAGCCAAACGGCAAGAGCTCAAGCTAAAAGAAACTAATGGAATGACAAGCTAAGCATATTCTTAGTCTCACAGGGTGGGGGGAACCATTACATTTAAAGCCTAACAAATACAAGGGTACTTGGGAATAGGGAGAATACAAACTTTCACATGGTAATCCCAAAGGGCAACACCCGTAGAGCAAGGACAAGATGGAAATAGACCAGTCTTCACACAGACTGAAAAACAGCTTTGAATGAGCTAAAACTGAGAATGGACTAAGGTTACCAGTCCCTATAGTAACTGTCTGCCATGGGCAAAAGTAAATCTTTTCAAGAGAAAGATAACAACATCCAGAATGTGGAGGTATCTTTATAGTTTCCTAAAATAAGTTAAGCCCAATTTTAATATAAAAAATAACTTGACATACCAGGAAAAAGACTAAATGATCAAAAGCTGAAAAAAAAAAGGAAAGAAAGAAAAAAAAACCACAATATAAATAGACACAAGAGGATAAGAGTTAGCAGGTGTTGGTTAAAAAAAAACAAAACCAACTATGATTTAACAAAGAAAATATACACATGGCAAATAAGCATATGAAAAGATGCTACACATTCCATGTCATCAGGGAATTTTAAGTTAGAACAATAATGAGACACCACTACACACCTATTCAAATGGCTAAAATCCAGAAACAAATACCAAAGTTGGTGACGGTGCAGAACAACTGGAATTCTCATTTGTTGCTAACGGGATACTTGGCAGTTTCTGACAAAACTAAACGTACTTTTACCACACAGTGATCCAATAATCATGCTCTTCGGTATTTACCCATAGGAACTGAAAAGTTATGTCCGCATAAAAACCTGCACATGGATGCTTATAACAGTTTCTTTCATAATTGCCAAAACTTGAAATCAACCAAGATGTTTTTCAGTAGGTGAATGGATAAACAAATTATGGCATATCCATACGAAGGAATAGCATTCAGCGATGAAAAGAAAAGGCTATGGAGCCATGAAAAGACATGGGAGAAGCTTAAATGCATATTGCTAAGTGAAAAAAAGCCAATCTGCAAAGGCTATATGCATATTATATGATTCCAACTGTATGAAATTTAGGAAAAGGCAAAACTGTGGAGGCAATAAAAAGATCAGTGGTTGCCAGAGGTTGTGAGGAGGGAGAAAAGGATGGGTGAAGCCTGGAATTTTAAAGGCAAAGAAACTCCTGTGTATGGCTCTGTAATGGTGGGTAGAGGTTATTGCACATTTGTCAAAAATCATATAATGTAGAAAACAAAGAGTGAAGTCTAAAGTAAAGCATGGACATTAGTTAGTAATAATGTATCAATGTGGGTTCATTAACTATAACAAATGTATTACGCTAATGTAAGATGTTAATAATAGGGGAAACTGGGTAGAGAGGTAAGGAGGTATGAGAACTCTGTCCTTTCTGCTTAATTTTTCTGTAAACCAGAAACTGCTCCAAAATAGTCTGTTAATTGAAAAAACAAATCTAGACCTGCATACAAAACTTGCACGTAAATCCAACCACAGCATTATTCATAATAGCCCCAAAGTGGAAATAACCCAAATGGCCATTTACTGTGAATGGATAAATGAAACACAGCCATAAAAAGAAATCAAGTACTGATACATGCTACAACATGGATGAACCTTGAAAACATGCTAAGTAATTGTATGATTCCATTTGTATGCAATGTCCAGAATAGGCAAATCTGTAGAGACACAGTATATTAGTGGCTGCCTAGGGTTTGGAGAAATGGGGGAGTGACTGACTTATAATAGATTCTTTTTCTTTTGGGGGATGGATGAAAGTTCTAAAATTGATTGTGGTGGTAGATGCACATAACACATTAAATTGTACACTTTAAATAATATGGAAAGTAAATTACATGTCAATGAAACTATTATTTAAAATTATGATTAATGTATTAAAAAAAGGACAACATATACAATTTAAGCAAAAATTATCTGTGAAATGCAACCAAAGGTAAATTCTAGAATTAAAAAAGCTGAAGTTAAGCACTCAGAAGATCGGTTGAACAGTACCTTAGTCAAACAAAAGAAAGGATTACAAATGTCAATTAAAAAATAACTAAAAGTTTGAGGGGAAATGATGGAAAACAGAGAAATAAGTACATAAGACATATAGAGTATATATAAAATACCGTGTCCAGCCAGGCCCAAGTCACACAGCCTAGGGAGGAGACACACAGCTTACCTGAATCACAAGGACGTCTCCAAAGGAAAAATGAGGTTCTGATGCCAGAAGTGGAAGGAATGAATTACAAAGAAAAAGAACAATGGTAAACTATAATGTAGATATATATCAGTAAATACATAGGTTCCCTGTGGTTGTGATCTGGTACAAACAATAAAAAAGATGAGACTCATAGTGGAGGCTGCCAGATTCTGCTGAGGAAAATGTCCAGGGAAGGAAGAGTTTGTTTATTTAGTTATTTTTTTAGAGTCCACATATAAGTGACATCATGCACTCTTTGTCTTTGTCTTATTTCACTTAGCATAGTGTCCTCCAGTTTTATCCATGTTGTCTTAAATGATAGGATTTTCTTCTTTTTTAAGGTTGAATAATATCCCATTGTACATATATATATATATATATATATATATATATATATATATATACACATATATATATATGTACCATATTTCCTTTATCCATTAATCTACTATGGACACAGGTTGTTTCTATACCTTGGCTCTTGTGAATAATGCTACAGTGAACATGGGAGTACAGATATCTCTTCAAATAATGATGATGTTTCTTATGGATATAGACTCAGAAGTGGGAGGGAGGAAGAACTTATGACACAAATTGACCATGTGTAAAAGGCGCTGTAGGAATGAAAAAGTCTGAACACCTAGGAAGAGTGTGGAGTGTTTGGAAAGGTCATTGTTCAAGGTCATACATAGTTTAAAATTATGACATTTCGTTGAACCTGTGTGCATGAAGGCTTGCTTATATTTCGGGATTTGAATGCAGTGCAAAGAAGTGTTGCTAAATTTTCCATCAACATCAAAAAAAGGGTGGAAATGTTTTTTCTTTTATTATGAAACTGGAGGAAAGGCAAGCTTTATAAGCAGCATGAGGCTCACTAGACTTTTCCCTAATGATAATGCGAATTTAGAAGAAGAAGGATCCAAGGCCATAGAACAATTTTGAAAGCAAAATAAGGCTGCTGAGTCTTCACCCAGTGTATGAGATGAAGTTTTAATGGCATACGATGAAGTGGCCATGACACAGCTGGCAGAGCTGGTGGAGTTGTTGAAAATGGCTCTTGAAGCTACAGGAATTGGAGTAGACATAGAAAAAGAACAAGGTATATCCAAAAGAGTGGAGGGACAAAATTAATAAAGAGAAAAGTCAAAAATAGAGAAGAAAAGCAGTAAACTTGACAAATAAAACCAAAAGCTTGTTCTTTAGAAAGACCAGTAAAATAAGCAATATTTGGCAAATATGGTAGAGATGGGACTAGCTATAAAACAGAATTTTTTTTAATTGCAAAAGAATACTGTGCTAGCTTTAACCAACACATTTGAAAATCTGGAGAAAATGGCTGATTATTGATAAGTTATATGCAGCCAATATTTACACGTATTTTGAGTAGAGAATACAAGTAACTTTATGAAATTAGAAAATATAATCAAAGATATACACTTTAGAAAGACATCTGTTATTTTCCACTGTATTAAAAAAGCTAGAAGAGTCCTAATACAAAAATCAGATATGGAAAATTTACCCAAAAAGTAACTAGAAACACATTTCTTTTAAGATCTTATGTTCTAATGAACATATTTTTAAAAAGCAACATATTTTTAAAAAGTCATTATGATCAAGAGGGATTTATCACCATCAAGCAGATATTTTAAAGTAGGATAAAGTTGGAATGAGGAAAGAAATGTCCGTATCCAATATCAAAACACACTCCAAATTTCAGTAGTTTGAAAAAATCTAATAAGCTATAACAGTACATCAGTATATTATTAAACCAGAATAGGAACCCATGTATATATGAGAAATAAAATGTAGGGTAAATAAAGTACAGGCTGTCCTCACTGTGGAACTACAACAAAGAAACAAGCTGAACTATGCAAAGTTGATCTTAATGATCGATGGGGAAAATATTATTGTTCCACGACCTTAAAATCTTTCTGACAAAACACTAGAAACTTTCTTGTTGCTTATAAAGTTATAGATAGACTTTAAAAAATTAGTAAACTTTATATTTAGTTAATACAGTACAACCAAAAACATTAGAAATATGGAGAATTAACATGTTTTATTCCATTGTAAAAAACTTGTTAGACGTCTAGTTTTGAGTCCAGCATGGAAGGAGCTTGGAAGTTGCCATTCTGTCCTAACAGGTAAATATCTGAACACACTGAAAAATCAACAATTCTTCTTAGATTCATTAGAGAAGTGAGGTCATAGGAAAAATCACTGTGCCCAAAATTAGAGAGGCAGACAGCAGATACAGAGAATAACATTCTACCGGAACAGAAACCCAAGAGCAGAAATCTCTGTGGACACCAGTAGTGAGGTAGGAAAACCTGAACTCTACTTGACGGATTGCTGGAGGCTTGTGTGGAAAGATCTGTGAGGTAAAAACTCCAGGGAAGCCCCTATCCTTTTGCGAGTTTTGTCTCTTGAGCTCTACCAGGTTGTGACTACCAGGTGACGGTCAAAGGAAACTCCCCCTGGCAGGGGGGAGGGTGAAAGGAGCAATTTTGAAATACACCAGAGCATTCTGCTCTTCTTCATAAGGCCTGCCCTCAGGAGAAACTGTTTTACCAAAGGCCTAACCTATGGGGTTTTGTCAGAGCCTAACTGACCTGGGGGAAGGGAAATATCCTACCCTGACCCATTCCAGCCATTGTGTTTCACCTAAGGGGAGGGAAAATACTGAGAGGCACTTGTGATGTTCATAGCTGAGGAGCACATGCTCATTATAAGACTGAGACCTAATCATAAGACTATGCAGTGCTTCTGTAACACCACATCGCTAAAGAACTATGCACTGCAGTTAATTTCACCAGTACATTGTGTCCGGATTTTCAAGGAAGAGAAAAGTGAATCATATAAAATGCTTGATTAAAACCAGAAATGGCAGAAAAAGCGTGGAATATAAAAAAGGAACAAAGAACAGTGGCAATAAATATGAAACAGTAACAAATATGGTAGATGTTAACCCAGTGATATCAGTAATCATTTAAAATACCAATGGTATAAATACACCAATTAAAAGGCAGAGATTGTCACAGAGGATCGATAAACAAGATCCAAATATAAGAAATCTACTTTAAATATGAAGGCACATATAGCTTAAAAGTAAAGGGTTGGGGAAAGCTACATCATGCTAACACTAATTAAAAGAAAGTTTGAGAAGCTGTATCAATTTCAGACAAAGCAGAGTGAAGAGCAAAGGAAATTATCAGGCACAAGGAGGGGCATTCCATAATGATAAAGGGGGCAATTCTCCAAGAAGACATAACAATTCTTCATGTTTAGGTGCCTAGCAACAACACATCAAAATTCGTGAGACAAAAACTGATAGAAGTGCAAGGAGAAAGAGATAAACCCACTATCATAGTTGGAGGTTTCTATACCCCTCTATCATAAATGGACAAATCCATCAGGCAGAAAATCAGTACAGACATAGCTCAATTCAACAACACCATCGACCAAATGGATACAATAAACATCTACAGACTGCTTCATCCAACAACAGCAGAATACACGTTGTCTCAAGCTCACATGAAGTATACACCAAGACAGACCACATTCTGGGCCATAAAACACACTCTAACAAATTTAAAACATCAGAAATCTTATAAAGTCTGTTCTCAGACCACAGTGAGGTCAAACTGGAAATCAGTAACAAAAACAAAGCTGGAAAATTCCAAAATACTTGAAGATTAAACGGTTCAGTTCTAAGCAATACATGGATCTTGCTGTCTGTATGTGAACTGAATAACATGCACAGTGACCAAGCACCTACAGACTTTGAAAGAAGGGACCTGATTGTTCACCGATCATGATACACATCTGTTATATCCAGGGTGATTTGTGGACTTAAGAACTAGCTGTGAAGTTTGTACTTTATGCCCTTCCTCACAGTTAAAATGGCAGTAACTGAAATTTGATTGTTTTGTTGGCGCCCTGGGATTGTTTAACTAAATCATGGTAACTGAAATTCATGCATGGGCAACCTGTTCAGAGCGAGGACTGCATGTGCAGCATACATTTGGTAATATTCCATTGCAAGAAACAAATACCCAGAAGAATGTAAGATAAGATAAGAAATCATATTCTTGTTATGAGGAATCTGTCCCTAAGCAGAACATGAATCTGAGATATCATAAAGAAAAAGAGTTGATTTGACTTCATAAAAATTAAAGAATTCTGCACAGTAGAAGGGAACCCAAACATAAAGATAACTGACAAACTAGGAAACATAATATAAATATTTGACCATGGATTTGGCCAACAATTCCTTTTCTTCACAGTAGTAGGAGGGGAAATCTCAGTGAGTCAAACCTCATGAATCAATAGATGAGAGGTTAGACTAAAGTTCTCATATGGTGTGGATTTAATTTTATGGAAGGCAAAGTACCTTCCAACAGAAGATGTGGAGTATTACCAGTCTTCTCCAGATCCTTGGCAATGCAAGTGGAGAAACCTTGAGTAACTCTGTGATAGATGAATCTCTTTTCTGTTCTACAAGAGGAGAACAATCTGTCTCTTTCTCCAGGGCAGAGTCTCAATATTGTCTGTACCACTGAGCTTTGCAAAACATCGAAACGGACAGCCTTTAGCAAATCACTCTTAAACAATCAAGAGGGAAAGAAATGGAAAGGCTAATGAACTTGCCAATTACCTTTGTAGCCCTGACTGCTGAAAATAGCAATGATGGGAAATATGTGATGCCACGTATGTGAAACTTAAAGAGCACAGAGATTCAAATAGTAGAGTAGGGAAGAATGCCTCTGATAACCCACCCAAGGTGAATTATTTATAGTCTCGACTGGGAAATGTTGATTAAGAAATGAGAGGATACAGGCAGGAGCAGCTCCTGAAATTGTGCCTAAATACCTCAAATATTCCTAAGGAATCCCGTGGACAACTGTGTCAGAGCGGAGCTGACAAATGGAGTATAATAAGCACAGAGATCATGCCCTTGTCAGCCAGCATACGGAGAGCATTACTGATCCTCAGCAAATCATTACTGATCCTCAGAAAAATGTACTGTGACTGGGTCTAAAACCTGACTGGAATTTTCCATCGATGTGTGATATTGGAGATGGGTTTGCAGCTGCACTTGCCAAATCACCTTTGCAAAGCACAGAGGGTCACAGACAGGGGAGCAAAGGCTGCTCTGCTCTTTCTCAAGTAGAAAAGGATTTTAGACGTGCCAAGTTCTTTCCCACAAAGGATGGGGATAGCAGATTATGAATTAGTGATTAGTACAATATCTGTGATCCCTGGGCTAATTTCCATCTTGAAGCTGGGGTATAAAGACTCAGGTGTTGGGTGATGAGCCACAATCCCTCTGAACAGGTGCTTAATCAGGACTGGATAGGATGAATTCAGGCCTGGGCATCTGGCATCTGGTACCAGCCCTTTTTCTGGCAGGTTGCCTTTAGACATGTCCCTGACACCTTTGCATCTGTAGCTTTTCGTTATTGTTGTCTGGTTGTTTAAATATGTAAAATGGTGATAACACTCCTTGGTGACGTAGTCTATGTTAAAAAACCTTCCATTACTCAGCGCACATCAAACAGTAAATGCTTTCTCTTAGTAAACCTGCATAACAATTTTCTGAACTCTTCTGCTCTGGGCAAGAGTCCTAAATACACCAGGCAAACAAAGTGAAAGAGGAGACAGTACGTAGTGTTTTATTCAGTTGGGTCTTGATACCTAAGTGTGACTCTTAACCAAGGATTATGCAGTAGTTAAGGACACACATTAAAGTTGTTTAGAGTGTGTCCTAAAGTTTCAGGGCCAGAATTTAAATCTCTACTCTGGAAATTGTAGACCTGAGACAAATTACTTGCCTAAACTTCACTTCCTGCATCTGAGAATGATAATAGTATCTACCTTGTAGTAGACTGAATAATATCTTTGCCCCCAAATGTCCACATTCCAATCCCCAGAACCTGTGAATGTCACCTTAAATGGCAGAAGGGACTTTGCCAATGGATTTAAAGTAAGGGTCTTGAGATGGGGAGATTCTCCTGGATTACCTGGATGGGCCCAAATGTAACCACTGGTGTTCTCAGAAGAGAGAGGCAGAGGGCATTTTCACTCCACAGAGAATCTGATGATGAAGTTGGGGTTGGATTGATGTGGCCAAAAGTCAAGGAGTGCTGGTGAGGAAGCAGATTCTCCCTTAGAGCCCCTAGAAGGGGGATGGATGGCCCTGTCAACTCCTGGTTTCAGCCCAGGGAAACTGGTTTTGGACCTCTGTCTTCCAGTACCATAAGAAAATAAGTGTATTTTGTTTTAAGCAAGCACATTTGTAGTAATTTGTTACAGCAGCCATAGGGAACTAATGCGTACCTCATAGGAACTATTTCTCCAATTAAAATGTGTGACTGGAAACACACTTAGTGGCATGTCTGACACATGGTAGTTATGCTACTGTATGTCGTTCTTGGCAACTGAAGCCTTGGTTTTGAGGGATCATCAAAACCAGTACAATGGTTGCCATGTTTCTCCTTGTTCATCCTGGTGACAAACCTGTAGAGAGAGCTCCATCCTTTCCCACAGGACACCCACCCCTACTACTTAGAGGGAAGAGGTTATGTCTCACTTAAGGCACCTTCGTCTTTTCCTTTCTACTTTTTTTCTTTTTTCATTAATCTTCATCCAACTGGCCCCTCTAAATTTTAAAGAAAACAAAACCATTTCTCAGTGGATTCAGATACTACCCCAAGTTAATATTCCAACCGAGTTCTTGTTCTTCCGGGTCTCATCACCAGAAACTTCTGAACTGAAATCCTCTCTAGTTTCTAGGATCACTCATTTTCTCATTTCTCCCTTCTCCTTTTAGTTCAGAGTCTTGTCAACTTAGTCCCTTCTCTAAACACAACTTATAATACGGTGACACAGCAAAGTGATGAAAGTCTAGATGGTCTGGTTTTAATCCTGGGTTTTTGCCACCTACTTACTGTGGGACATTAGACAAGCTATTCAACCTCTCTGGGCCTCAGTTTCCCCCCAAAAAAGGCGAATATTACGTATAATGCCTACCTATAGTGTTGCCATTATGAGGATTAAGTGAGTTAATATTTGCTAAGCACTTAGAATAGTACTTGTTGTAGTCTAAGCACTACAGTTGTGCTTGTAAATAATAATAAATGCAATTCCAAGCATATAACTTACTCAACTTCCTGTCATAACTTTGAGATATTTATTTGGTGAAATCAATAAAATCGTGTTTCAAGGAAACTGAAAAGTATTTTTGAGCAATTGTCCACGTGGCTAGCTTAGATATTTCACCACAGTCAGTGTTTCCAAGTTTCTATACAACAGCCTGGGCAAGTCCTGTAGCAAACTAGAAATTGACGGAGCTCGTGTTTTGAACCCTTTATCTCAATGTCCCCCCCAACCCCAACCAATCCCCATATCTGTAGACATAAACTTTCATTTGTCCTCCAACTTCTGAAAACCTACTTTTAGGAAAGTCTCTGATCTCCAACTTAGCGTGAATTTAAGACAAAAGTACTATTTGCCTCAGAGAGGCAACTTTTCAAGAGTGGTTTTGTTTGGTTTGGTTTTTCTGTCTCTCCCAGCCCCTCAGCCGTGGACTAATCCAGGAGATCCGTATTATGGCTCTACCACTTCGCACCTGTGGGATTCTCCGAGCCTCGGTTTTCCTACCTGCGAGGGGCATCTGAAAACCATCTGGATTTCAACCAGTACTCCAAGTAATTCTGAGGCAGGTAGTCCTTATTCCATATTGAGCCAAATACTGGTCTAGGCCATAAGTGAGATCTCACCAAGGGCCTCACGTATCTCGTAAGATTAAAAATTTTGTATGGCGCTTCAGGCTAAAACTCTGGTTAGTAATAAGCAGGGTATTTTCCCTGCATATGTCTCACAAGAATTAGAGAAAGTTCCTGTCCTGGGACTGCTGAGAGGACCACGCCCAGCTCTGTCTCAGGTAAAGTATGAAGTGCTAGTCAGGCAACCTCACTACATCACATCACCCTGGGTTCACGGCAGTGACTGGCTCAGGGAGGGCCTGGGCAGTCTCATAACGGTCAAGGGCTGTTTCTAGATCTCTAAAAAGAAAATATTTAGGACAAGAAAGACATGCATCCGTGAGTCTGAAATTCTCAAATCTTCCCTAAGCCACCTTCTCATTCTTGAGAGACATATGCAGGGAAAATACCCTGCTTATTACTAATCGGAGTTTTAGCCTGAAGTGCCATATAAAGTGTTTAATCTTACAAGATACGTGAGGCCCCCCTTGGTGAGATCTCACTGATGGCCTAGAGCAGTATTTGGCTCAATATGGAATGAGGACTACCTGCCTCATTATAACCTGGAGTGCTGGTTGAAATCCAGATGGTTAGCTCTCCCACAAAGCAGGGAAATTAGGGTGATGGGGCCAGAATTATGCATTTTTCCTAATTAGTAATTAGTCATTATTTCTGGCCTAGCCTAAAAGCAATTTGGTCCCTTTTCTTTTAGGATCTCATCCTTACTTTGTTCTTACAGCTTCCAAACTGAGTAGGGAAGCGACAAGGGTTCTGGCAAAGGATTGGACCCAGCCAAGGAAACAATACTGAATTTGAAAATTTAAAAAATAATTTATTATGGGCAAATAATGCAGGGAGAAAAACAGAAGAAGTTGGGTCAAATTTTAGGAAAAGTAATGAAATCTTGTGAGAAGGTAATAGTTGAAGTATAAAGCAAACTAACATCCAGCATGAGTTTAAATAATTGATAGTAAAGACAGAAGTAAGGGCGTCATACCTAGAGAGAAGAAAATACAGTCCTACCAGGACTGAGCAAAACTTAAATAGTTAATATAACTTCTTGGTTTTCAACCCTTAGTGTCAACCTGTAGATAAAACACAGGACACTTGGCTGTGATTGCATAAGAAAATGTAAATGTTATCAGCACTGACAAATGAAACAAACATGGTATCGACAGGAGGTGAGGTGTACAAGGGGAGAGGAAAGGCAGAACTGTAGGTGCGCAAATAGTCTCATGCAGAAAGAAAATTATGAGATTAGAGTGAAAGTTGATACGATAAGAAAGTTGATACTATAGCTATATACTATAGCTAATATTTCTTGAGAGCTTCTGCGTGTTGGATACTAAAGGTTGCAAATGCCTAATTATTATTTGCATCATCCTAAGCAACTCCATGCGATGGGGATCATCCATTTCCTCGGTTTACAGGTGAGGAAACAGAGGCCCAGTAAGGTTATATAAATTACTCAGGATTGCAGAACTATCTAGTTGAGGAACAAAGCTTCCGAGCCAGGTGGTCCACGTCCAGAACCAGTGCTTTTAGCTACTATGCTACCACTTCTCCCATCAATAAAGCTAGCAAAACTACATGAAGTTACAAAAGAGAAGCAGCATGAGTAATGACATGAATAGATGTATTGAAAAAGAAGAGTGATGAGTAGTAGTGGGGGTAGGAGTTTATCTTCCTCCTTCATGTTAGGGTATTAAAATTTATCTAAAATGGGTATAGCAGGATACACATAATGTTTAGAATTATGGGGGTAACATTGAAGTAGCGAAGAGCTGTCTCTGGAGAGGGGAACAGGGGTCAGAAGGGTTGAATTTCAGTATTATTTGAGTTGCTCTCATGTTCATGTATTATTTTCATAAAAAAGAAAAGTATATTTTTATTTATTTAGAAATAGCTTCAACTGTGTAAATGCATCAAAACATGAAATTCAAAATTATCTTTAAATCTCTCACACATTTGTTAAATGCTTCCCTTATCAGGATCGTTCCTTTCAGCTCTGAAGGCCATTTTTCAAAAACAAAAAGCCGGGCTTCCCTGGTGGCGCAGGGGTTGAGAGTCCGCCTGCCGATGCAGGGGACGCGGGTTCGTGCCCCGGTCTGGGAGGATCCCACATGCCGCGGAGCGGCTGGGCCCGTGAGCCATGGCCGCTGGGCCTGCGCATCTGGAGCCTGTGCTCCGCAGCGGGGGAGGCCACAACAGTGAGAGGCCCGCGTACCACAAAAAAAAAAAAAAGCCAAGAAGTATAAACTTTTAAAATTAAAAAATTGTCCCTGGTAATATTGCCAGGCACCACAGAGAGCAGGTGTGGAACTATTAGAAGCAGACTGGATTTCAATCCTGCTTCTGGGAGGCAGTTCTGACTAGAAAGGGCAGGAGAGTCTCTGAAGCCAGGTAGCAGGAGGTTTTTTTTGTTTGTTTTCTGACTTTTGTTTAAACATCTTTATTGGAGTATAATTGCTTTACAATGGTGTGTTAGTTTCTGCTTTATAACAAAGTGAATCAACTATACGTATACATATATCCCCATATCTCCTCCCTCTTGCGTCTCCCTCCCACCCTCCCTATCCCACCCCTCTAGGTGGTCACAAAGCCTGGAACTGATCTCCCTGTGCTATGCGGCTGCTTCCCCCTAGTTATCTATTTTGCATTTGGGAGTGTATATGTGTCCATGCCACTCTCTCACTTCGTCCCAGCTTCCCCTTCCCCCTCCCCATGTCCTGAAGTCCATTCTCTACATCTGCATCTTTATTCCTGTCCTGCCCCAGCAATCCCACTACTGGGCATATACCCTGAGAAAACCATAATTCAAAAAGAGTCATGTACCAAAATGTTCATTGCGGCTCTATTTACAATAGCCAGGACATGGAAGTAACCTAAGTGTCCATCAACAGATGAATGGATAAAGAAGATGTGGCACATATATACAATGGAATATTAACTTAGCCGTAAAAAGAAACGAAATTGAGTTATTTGTAGTGAGGTGGATGGACCTAGAGTCTGTCATACAGAGTGAAGTAAGTCAGAGAAAGACAAATACCGTGTGCTAACGCGTATATATGGAATCTAAAAAAAAAAACAACAAAAAAGCTTCGGGAGCAGGAGTTTTGATCCTCTGGAACCGTAACAAACAACTCAGAGTATATCAGTCAGTCGGCTGGGTGCCTGGAGGAGTCTGGAAGCTTCGCTGTGGTGGTGTTCTTTGTTTTTACAGGTCTAATCTCATAAATGTTACACTAGGCTCAGTGCTGTGCATTTTTAGGCTGAGTTATATTTTTCCCTGTGTGTACTTCATAAAAGTAAGCACTTTTATGCTCCCTTTAAAGAGGGGATCTCCATTTGAATTGTCAAGTAATAGCATTTGAAGGAATTCATTAAGCATACATACATGTGCAGTATGTCCATCTGTCATCGAAGTATGTCTGTCTGTCTTATCTATCTATCTGTATCTACCTGTCTATCCATCTATCCTTATGTATAGAATAATAACAATGGCTTATAAGTCACTTCCCTACATTATTTTATCCTTCCAAACCTCTTGAGAGGGAAATAGGCCATAGAAAAAGCACTGAGTCCACTTAAACCCTTGAAGGTTGAATTAACTGGTTGTGATCACACAGTCAGTAAATGGTGATGCAGGGAATTCAGCACACGTCTCCTCTGTCCTCCTTTCCCCCTTCCCTCCCTCCCACTCGCTGACTCTATTCCATCCACATTATTTACTAAGTCTTCCTTGAGGACACTGGCATCCTTCCTCTGGGCCTTGCAGAGGTTATTCCCATGATCTGGAATGCTTTCCTCTCAGATGTGTGACTCATCTGCCTCCCTCTAGACTGTTCAGATTCCACCTTCCCAGTAAGACTTGTCCTGTCTACCGTTTACGTTGAAAGCCTTTCTTCTCTCTGCCCACAATCTCACCTCACCATATATTGCTTAATCTATAGCATTTATTACTGGCTAATCTACCAGATAATGTACATGGGTTTCTTTTCTCCCCTCCAACTGGAAGATAGGCTGCACAGACTCAGGAATTTCGCCATTATTAAACCTAGTGGAGGCCCAGCAGAACTCTAGGGTCAGCCTGAAGTGGGCACAATTATAACTCTTGTGATTTGATATTTTAGCGGTTTAGCTCAGAGCCAAGCCAGTTCTTAAAGAGGATCTTTTCTGTTATTTTAAGCACCATGGTAAATTTGAGGTAAGCTTAAATTTTCAATAATTACAGAACAGGTAGGAGCTCTTCCTTTGTTTCTCCAGACACATGAACCTGGATGCCAAATCCATCCTCTCTGGGTGGAGTGGGAGTATATGATGATGACTGGCCTGAGTCTGAATTGAATAAAAAGATGCCCCAAAAGACATTTAAACATTTTCAAAAACTAAAATCATGAAGTGTGGTTCCTTATCACACATCAGGGATTATCTAGCCTCCAGTGTGGTCCGAGTGGTGAGGGGACAGAGACACATATAGAGAAACCAGGGTGAGTCACCCCATCTCTCCCTCCTCTGGACCTTAGTTCCTCCTGATTGTCACTCGTTACACTGGAAACAGATTTCAGGACTCAGCACATGCAGCCATAACGTGTGCCTAATTCCACATCCCAGTCACTGGGACACAAAATTTTGGGGCCTTAAGTCTGGCTCACACATCACCACTCACATATGTCAGTTCTTCCTCTACAGCTGAGTCAGTGAGTAAAGACACATAAACAGAAGCAGATTAATACGAACAAGGTTTTATTGACATATATATATATGTATATATATTTATGTATATGTATATATATATATATACATAAAGCTGGGAAAGAGAAGGGCCCATTGAGGCAAATGCATAGGGGGAGTGGAAGCACCTGAAAGCAGCAGTGGGCATCCTGCCAATTCCAAGTCTAGGGAAAACTGGCCGGGAGCTTGGTTCGGCCAAGTTAACAGTCCAGCCAGGGATGGCACAGTGGATGATACAGGCAGCTCTCTTCCATTCTCCTAACTGGAACTTCTCAAGTCTGGTGTAGTTCTGAAGCGGGCTCATATGCCCCTCACCCTCCAACACACACACACACACACACACACACACCCCACACACATCACACCCCACACACACACGCTCACACACACACTCACACACACACTCTCTTGCACATCCCTGAGATATGGTCCTGTGGCTTGCTGTAGGAAGAGAGGAGGTTAAGTTTCACTTAAAGGGGCCGAACCGCTTTCCAGTGAGGCAAAGTCCATTCATGGTTGCACACAGTTTGCAGAATAAGATCTGCTCTTCATTTGTTGAGTTTCTTCATAGAAGAAAAGATTACCTGGTGGCTCCTATGAAGCCCTGGGCAGGTTATGAGGCTACCAGACTCCTATGAGCACAGGCACAGCTGCCCTGACCAGGAGACTCCAAACACAATGCTGGCTCATCTAAGTCAGAGGGGTGTCCTGACTTGGGGACCCCAGTGTTCTTCCTGAGAGTAGAGATTCCTCTCTAAATATGGATGGTGCTGTCCCCCATGGCACCACCTGGGTTTTGGCTAGGGGGCGCCCCAGGTGCCTTGTATTAATGCAGCACCAGAAGTGTATCCAGTCACAGCAGGTGTGATGCTGTCCCCCATGGCCCCCCACCCCGTTCTCTGCACAGATGGGTACCAAGTCTGATGGCAGTTATTGACACAGGGCCTCCCAGCACCAATGAGATGTTGTTCCCTCCATCTGTACCACCTGTGTATTGGCCAGGTGGGTCCCAGTTGTAAGCGGGAATACCAGGTTCTCCAGTCATGAGAATGATGTTCCGTCCTATACAACCACCACCTGCATTGTAGGCAGGTGGGCCTCTTGTGTTTGGAAATAAGGTAGAACTAGAAGTGTGTTGAAGCCCACGGGTGGTACCCACACTTGCAACTCCAGCAGATGTGGGGTGCTCTGATGGAAGGTGGAAACTGACATGTCCCTTGACAGAGATTTCTTCTCCTTGGTGATGGAACTTTTAAATGTAGGTTTTCTATGTCCAGATGGGCCCTGGGTACAGTAATGGAAAGTGGCCTCGAATCATGGGGATGGTGTTGTCCCCTGCCATCACCATACCACCTGTATTCAGCCCAGATAGGCCCCAGGTATTTGGATTTAAGGTGGAATCAGGTATGTTGCCAAATGCTGAGATGATGCCTGCCCCTCCTACTGCAGCAGCCTCGCCGTGGTCAGGTAGATGGCAGGTTATCTGGCCCAAAGTAGGAACAGAAGTGGTGCTGGGTGCCCCACTTAGTCCTGCCCCAGAGTTAAGTGGTCTGGATGCCTCTGAATGAGTGAGGCCTGGGGCTGACACACTGACTCCAAGGCTCCCACTGGCCTTAGGGGCTGCAGGTCCCATGAACAGTGGGCCCGGTGTGATATTGGCAAAGAGCGAGCTACTGTCCCCAGTACTGGGCATCCTGGTGGCAACTCCAAACCCAGTAGCAATGGATACAGCCCTGGGGAGAATGCCTGGATTGTCGCCAAAGGCTGGCTGCGTGTTGATGGTAGTGGCGAATAGGGAAGCTGGCAAAGCTGACTGCATGATGCTGACTCCTCGCGGTGGCTGGGCTGCAGGAGAGGTTAGGACTTTACCTTGTGCTGGGTCTACTGGGTTTCCCAATAGAAAATAATCGTTAGGCCTCTGCCCATCGTTGGCCCCCAGTGTGGCCTGAGCCGGGAGACCTGGGTCCAAGAGAAGCTTGAAGTGTTGGTCTGTCTGTTGGCCGACGTTGCAGGAAAATGAGTCGAGGCATGGGCTGAGGCATTGCTACCACTGGGTGGTGTGTTCTCATAACTAGGAACAGCCATGTGAAATGGGCATCGGTCCTACCTGGAGACAGGGGCAGACTGGAGAATGACAGCGTAAGAAGGAAGTGTGGGGTCCATAGCTTCGGTGTCAGAGGTGCTGCCTGCTGAAGCACCGATGATGGCCGAAGCCGTAAATGGGGGTCTGGGGAAAACAGGAACACCAGGGAGAGAGGCTCTCTGCTGCCCATCAGAGGTCCCAAATATGGGCTGAGGGTTGGTTTGGGGGCCAAAGGGATGGTTGAAAATTGGGGTGGCACAGGGGATCATCGGCACAGGTGGGGTGATGGACACTGGTACCCCTGCAGGGTGCCTCTGCTTCACCCTGAAACCTGGGGGAGACCTAAAAGTGACAGCTTGGGGAGGGGCAGGAGTGTCCATGTCAGTGACATCAGGATCTATAGTAGGCTGGAAGGTCAAACTTCCAGATGCCATGACCATGCTGGTGGAAGGGATTGCCATAGAAGTCATAGGCTGCCCAGTTAAAATAGGGGGATTGATGGTAGGGACTGGAAGAGGGGTAGGTAAGTGTAAAGGAGGGGTAGATCTACACAAATGGGTGTTGGGGGTTCCTTTTCACGGGACGGTGGCTGGAAGGAGAAAGCTAGGATGCTAGGAGGTGTGGGGAGGTCAGAAATAAGAGGTTGTGGCTATGACTGAATAAAAAGGGCCTTCATTCTTCTTGAGTGGAATTCCCAAAATGGGATCGGAAGCTGAAGGAGGAAGAGAATCAGCAGGAATAGCAAGAGGAGGGGACTTAGGGACTGTTTCTTGTTTCCTGATCAATATTAGGTGTCGGGGAAGGTGGAGGGACAGACAGGTTGGGGGACCTGGAATATAGGTCGGCCAAGTCAGTGGTAGTAGCAGGGACCTCCAAAGTGTGAGTGGCCAGGGGCAGGGAGTCTGCAGTCTGTGAGGCAGGTGTGGAGAGAGAAGGCGCAGGCTGAGGGGCACTGCAGTCTTCCTTGACCTTCCTTGTATTCTTCAGGATCTTGTTCCACTGACACTCAGTGTTCTTCTCTAAGGTGCCTGGGTTTTTGGCAAGAGCTAAGCACAGAAGCTTAGGGGCCGGGGGGCAGCTCACCTTGATCCCATGTCAGTGGCAGGGTCGACCTCAGCCCCGGCAGCGGCAAAAATAGCGTCAGGGGAATGTTCCGCTTGCAGGGCCTACTGCTGGTAGATACCAGGGAAGCGGAGCTTCTTGATGGGATGTCTGAAGATTTTTCACGCTGCAGCTCCTTCCCAGACATCAGTGAGTGCGGCGAGCTGGGCCGGTGGTCTTCACACAGCACTTCTTTTGTTTGTCTCTCCAGCAGCAGGCAGCAGCGTGCGGTTGGGGCAGAGGACACCATGGCATGGGATTCGGGCTTTCAAGGAGGCAGGACATCTCCAGGATCTCCATCTGAGCAGATGACGGCTTTCTGAGGAGGAGCTCATTGGAGACATCTGGGCGTTTTCACTCAAGTTGTCTTCTGGGTGCTCGGGAAGGAAGTCCAGAGGCTCAGGATCGCACTTGAAGGAAATGAGGACTCCATGGGTCTCCTGGGGCCTAGATGTCAATGGTATATCCCCATTGCTACGGTGGCCCTTCCAGTCGTCCTCTCCTTCGGTCTTTGTGTGATCCTCCATCCTTGCCATGCCTCGTTGGGGCTCTTCTTGGACCTTCACCTCACTCTCCTTTGGGCGAGGAAGTGGGAGGTGACTGGATGGTACCGGCTTCCTAACCTTGACTAGCTGCTCAGGTGGTGAACGCAGGAGGGTAAATTTGCCCCCCGGTGGAGGACTCTTGATGATTCTCAAGTGGCTGAACATCATGGAATTATGAGCAGACAGCTCGGGCTTCTTTGGCCAGTCCCTCCAGTTCACCAAGGGAAGAATCCGCAGATGGGAGTATCCGGCCTGCTGAATGGGATACTGCCTTTTTGGCGTGATGCAAAAGCCAGACGATGAAGGCACTCGATCTCCGTGGGACAGCCTGCGACCAGGGCAGAAGACAGGCGCTGGAGCAGCGGGGTGATCCTGGTCAGATGTGGCAGCCTCCCGGGAGGGCAAAACCAGCTGGTGACAGCCCACCAGGGCCCCACGGCGGGGCCGGCAGCGGAGCCAGCGCGGCAGAGCCAGGTAGGAAATTTACAAAGTAAATTGCCCCTGTAGAACAGGTTGTACGCCAAGCGATCCGAGAATAGAGTGTGAAACTGGGAGAGTTTCTCCCTAGCTTCTACCCCCTCTCGAGGTCTAGCACTCACTGGATGCTGGATGGCTCAGTATGGCACTTGTTATGTGTCCATTGTATTTTCACAGATAAAGGGCAGGCGGGGCAGGGGGTGGGACGGGTTGGGGGGTGGCTCACACAGGCCCAGCCCATGGAGAAACCCTGGCCCAAGGGCAAAGGGCGGGACCCCGAGCCTGGCCCCTTCTGGACTTTCTAGTGGCCGGGGCTTCTCGCCGTGGGTGGCAGGTGTTTGGCACAGGATGGGCCACCATGCGGAGACTGTTGGGGACTGTGGAAGCCTTCTCCTCCAGAGCTCACCCTGCCTGGGCATGGCTCTGCAGGCCCCTTAGCCCTGGGTATGTATCGGCCAGCCCTTCCCCTCCAAGGGGCCCAGAGGCCAGAACCTGCTCAGAGCTGAGTGCAGAAGGTACCCAGAGCTTGCCAGGGTGTGACCCGCCTCCTCCGGGGACCTCCCCAGCTTCTCTGTGAGGCCTGGAGACGAGCGCCTTCTCCAGGGCTGCTCAGCTGCCAGCATCACCATGAGCCAGGTGGCAAAGGTTTCTGAGCAGGGGTTGCAGAGCCCTGCCCCGACTGGATGCTGCACCCCACGATGTCCCTTCCTGGCAGATAGGTTCTTTCTTCACTTCTTTTTCGAAATTTGGTGAAACAACATTTAAACCTTCGACTGTTCTTCAGGGTATACAGATGGTAGTGGCTTAGCCGGGATTCGAACCAAGCCTGTGTGATTCCAGAGCTCGTGCTCTGGACTGTGGTGCCTTCTTATCGTATATGCTTCATGTGTTACTATATTTTTTTTCCTTGTAGTCCTTATGGTACTTAGCCCTAAGTGCCATACCTGCAATGAACACGTACACTGTCCTGTAGGACGTCTCCTTTTGTTCAATTCATGAATTGGTCATCCAACACACTGGGTTCTAGTCTCAGAAGATACAGGTCAGGGACCACCAGTTATCAGCATAGCACCACCCCTCATTTCTAATTGAGACTTGCAGCCCAGATTTTCCCTTTGGTCTAGTTTGAAGGATCCAGATATGTACAGATTATATTCTAGATAAATCATGGGCTATCGTGAGAGAAATTCACCAGTGAATTATTCTGTATGGATTAGAAGCTAGTTTCCCTGGCCTTCCTGGAGTGTATCCAGTAAGGCAAGGCATCTCATTCGTGTCTAGAAAGCAAATATATCATTTATTGGAACTTCATCATGGAGCGATGTGTTGGTTTAAAGTACGGTCAACACAATTTGGTCATTGTGAGTATGCCAGCTGGGTCCACTCTCTACGCCACCTATGTAACTGTAGAGATTCTTATGCCCAAGAGAGGAGACATACCCTTGGGTGTCTAGGACAAGGGAAACATGTTGTTTTTCATGAGCTGGAAGCTTCAGCATGGCAGGAAAAAATTGAAAAATCCTGGTCTACACATCACTGTGCCTTGTTTGAATCTTGTTTCTTTGGCTTGCTTCACTGGAGTGTTTTCTGTCTCCTGGGGCTGACATTGTGTGTTATATATCAGGCATGTGACATGTAGAAGTTTCAGAACCCAGAATCATAAAGATCAGTAAAAGTTTATTTATATATTTTAGTTTAAAATCTATTTAAAATAACACTGGGCATAATTCATATATTACAAAATTAGTTTGACCCTCTGCTCATGAGATTCTTTTTATGGTATGTCAAAGCAAATTTGGACTTCCATCGCCAATAAACTTTGAGGTTGGAGGACACAAAAGTTTTTGCTCAGACCTAAATTCTGTCTAAACAAAAGGGTAAATATTATAAGCCCTTTCTAACCTCTCCAGGAGCAGAAATGATTTACAGCTGTGGCATTTAACCATAATTCCTTGATCTCATTTGAGAAGAGTTCAGTAAGAAACAACCTCTTGATTTTTGTTTGTTTTGTTTGTTCCCTGTGTTCTTGTCTTGCTTACCAACAATCCATTGTAATTCATGAGTTAGTATGGCAGCAGGCTGAGTGTTCCCTGGAGCTCATTAAATGAACTTTTTTTCCTAAAGTGAATTTTTTCTCCTTGTTTTCAGCCCCTCTTCTTTCCTCTGCCCTTTACTATAACCAGAGTTCAGCAAAAGCTGACTGGCTTTGTGCAGACCCTACTTAGGGTAATCTTTTCTTAATTATTTTATTCATCGCTCCGCCATTTCATTGTTTGCCTTCTTGAGATGTGTTGAAATCTTTCTGTGGTTGATGGCTTCCACAATGTCTTGGCTTTTATTGGTTTATTAATTTTGGTATTTCTACACTTTTATTTAAATATGGTTTCAGGAGGGACACAAAGTAAATATGTTTCCTAGTCTGCCATCTTGAGCTGAAACTCCGTGTTGATTTTAGCATCCAGTGTTCCCATGGAGAAAAACCCAACCTTGGCATTAATAGATGTAACACTCAAGATGGCAGCTTTTCTTGAGCAATCACTAAGGATTTAATAACTATCTCATGGAGTTGATTTGAGGATTAAATTAGATAATGAACACAAAAATGCTTTGTAAGGTTTAAAAATCTATAAAAATGTTTTTTGTTATTATTTGATTTGTTGCTATTTCAACTTTACTTGGCAGTTGTTTATGAGCTTGCTTATGTGAGAAAATGCCTTCTGGTTTATTGTTTTGAAAGCCACATTATATTTTTCAATAACTCAATGGAAATGGCATCATTTGTAAAGGTTAAGGGTGAAGGCATAAAAGCTTCTTGACACCTGTCACTTTACGATGTTTTCAGGAACTAATTTACTCACGTATTCTTCTTCCAAATTTTGTTGAGGACCTACTACCAGCCAGATGCCTTACATCAGGTGTTGGAAAGCATTTTCTGGATTTTAAATGTCTTAGGCTTTGTGGGCCACATGCAGTTTCTGTAGCTTCTTCTCCTCTTTCTTCTTCAACAACCTTGCAAAATGTGAGAACCATTATTAGCTCACAGTCATACAGATCCAGGCTGAGAGTCTGATTTGATCTGTTGCCATTATTTGCCGATCTCTACTCTGCGTCTTGACTGAGTTAGGAGGCACATTTTTGAGTAAATCACTTCTTTGAATCAACTGTTGGTCTTCTGGGGCTTGTCCTTATTCTCCTACAGTCTCTAATCAAGATGGCATCCAGAGAGATCCTGTTAAAACATAAATCAGATCATGTCAATCAAATCTCTTCAATGGCTTATTCACAGGAAAAGCAAAGTCCTCAAAGTGCCTCCACAGCCCTAGAAATCTGGGCCTCTGTTTCCTCTCTGACTGTTTCCTTCTCCTCTCCACTTTGCTCGCTCTGTTTTCCACACACTGACATCCTTTCTGATCCTTGGATACTCCAGGCCCACTCTTGCCTCATTGCCTTTCCATCTGACTCTTCCCTCTGCTTGTACTATTCATTTCCCAGATATGCACCTTACTCCCTCCCACAACCTTAAGTTCCCTCTTAAATTTTATCTTCCCCATAAAGCCGACATTGATCACTTAGTTTCAGATCGCAGCCTCCCCCTACCAGCTAACAATCTCCATCTCCCTTCCCTGCTTGCTGTTTTTCTCCAGCACTTACCTGATGTACTAGTTATTCTATCCATTTATTTAATTTTTATTTACTATTTATACTTAGGGTTTTATATTTGCTTATTTACTTTTGTCTCCCCCCCTCAGCTCAAGGGAGGGTATATTCATCTGTGTTAATCACTGCTGTGTTTCCTGAACATGCCTATAAAGCATACTGAAGGATGGTACCTGAAATTTGGTAAGGGATCAATAAATTTTCTTGGCTGAATGAATAAATACGTTCATAAATTAATGAACAAATCTCCGGGGTTTCTGAATTGAGGAGTAATGAGAAGAGGAAGGCAAATGGTTGGGACAGGGTACTGCAAGAAGTAGTATTTGGAGTAGTCTGATAGCTGTCCTAATAGATAAGTTTTTATTAATGTAAGTAGTTTTAGTGAGAGAGCTGGGAACTAGGGATACACAGCATCAAGATTTTTATAACGCATTCTGTAGAGTTCTTTTTAAGTGTGTACAAGTATCATTGAAAATATATGCATGCATATACACCTCTGTTACTTTATTTAGTGCTTTACAAGAGCCCCTCAAGGAAGGGGTAGTAGCAACTATCAGTATCCTTCCTTTCTGATGAACTTAGTTTATTCAAAGTTACATCATAATTTATTTGTAACTGTGAAACTAGATTTAGTTTTTGAGTAGACCCTCCCTAGAAACCTATGACATTAATAAAACCAACAAAAATTTGTTCAGTTTCCAATGATACACACACTGCTGACTCAATTATGGGGCATCCATTTTAATGAAGGGAAGAAGTGATGTAACAAATACAGAGCAAACAGAATATTAAGTTTTGTCCTCCATTAATATTAGTGACGGATAAAGTGGGCTCCAACGCCTTTAAGACAGCTGGAGCCTGTCATCTCTGTGTCACGGGCAGGGGGATGTTCAGCCAGGATGTCTTTCTCTGTCACTGAGAAAAATGTCCATAATATATAATGATACTTACTGAAACAGATATGGGACATTTGGGTAATTAGGAATCCATTAGCATATTTTTCCGGAAGCCTTGACTACAAAATGAAGATAGTAGATTTGGACACGTTCAGCTATGAAGAAGTTGTTTGGGTATTCATCTTTATGCCGAATGGAGTAAGCTTATTTCGTCTCTGCAGCTTCCCATATACCATTTTCCAACCTCTATTTTGTGTTTGGAAAGGCTTTTAGAAATTAAAAATCAAGTTAGAAAGGAAGTGACAATTTAAATGATATCTGGAATATTTTGCTGACTTACAAGAGCATGCAGAATTAAATATGACCCAGTTCAAATGTTAATTTTATTTTAATGTGTATGTTGGGGTGGAGTCTTCAAGGTTCCAGAAAAGAAGAAGTCACCCATCCTGTGTGGAACTGCCGCACACACACACCTTCAGTTACCAGTTCTGTTCATTCCACAGAATCATCTTCAGAAAACATACTGTTTTCTATGTACCTGGTATATGTCTCAATTAGTTTGGAGAATTTCCCAGTTAATATGTAGTGCTCCAGTTACAATCTTGCCACGTCCTGTACCAGTGACGTAGCACATAGGAGTTTTATTTCTCTTTCTTTCTCTGGGTTGTTCAGAACCCAATGAAAGAACAATGGAAAGGGATCGAAGAGATCAGGGTTCTTGTCCCAGATTTACCATAAAATAATTGTGTCTTCCTGGGAAAATTATGGTTATTCTAAGCCCCTTTCCTATTCTTTACTTTGAAAGAGCTGCACTAGGTGACCCCAAATAACATTGCACTCTTTCATTAGTAGCTTAGATGTTATTGGTATTCTGAAACAAATGAAGACAATGACACCTGAAGCTATGCAACATCTCTGTAACTATGTTTTCTGAGAGGTGCCTCCATTTTACAGATGATAAGATGACTGAGCACAGAAGTAGATGTTTTGACCAGAGGTTCCAGAGTAGATGGAACTGGACCACAAGTTTCCTTCTTTCCTGAAGCTCACTTAGCCAAAAACATAGGCTGCTGAATATTAACCTGTAAAGCATATTATCAGTACATTTTAAAAGAAGCTATTCTTCTAGGATATCCAATTAATAGCAGGCGTTTTTGAAATTCTTAAAAGATCATCTAATTTTGTGAGATTTACAGCTCTATTTTCCTGTCAAGCAACATGTATTAGTGCCAGATAATCATCTGAGCTTCTGGATGCTTCTCTGAACCTCTTGAATTTTTCTTCTTGCTATCTGAAATTCATGACAGATAAGCCTTTTTCTAGAGAGTATGTACAGACTTGTCTATTTTCATATAAGAAAACGATGCAGTGAGTCAGGATGGGGGTTAAGCCCTCATTCTCAGAGTGGTATTGAGCTCCTGGTGAAATATAATCATCATTTCCTCAGAATAGAAAAGCAGTTATCTCAAGTTTTTAATCCCATTAACTATGTATACATTTACCTATGATACATGTATTTATTGTACCTACTAGGTGTGTTCTCTTTGGGAAGTACAAAGCTATTTGAGACATAGGTTGTTCATTTTTTTGTTTTCCCACAAATAGTGTGACCTTTTGAGCAGGAAGGTCTGTACTTTTACTAATATCTAGAACCATCAGCTTACACAGTGTCTAAGATGTAGTCAGTAAATATGAAGTAGATCAGTGAACACATTTTAAAGTAAGGGCCAGGACATGAACAAATAGAAAATTTTCATTTTCAGTCACAAAGCAACAACAGACATAAAAATGACACAGACAACAAGTGCCAGAGTCATTCAAAGGAGGCATAGATTAGATACAACAAGGATCTCCTCTATGGCACAGGGAACTATGCTCAATATTTTGTAATAACTTATAAGGGAAAAGGATCTGAAAAGGAATCACTGTGCTGTACCCCTGAAACTAACATGACATTGTAAATCAACTATACTTCAATTAAAAACAAACAAACAGACAACAACAACAACAAAAAACCAAAGAAGTCATAGAAGTTCTTATGAGATTCCGTAAGAGAAGCCAGATGAGGAGGGGAGAGATGGCTTTTGAATCAATTCAGAGGAGGGGTCACAGAGAAACTAGTCTTTGACTTGAACTTGAGTTTCCATTAAGATTGCAACGCAGGGATATTATAGATGAAGGTAATCACATAAACTTACTATACTGAAACTTGCAGAGGTTATGAGCATTGTTCAAGATCCCAAAGTAAGTGCACTGTGGAATCAGAATTTTAAGTGAGGCCTAAAGAACTAAAAACAAACAAACAAAAAAAGAAGCCCTTTCTGTGATACCATGTTGCCTTTGAAGTCGTTATTTTGGTGGGTTGGTAGAAACTGGTTCCAGTGTTTCTTGCAGGAATGACTAGTTCTGTCCCCCCCGCCGTTCCCCACCCCCGAGTTGATCCTCAAAGTTTCCTTTAGAATGGACTCGCTAAAATGCATACATGCAAGTATTCATGACGCCTGTGTCCAATCATTTCTCCTGCCATTGCCTACTTCACTCCTAGGATTATATGAACAATTCACTGTCTTGAATTATGCTTTTCCCTCCTCCAAGAATTCTTTTCTCCCTATGGGGCACCTGGGAAACCCACTTCATTTTTCAAACCTCAATTTACATATTATGTCTTTTGTGCAGTCTTCTTTTTAGTGTTGTGATCACACGCTCCTTTTTGCTACCCTTGCACTTCTGCATGTCTGATTGTTGCACTCGCTACACTGTATTGTAATTGTATTTTTTGCATATCTCTGTCTTCTCCTGCGCAACATTCCTTGGGGCCAGGGACTACCTTTTTTCATCTACTGATGTTGCCTTAGCATGTTACTTGTTGTGAAGTAGTTAGTTATAAAAATGAGATTTGATTAAATTAAAAATTGTTATGTACATATTACTTATTATCACTTTACAGATATAACAGGAAAAAATATTAATGTTGGTGCTGAAAGTTCATTTCTAGTAAATGGTGGTGGTACTTGACTCCACTTATATTTTTCCCACTATTTTATATATTTCTACCTGATACCTCTTCTTTATTTCCATCTATGTTCCTTTATTACTAAACCAAGAAAAACAGGTATGAGGATAGGGCTAGGCCATACTTGGCTGGAATAGTAAAGAAGTTGTGTGGATTTTTGGTGAGAAAATCCTGAAGCATACAGGTCTGCATCTTCCCTTTGAGGCACGTGGAGGGGTCTGCTTCTAAAGAGTTTTATTAGCAACAAATCAAGATGTTTTTGAACAAGGCTCCTGATTAGCTGTTGGTATACTAAGAGTAAATCAGAGTTAGCATAGTTTCTGATTTGTTTTACATTGTAAACGTGGATGATCATTTTTTACTGCTGGGGGTGGTGGTGGTGGGGAGTGAGGGAATGTTCCTTTCCTGTTCCTGATGTCTCAGTCCTGTCACGAGAGCTCTTGGGGTCATTTTGGCCCTGCTTCTTTCCTGACTCTGCCCCAGGGTGATCAAGTGACTTATATAGAAAGCTTGAAAACAATTAAATGGGCATGCTTGCCTTGACTAATTCTGTTCCCTGCCTTGAGAGTGTGAGTGGGTGTCTTCTGTTTCTCTCATTCTGTGTATTACTAGTTAGTAAATCTGCCCAATTCTGGGGTTCAGTTATGGGATCATTTCATTCAGACTGGATTCTCAAGCCAGGGTTATCAACAGTAACAGGAATGTTCTGACCTCCGTCTTTGCTCTTTAATCTTTATTTATTTATTTATTTATTTATTTATTTTTGCGGTATGTGGGCCTCTCACTGTTGTGGCCTCTCCCGTTGCGGAGCACAGGCTCCGGATGCACAGGCCCAACGGCCATGGCTCACGGGCCCAGCCGCTCCGCGGCATGTGGGATCCTCCCAGACCGGGGCACGAACCCGTTTCCCCTGCATCGGCAGGCGGACTCCCAACCACTGCGCCACCAGGGAAGCCCTGCTCTTTAATCTTATTTCCTAATTTATTCCAAACCTAGATGGAATTAAGGCATTGCACTTGCTGGAAGGTAATTAAAAGACCCTAACATTTGGTGCATTACCTGGGGACACTGAGAAATAAAAAGAAAGGAGCAGACATTTTGGGGAGGAAAAGGTCCATGTGGAAAATATTTTGGTACTGCCAAGGAAGGTAGTCTTGTGCCTTGGTCTTTAATGTATGGTGGGATGTTGGGACCTTTGACTGTTTGAAAATATTTGGGTTTGTGCAGTGAACTGCTGAAGCCTAGAAAAGGTTTAATGCATGCTGTATTAGCCTCCTTGCTTGCTGTAACAGATTACCACAAACTTGGAGCCTTAACACAATAGAAATTTACCATCTCACAGTTCTAGAGGCCAGAAGTCTGATATCCAGGTTTCAGCAAATCATCTCTCCCTACAGATGCTCTAGGGGAAATTCTATCCCTTTCCTCTTTCAGCTTTTGTTGGTTGCCAGCTTCCTTGGCTTGAGGCCACATCACCTCAAGTATACACCTTAGTATACAGAGACCTTTACCTGGCACTTGTGTCTGTCTTCATGTCACCCCCTTTCTGTGTCTATCTTCTCTTTTGTCTGTCTCAAATCTCCCTTGCCCTTCTTGTAAAATAAGGAAAATTGTCATTATATTTAGGACCCATCCGGATAATACAGAATGGAAATCCCATCTGAAGATCCTTAATGACATTTGCAAAGCCTTTTTTTTCAAATGAGGTAACAGTCAAGGATTAGGACATGGATATATCCTTTTGGGGGTCACAGTTCAACCCACTACACCAGCCGTAAGATACTTTGATTTTGGCTGATGTCTGCAGCTTATGGCGTGGGGGAGTGGCTGTTTCTGTAGAGCCACTTAAGTAAAGCTCTGACATAAAGAAAAGAGGCCTTAGGGAGTTGCACGTGGCTGAGCAAATACCTGGAGCGGAATGAATAAGGCACCTCCAGGGTCTTCAGTATACAGAGACCTTTAACTGGCACTTGACTTCAGAGTGTGCAGGAGTTTATAGGGCAGGAAAGTCTCAGGCAGCTGCCCACCTTGCCTTACTCTTCAGGTACAGTTTTTCCCAAGCAGGCTTGACTGAGACAAAGACTCAATTGTAAGGAAAACATGTTTTATAGAACTTGTCGGCATTGATACATATGGTCTACCGTAGGCTCAAGTGACTCCCTTTACATGTGGACCCAAGCCGACACTGGATTTGTCGATTATGTTGGAGAAAGAAATGTTCTCTTAAAGGCAGCCGCCTTTGGTCTACGCAGTTCCATAGCAGGAGGCAGTGAAAACGGCCATGGCGGCATAGGACTGTAAAATCTACGCATCAGAACTGGAGGTGTAATGTCACTAGACAGAACCCATAATCAGTTCAGTACTGCAGTATGAACAACAAGGTCATCAAAGAGGAAGGATAACTCAAGAGTCCATGTGTGATAGATGCTCAGGGCTGTGTACTGCACATGGCAAATTCATAGTGACAAATCAACCTCAGGCTTTTAAAAGATTCCTCCTGGTTCAAAGTTTGCAGGTCAAAAATTTCAGATAAATGGCATAGACTAATGGACATCCTAGTGAGGCTAAAACCAAAGAGACTTTATCTTTCTCTCAAATGCCACTGAGTTTCTGCTATGTTCTTTGGTCAAATTCTGTACTGGATTCTGGGAACAAAAATGTGCCTAGTTTCACTATTCTAGGAATGGGGATTGGCTTGCTTTTGAGATTTTTTTTTAAATTGTGGGGATAGTGCCGTAAAATCAAATTGTATCTTATTAACTCTTTAGACTCTTTAAAAGTATGGTTCAAGAGAGACTTGATAAACTGATAAAACAGCCAAGGCCCTGAGAGACCACACCCGTGTCAGTGACAGAAGTCCAAGCTACAGATACTGAAGGAGCCCTCAATCCCATTCAGGCACTGAAAGCCCTGTCACTGAGAATGAACCAAAATGTACATTTGGAAGGATTATTTATGGACATTTAGGACTTTGGATTTTTAACCCACAGTAACAAGGAAACTTGATTTCAAAATTGGGCTTTAATACTTTGGGACCTTAATTCATAAGGGAGTTTAATCTGTGACCTTTTAATTTCTGTCTGAAGAATTTGATACTGGCAAAGGTTTACTTTCAAATTTGTGACATTTCTATGATTTCTGAATTGTATTACTGGAATGCTTTTATGTATTTAATCTTAGTTTGTCATTTAACCTCATCAAATTTCTATGGTTAGCTGTGCTGTGGATGGCTGGTAGAACAAAAAGTTTTTTCTGATCATTGGATATGAGTAGCCTTGGAGTTAATTTAACTAATGCAGTTTCTCACCCATATCAGAGACTTCTGGGATGAAAATGTAAGTCGTCCACCAGCAGTTCCAAGAGGCCACTCAAATGAGTAGCCCCATAAAAGCGGGAGCAGGACTGTCCTGATAAAGATCTATTCTTTTTCCTGAAGGGAGAGCCATATTCTGTTAATTTTAAGCTTAAAGGCATAGTTCAGTGACTTAAGAGATTTTAAAAAGCAGGGGAGCATTAGTGACAATTTCCCTTCTCATGCCTTATGGTACCACCATGTGAAGGGAATTTGATTAGTATAACTTTTAACCTCCCTGCTCTGTATTCACTGACACTGGCTAGGTGAGGTGACCTACTTGACTGGCAAAGTTGGGAAGAATAACTGGCCATGCTTTGCTAAGCTCTTCTTTCCTTCATCTTGGAAGTGAGTCTGGTGATAGAGACAAAAGTTCTCTGCTCCACCGTGGCCATGCCCCTTTCACATGGGTTTGCCTGGAACCAACTTGCTGCAACAAAGTGAGTAAGTCTGGATAATTCTAGAATTCAGTTGACAGACTCACTTGGCTATCTCATGAAGCCCCATTTTCCAACATGAGCTCTAACAGTAAAGTGACATAATGTGTGGGCTCCAGTGCAAAATGAAAATATAGTGCCTCTTGTTCAAACTGCAAAGAAAAAGTGTTGTTGAAAGTATTTGTACTGGAGTGCATAGTGTCCTCCCCAAATTCATGTTTACCTGGAACCTGTGAATGTGACCAAGTAAATTCTTTCTTCAGATATAATCGAGATAAGATGAGATCATACTAGATTAGGGTGAGCCCTAAATGGGTTCTATGGGTTGTTCTCTCTTCTCTTTTTCATATATGTCATCCTTTTCAGCAGAAGTGTTTGGCTAATATTGGGAAGTAACACGAGTAAGAAAGGATATGATAAGATTCCTTGGGCATTCTTGTTTCTTAAAAAACAACTGCTTTCTTTCTGTGTTAGGAGTGAGTTCAGATTCAAATGGAAAGCATGGCCTCCCGGAGCTGTTAACACCTTCATTTAGTCTTGGATGTGACCAGTAGCACAGAATTCTGGTGGAACTCACTAAGCCTCCAAATAGGTACAAAATAAGCATGTTATGGAAACCACACAATAAGCAGGGTGAAAACTATATGTGAATGAGGCAGCAGGAATGGTGGCAGACACACATATTGCACGTCTCCTTTGCTCATGCGTACATTTTATTGTCCCATAAACTTTACCTACAAAACGTAAGTTCAAAGATAAAATCATTAAGAATTTCAAGACAGCAATAGCAGAGCATGAAACCAAGCAAGTGTGGGGCCCTTCTGAGCATACTTCATGAGGGACTTGATAAACTGATAAAACAGCCAAGGCTGTGAGATACCCACACCATGTCAGTGACAGAAGTCCAAGCTACAGATATTGAAGGGGCCCTCAATCCCACTCAGGCACTGAAAGCCCTGTCCCTGAGAATGAACCAAAATGTATATTTGGAAGGATTATTTATGGACATTTAGGACTTTGGATTTTTAACCCACAATAACAAGAAAACTTCATTTGAAAAGAAAGTGTGAGGTCTTCAAGTTTGTTTTTCTTTCTCAAGATTGCTTTGGTTATTGAGGGTCCTTTGTGGTTACATGTAAATTTTAGAGTAGTTTCTTCTATTTCTGCAAAAATAGGGGATTTTGATGGGGATTGCATTAAATCTGTAGATAGCTTTGTGTAATATGGACATTTTAACAATATTAAGTCTGCTAGTTCATGAACATGGGATGTCTTTCCATTTATTTATGTCTTCCTTAATTTCTTTCAATAATGCTGTAGTTTTCAGTGTACAAGTCTTTCATGTCTTTGGTTAAGCTTATTCCTAAGTATTTATTCTTTTTGATGCTATTGTAAATGGAATTGTTCTCCTAATTTCTTTTTCAGATTGTTCATTGTTAATGTACAGAAATGCAAGTGATGTGTGTATGTTGATTTCATATTCTGCAAACCAACTTTGCTAAGTTGGTTTATTGGTTCTAATAGATTTTTTGGGAAATATTTAGCATTTTCTACATCTTCTTCAATAGTTTCACTTTCAGCCTAAGTGTATCCTTAAATCTAGGTGACATTTTGACCTCCATCTTAGGCTTTCATCTTAATTCTCAACTTATTCAGAGTCATAGTTGGTTAGTGTGCTCCTTACTGTTTGCCACTTTGGAGAATCCAACAAAATGTTCTACTCAAGCTGAGACCTCTTTTCTCTTCCACCTCTGAACCTGAATATCACTTATTACTTACTTCATTCTCTTAGAACTTAGCATTCGAAGTTTAAATGGTGATCTTTCTTAAGGGAAGTCAATATGCTTACCGAATTCAAGACCTCTGGTGAGTTGTGTCAAGTGTGTAGGAATCGTATTAACTTGTTGGCTCTTGGCACCCCTGGAAACATTTCTAAAGTGGCCTTTGAGCTTGATATTCAGGTTTAGTAGACACCGCATTAAAGATTTTAACAGAATAAGAGTAGGCTGGTCTTTCCTAAAGCAGAGTTTATCAAAGTGTGACCTTCTAGTCACCTGCATCAGGCTCATCCTCGTTGAGTCATTGAGTGCCCTCACACCCCCCCCAAACTGTAAACTCCTTATAGACAAGAATTATGTTTTATAGCTCTTGTTCCCCTTCCCTATACCTAAACATGCCTGGAATAGAAGGTGCCTCTACGAACATGTGTTGATTTATTTATTTATTTATTATTTTATTATTATTATTATTATTATTTTTGCGATACGCGGGCCTCCCACTGCTGTGGCCTCCCCCATTGCAGAGCACAGGCTCCGGACACGCAGGCTCAGCGGCCATGGCTCACGGGCCCAGCCGCTCCGCGGCACGCGGGATACCCCCGGACCGGGGCACGAACTCGCGTCCCCTGCGTCGGCAGGCGGACTCCCAACCACTGCGCCACCAGGGAAGCCCTGTGTTGATTTATTTTAAACTACATTAAGTACATGTATATGTTCATTTCCCTCTGGGAAAGGAGGCTACATCCCACAGGATTCAAATATCAAGCTTTTAAACTTCCTTGAACCCATAGATCTATAAATAGTTGCATAGCTATCCTCCTTCTATACAACTCTTAAGATGATCATATCAAAGTATGATCATTAATTGTTTTTAATTGCAAAGAGATAATAAGCAAAGAGAAAGAAATTGCTTCTTAAAAGAACTTCTTCCATCAAGGTAAAGACTAAAGGTCAAAAAGTCAAATTAATATGGCATTTGTTACTATTCTAAATAATAAAGAACACTGACAAGAAATATCACAGTGCTGATTGCTATTATCATCTTTTCACTTTCCATTACAGTTGTTTATATTATTTTCTTGGGATTTCACTGAAGTTATCAAGGTTTTCCAATAGTCAAATTAAAAAACAAAATGCCTTGAAATGCCAATACAAAGAAAAATGTGTCAGAACATGAAAAATGTTTTAGACAAGTTGACAACATATATTCTTTGCTCATTTCTCTTTTTGAGACAAGTTCCATCTTATTCACACCCACATGTACAATACACTGAATAAAATACAACCCCATCACTCTATGGTGATAAAAAAGAAAAGACAAGCTGGTTCCAGAAAATTCCTCTATTTCTAGTATCTTGTTGCATCTTGCAAAAAAAGCATTTTGAAATATTCTCTAATTTTTTGTATTTTATTTTGTAATAATTTGCTTATTTATCTCAATGTATGTATTAAAAACTCATGAGAAATATTTTAACATTTGGTATTTGACTATTCCTATCTATTTCCTTTAATGTTTCCTTTGCCTCCTATGATGATCTTTTAGGATAGACTGCACATACCACTCTCATACTCCCCAGACTCTACAGCCCCATGCACATGCAAAATAGCTTGTGGGGATGTATTAACATACACTTGGTTGAGGCAGGAAGGCTGTAGAATACATAATTTTTACATCTCAACATATTAAGTGTTTTTGGAAAGTAACCTTAGTTTGAGTGCAAGTTCCATTGATTTATCAAATGCATTTCAGGTATACCTAGGTATGTCCAGTAAAATGGTAAGGCTATATTACTGGGAGACTATTTACATGAACGAGTGAAAAGAAATCAGTGAAAGAATGTATTATAACCAAGAGTCAGATATAATAGGTCAATCAAATAGAATGTAGATCCCAGAAACATGTCCACACATATAAGGACAATTAACTTTTCAACAGAGGTGCAAAGCCAATTTAGAGGAGAAAGTATAGTGTTCTTGACAAATGGTGCTGGAAGCATGTAGTACACGGATATTGTGCATAGATAGCCATATGCAAAAGTATGAACTTTGATCCCTACCTCACACCATATAAAGAATTAACTAAATATAGATTAAAACATAAATCTCTAAAACTTGGACGAAATATTTTTGACCTTGTGTTAAGCAAAGATTTCCTAGAGATGACACCAAAAACAAGATCCATATAAGAAAAAAAGTGATAAATTGGGTTTCATCTTTGGAAGCCGTTATTAATAAAAGAAAGGCCACGGGTTGGAAGAAAGTATTTACAAATTATATACCTGAAAAGACTTGTGTCTATAACACATATAGAACTCTCAAAACTCAGTAATTAGAAAATTAAAAAAAAATTAAAAACATGGATACAAATATTTAAAAAGAGATCCTGCCAAGGAGGTGTATGGATGTAAATAAGCACATGAAGTTGCTCAATGTAATCAATTATTAGCTAAATGAAAATTAAAGCCACAGGAGATACCACTACACACCTATTGGATGGCTAAAATTAGAAAAGTCCAACCACACCAAGTATTGGTGAGGTAGTGTAGGAACTGGAAGTCTTTTACACTGCTAGTGGGAAGGAAAATGGTACAGTCACTTCAGAAAACAGTTTGGCTGTTTCTTTATAAGTTGAACATACACGTACTGTATGATCCAGCCTTTCTGCACCTAGATATTTATGCAAGAAAAATGAAAGCATATGTTCATACAAAGACTTGTACATGGGCTTCCCTGGTGGCGCAGTGGTTGAGAGTCCGCCTGCCGATGCAGGGGACGCGGGTTCGTGCCCCGGTCCGGGAAGATCCCACATGCCGTGGAGCGGCTGGGCCCGTGAGCCATGGCTGCTGAGCCTGTGCGTCCAGAGCCTGTGCTCTGCAACGGGAGAGGCCACAACAGTGAGAGGCCCGTGTACCGCAAAAAAAAAAAAAAAAAAAAAGACTTGTACACGGATCATCACAGCATCTTTATTTTTAATAGACAGAATTGTAACAACCTCAAGCATCCGTCAGCAGGCGAATGAATAAACATACTGTGGTATACTCATACAGTGAAACACTACTCAGCAAAACAAAGTAATAAACTATTGATACCCACAAAAATATGAATTACTCTCAGAATAATTACATTGAGTGAAAGAAACCGGACAAAAGAGTCCTCACCCTGTGAATCCATTTATATAAATTTCTAGAAAAACGCAAACACATCTATAATGATAGAAAACATATCAGTGGTCACCTGGGGATGTGGAGGAGTGAAATGTGGGGGAAAAAAGGGGCTTTATGAATGAGGCATAAAAACACTTGCAAGTGATGGATATGTTCCTTTTCTTGTTTGTGTTGGCAGTTCCATGGGTATGTGCATATTTCAGAACTTAAATTGTGTTCTTTAAGTATGTGCAGTTTACTGTGTGTCAGTTATGTTTTAATAGAGCCATTTAAAAAAGGCTAAGAACAGACGTTTGTCTCAACAAATAAATGTAGCAAAGAACAGAAAAGTCAAGTACAGTATGATCTGTCAGTTGAATTTTCCTATAGTTTATTTCCCTCATAAAATACATCGCAGTTCTTAAAAGAGATGGGACTCTTAATAAAAGGTAAAAAAAAAACATATTCACTGATATTTCAGCAATAGTTTTTGATGTCCCTCTAGCAACATGTTATAGAAAAGGAGAAAATAAAATTTACCCTACATCTACCCAGAACCTCTATGGCTTCACTGTGCTTGAGGATCATAGCCCCACTGTAACCCATCAGAGGCTCTAGTACATGCCTCTGGTTGCACTGATACCCAGTGGCAACAGTGGTATCTGGTGATAAGTGGTTTGCCTGTGACTGCTGGTGACTCTGGTGAGATACCTTCTCAACGCTTCATGCACAGGGAGACTGTGCAAACATAGCAAGAGCAGGAGGGAAAGAAAATTGGAAGTTCTTTGTGGAGGTTGAGAGATTTTGTTGGTATCACTGTGGTAAACATGACTTATATACAGAAATCATCTTTTTTCAAAGATAAATGCAGTTCTAATGATTGTAGCATCTCATAAATGCTTAAATGAGCCCTAAACCATTGCTACCAAATTTCTTGGGCTTAGGAAGCCTCTCTGGATTGATTAAAGAAGAATTGTTAACCACTAGCAGAAGGCCATCATTTATATAATATGATCTCATATCCCAAGGGAGATTCTCTTAATTTATAACATTTAATTGATATTTCTAGTGATTCCAAAGAGAGATATACGTAAAAGTGCCCTCATTCTCAAATAATTAGGAGATTAGGAAACCATACTAGTAATCCTAAACCTCATATTTGAAGTGCTTCCAGATTTAAGCCTTTTGAAGTGCTGTGTTTTCTCAACTACTTTTTAAAAAATTACTATTTAATGTTCTTTGAATCACAACTCTCCTACAGGGGACGAATATGCTAGAACAGATAAGAACATCTATTTTCAAAGGGTTTTCTACGTCAAGTTTAATAGTCTCCCAAAGTTTATATAACAGAGTCCCAAGCTGTTGCAAAGGTTTGACAAGCGTGTTTCTCAGCAGTTCTGGGATTTATGTTAGGTAGCTTTTAGTGCCGATAAAGCAAAGGAAATTTACTGAATTCCTAAATAACCAGTGATGCAGGTTCTTATTAATTTTCTTAGTGGTAGTAAATACTCTTTCTTGCTGTTCTGCCTTAGAATGCTTCATTTTTCTTCTTCAGGGACTACTTGGCCATTTTAAAGACACATCAAGTTTGTTTTTTATCATTCAAATTTGTATTATCACTTTTCCCATCTTTTGTCTCCTCTATACCGCTTGATTCACATTGGCATATTTAAAGTCTGTTCATTTGGTAACATCAGGCTGCATCTTAAGGAAGGGCATGTAAACAAACCAAAGATAATTGTGCCTGCAGTAAGCTTAGGCTGTTTGCACATTTGCATCCAGCCATTTTATGTATTTTTATTGGTCCCTCTTCAAAGATTTGCAAACATGGTTGAACTTTTACTGAGTAGAATCCTTTGGCTGCCTAAATCATTCACCTGATAATCCTGATTCTCAGAGGTAGAGAGAAGGTTTTTATAGGTCCAGCACCAGGTTGACCTCCCTCACCCCACCCCGCCACCCCCCACCCTAGGGCCTCTGAACTCTACTGCATGAAGCCAGTGCTGAGCAGGCACCTAGAAATGGACAGTCTCCCAGCAGGGAGAGTTATGGCTGGAAAGTACCCGCTTCCTCATGACTGACATCAATTATCCTGACCCTCCACACTACATTATCCCTCATTCATGTGCTTACCATGAAGTGATTTTCCTGTGTATGGGCCCCAAATACTCCAGAACTCTGCTTCCATAAAATAGTCATATATTGCAGTGCTCCTGTCTCATAGAAAATAGTATTTGAGATGGGAACAGCCAGAGAGTTCACATAAACTCTGCAGCTAAGGCTATAAAACACGGGCAAGCAGGATACTTCTTTAGGGATTATGTTTCTAAACAGTTTCAAGACATATATGGCCTTTACTTCTCCAAATATGAATTATTTTCAGGCAAATGTCAAATTGTATGACATCTTATAGATTCCATTTTGTAATTACCTACACTTTACCCGATGGACTGACACATTTTACTGAATCCCAAAATTCTTGTTTAGTTTCTAGTAACCCTCATGCAACAATAGCTACCTTCAAACTCCTCTTACCAGGAGAGTTCTGGGGATGTGTTGTTCTTGGTTTCTTTCTCGATTATTAGTGTTGTTACTTTATGTCTCACCAGTCCATGAGGAGGAGCCTAGACCTGTACTTAGAGACCCTGATTCTTGGGCTTCTTAGTTGGGTGAATTGCTTCAGTATCTCTGGAATTTAGTTTCCTCATCTACAAAATGGGAATCAGAACACCAGGCCTGCCTTCCATATAGGATTGTTTTGAAGGTCAAGGGAAACAATGCACTTATAGATGTTTTGAAGATGGTCGTGTGCCGTGGGAGCACACACTATCATTACTACTACTTTATTATATTATTCTTCCTCCTGTTTCTACCACACTGCTAATAATAACACTGGGTGAGGTGCTGTCCGGAAAATATGCTCATCATCTTCAGTGAGTCTGATCTGCTTTGCACAAGGTGATATGACATTTTATATGTCTTATTTTTTGTTGAGGAATCAGTTTCCACTTGAATGTTTATTTATCAATACCTATAAATAACTGTGGAATGAAGCCTGATTACAGAACCAAAAGGGAAAATAGTATTTAAATTCAAGGAGCAAGGAGAATCAAAATCAAGAAATGTATAAAGTGTTCACACCTGCTAGAAGAATTATATATTTTTATTGTCTATTTATATCAGACAATGGTCCCAGATGAGATTAAGTCATCTGATATAGGGATCCACTCAGCTTCTGTTTATCAGAGGAAGAGAAAGTGCACACTGGGCAGAACCCTTTGTGAGGCTCCGTCCGTGAAAACCGTAACATCGCTCAAACCCCATGTATACTCCAAATCTTCGTAACACGTTTTGTTAGAAGTAAATAGTTTCCTGGTAATGCTGTGCCTGAAATTTCTGAGCAGCTTGACACTCCAGTTTACCCCTGGAGGACATTATTAGTCACTCTATTATAAAAAAAAAAAAAAGCAGAGATAATATGTGCGTCTATACAGTATGCATGCTGTGTAATAACCAAGGGCACAGGGTAGTTTACAGGCTGGTGATGGGGAAGCTCTGCTCGCACACAGCTCCGCATCAGCCCCACAGGTGGGCTCTTTGATGACCTGCCACCACAACATCATATATGTGGCCTAACATGGGAAACTCTGCTTCCACATTTAGCACCTGTTTCCCCAGCCACAGATTATGAAAGAGAGAGCTAAACCTCAGTGGGTGGGTTTTAATCCAGACAGACACGAAGCTGATGATCAAATAAGTCTGCAACACCTGACCTTAACAGGACAGGTTACCTGAGGAGCAGGCAGTGGGAAGAGGCAACCAGCTCAGGGTTAACCTGCTGTCGGGGGCTCGAGACAAGTGAGACCACAGGGAGGCCTGATGGAAGCTGCTGCTCAGCCGTGACAAGGAACGAAGACCTTCCTTTAGGAACTGATTAGTGGTTTGTCCCTGTGAGGATCTGTAAGTGATTCAGAGCTCTGGACACAACTGTTCACCTGGGATCTGTGACCAGTGTAGTGTATGCAGCTCCATTGACCATTTCCTTTCCCATTGCTGGGCAATAACATGATCTGAGGAGGATCTGTTGTTTTTCTTGCAGAATTTTAAAAAATATTTCATAAAAAGGATTTGGCTTTACAAAAAGTGAAGGAAATATTGCTTCCTCTATATTGTGACTTGCTTGAGAATCGAGGAATAAGAATGTTTGCCGTATGAGAAGCTGACATCTGCAAACAGCGTCCCCACTTCCACCCCCCTCCCCAAATCTACCAGCTTCTGGCCAGTCCAAAGTTCCACTGGCACTCTTGTACAGGAGCTTTTTCATTACTGAATCCCAGACACCCGTTCAATTATTAAAGAACGGCCTGTTATATTTATTACAGAGGTGGCTGATATTGCTGCCAGTTGTCGAATTTCAGTTTCCTGTGGTTGATTTTCATGCATGAGGAACACACAGCTGCTGGGCGGATGCCAGGTCTCCATCAATCTCCCCAGGCTGCCTCGACCTCAGGATATGTAAGAGTAGCGGATAAATTGGAACATCAATGACTTGTCCCTCCTGCCTCAACAGCTGCTATTGAGAAATTAATATGAGGATCACTATAAATAAAAGATAAAAGATGATATGGCTTACCGTGTAAAATATTAAGGCTGGACACAATGTGCCAGAGGAATCTAAACCAAAAGCGAAGGAAATTAACCCAGTAAGGGCCTTCCACCACCTTGCTGGAAATCCAGTCTGAGAAAGGAAGTTGGTGCTGGAATGTGGTAAGGATCTCTTACTAGAGAAGGACTTAACAAAATAGTTTTCCTTCTCTTTTCTGTGTCAGAGAGTCTTAGGGCTAGAAGAGATGGCAGAATTATTCATCCCTAGACACCTTATTTTACATGAGGAAACTGAGGACCAGAGAGCTAAGTGGTTTGCTCAAATATTTGCAGCTAGCCAGTGCCGGAGCTGCTAATGGACCCGAGTTCCAATGCTCAATCCTTTTTATCAAACTATCTCCTATCACAAAGTCTCTTCATAAAACTATCATTTTTGTGCTCTCTAGGCCTTCCCTTAGAAGAGCGCTAATTTGTCATCATGCCAGAAGCAGTAAAAGATGAGGAGGGTATTTCTTAATATGCACTCAAGACCAAAGATCTACGTGCAGCATGATAATAACTTGAGACAGATATTTGCAGATCACCTTTGATTCTGAAGCATAACAGAGGACATTACCCACGTTTCTCCTGGGGAAGAGGAAACGGAACAGATGACCGGACTCAAAAGGATATGTGGAGCCCAAGAAGGACGTTGGGAAAGAAAAGAAAAATGCCGCTTGTATTAGGAGAACACTGGTTGTAGAGAAAATAAGGCCTTAAGGGGAGCAACTTGACCTCGAAGTGGGAGCTGAAGTTGAGGAGTCGTGGGTTAATTTCCTTTGAACCTAAAAGTCTATAAATTCAACTGCAGGCTCTGGTGCACAATGGGTGTGCGTTAATTTTCATGGCTCAACCCCAAAGTGACTGAATCCCTGGGATTTCCAGCTTTAAATTTGACTCTGCCCCTACTGACAGCTTGAGACAGGAGACACGGGGCTCTTGTGGTTGCCAGACAGCTAGGTTCTGTCTACACCTTGATTTGCAATTCCTTTTGGCTGCTTCTCAGGACAACTAGATGGGATTTAGATTCCTTAAAATGCAATTATGAATCTATTGGCCTTGACTCTAGGTTCTACCCACGAATTCATTTGTAGTTGGCAAAGAGCATTTAATTTCTCATCTCCTGCGTCATTTAAGCCTCTCTTTAGATCCGTCCTCACTCTCACCTGTTAATAATCAGGAGTCAGCTACATGAAACATTCAAGTCAGACTCCATCTCTTGAAGACAAATGCACTTAAAAAAAATAGTGGGATGCAGATTTTATTTAAAGCCAAGTCACTTACTGGGTGACAAAGGCTGATTCTCTCTTCAGCAGGTTAAAAAAATCAGCAATCTCAAACTCTTGCTTTTCCTTAAAAAAAAAAAAAAAAAAAGCAAATTTCTATCAGAACCATTTCTTAAGGGCCAAAAAGTATACGTTACAAAAAGAGAGAGAAAAAAAGATTAGAGATCAATGCAAGCTCACCCTGAAATGCGTGCCTCAGTTGAGAAATTAATATGAAGATCACTGTAAATAAAAGATAAAAGATGCTATGTCTTTTGGAGTAAAATATGAGGCCAGTCACAATATGATGTATCAAGTTTAACCAAATTAACCCCTGGGATAAACAGGGCCTTGGATTTTGCTGCATTTGAAAAATGAACTGATATTAAAAAAAACAAGCTTATATATGAAAAGAGTCATCCAGGGGCTCAAAAAGGAGAATTCAGTTTCTTTCCTTTTAGGTAGTCTCTCTCAGACACCTGCACAAGATTTGGAAAGTGCTTTCCCCTGGGAAACAGAAAGCAGAGCCATCATTCAGCCTTCTGTGAAGGTGCACCAATTTATCTTATTGGTTGATGTGGTAGCTGGAAGCTCTGTTTAGGGGATGGATTATTTTTTGCCATTTCAGTCCACCAGCTTTGCTCAGAAAATATGCTTTCCATTAGGATGTACACAAATCACTTTTCTAATATACCATTCATTAGATTAATGTTAGTATTAGAGCCTTGTAGAGCACATATGTGTCTTGGGCATTTTTCCAGAAATGCATTATGTAACACATGGATTTCCAATTCATAATTGTAAAGGTTTCAAAACCTGAGCTTCAGAGGAGACTTTAGAAACAGGCTAGCTGCAATGAATTTTTCACTCCCGTGCCTAACTAGTCTTCCCAAATTGTGTGCCTTTTCCAGGAAATGAGATCAAAATAAAAATGAAATCTTGATCCAGTCAAAGTGATTATTTTGATCTGTTGAGATTTTCCAGGGTTTTCCTCTAAGTCTGTTGCATGTAGACTCCCTTTTCTGCATGTTTTGACCTTCTCTCTAACCCTGAAAAAATATAGATGGGTTGGGTGACTCACAGTCACTTCTGGAGAAGTGAGCTGAATTATTTAGCATAGGCAATGGGGGAAAGTGGAGGAGTAAGCAGGGAGAAATCTTTAGCTGGAGGAAAATTGGCCTACCTACACAAGAGTAAATATGGCATATGCAGCAATTCAAATACTCCAAGATGTCTGTTTTAGCAATAAAGACCAGATCTGGACTCAGTCCCTGGCAGAGCCAAACATACACCTGCACGTTCACTTATCAAAAGAATCACAGAAGTGTGTTGAAAACTGCTTAAGTGAGAGACATAAACACAACTACAGATGAACGGACAGGAATTCAAGGCTTTAAATGCTGGACTGCTGGCCAAGCCGTCAGCAGGATGAGCTCCAGCCAGTTTTCAATTGTGAGACACTAGGTGCGCGTTAGAGACATGCTAGGATGTTTGTTCTTCCTGCCCAATATTTTAGAGAGGATATTAAACACCCCGTTAAATGCCTGCAAGTGATGGCCAGAGTGAAGCTGTGGAGAATGATGGCTGTGACATTTAATATGGCTGTGCCTTTGTCGAGAGTCCCACTCAGAATTTCCAGGGTAATTTTCGAGTCAACTTTTTTTTTTTTTTTTGGATACATCTAAGTCACCTCAAGAATATATCCACGTAGACTTGAAGTTAGGGACCAGCTGGTTTAAATTTGTGTGGTTACCTCCTGACCTAACCTTTTAGCTTCTTTTTGTTCCTTGATTGTAGTTAAGCTTCATCTTGCCTCAGGGCCTTTGTATTTACTGTTCCCATTTTTTGGAAATATTATTTCCAGAACAATTTTCCATAAATGATTCCTTTCTATTCTTTGGCACTCATCTCTTAAAGATATTTTTTCCTTGATTGTCCTACTAGCCTAACTTAGTCCCAATTTATCAGATTACCTTACTTCTTTCACAGAATAATAATAAAAACAAATATTATCTTTGATGTCTATTTGTATTTAGATGAACTTCTTCCCAAAGAACTCAAGCCCCACAATGACAGAGGTTGATACCTTTCTTATCCCTTATCCTGTGTCTTAGAACTGTGTCTGGCATGTAGTAACCACTTGAGGTCTGTTGACTGTGTAAAGCATATGTGAGTAGATGAACAGATATGGAGTTATTTGAGGTCACTCTTAATGACGGCTGGTGTTGGTGATTAAATTAAAATTGTAGGTTTTAGAGTTGGAAGTGATCTTGCTGAGTCTCACAGCTACGGCAAAACTCTCCCTACTGTAGCATCCCTGACAGATGATCAAGTCTGTGCTTGAATAACTGTATATGAAAGACCCTAACCAGGGCAACCTCCTAGCTTTCTTCAAGCAGATCACAACCTCCCATGGGAGTTTGCTCCCTGTTATTCAGCTGTAATTAGGAGAAAATTGTTTGATTTACCCAGAATCATCTTCTCTCAGTCTCCTTGTTCTAGTTCCTAGAGAATAGACTGTACAGAGTTTCCTCTAATTACATCCTTTGGGTTTGCATTCCTTCTTGTAACAGAATAAGCACACTGCTGTGGCAAAATTCACCTTGATTGCCACTTACTGCTACATTCCTTGTTAGTGTTTAGAAATAATTTGTCTTAATGTTCCACATTATAATTGATGGAGTACAGAAATAAAAGAGATCTTGGGGTTATGTCAGAAGCAATCAGACAGATATTTTAACCTACCCTTTTGATGTATTTAATGCTGATGCTGTGAGGAATTGAGCAGTATAGTCACTGCATTATTGCCATTGCTGAAAAAATGTATTTATGGTGAAATTTATGGTAACTTTGAAAGCTTTACCTGATGGGGAAATTGTCAGCTACATCTTAGAGCTCTGAGCATTTCTCAAAAAGTTGTGATACAAAACACCTCTGCCTTTTCTTGTATTTCTGTTATGTTCAACTACTTCACAAAAAGTGTTCTTCATATTCCTGAAATAAAGATGGGCTTAGTTGAGATTCTTTTGGGTCCTAAGGGGCCAACATCTGTGCATAATAGTGTAGAGTTACACAGAGCCTGGATATTTGGCTCCAGACTGAAAGCCCCATGGAGTCATTTTTTCACATCTGTTCACCAATGTGTATGAATGGGAGAAAACCAAAGTTCTGGTTTTTTCGATCAGGGTGAGCCAAACTCCTTTTACTTTTGCTGTGACAAACAGGTAAAGAGGTGTAAAATATCTGAAACCAGCCTCTTTGGGTTTGGTAGAAAGCTTACGTGGGATGTAGACAATATACAACACAAAGAAAAGCAAGTGAGTACTGCTGGCAAACTTTTTCAAGGACAGCTAACGAAATAATAATAATAGTAACAACAATAGTAAGATTGATTTTAAAAGACTTAAGAGTGGCATAGATTCCTAACCAGTCTACATGTATTAACTCCACGCCACAGCTCTGTAAAATGGGTGAGGTTATTAACCTCTCATTTTTCAAAGAGGAAGTGAAACACAAAGAAGTAACACTCCTGAAGTCCCACCACTAATAAGTGGTAGAGCTGGGAAAAAAAGATCCAGGCAAATTAATTTCAGAGTTAGTGCTCTTAACCAGTAGGTTATGTACCGCAGGGAATATTTGCACGTTTTGAAATCACTTTACAAATACTATTTCTACCCCTAAAGTACACAGGGAATACCGAGGGAAATTGGCATTATAATTATTGTTATTTCTTTGCCAATAATCTGTTAACTTCTGGCAGTTCAATATCCTTCCCCAACTTCTTAAAGATTCAGCCTACAATCCAAAAAAATAAGGGCTACTGGAAATAAATGTCTTGTAAATCCAGTTCAAGAGAGCAACTAAAAACTAAGGCCCAAAAGGATACAAAAAAGAAAGCAAAAGAAAAGAAGAGACAAGAACCCCAAACCCTACGATTAAGCTCCATGTTCTTAGGTAAAGGGGCACTTAATTAATGCTTCTTTAATACCTTGTGCACAGAGACATGGCTCTACAGAAGCCAAGGAGTCTCCCTTTCATCACTGATTCATGGTATGCTTCTGGCAGGGTCACTTCCTTCTTTGAGCCTCAAAGCTTTTCATCAATAAAATGAGGGAATTGGAACAAGGTTAGCTCTCACACCCCACCTCTCATGTTCTGTGCGCCTGTGAGTCTAGGTAAGTGCTGACAGGTTATATTTTTTCTTAACCGTTTCTCTTCTCCTGATTTTTATGTAATTTTTGATACATAGTACAATAGTAGAAAAGAAAAAACACCAAACTGAAAGTAACTGATAACACTAACTTTACATTCTCATTTCACTGCCAATTCAGCCAAAAGCCTTTTGTAGAATTCTGATGCAGACCATGAAAACACACTGTAAGTGTTCCAAAGTCTTTTCCATATTTGGTAGTCCTGTGATTTCCATTGGCAGAATTATCTTGGACTGTCATCTGCAAATCTATCAAAAAGAAATTAAGTAATAGGAATTCATGTCAATGGTATTGGAGAAAGAAATCCTTGAACTTATCTTACTGTGTGAACCTTCATCCATGTACAAAATCGACAAGAAAGGTTAAACTTTAAAGGCAACGTATTCCCATGATAGAAGGGAAACATAACACAAATAATATACAATGCTAACATTATGCACATACACATATATACAAGTGGTCTTGAAATATATTCCCAGGTATTAATTGGATTAAAGTTTGGGGCAATAAAGCATTTTTTCTCATAGAGAACATTATTCTTTAAGGCACATACAGGCACACATATCTGCCCTGCTGGCCTCTCACAGTTTCAGTTGATTCTAATCATTTCCCCAGTTCATTTCCCCATATATTTATTCTCAGATTAGTGATTTTTGAACAGGTGTTCATCCCTCTAGAAATACCTGTGCCATGACCCCAAAGTACTCAGATTTCTTTTTGGCATTTGGTGGCATATGTTGGGGAAAGTGACAAGTTGTATGACAGGAAAGGTAAAAGGTGAACCCTAGAGTAAGTAAGACTTCATGCATAGTTCTTCATCCCAAAAGGAAACGAGAAGGATAGCAGCAAAAGTCATTGGAATACAGGACCTCTCAGATGAATCAGCATTAGGATAATTCATTGGTTACTGACTGTCCAGTCGTTTTAGGTTATAAAGTATTCCTGAGTGGCTGTATCATTTTATGAAAGGCTCTACCTAACTATAGCTTTATCTTGCTGGAATTAGTTTATATGACAGTAATATGCATAGAAAATGGCAGTTGTGAATTCATGTCTTCCCCAAATTGAAGACACTCGTTAAGGTACAAGTTTACCCAAGACTGCAAATGATTTATCCATACTATACTGAGACTGTGTCTTACCATTCTTGTTTGTTAAAGGAGATAACAAGGCTAACTGTGAGTAGAGTAATAGCAGGATACTTAGAAAATGCTTTCAGGTTAAGTTTTGTAAACAAAGTTCAGTGTTCACCCACCAAAAGCAAATCAGCTCATTTAGTATTTCAGGAAATGCCTTCATACTTTTTCACTGCCACTAAAGGAATTTAAAACACCTGTTGGATATATTCCCTCCTAGAATGCCATTTGTACACTTATTCTTAATAGGACCTGTTATTTTAAATGCAAACTCATATTATAAGGCTCAGAATAGCTGCTCAGTATTTTTAGTGATCACATGGTTTAGGGTCCTCAGATTTGGGCATAGACTTGCATTTCAAGCATTGCAATCTGGGCTTGTTAAATGATTTCCTTGCAACCAGGAAAAATTGTTTATCTGAATTTAAAGTCCAATTAAATAAATGTGTTAGTGGTGATAGTGGTTGATGAAGCAGACTAGCATGGCAGCTAGGGCAATTATGGGCAAGTTACGTTTAACCTCTCTGTGTCTCAGTGTCTTCATCTGAAGACAGAAACTGAGTTTCTTCATCAGTGGTGATAAATACTGGCACCAGTCTCACAGAGTTATTGTAAGAAATGAAGGAGCTCCCAAATTTTCTAAAGGCTTAATGTTTGGCTTATTGTTACCAAATGCTGGTTTATTAGTAAAAAAAAATCCCTCTATTATTTATTATATCAAAACAGTAATGATAAGGCCCTGTTTTTTAGTAGTTCTATTTTTTGGTCATATAGTTTAGACTAACTCATATTGTTTAAATGTGAAACAAAGAAGAAAAAAAAAATTTTTTTTAACCTGGTCAGGGAACCCAAATCACATAATTCAGAAATGTTTCTGACTTGGCATCTGTTTTGATTCTGTCACAGCCAGAGAAAGTTTATTGTCTCAGAAAGTGACAGCGTTGTATTTGTGTAGCATAGAAAAAGAAGATCCCTGCTAGATAAGATACATACCCCTTATCCTAGTCATGCCACATAGAGTGCAAAATATTCCTGCTGGGTTCAAACATTGTGATCCAGAGCCTGCCATTGCCTATTATCAGGAGCAGCAAAGCGTAAGAAATGTATGTGTTTGCCCTTAAGTAGGTCTACAACACTGATACTGTCAATCAGCCTCTGATAGTACGCTCCCCGTGGACAACCTTCTGTGCTCTTTTGAGTATGCTCAGATGGAGTCTACCATCAGTGTGGTGGGAGTTCACTTCGCTTCAAGTGTGTCCACGTTGAAGGGTGAAATTAACAAATACTAACCAAATTTGTGGCTGTACAAATGAGGAAAATAGTTAAATGATCAGGACATGAAGAATCGGGCAAATACTCATTTGGCATCAACCCAATAAAAAGCTTCTTTGTAAGAAAAAAGTTGCCAAAGATGAAAGCCCAGAATCGTGCTACTTTAGCCTAACCACAGTGTCAAAGCAAATAACCCACATACATACAAACGCAAAAGGAAGCCCTCTTCACACTAATACCCCAAGGTCCTTCATGGGTCTTCAAAGTGAGCAGATTAGGTAAATTGATAGTTGTCCTTTACAGACTGGGTCCACCTAACAAGACTGGTTACTAACAGAATATCTCTGTTTTGTCATTTAATGGACATCCCAAACTTAATATATCTTCCAGTCAAACACACACATAGTCACTCATGCTTTTCCTGTAGACTTTTGAAAACAGAAAAGGGCAGCTCCATTCTTCCTGGTGCTCAGTTACAAAGTGTGATTCATCTTTGACTTTTTTCTTTCTCTCTCCTTTCACATCCCATACACAAGCAGAATGTGTCAGTCCTATCTTTGAGATAGAACCAGAATTTGACAATTTCTCAATTTTTCCACTATTACTACTCAGGATTAAGATTTCGTTGTCTCTCATCTTATCATCCCTCTGAAATCTGTCCTTAACACAGTGGCTAGAGAACCCTTTGAGAATATAAGTCAGAAGAATTATGTGACTTCAGTGTCTTCCCCTCTCATCATAGTTGAAGCTGAAGTTCTTAAAATGCTGGAAAGTTGCTACATGATTACCCTCCACATTGTATATTTGATCTCATCTTCTCCACCTCTACTCCTTGCTCACTCTTTTCCAAACACCTTGTACTCTTTAGTCCTTGATGTTTGAAAAGTACAGTAGGCAGACATTTTCACTTGCTGTTCCCTTTACCTGAATTGCTGTTCTCTTTAGTATCTACATTACTCATCCACTCACTTTTTTAGGTCTTTTCTCAAATATCACCTTCTCCATTATGAGGACTTGCTTGGTTTCCCTGTAATAACCTGCAGCCCCACTAATACACCCTACCTCCTTAGAAGCCTCCCTTCTACTGTAGAATCTGTTGAATGAATGAATGGAGTGAGCTATATCTAATTTCCAAAAAAATAAACATCAATCGTAAACACTTGTTGAGAGACAGAGTCACCAGGGTATAAATAATAAAAGAAGTGTAAATTCAGGCTTACCGTTCACCATCCGTTCCCTCAGGGTTCTGCTATGGTGTATCGTTGAATAAAAAGCACAATTTGATAAGACTAATTAATAGCTTAATTCGTTAGAATCCCAAACCTTTTATAGTAGGAATGTGATAAAAATTGTGTCAGAGATTCTCAACAAAATGTTAGCAAATTGAAGCCAAAAAAGTATAAAAAGAATTATATACCATGACCAAATGGGATTTGTCTCAGGTATGTAAGGCTGGCTCAACATTTGAAAATCAATTAATATAATCCATCCAAGAAAAAATAGGAAAAAAGAAACCCATATAAATACATGCAGAAGAAGCCTTTGACAAAATCCAGCATGCACTCATGATAAAAACTCTCAGTAAACTAGGAATAGAGAGGGACTTTCTTAACTTGATAAAGACTATCTACAAAAAAAATCAATAGCTAACATCATACTTACTGGAGAGAAACTCAAAGCTTTCCCACTAAGCTTAAGCACAAGGCAAGGATGTCCTCCTTTATTGTAACTTTTCAATATTGTGCTGCAAGTCCTTGCTAATGCAGTAAGGCAAGAAAAGGAAATAAGAGGTGTACAGATTGAGAAGGAAGACATAAAGCTGTCTTTGTTCACAGATGACATGATCATCTATGTAGAAAATCTTCAAGCGTTGACCAAAAAACTCCTGTAACTAATAAATGATTATAGCAAGGTTGCAGGATCCAAGGTTAATATACAAAAGGCAATTGCTTTCCTATATACCAATAATGAACAAGTGGAATAGGTTAAAAAAAACCAAACCATACTATTTACATTAGTACTGCCAAAAATGAAATGCTTCAGTATAAATCTAATAAAATATGTACAACCTCTATCGGAGGAAAACTACAAAACCCTGATGAATGAAATCAAAGAATAACTAAATAAATGGAGAGATATTGCATGTTCATGAATAGGAAGACTCAGTATTATCAAAATGTCAGTTCTTTCCGACTTAATCTATAGAAATTCAGTGCGATCCCAATCAAAATCCTGGCAAATTATTTTATGGATATTGGAAAACTGATTCTAAAGTCTATATGAAGAGGCAAGAGACCCAGAATAGCTATCACCTTATTGAAGAAGGACAAAGTTGAAGGAATGACACTGCCCAACTTGAAGACTTATTATGAAGGTGCAGTAATCAAGACCAGGGTGGTACCGGTGAAAGAACAAATAGATCGATGGAACAGAATAAAGAACCCCAAAATAGACCCACATACATACAGTCAACTGATCTTTGGCAAAAGAACAAAGGCAATACAATGGAGCAAAGATAGTCTTTTCATCAAATAGTGCTGAAACAGCTGGATGTCCATGAAAAGAATCTAGACACTGACTTTACATGCTTCATAAAAATTCAAAATGAACCCAGACCTAAATGTAAAACACAAAACTATAAAACTCCTAGAAGATAACATAGGAGAAAGCCTAGATGACCTTGGGTATGGCAATGACTTTTAAGATATAACACCAAAGGCACAGTCCATGAAAGAAAGAATTGATAACCTAGACTTCATTAAAATAGAAAATTTCTGCTCTGTGAAAATCACTATCAAGATAATGAAAAGACAGGCCACAGAGTGGGAGGAAATATTTGTAAAAGACGCATCTTGTTAGGATAAAGTGGCAACTTTCAAGCTTCTTACATGTGCAACTGGTGTAATTTATTTTGGTATGTAGTGTGAGGTACAGACTTTAGTTTTAAATGGGTGTGCAGTTTTCTAGCCATCAGTTTTAAAGATTATCACTTCACTTTATCACAATCAAACTTCCCAGACATACTTAGAACTATTTGTGGATATTCTTTTCTGTTTAATTTGTATATGTGTTCATTCATGTAGTAATGCTACAATGTTTGAATTGTAGTGGCTTTATAGTAAATTACATAGCTGCTTGCTAATTAACAGATACTCAACTTCTAATAAAATTTATTACTTGTACCTGAATGCCTCCAGTATCTTCTTCGTTCAGATTCTTTACTATTCACTCAATATAAATTCAGAGCTGATATACATTAAAAACTGAACTAAAGTGCTAACATCTTTTAGTTTTCATCTATATTCCTAGATTTAAAATATGAGAAAGTAATAGAATGCAACATTTAAAAAACCTCTAATGACTCATTTTCTATCTCTAATTAAAACAGAATACCCTGTGGAATATCTTTGCATCATTTACCTGCTTTCATTAATTCTGGCTACTGAAGTTAATTTAAATTCACTCTTATAAAATGAGAGCTCAGTATAAGCTTTTATTTCTGTTAGCATACTCAGTGAGACTTACAAATAGTCATCTGCTAGGTGGTAAACAGTAAACAGTCTTGCTTATTGCAAATAATCTTAGCCAATAAGTGTTATTTATGCTCCATTTAAGAATAAAGATGTTAATCTGAGATCACAAAACGATCTCTTTGTTAAAGCTAAAAGCAGTTCTGCTTTGATTAGTTGCAAATGCAAGTATTACCCAACTTCTTTCTCCTTCTTTGATAGTTGTATAGAAATAAAACTAAATATAAGAATGCAAGCCAAACCCACTACAAATGAAACTGCACTACAGGCCCTGTACCTTCAGTGATTTCTAGATGATTTCTATGCTCAAACCTTCATTCTATCCTCTCTTCCTAAACAGAATTTTTTTTTTTTTGGTTTTGAATAACTTTTATTACACAAGAGATTCATATTCATTATAGAGAAATCATGTAATCAAATAAACCAAAAATAGATTAAAAAGCAGCCATAATTCCACCTCTCAGATATATTATCACTGTATCTATTTTATAGTATAGCTTTCATGTATATATTTTTTAACATCTTTATTGGAGTATAGTTGCTTTACAATGTTGTGTTAGTTTCTGCTGTATAACAAAGTGAATCAGCTGTACGTATATATATATCCCCATATCCCCTCCCTCTTGCGTCTTCCTCCCACCCTCCCTATCCCACCCCTCTAGGTGGTCACAAAGCACCGAACTGATCTCCCTGTGCTATGCTGCTGCTTCCCACTAGCTATCTGTTTTACGTTTGGTAGTGTATATATGTCCATGACACTCTCTCACTTCATCCCAGCTTACCCTTCCCCTCGCTGTGTCCCTAAACAGAATTTTAAGAAGTTAGCCAAGATAAAATGAGAAACTGATTTAGACTTAGGTCCCAAATTTACAGCTTCAGTGATTTAGGAAAATTCCTTGACAGCTATACTGAGCCTCAATTTTCACATTTGTAAAAGGGTCAGGATTAAAAAACTGATACTTCTGGAAATGCCTGTCATTCTGTTTGGATATTTTTTAAATGTTGACTAAAATTTAAATGGATAAATTATAAAAAGAAGATGACAAAAAGGCTTAATATCATTTTATTACCCAGATAACCCCTGGTGGTCCACTGATAGGAGAAGGGGCTTCTCTAAGTTTTCTTCATCCTGATTTCTGGACACTCCCTTGTTTAATCAGCTTTTGGAGGCAGGGGGTCACATTTTGGCAAGTTTTATTCAAATTCTTTATGCCTCGATTTTAGGAAAGAAGAATAGTAGCTGTGCTGAGCTCTGTCAGGTCAGATAGAATTTTGGAGTATTCTCTTTCTCTCTCTTCTAGACAGCCACTGTCATTTGGTAAGCCATAAGCCTTCCTTTGGTTTGACTGGTTAGTGTGTTTGCTGGATTTCTAAAACATATTTTTAGTGTTTATTTGTTTAGATTGAAAGGACTGGGCTATATTTTTAAAAATTTATCCCTTCATTTTGGAAGGCCTTTTAAGTTGTGATAATGCATGCAAGAGAGCTAATGGAATTTTGGTCTCCATATTTTCTTTTACCTTTTTTTTTTTCTCAGACTTTGAACCAACAATGGCTAAGAATGAGAGGAACTCAGACCCCAGTATTTTTTCCCTTGTCAAGCACAGAGAATATGGGAAAAAATGAAACTGGGAAATTGTTCTGCTCCTCTTCCTTTCCTCCTTTTTGGTCAGTTACCTTAGTTGTCCGCCTCACTTTGTATTTCTAGCCTGGGTTCAGAAAGACCTGAATTTGATACACTACACAGTGTTGGAGTAGTAGATTGCTAGAAGGGACCAAGATCCGGACAACCTTAAATGGCGGCTACATGGAATTATATTCAAGAGGGATGGTCCAGCCAATTTCCTCACTACTATTGTCAAAGGAGTTCCCTATTCCTAAGAAAATGGACCTATGTCCAACCAACACAGAAGATGGAGGTTTATCCCCGTGCATTTATATATGTATATATATTAAAATTATGTGTGTGTGTATATATATATATATATGTGTGTGTGTGTGTGTGTGTGTGTGTATATATTTAATGCCTAATGGGAATATCTCAGATGGTATCCTACTTTTGTGTTTTTCTTTAATTTTACTTATAAAATTGTGACCATTTTTTAACTCAAAAGACGAAACCTTAAAAATTAATTAAAAAGACATTCTCAGTAGTCTAAGGTTCAGGGTGACTTGGCAGAGAAAATTGCTGAATGGTGAGATAACAGTGCTGGTATGCTTGGCTATTGTTACACTTTACATTTGAGGTTTCTCTTACTTGAAATTACAAGAACTATATGACTCGAGAGAAAGAGTGATAATTAGTAATATTCTGCTTGCTTTTTATATAGCCCATTGAAGAACATTTTGATTAATTATTTGGAGGTCATAGGAAGGTCATGATCTAACTTTTGAACGAGTAGAGTTGCAGCACAAAGCTATGACTTAAAATTAAAAAGGAAGTTTGACATGACCTATTTCTTTTGGCATCTCAATCCAGATCTCTGTCAGTAAAATGAGTCACTTTTCAGTCAGATGGGTGGTCAGCAATGTAATTTTTTATTGGGAAGCTGAAAGACAGCATTGCCAAACAGAGCATCTGCAGTGTTAACATCTATATTTGAGCATCTTTCGTTTTCCCAAGGGGTGCAAATGGGAAGAAGGAAGGCAGAGAAATACACTTGAATAAAGCTTTGCAAAATGAATAGAACAGAGAGCATTCCCAGAGGCAGGTCAAGTTCAACCCAAGAACAACTCTCTCAGTGCTTTCACAACTAGTTAAAATACAAGACCAGTAGTAACTCAGCTCTCAAATCAGTGCTGAAATCCAGCAGAAGGTTGTTAATATTGATACAGCTAACTTACATCAAATAGGATTCCTTTAATTTTCTGAATCGAAAAATTCTCCACAGTGTTGACATTTCCTTACTGAACTCCCAGGATTGTTTGGTTTCAAAGGCTGTTGGGCTCAAGATGCATTTTGTTTTAAATAATCCTTCATAAAAAATTCAGCTTTCAGTCTAATATGATTGAAACTCAGCTTGAGTGTGTTTTATAATGCATTGAACTGGAAAGACTATGGGCATTGAATTATTCAAAACATGGTAGGCAAAGGAGTGATATGTGAGGAGGAGGTGATCAAAGAAATCAGTGAGATTTGATATGTCTTGTTATCTCATTTTATTTACCTTTTAGAACTCTTCCATATATTAGAGGAAAGAAATCAATATCAATTTTCACCTGTCACGTTCCACACTTCAATTATTAATGACTGTCAAATTTGACCTCAGTTTTCTGTACCACCTGCTCTGCAATAATATTTCTGAGCCTTTATTAAAAATGTAAAATTGTCATTGAATTTCCAAATATGATTTTCCAGTGGCTAATTCGGCTTGTTTTATTAATAAGCGAGTTCTGATGAGTAATACTAATTTAATATGCCTGTATGTAAGATTAAACTGTAAATTATTCCCGCTGAAGGTGATGAGATATGATTGCAATGTGGTGGTTGGCCACTCACCTTCCTGAATTAACTCTGCAAGCACACAATTCTTGGAAGAAACCAGTACTTCATATAGTAGCAAATCTGATATTATTTTGCATGTCTCCTTTAACAGTGGAATGCACACACACACACACACACACACACACACAAACATGATGATGGGTGAAAAAACATACATGCACACCTTAGATGCTTACATTAATTTCTGAATATAGTTCTCCAGAAAGAAAAAGGTTTACTGATGATTTGTATTTTTATAGTTTATTATTTTATCCATACTAAAACACTTCATGAAATCACTTACTATTTTGTTGTCCATGGAATCCTTTCAATTTTGAGATGCTAAATATAAATTGAAATGATTATTATAGTCCTTGGCCACGAAAGACTAAGTTACAGAGAACCCGGTGACTGGAGGTCAGAGCTGCCACAGAATTATTCTCTGCTCCAGAGACCATTAGAATATCACTGTGTACCCACTTAAGGATAGAATGCTGCTCTTGAGAAACTAGCTATCTTTTACTTATACTAAAAGGAGAGAACAGTAGGGGACCTTGGCTGGGTGAGTATGAGACTTTCTCTGTTTTGTATGATAAGCCACAAACAATACATGCAATAGCCTTGGGCCTTTTGTCTTTTGTACCAAGCTCTTTCCTGTATTGCTCCTGATCAATTACACTTAAGTCAACAAGAGTTGCTTGAACATTTTGACAGTTATGTTCCCCATACCCTGAAGCATTTTTAAAGGGTTACTGAGGGAAAGCTATTTCAGAAAATACTCCCTCCAAATTTTTTCAGGGTGGCATCAATGAACGTAACTTAGAGGAAAAAAACTCCACCTTGAGTTCCTGGCCTACCACTCTAAGGCCAGGCAAGCATAAACCTTCATAGCAAAACCTAAGTTTGCTCTCAGTTGAGAATTTGGTTTCCACGGTCTTACATAAAAAGTATATGGAGACTTTAATTCCCTATAAGCCCTTTCCAAAGAGTAAATATAGTTCATCATTCATAAGAGAAGATGAAAATTACAATTTTGTTGAATAGGTGGAATATATATTATATCTAATATATATAATATATTTATTTTATATATATATGTATATATATATATAATATATATAAAGCTACTATTCAGAGTCCTTAAACTTGCATTTTCTTTACTTACCAAGAGTGAACAGTAACTTGATCCCTAAACACAATAAAGCACCTGGTCATAGCAGAATCATAACAAATATTTGATATCAGAATGAATTCACTGTTCCGGTGTAAAGAGGGAATACCTTCAATTTTCCTCTTTCTTGTACCCAATTATTGCATCCTGGACAGAGGGGTTTTTCTTGACTTTAAAGGGGAAATGTTCACTTTTGTTAAGATGGAAATTGACAACCTCAGTAGGCAGAGGCACTTTTTATTTGGCTGAATTCATGTTTCTAGTGATAATTCAAGGTCTAATAGGGTTTTCTCTGGCACTCCAAAATCTGAAAATGATAAGCATCTCACCAGAGTTTCATGACAGCCCATTACCTATTCTGTGGAAAGGATATTCAAAAATGCCGTGCTTCATCAGTGTTTTCTTTGACTTATTAATCAATGGACAACTACTGAGTTAAGATAGTGTCTTATCCTTGCTTCAAAAAAAAAAACCACAAACAAGAAAAACTGTTAACGATGAAAACTTATTATGCCAGGACTTAGTGTGGCCTGACTTGGAAATTTAGTTTCAGAGGCTTTTGTGAATATACCAAGGAAAGAGGGCCTAGGTGTATCTTATTCCCACAGGCCCACAATAAATATTTGCTTAATGGAGGAAAAATTAATATATAGTGTAGGAGAGAACCTGACAGATGATTAACATTACTGAGTGAAAGCAATGCCCAAACTCATCTGTGATCAAACACTACGAAGTATCCTCCTAAGGATAAACTTATTACAAATAAGAAGTGAAAATTCAATTATGGAGATACTTTCAGTTTCAGCTCTGATATGCATAAACCTTGGAAGTTTTCACTGTATCTTGTCCTTACAAGATAATGCTGTGCAAAATGAAAATCAATGACTTTTCTCAGACGTGTCAGAGAACTGAGGTTGCAGAGTAAAGTGCCAACCCAGAATCTTGAGAACTAGTGAATCCAGCTGAGATCTGTTTACCTAGAGCAGAAGTGGCTGGAGCCATAACTGGTAGGAACACTTCAACGGTAATTTTGAAAAATTGCTGGAGGCTGGGTGTGGACTACCATGAGAGTGAGAAACTCTGGGTGGCTGCAGTCTTAGGGGTTGCCCCCACTTCTGTGGGCTTTACCTCCAGGGATTCTACCAGGGTGTTCTAGTGAATGAAGAGCAGAGGAAAATTCTCCTCATGCCTCTGGCAGCAGAGCAAAAAAATAATCATTATGATATACACCCAGAGAGTTCTCCATAACAAAGGCCCATTCTTTAGGAAAAAGACCTTGTCAGAACCTCTACACAGCTGGAATAAGGGCCTTCCTCCCATGCAGGTCTCCTCTAGCTTTCTGTCTAACCTAAGGAGAGGGGCTCATAGTCAACAGGAGTCAGAGTTTTAAGGAAATAGAAACACTGCAGCCAGAGAAGAGAGTAGGGGATGGAGGGTTAAAAAAAAAAACACCTTATACCCCTGGAAATACACTTATGGCAGTCACAGCCCAGAGACACAGACCCAATGAAAGACTGAGATTTAATCATAAGGTTATAGAAAACCCCTCTCCCTCACAACCTAGCACCACACTAATAAGCTGTAGTATAATAACAATGGATTATAGTTGAAAGAGCCACAAGACACAGGCTGTGAGGGAGGGTACTTAGAGTAACCCAAGGTCTATAACAGGGAGACAAAACCAAAGACACTAGTGTTGAAGTCTCTGGCACCTACAGCTACAGCAGACATTAAACACAGCCCCAGTTCTAGCCAGATTAGCATAAATTCTCACACTGAAGGCCCATTTACCTTGGCTCCTATTACTGGATACAGAATGTCTGGGTTTCAATAAATAATTACAAGTCATGCCAAGAGGAGAGAGAAGAATACAGTATGAGGAGACAAACATCAGAAATAGACTCAGATTTGACACCAATGTTGGATTATCGGACAGGGAATTTAAAATAACTATGCTTAATGTGGTAAGAGTTCTAATGGAAAAAGTAGCCAGTATTCAAGAAGAAATGAGTGATGTGAGCAGAGAGATGGAAACTTTAGGAAAGAATATAGGGCAATACTAGAAATGAAAAACAAAGTAGCAGAAATGAAGAGTGCCTTTGATGAGCACATCATTAGACAACATAGCCAAGGAAGGAATCAGTGAGTTTGAAGATATGTCAATAGAAGGTTTTCAAACTGAATTACAACTGTAAATATAATTGGAATACCAGAAGAAGAAAGAAAGAAAGAAACAGCAGAAGAAATATTTGAAGTAATAACAGCTGTTATTTTTCCAAAATTAGTAAAAGACACAAAACTACAGATGCAGGAAGCCCAGACAACATGAAACAGGATAAATACAAAAAAGAAAGGGAGAAAGGAAGAAAGGAAGGAAGAAGAAAGAAAGAAAGGAAGGAAGAAAGGAAGAAAGAAGAAAGAAAGAAAAAAGGAAGAAAGGAAGAAAGTCAACATACCTAGTCATATCATATTCAGACTGCTAAAAGATAAGGAGACAATTTAAGGAAGCTAGAGGGGGAATCAACCCCACTTTATCTAAAGAGTGTAAAGGAGGAAAAGTTGTTTTCCCTCTACCCATCTTAGCTCATTGGCTGGGTCCCTGTAAATTAAGCTGACAAAAAAACAGATAAGAGAAAAACAACTTTATCAACCCGTGCATTGAGCATGCACCCATGAATACTCAGTGATGAGTAACTCAAAGAAGCGGTTAGAACTTGGGCTTATATAGCATTTTAACAAAAGAACAATAGATTCTAGAGAAGTGGCAAGACACAGGAAAAGGACTTGGAATTTCTCAGATGGCATTTTGTGGAAAGGTAAATCTATGGGGAAACTAATGGAAGATGAAGGTTCGTTAGTGAAGTTTTTATGTAGATTCCTCTGGTGCAGTCTCTGAGTCTAGTGTTGTCTTTTGTGATTAACTTCTGTTCTAGTAGGGAGGGGAGGGCACCTTTACAAATTTACATCCTGCTTTTAGGCAAATATGGGGAGGGCCAAGGGATCTTTTCTTGTACTTGTTTCTTCTCAATTACCTTCAGCTCCAAATAATCATTATGACAAAGTGGCATATGTTGGGGTGGCATATTCTGCTCCTCTTCAGTAGGAAAAAGGAGAAAAATTACAGGGGACTTCTCATCAGCAACCTTGTAAACAAGAACAGATGGAGTGAAATATTTAAAGTGTTGAAAGAATACACACTAACCTTTAATTCTACGTCCAGAGAAACTGTCCTTCAAAAATACAGGAGAAATAAAGACTTTCTCACACAAATACCTTGAGGGGATACATCACCAGCAGACTTGCCCTGCAAAAAAAATGTTGAAAGAAATTCTTCAGAGAGAAGGAAATGATACATAGATCAGAAACTCAGAGTCTACATAAAGAAGAACACTAGAGAAGAAATAAAAATAAAATCGATTTCTTATTCTTAATTGATCTAAAAGATAGCTGTCAAAGTAATAGCAACAATGTATTGGGTGATAAAAAGGATTAAGGATACTCTTGTTATAAGCCACTTGCACAACACTTGAAGCATTATAGTGTTATTTGAAGGTGGGTTTATATTAGTTAAAAACGTGTTGTAAACTCTAGGGCAACTACTAAAAGTTTTTTAAAGTATAATTGATACACTAAGAGGAGATAAAATGGAATTATAAAAAATGAGAGAAAGCAGAAAAGAGGAGGACTCAATTATGCAAAAAGATTGGAAGATTGAAATTGTTTTAATAGAACAAAAACAAGTTGAATAGAGAAGATGCAGACTTAGAGTTAAAAGACTGCATTTCCTTTTTTATATTTTCTTTTTGAGATTTGTTTCAGGTTGTATGATATATTCCTCTTTTATTCTTCCCTTGCTTCACTGTTGGAGTATAAGACTCAATCATCCACAAAAGAATTTGTGATCTTTTGATTAAAAACCTTATGAAAACAAAGCATTATTTTGATACCGTTCCTATCTCTGGTGGTGGGGCGATATGCGACAGAGACGGAACAATTGAAAACGTTGGGGGAAGGCAAAAGCTACACAACCAACGCTACTTATAACACATGTATAACTAGTGAGACAGTGAAAAATCCAGTGACTCAAGCTACTTATCTGATCTTTGCAATGGCGAACTTCGATTGTGACTGTTTTCCATTCATTTGCCTGCCTGGTAGACTGAATAGAATCATAGACGATCTCCTTCAGTTGAAACTGGCTGTTGCTGTGGACACAGGCCTGATTTAAGTTGCTTGAGCGCTTCTGCAAGTCCCAGAGGCTGGGGGCTGGAGAAAGAGGAACGCGGAGGGCAAGGCTGAGGAAAGGGAATCCCCCAGCATTGCCAGAGCTGTGGGCCAGAATAAACAATGTGCTGGGACCTATTTAGCAAATGAAAACGCAAAACAGAGAAAGCAGCCAAGGTCAGGGACACACATCTCCTCCTGCTGAGGTGATTTGGGATGTTCAGAGCAAGAAAATGAATAGCTCACATGAGGGAGTTTCCTTGAACTCCCCTGGGCAATACATCACTAACTGTAGTGAAGTTTCTGCTTTTCTAAAACTTCATTAAATAAATGGCAGTGGCAAGCTGGGGTTTGGTTTATATGTGGTTTCCTTTTTTAGACTAAAGGCAAATCAGAGGAAGAAGGATTCTTCCTGGCCTAGGTTGGCCTGGCCTGTTTATGTTTGAGCCTAGATTGTCTTCCTCTCTTCCAAGGTCACCAGGAGCCTCTAAAACCAAACTCACTTCAGACACATCCTGGAGAAATCCTTGGACTCGATGCTTATTCACAGTGCACATTTCTTAGGTGATTTTGTGTCCTTAAGTTACTTAATTTTATTCAAGACTTTATGCTCAACGAAAAGAAGAGGAAAAAGTCAAAGTGTATAGCCTGACACCATGAACAGCCCTCAGAATAAAGTACAGAAGGATGGTTTTGGTGAATCTCCATCTGTTACCTATGTATGTTTGTATGTATGTATGTATCTATCTACCTATCTATGTGTGTGTGTTTATTATGACCCTAATTCTGATAAGATATGCATAGAGAAATAATCATTAGAAAGTTCATTGAAAGATTCAGAGTGAATGTCCATACATGATGGAACTATAAGTGGTAATTTTCTTCTTCTTTATATTTTGTTGGAATTTTCTAACTTTCTAACATTTTATAGCAGTGATGTCCAATAGTAATAAAAATATGAGCCAAAAGTATAAGCCGCATATGTTATCTTAAATTTTCTAATAAAAATAATCAGGTAGATTAATTTCCATAATATATTTTATCTAACTCAATAAATCCAAAATATTATCATTTCAACATGTAATCGATACAAAATTATTGAGGTATTTTCAATTATTTTTCCATTAAGTCCTTAAAATCTGTTGTGTATTTCGCACTAAACGCAAATCTCAATTTGGAACTGGCACATTTCCAGGGACTACTGGCTACTGTTTTGGACAGTGTAGTTCTACAGGAAAAATAACAACCTTTATATGTAATGAATCATATACATGTGTTAATATCATAATACATTCATACAGAGAGAGAGGTTAATAAGTGAGGGTGGTAGAAATAATGTAGACCAAGTATTTCATAAACTACTCTATAGGACCTAAGAATTTGATGTCAAATGAGATGTTACTGGATAGCAGATCCAAAAATTATATGTTGCAAAGTCAAAGAAATTTGGAAACTCTGAGATAATCAAAATTAAATCGCTTTCGCAACTACAGAACTTCTCAAAGAGTTTAATGTGCTAGCGTGCTTGATAAATCTCTAAGAAAGGAATAGGGTTTCCTATTTCATGAACTTTTAGACAGGAGTCCTTTTCTTTTTCGTGGAACATCTTGCAGGACAGATGGAACAGTTTTAGAAACTCTGATTTAGTAAATAAAAGAAATATAAAAATATACACAGTGAGTTGGTATTGAAATGCTACAGTTCATTAGAAATGCCGTGACTGTGCTTTTGTGTGTGTGTGTGTGTGTGTGTGTGTGTGTGATTCTCAGGGTATACAATATATATTCATTTAATAATGCCTCCTCTCCCACATATTTTCACATGTGTTATTTTAGCTTCACAATAGTCCTGGAATGAAATGCAGAATAAGTACAATAGGGATTATTGCTTCTATTTTAAATAGGATTTAAAAAAACGGTCTCTACATGGTAAGTGCCTGTTGTCACATTGTTAGTTATTTGCAGATTTAGGAATTTTTGAATTTAGAATGTATGTATCCCAGCTTTCAAATTTTTTGTCAAACTGTATTATTTTTCTGCAGATTCTCATTGTAATGTTTATATTGATGCAAACTTAATCCAGCCCCTTTATAGTAAAATGCTGTTATTCTCCTACTTAGATGATGCCATAATTTGATAGTAAAGTGCCTTTAGCTTCTGAGAAAACCACAAGCTGCTTATCATTAATTTTATCTAGGAACTTCTTCTCTCATTAATAATTCTCCCCCCACTTTTTTATTTTTTCTACAAATACTCTTGATCTCCAGATCTTTTGTTCTTCTCAGAGAGGGTAAACAGAAATAAATGCAGAACCTTAAAGCAGCTCAGAGTTTGATCTGAATGTGTATACTGGACTAAGAAAGCTAACATAAGTAAAAAGATATAAGTACTTAATTTTCAAACATAATGGTTTTACAAAATGACGTGTTGGAGGGTTTGATTGTCCTAAGCCCAATAAAACCAAGATAGCAGATATGATCTTGCTTGCCAAAGTGAATAATTTGAGCCAAAACAGGAAGTTGTCCTACCACAGATGTGTAGAAATGAAATCTGAAACGATCATTTTATTTATTTTTTATTTAATAAAATAAAAAATTTAAAAGCCTGCCTTCATCCACTTCGATACCCCCTCAACTCTCCACCACTGGTAACCACAAATCCAGTCTCTTTTTCTATGTTAGTTTGTTAATTTGTTCATTTTAGAAGTATACTTGACCTACTTATGTTCATTCCTGTTACACAGCATAGAGATTTGATATTTCTATACATTTAAAACTGATGACCACAGTGTCTAGTTGTGGTATGTCACCATACGAAATGATTACATAGTTATTGAGTATATTCCCCACACTGTATATTTCATACCCATGACTCTCTTATTTTGCAGCTGAAAGTTTTTAACCTCTTAATCTCCCTCACCTGTTTCTCTCCTCTCTCCACTCCCTTCCCCTCTGGCAACCACCCATTTGTTCTCTGTGCCTATGACTCTGTTCCTGTTTTGTTATGTTTCTTCATTTGCTTTGTATTTTTAGATTCCTCATATAAATGAAATTATACAGTATGTTTCTTTCTCTGAGTCTTTTCCCTTAGCATAATACCCTCTGGGTTCACCCATGTTGTCAAAAATGGCAAAATTTCATTTCATGACTGAGCAATATTCCATTATATATGTACCACATCTTCTTTATCCATTTATCTGTTAATGGACACTTAGGTTGCTTCCATACCTTGGCTATTGTAAATCATGCTGCAGTGAACATAGGAGTGCCTATATCTTTTCTCATTAGTGTTTTTGTTTCCTTCAAATTAATACACTGGAGTGAAATTGCTGGATCATATGATGGTTTGATTTTTAATTTTCTGAGGAACCTCCATACTGTTTTCCGTAGTGGCTGCACCAATTTACATTCCCACCAACAGTACACAAAGGCGCCCTTTTCTCCACATCCTTGCCGATACTTGTTATTTGTTGTCTTTTTGATGATAGCCATTCTGACAGGTGTGAGGTGGTATCTCACTGTGGTTTTGATTTGTATTTCCCTGATGATTAGTAATATTGAGCATCTTTTTGTGTACCTGTTGGCCATCTGTATGTATGTCTTCTTTGGAAAAATGTCTGTTCAGATCCTCTGCCCATTTTTTAATTGGGTGTTTGTTTTTTGATGTTGAGTTGTATGAGTTCTTTTTATATTAACCCCTTATCAGATATATTGTTTGCAAATATCTCCTCCCAGTCAGTAGGTGGCCTTTTCATTTTGTTGTTAATAATCCCCTTCATTATGCAAAAGCTTTTTACTTTGATGTCATCCCATTTGTTAAATTTTGCTTTTGTTTCCCTTGCTTGAGGAGACGCATCCAAAAAATATATATATTACTAGGACCAGTGTCAAAGACTGTACTGCCTATGTTTTCTTCTAGAAGTGTTATGGTTTCAGATCTTACATTTAAGTCTTTAATGTATTATGAATTTATGTTTGTATATAGTGTGAGAAAGCTGTCCATTTGATTCTTTTGCATGTAGCCATCCAGTTTTCCCAACACCATTTATTGTAGAGACTGTCTTTCCCTCATTGTATATTCTTGCCTCCTTTGTCATAGATTGTGCATGTAAGTGTGGGTTCATTTCCAGGCTCTCGATTCTGTTCCATCGATTATGTGTCTGTTTTGTGCCAGTACCATACTGCTTTGATGACTGTAGCTTTGTAGTATAGTTTGAAATCAGTGAGCATGATACCCCCAGCTCTGTCTTCTTTCTCAAAATAGTTACAGTGATTCAGGGTCTTTTGTTTTTCCAAACAAATTTTCGTATTATTTGTTCTAGTTCTCTGAAAAATGCCATTAGTATTTTGATAGGGATTGCATTAAACTGTAGATTGCCTTGGGTAGTATGATCATTTTAACAATAATTCTTCCAATCCATGAACATGGTAGATCTTTTCCATCTGTTTATGTCATCTTCAATTTCTTTCACCAGTGTTGTACAGTTTTCCGAGTGCACGTCTTTTACCTCCTTAGTTAGATTTATTCCTAGGTATTTTATTCTTTTTGATGCAGTTGTAAATGGGATTGCTTCCTTAATTTCTCTTTCTGATAGTTCATTGTTAGTGTTATATAGAAATTCAGCAAATTTCTATATATTAATTTTGTATCCTGCAACTTTACCTATTCATTAATGAGCTCTAGTCATTTTTTGTGGCGTCTTTAGGATTTTCTGTGTATAGTATCATGTCATCTGAAAACAGTGATGTTTTTACTTTTTTCTTTCCAATTTGGATTCCTCTTCTTTCTTTTTTTGTATGATTGCTGTGACTAGGACTTTGAGTACTGTGCTGAATAAAAGTGTCAAAAGTGGGCATCCTTGTCTTGTTCCTGAACTTAGAGGAAATGCTTTCAGCTTTTCACCATTGAGTATGATGTTAGCTATAGGCTAATTATATATGGCCTTTATTATGTGGAGCTATGTTCCCTCTAAACCCACTTTGTGGAGAGTTCTTATCATAAATGGATGTTGAATTTTGTCAGAAGCTTTTTCTGCATCTATTGAGATGGTCATATAATTTTTATTCTTCAGTTTGTTAATTTGGTGTGTCACTTTGATTGATTTGCAGATATGAAACCTTGGGATAAATCTCACTTGATCATGTTGTGTTCCTTTTAATATATTGTTGAATTCAGTTTGCTAATATTTTGTTGAGGATTTTTGCATGTATATTCATCAGTGATATTGGCCTTTAATTTTCTTTTTTCCTGCTATCTTAGTCTGGTTTGTTTTCAGAGGGATGCTGGCCTCATAGAATGAGTTTGGAAGCATTCCTATTTTTGGAATAGTTTGAGAAGGATAAGTATTAACAAATCTTTAAGTGTTTAGTAGAATTCACCTGTGAAGCCATCTGGTCCTGGACTTTTGTTTATTTGGAGTTTTTGATTACTGATTTGATTTCATTACTGGTAAATGGTCTCTATTTATATATTTTTATTTTATCATATTTTCTGTTTCTTCCTTGTTCACTCTTGGGAGACTGTACATTTCTAGGAATTTGTGCATTTCCTCTAGGTTGTCCATTTTATTGGTTTGTAGTAATCTCTTATGATTATTGTATTTCTGTGATAATGGTTGTAACTTATTTTTCATTTCTGATTTTATTTATTTAGGCACTGTCTCTTTTTTTCTTGATGAGTCTATCTAAAGGTTTATCAGTTTTGTTTATTTTTTCAAAGACCCAGCTCTTAGTTTCATTGATCTTTGTTATTGTTTTCTTAGTCTCTAATTACATTTATTTCTGCTCTGGTCTTTATGATTTCTTTCCTTTTACTAACTTTGGGGTTTGCTTGTTCTTCTTTGTATAGCTCCTTTAAGCATGAAGTTAGATTGTTTATTTGAGATTTTTCTTGTTTCCTGAGGTAGACTTGTATAACTGTAAATTTCCTTCTTTGAACTGCTTTTACTTCATTCCATAGATTTTGGATCATTATGTTTTCATTTGTTTCCAGGTATTCTTTTTTCCTTTCTTCTTTGATTTCTTCAGTGATTTATTGGTTGTTTAGTAGTATATTGTTTAGCCTCCACATGTTCTCGTGTGTGTGTGTTTTTTGCAGTTTTTTTCTTGTAGTTCATTTCTAGTTTCATAGCATTGTGGTCAGAAAAGATGCTACATAGGATTTCAATCTTTTTAACACCTTATTTACCAGAGGATTTTTGAGGGAACTAATGCCTGTGGCTGGATATTTGTTAGGTGAGTGAATACTGAAACACCCGCATTTGAGTAAATATCAACAACTTTTTTTTTGCACTTAATGTATTTATTTGAAACTTTGTACATGTCTTACTAAAGCATTCTAATATTTCATTAGAGTGTGATAGGCAATAGAGCCTGCACCTCTGTGCAGGGGAACAGAACATCTATTACAAATATACTGTGTTTCACTGTGCTTTCCCCTGGTAGAGTAGACTCTATACTTTCTGGCAACATTTTTTTTAAGTCGTCAGGGTATTATTTCCTCTAGAATATGTTGTTTTATTTTACCTGATGTTTTATTTTACCAGAATGGTCAGTTACCCATCCTCTAGCTACTGCTAACAAAAATTGCTTGTAAGTCATTTTATTCTGTGCATTAAGGCTACAATAAATTTTAAATGCATTGGATACACCACAATTACTCAAATAGAAACCCACTTTCTTATACCGTTTTGAGTTTTCTGAAGGATATTGAAGTTTGCCAGATATTGATTGGATCAATCAACTCCTTTCATATATTTATTATACTCTAATATACAAGTGGGCTTAGTTATCTGATGGCCAGACCTCCTGCCTTCCTTTCCTGTAGATGCTATGGAGGTGAATAGTTGTCACCAGCGGACTAGCCTCTTGTCTTTGCATATAAGAAGAGTCACTTTTCCATTCCATAAGAATGTCATTTCTCCCCTCTGTAGATTTTCAGATTTCTCCTTTAATTGGTTTGGTAGATGACAATTCTCTCTTATAATCCCACAGACTCTGGTTTTATTTTTCAACAATATTTCAGATTTGGACACACTATTGTAATAACTGTCTTAGTAAATATGATGCCATGAACAAAGATAAGGTTGTGGGACCAATAATATTGTTTCTTTCGGTTTCTTTCCTTCACCCGTGTAAATCTCAAGGTTGCATATATATCCAGTTTCACTTTTGCTAACCATCCTGACAAAAATTCCATATTCTGTAAGTTTTCCGTGATGATAGGTTTTGAATCTGAGTCGTCCTCTCCACTTTATCATTGCCTCAAGTGATAGCTCTTGTTTGGGTATATAGATTGATTGAAATTTTGGTAGAAAATAATCCAAAAGAGGTTTAACTTTTGAAAATCTGTCTGCAGGAAGTGGAGTTTCTGAGTTATCATTAAAGTGAAGAAACGTCGTTTTTTGTTTGAACCTTCTTCTCGTCATAATCTTTGGAAAGATAGTTGTTTCAAGTAAGGGAATCAGTCGACCAATATTCTTTCCAGTGTGACTTTCTTATTCGTCCCATTAAAATTATTAATCCAAGAAACTTCTTCAAGTCACTGTTGGTTACATCAGTCCATTTTATTTTATTTATTTATATTTATTTATTTATTTATTGTTGCAGTACGCGGGCCTGTCACCATTGTGGCCTCTCCCATTGCGGAGCACAGGCTCCAGACGCTCAGGCTCAGCGGCTATGGCTCACGTGCCTAGCCGCTCCGTGGCATGTGGGATCCTCCCGGACCAGGGCACGAACCCGCGTCCCCCGCACCAGCAGGCGGACTCTCAACCACTGCGCCACTAGGGAAGCCCCATCAGTCCATTTTAAAGCCTTATTATACTTTTCATATATATAGTTTTTCATTCTGTTGCTGATATGAGTTTGTTTGAGAAGCAACAAACTTGAAAAAGTTGTTACCAAAAATTAATTCTGTTATTTCATGAACACTTTGTGGGTTATTACATTCAAGAGTTACACCTGACACACCTGTAAAGTCTTCTAATTTTCGTGAAATGTTGTCTTCATTCCACACTTCTGTAGAAGTAAAGGAGCATTCTCCAGCACCACGAGTTTTGCTTTAACTTTGCGTATCAGAATCAGTAACTGAGGTTTTTTGTCTTTTTGTTGGTCTAATATTCACATGGTCTGAATCAGAACTATATTCTGAAGAGTTATCTTTTCCTGAGACACTAGTATATATATCACTTGGACAATCAGAGAAAGTATCTGCATAAAATTCACCAAAAAATTCTTCTTCACTCAAAATTTTGCGATGCGTAATTTTTGAAAATTTTATGGTGATAAACTTGTGTTTATAATATACACAAGTTGCAACAAAAACCTAACGGGGCAAAATGTGAATGATAATGACAATCATAAGTTGTATAATGAACCCGTGATAAATTTTAAGCTCTAACAACTTCACACATTGATGTTAATTGTATCACTCTCTAAAAACATATTAATACAATTCTGGTCAATAAATTATTAAATGTACCAAGGCTTGTTTTGTGGCCTAGCATATGATATATCCTGGAGAATGTTCCATGTGCATTTTAAAGAATGTGTATTCTGCTGCATTTGCATGGAATGTTCTGTAGGTGTATCTATTAAGTCCATCAGATCTGATGTGTCATTTAAGGCTGGTGTTCCCTTATTGATTTTCTGTCGGGATAATCTGTAAATTGATGTAAGTGGGCTGTTAGAGTCCCCTACTATTATTGTGTTACTGTCAGTTTCTCTCTTTATGTCTGTTAATATTTGCTTTATGTATTTAGGTGCTCCTGTGTTGGGTGCGTATATATTTATCATTGTTATATCTTCTTGGATTAATCCCTGTTCATTATGTAATGTCCTTCTTTATCTCTTATTACATTCTTTGTTTTGAAGTCTATTTTGTCTGATGTAATTATTGCTACCCCAGCTTTCTTTTAATTTCCACTTGCATGGAATACCTTTTCCATCCCTTCAGTTTCAATCTGTATGTGTCTTTAGATCTGAAGTGAGTTTCTTATAGGCAGCATACATATGTGTCTTGTTTTGTATCCATTTAGCCACTCTGTGCCTTTTGGTTGGAGCATTTAGTCCATTATATTTTAAGTAGTTGTTGATAGATATGCACTTATTGCCATTTTGTTTATTTGGGGAGGGGTTGCTTTTGTAGTTCTCTTTTTTTCCTTTTTTCTTCTTTTGTTCTCGTCCTTGTGATTTGGTGGGTATCTTTAGCGTTGTGTTTGGATTCCTTTCTTTTCTTGTGTGTATTCATCTATTCTTGATTTTTGGTTTGTGGTTACCATAAGGTTTATATCTAGTGATCTATGTATATACATGATTATTTTAAGTTGCTGAACTCTTACGTTCAAATGCATTTTAACAACCCTGCATTTTTATTTTACTACCTCAACATTTTACTGTTTTTGACATCATATTTTACATATTTTTGTTTTGTGTATTGCAGATACACTAAACTACTTATTGCAGATATAGATGATTTTACTACTTTTGTCTTTTAACCTTCTTACCAGCTTTATATATTGTTGATTTACTACCATTATTCTATATTTACCTTTACCAGTGAGATTTTTCCTTTTTTAATTTTCATGCTTATAGTTGTAGCCTTTCCTTTTTCACTTAGAGAAGTCCCTTTGACATTTCTTCTAAAGCTGGTTTGGTGGTGCTGAATTCTTTTAGTTTTTGCTTGTCTGTAAAAGTTTTGGTCCCTCCAGCAAATCTGAATGAAAGCCTTGCCAGGTAGATTATTCTTGGTTGTAGGCTTTTTCTTTTCATCCCTTTAAATATAACATGCCACCCCCTGAAGAGTTTCTGCTGAAAAGTCAGCTGATAGCCTTATGGGAGTTCCCTTGTATTTAGTTTGTTGCTTTCCATTGCTGCTTTTAATATTCTATCTTTGTCTTTATTTTTTGCCATTTTAATTAGAATGTGTTTGGTGTGATCCTCTTTGGATTGGTCATGTTTGGGACTCTCTGTGCTTCCTGGACCTAGATATATGTTTACTTTCCCAGGTTAGGAAAATTTTCAACTATTATAACTTTAAATACATTCTCTTTCTCTCTCTCTCTCTCTTCTCCTTCTTGGACCTCTGTAATGTAAATGTTAGTGCTTAATTTTGTCCTAGAGGTCACTTAAACTGTCCTCTTTTCTTGTTATTCTTTTTTATTTTTCTGTTCGGCTTCAGTGATTTCCACTACTCCGTCTTCCAGCTCATGGATCCTTTCCTCTGTATCATCTAATCTACTGTTGATATCTCACAGTAGATTACAGTGTCTTTTGTATACTTCATCTCTTTTTGGTTCTTCTTTATATTTTCTAACTCTTTAAAAAAAATTCTAATTTCTCTCTGTTCATCCAGTCTTCTCCTAAGTTCTTTGAACATCTTTATGATCATTGCCTTGATCTCTTTATTGGGTAGATTGCCTATCTCCACTTCATTTTGTTCTTCTGGGAATTTTTCTTGTTCCTTTGTTGGGAACATATTCCTCTGTTGCCTCCTTTTGCCTAATCTGCTGTTTTTATTTCTATGTATTTGGTAGATTGATAACATTTCCTGACCTTGGAGAAGTGTTCTTTTTTTAGGAGTAGTCCTATGCATTCCAGCAGAGCACTGTCCTCTGGTCATCAGAGCTATATGCTTTAGTGATATCACCTATGTGGGCTGCATGGACACTTCTGTTGTGTTGGGCTGAGTATGGTTGGTGGTTTGGTAGGCGTGGCTGGTTCTCAGTCAGGTTGGTTGCCAGACTGCCTTATGTGGAGGTGGCTAGCTGCTGATTGGTGGGCCTGGGTCAAGAGGTGACTGGCTGTGGAGCCCTGGGAGGTCCCAGGGCTAGTGATGGTCCACTGGTGGGCAGAGCCAGGTTCTATCATGGGTGGTTGCAGGCTATGGTTCCATGATCTAGTGTTGACCTGTTGGTGGATGGGGCTGGTTCCTGACATAGCTGTCTGCAGGGACCTGAGAATCCCAAAGCTGATGTCAGCCCACTGGTGGGTGGGGCTGCATTCACTGACTGAAGGCCCATGGACCATCACGTGGCCCTTTTCAAAATCCCTCTTAAAAAATAAATTGAAGAACAATGGTCACATCTTTTCAGAATACATTGTTTATATTACATTTTTTGAAACAACGTTTTTGATAGATCTGAAATACGTTATAAGCTTGAACCATGCTCACTGAAGCTGTGATGCCTGGTTGAACTCCAGCAAGGCTGACATGCTCATTTCACCTCTCTTACTAATATTGATAATCATGATTAAATCAGTCCTGCAGTCATCTGCCTTGGGCATCAGGAGAGCTGAAATGATCAGAGCACATTCCAGTTACTTTTGTGTGTGTGCAGGTACATGTGTGGGTGAATATGAATTGGAAAGATGTTAATGACCAACTAAGCAGAGAATGTTGGTGAAAGGAAAAAAAGATTACATTAAGTTTCAGGTAACATTAGGTAACTCTGACACTGTGCCTGTGTGTGTGTGTGTGTGTGTGCGTGTGTGTGCACATGTGTATGCACATGCGAGGGTTCAGTCATGTAGATGAGCTTTGGAAATCAGGAATACCTCTATCTGCCAATCTTAATTCTGTTCATTCACCTGGCATGTAGAGGTGAATCCCATGTTTCTCCATGAATTCTTCTCTTTCTAAATGTGGCAGGGATATTGGTTTGTTGTTGAATGCACACAACAGTGTTAGGAATGGCATTTTGAAAAAGCATCAGCTCTCTAGAGCTACAGAATGGTTACTCCCTTGTCTGTGATTGAATTTTATTATCTTTCACCATAAATTACCATTGGTAATCAAAGAGGAGATCAATTTGCATCTCAAAATAAACCACTCATTGTGTACAGGAGCTTACATTATGCTCTATATCTCTTAGATATGTTAACTAGAATAATTTCAGCAATGTGTGCATGTCCATTATTATCTTCCCTCCCCTCATCACCACTATTCATCCTTCAATTCATCTAAAAAGGGCACCTTTGGGCTAATATGCAGAGGGTAAAGAAAGATTTAAGCAACTCTTTCTCAATCTTTTGGTTAACTCTCACACTGTGAAACTCAGTGATGCTTGAAATATAGCTGGGTGGAGGTGTGGGGGGTGTCCTTTCTTCATAATTCATATAAATGCAATTACTCTAGGAATTAGATTTTCATAGGACTTCAAGGACTTTAAACTCTTGGGCTAACACCTCACTTAGGGCATCATTAACAGACAAGTTTCATGCCAGTGTCTCCTACATAAATACCAATTGAACTTTGTTGAAATTGGCCACAAGTATATTTCATTTCATTATACATATAATTGGACCAATGAAAAATCTTTCTCCCTCTTAGGCTTTTCTATTGCTGATCTAAAATACCTGGGAAAAAAGCCTATCGAAATCTAACCATCTAATCTAAGAAAAGATTGGTCTCTTTTACTAGTTTAATAAAGGCATTTTCAGTGTTCACTGATGCTGAGCCACTATAATGATGTTAAAGGAGGGATGTGATATCAACAGGAAAATTGCACATATACATACACTTGCACACACACATGAATGTGTATAAATCTCAGCTGTTACCTTCTAACATTCCCCATCTTTTTTGAAAGGACCCTCCCTGTGAAATCAGATAGATAAATAGATATAAATATATATCATGGCTGGTATATCTTCATATAAATACCATGTGTAAGTGATATGTGTGCATATGTGTGGTGTGTGTGTTTGCATGTATGTGTATGTATTTATTAATTCATTATTTTTCTGAATGAAACAGTGACTTTCCCACCCTTAGCTATATAATACTTAATTATCAGTGACTTTCACAGTGAGAAAAATGAGCTTAAGGCAAAGAGAGAGAGAGTTGCTTTTGTAACACTGCATTTGTAAACCTGTGAATCAGCATGTTTACCTTTTTGGTAGGCATCTTCCTCATCAAAATGTGTGCAAAGAACTTCACCTTTTGGCACATGCCCATCCATGCTCATAATTTGGACAAAATTGTTCCTTCTTTTTCAAGAATGTGATTTGCATATTCCCCTCAGAGAGGCTGCTTAAAAATGCCAAAGTGACTTCATGGTATCGATATCACCTTGTATTGATGCCAGTGCAGCACAAAAATGATTCCTTGTAGAGACCAGAGGGAATGATTTCTTTTGATAACTTAGAGATTATTTGATGAGGAATTATTAAAAGCAAACAGTTAGTTAAATTCCCTAGGGTGAACTTCAGCTCCCTTTGACTTGCGAACCTCTCCTCAAGCTCAGAAAATTCCTCTAATGTGGATAATTACACTGATGGCTGGCCTGAGAAAATAGGCCACTGAAATGGGCTTTGTGTGATCCTGTTAATTGCTGCTGTAGACAAGCAGCCTGGCCCTTTATTCATGCCTTGCAAACCTTTCATCAAAGGAGTAGATTATTTCTAATGCATATTAGATAGGATGAACTCATCTTTCAAGAAGGGCATTAATATATCTGGTGTCTTTTTTTTTCCCCTAACTGAGGGAACTTGCTTTTAAATGCAGTTTCAGCTTCAGATTGGTTTTGCTAGAGATGTGCTTTAGCATTCTTAGCATTCTGCTAACAGCCAAGTAGCCAAACAATTTATTGGTTTATGAGTTCTGATTTGATGCTGGGTGCGGTTATACCATGTCAAACAAAAATAATTGCTAATATGGTGGCATATGTATCTTACCAAGGTCATTTCTCATAAGTATGGGACATGTAATTTTTTCTTTAAGATCTAGAGAAACCCTAATGGTTAAAACAGAGGACTCTCAAGTCAGAGGTCAAGTTTGAAACCATAAAAAGAAAAAAAGAAAATAGTATATTAAAGCTTGGGCACACATATTATACCACCTCCTGCTCCAGGAAGGACTGAACAAGTGTGACAATGAAATGATCTTTCTAACTCAGAGGAAATATGACTCTCTTTGGAAGGTAGCATATGACTAACAAAACGGAACTGATGGCAATAGAAATAGCAGAGGTTATAAGGTCTGCAGGTCCTAATGCTCTCATGATTTTCTAAATTGAAGCTATGGGTTATTTTTGTGATCTGAGCTTCTCATGATGAGACAGAGTTACACATTCCTTTGTTTGTTCACCTGGATGCCTATGACCCAGTGGGACACAAAGCAGCCATCGGGAGCAACTGGAATTAGATTCCTCTATTCACTCTACATAACAGTAGGCAGCTGTTTAAGGTACACCAAGCAAGGAGGAAAAAAATGACTGAGCTCCGTAATAGTTCATTAGACATGTTAAATCTCAGAAACATATACAGTCTTGTTTACAACTTTATACTTTTACACCATAAGTTTTTCACATATACAAAATCTTTCACATTTTGCTCCAGAGCTGGGATTTTGAGGAGAGGGTGTAGGAGGACCTTGCACTGGATGGTTAAAGAGAAGAGAATAGGAGGAGGCAAAATGGCAAAGAAGAAACTTGGTGGCAAATATTGGAGTTCTGGCGTCAACAGAGATAGGTTTCAAAGTCATTTAAGGCCTTAGTTCTTGCTCAACAGGAAGAGCTGGAAAAAAGATAAGCCAAATTATGTATGTGTACACATTTATATTAACATTAGGTGTGTGTATGCATGTGTTTGTAATGATAGTGTTGAAGCACAAGTAATATAGGTAAACATATAGGCTTAACATGTCATAGATGGATGAAAATATTTCTCATTTGTAAGTGTCACCAAACATCAGAGTTCATATACATTTAAACAAAAATATTTGAATACAGAAATATTTCATGTGTATAATTTACAATACAATTACTACATGAATGTTATTATCAAAATGATTATTATAAATAAATTTTGTGTATTTCTTGAAAAAGTGGGGAGATATAATTTTTGTATGTTTGTTTTATTTAGCAATTTACCAGGAAAAAAAGGACCTAGTTGATTTCCTGAGAAGACTTATTTCATACTTCACAGCTAATACACAGTGAAGATTTTAGACAGAGGCTGAAAGGGCCTCATAACTGCAGGTGCTTTGGTAGTGAGGAACTTAAAACTCATAGTTGTAAGATACACAGAGAAAGATTAAACTAGATGATGTTGTTGAATGGAACAAACACCTTAAAATTTTCAGGGACCTAAAGTTGGGTGACCTTATTTCCTTTGTATGAGATAAGTGGTAATGAGATTATGAAGTGCTGTTACACTCAAACTTACCAATAGCCATCGTTTTGCCTTCCATCTTAGTCAACTGTAGTCTAGAACATTTTGTCTTCAACCTCATAAGGCCTTGAGAAATAACTTGGAAAAAATGAAGGTACATGATAATATTTTCTTAAATTGTGGTTTTAAAAAGCAATGAAATTATTTTAAAGCTAATGGTAAAACTCAATGGAACAGAATAGAGAGCCTAGGAATAGACTCAAATACAATTGGGGTTCACTAAAATCAATAAAAAGGTGTTCTTTGAAATCAGTAGTAAACAATAAATTATTCATAAAGCATTGTTGGAACTAACCAGACACTCCTTAGAAGAAGGGAAAGGTGGATTAATTCCTCACTATTTACCACATGAAACATTCTAGCTAAGTAAAAAAAAAAAAGCAGAAGATACTAGGAAAAAAAGGGAGATTATTAAAAAGTCTTGCATGGCAGGCTTTTGTCACACTCTACAGTACATAGAATCTAGAAACCATTAAAGAAAGGATTGCAAATTAAGTAAGAGAAGTGCACATAATGTGCCTGACATCTCTTAGTACCTCAGTGATAGTAAACAGGCCCAGATTCTAGATTGAATCAGCCTGAAAAGTGAAGAGGCCACAGGCCTAAAATGTATTACATTTAAAAGCTACTTAAAAATGCAAGTTGAGTTGTTGTGGGCCACAATGTCCACGTGTGTGTTCGTGCATGTATTTGTGGGTAATGTATAGAATTTGTGCACATATAAGTACATATGTATGTGTAAACAGTATTGCAATTTCCCCACTCTTCATCCACCTTCAGTTTCTAAGGTGGTCATTTTTAGACACTAATTCAATACATATTGGCTGGAAACTTTCCATGTTCCAGACACTGTTCTAGGTGGAATATACAGCACTAAACAAAAACTCCGGTTCTCATGGTGCTTTTATTCTGATGATAATAAATTACTCCTCTGAGAGGTGCCCTGACTTCATAACATAGGTAGGCCTTGCTTCCTTTTACTTTCCCTCCCTAGTAGTCCTGAAACTAGCTAAAGAGCATTTCATACATACTTGAATCATTCATTCATTTTGGTTCCACTCCTGCACATCTCCCATTGATGCCCACTGCCCACCATTGTCACTGCCACCATGTACTGTTCATGAGAAAAGAGATCTCTGTGCCAGGACTGCCTTCTGATGATTCCAAAGAGGAGAACCTAGAGAAAAGTGTTTTATTTTGGATTCTTCCAAAAGACCCATGTGAAGGATATGGATACAGTGAGTTTATTTGGGAGCTGATCTTAGAAAGCATAATAAGGAAGTGGAAGAGTAAGACAGGGAAGGAAAACAAGCCATTAAATGATGCATTTAATGGCCTACTGCGAGATGATGTAACAAAATATGCATGAGTATATACTACAGCTAGATGCCATCATGAGTGGGCAATAAGGGGGGTGCACTCCCCCGAGGATCCTCTGAAAATTGGGATAAAATGTACCTCAGAATCACCTTACCCAGGGCAAGGAAGCATGCTCCAGGAGAAAGATAATGACCTCCAGGAGGGAGATACGGAAGCCACCTGCATTTTCCTGCAGGGAGCTATCCATGTCAACAGATGTCATTTGACCTGGGCTAGGGAAATAGGTGGACCACCCTCAGAGCAGAGCAGCAGCAGAGCCTCACTGCCCTGTGACCCTGCTCAAGTGTGATGACATCCTCTTTCCAATCCTGTGTGTCCTCCATTATCTCTTGAGTCCCAAAGCAATGTAGCTTGCTCCTTGTGCCCTAGAGAGCCTGAGGTAAAAACAAGGCTGTCTGTCCTTAGGATTCAGACAGGAGTTCCCTGGGCTGGACATCGGGACTTACTTCCCTATCACAGTTTCTTTCCATCCACTAATGAGAAAACCAAATATTTTTCAGCCAAAAAAAAAAAGAAGGAAACCTTATTTAATTATACCTCTTGTGGTTCCACCATTGTGTTTGACAAATATATCCGGACAACATGCCTGTGTACAAGTTTAGGATTGAAATTGGACCCCAATGCATGTGTGAATCTGTGTGTATGTATATGGAATACAAAAATAACATACAAGGCAAATAAAATCCTATTCCATCTTACCATTAGAAAGTGAGAAAGAACACCTGACTGTAATCCAGAACAGATGCCATTTCTCCAAAGTTAATGCACTGTAAATGATTTCTTTCTTGGGAGAATTTTTGACACTGAGTAAAGTTTAAAAATGAGAACCTTAGTAGTTGGCTGCTGCCTAATGGCTTGACTTGAGGCCCTCATTTAATTTATGATCCTCAGTGAAAGTTTTGAATTTCTCCTCTTTCTGAAGGTTGCAGCATGAATAGCTTTCTGGAATTTTTAGTTTAATTTTTCCTGAACACTTATGTATTTGACTCTATCTCTCAATTCAGAGTGAAGAACAATCTCCCAGAAAAAGAGAACTGTTGGCCAGGAGACCAGGCTTGCCAGTTGCTCAGCAAGCCATCAAAGTATCTGAGATCTTGAGTGCTTAGGACTTCCTTCCAGGCAGATGGCAGGAGTGTCAAAGGGGAAAAGAAAGACACTGTGCTAATGATTAGCATGATGTCCCCTGAGGAAGGAGGGCTGAGCAGTTTGCAGGTCCATTGGACTCCCATCTGTGCCTTTAGACTCGGTGCCCTCACTGGCTTTCCTGTGGCCTCAGGGAGGGAATGCATTTCTCGTTCTCTGAGAAAAGCAACCCCAAAGGAGAAGCTGAAGATACTCCACCAAAAAAAGGAGTAACAGCTACTCCATATTATTGGAACATCTCATTTGTCTGTCTCTCTTTTGGAAGCAATTAACCCAACAGACACTCAGAATTTCCATCTGAGGTAGAGAGTGTTGTTAAAAATGACTTCTCTGTGACCCTGAATTCAGAATGTGTTTCAGAAGCAAAGATGCTAACTGCATGTCATTTCCAGAGAGAGAAATTTGTAGTAAAAAAGTGACTGAAGAGGGCTTCTAAATTAGACCGAGTCTGAAAGCTTTGGAGGTAGATGAGGAGAACCTGAGTTTGGTTTTGGAGACTCTAAGCCATTATCCAAACCAAAAATATAATATTTATAATTACTAATGGTGATGATAATACAGTCAGAGTATATAATATGGTCTGATACAATGTACAGTCAGAGTTTATAGGTCATGTAATGTATTTAGTTAAAGACTGCCTGAATTCCTACAACTCAGGTTAATTTCCCTAAAAGTCAGCTTCACATCATTTCGGTATATAACTGTAAAGGTATTTTGGCTTTTATTGCTCATTCTAATTGTTTCTGTGATTGTCAGTCTCGTGCATCCAGATACCCGGATGTTCCCTGTCTGGCCAGTCTTATCTCCAACCACTCTCCCTCTGCCTCACCATCCAGCAGATGAGTTGCTTTGTTTAGATTCCTTGAATAAACCAATGTTCCCACTTTTGCTCATGATGTTTTCTCTAAATTGAATATGCTTCCCTCTGTCAAACAGCTTTTCATATTTTATCTCAGCTCAAATATCACCTTCTCAAAGAAGCTTCTCTAAGCAACCGGAAGCATGCCCCACCCAACTATTTGAAGTTTCAGCACCCCTGTTTGCCTCTTCCATTGTACTTTTCAGCATTTAGTCATACATTTTTGTGTGGACCTGTTTATTGTCAAGCTCCTCCAATACACTGCATGTTCCCTGAGAGTGGTCCATGCTTCACTCATTTTGTGCCATATATGGAGTTCAGCTCAGTGTCTGGTGTATGCTGTGCCATTAAAAAAATAAATCAGTGGCTAAATTCATTTAAACTCTCATATAACTTGTGTTGAATTCTGTTGCCTTCACAGTGTCACAGTGTCCTCAGTCCCTTACGTGTAGTTATCACTTCATGAATTAGCATTGGAGCGAAATCCTGCATGTATTTATTATCAGTACAGTTCCTATTAATAGAAGAAATATGAAAACAAGTGCTAGGAAGAAAACCTTGCTTTTAGAAACTCCCTGGATTGTGACACTGTCAAAATATAAGGTTGAAGGAAAAGTTTAGATCTAGACGGAAGTGGTCCAGAGAATTGGCTCTTCGGCTTGCTTTGAAATATTGTCATGTTGCTTCTTCACTTATATTTCCTGGACTTGTCCCTGACCATGCTTCCTATCTGATTTGTTGGATCCTTCTATTTCTGGCTGTCTTTCTCTGCTCATTCATAGGCTTATTGAACTCTAGACTGGTCATTGATCCTTAACTTTCATAGATGAATTATTCTGGGTTTCTGACATCAGTGTTCAGATCCCCTTGATGATCCTTTTGTGTTTCTATGTCCTTTAAATTCTACCACTTTTAATGTTCTTTATAAATATTTTTCTCCTGATTCAGACACAATTTGATCATCTTTCATTTAATTATGCATCAAATTAGAAATTCATTATATGTAAGGTGCTTCTAAGTGTGCAGAAATAAGGATGAATGGAAATTCCTCCTCATCTTAAGGAGTGTATAACATTCTGGAATCAATATTTTAATGAAAGGAAGATAAATACAGATAAAATGATGGGTAGATAGATACATAGGCCTGCAGAAAGATAGGCCTATACAAAGGTAACCCAATAGATAGGTACACAGATGCATAGACATATTGAGAAACAATTCAAAAAGAAGAAAACCTATGATATGTGAATGGTACAGACAAGTTTTAAAGGACTTTATTGGGAAGAGATGTATTTTTGACTTGGAAAATCAGGGAAGACCAAACGGAAAAATTAGCATTTGTTCTGGTTCTCTCAGAATGATTTATTAATACAGTCTATGTGGGATGAATGCATTCCAGTTTGAAGAAGCTGTGAATTCAGCCCTAAATGCAAAGGGTAGAGAATCTGAAATATATAAGTTCCTTCTTTACATCATGCTGTCTTGAATGAAGGGGAATAATGAGGAATTTTGCTGAAGAAGTCAGAAGACGGGACTCCACCTAGTGGGTAACAGGAGTGAGAAGTGGAGAGGAACACATTGAATAGTTTTAAGTAAGAGTGTACCACTAAGTTGTGCCTTTGGCATAGTAATTTGAAAGAGATGTGCCCAAACTATGTTGTAAAAAAGCTCAGCAACTGTGAAGAAAGAAATCGTGGTTCTTGGCAACCAGAACAGAAAAAAGACAGTCTTCAGTTACAGATGATTGGGATGTTAATAAACCCATTGTTAGAATAGGCAAGTCAGAAGGGAAGGGTGTCTTCAGTGTAGAGGGCAAGTTTTTCGTTCTAGTCTGTGGAATTTGAGGCTGGTTATCTGGCTCAGAAGAAGCACCCCACCACCATCAATAGAGAGTTTAGAGCTGTGGGTGCAAAGATGTAAGATCATCAGGTAGAGAGCAGAATCACAGGGGACAAAGACATTTTACAGAGGACACAGCAAAGAATATATTAGCAAGAAAGAATCAGCAGAATGCTAAAAGATGTAGGAAAGCCAAGAGAGATGAGGACCAAGACAAGATGTTTGAACTTGTTGATTCAAAGATCACTGATGACTTTAAGGAAGCCATTTCAGTAGAACTATGGTGGTTGAAACTAGAGAATAGGGAAGTAGTTGGAAGAGAGGGGATGATGACAGATTGGAGGTAGAGGGTACTGAACACTCTCTCGACATGCATATTAAGAGGTAAGAATCAAAAAGGATGAAAGGAGTTCAATAAGGATATTAGAAAGATCTTTGTCACTGTCCTGGGCCTACATGTATACATGGCTAAGAAAATGATCTACACCTGTATTCTTTAAAAGCATCTAGTACTGTTCCAGGGATCAAAAAATTTAATAGGTGAGTTAATTGTCATTAATATGCCCCAAGTCTAATTGAGTATGTGTCTGAATTTTTTGATCAAATTAGGCTAAAGGGCATTGGGACCATCTCAGAGGGATTGTCCTCAGAGAGATTTCTGAGCAGAGTATGGTTCACGTAATAACTCTGCTACCTCATCGCACACTTTTTTTTGGAAGGCTTGCTGAGTCTCAGGTTCTTTATAGGCAAATAGGGAAAACAGTACCCAACGTGTACTTGGTGCAAGGATTAGATGTATTAACACATCTTAAAAGTGTTTTTTGTAAGCGTCACAATACTGTAACAATCACTAATGATAAAATACTAGTGAGAAAAATATGACTAGACGTGGAATTTTCCCTTTAGTAGTAATTTTTAAACTCCAAATACTTGCCAGTTGCATTTACTCAGTATTTATAGACCACTCAAATTATGCTAGGTGCAGTGTAGGACACAGAGGTCAACCTAGCTTCTACCCAGTGAATTTATAATCTGCCATGGTGCCAGCCAAGTTTTGTAGTTTTATGCTCACTTAACATCTGGTTAGAACTTGTTCAGTTAACAAAGTGCTTGCGTCTAAGGATAAATCATGGGACTCTTTCACTACAGCTTGGAATCTTTCTGATTTGGGCTGCTTTCTGAACATAAAGACATTCTTTTCCATCCTAGTTTGCATCATCCAACTGGGCTCCTACTGTGAAGTGTCATTATGATGGTAGCTCCCACTGAGAGGAACACCAGTCCCACTCACTGAATTAGGGTGATTGAAGCAGACAGACATCTCTGATCATTGCTTTTAAAATGTGCCTTTTACAAAATCTATGAGTGTATCTTCATGTAATTAGTATTTGTTTAACCACAATGCTTTTTTTTGAAAGCCATCTTTAAAGATTGTTTACTTGTAAGTGCCCCAAAACAATGCAAAAACAATTGAGTGTTTTAAATACCTTTTAACTGGGTTGTGATGACATCCAGGAAATCATGTTTCTGCTGGTTTTAAAAATATTAAACAGATGGAATTGGTGTAAGAACTTGTGATGCTTTGTTTCAAAGACGGCAGTGTAGTCTCCTGGATCATGAAAAATATAGGTAGATTTGACAATCAGATATAAAGAGATGGAAGAATTTTGAAGGTCCAATAAATTCTCTTTGATCATAATAATGTCCAGAATTATTTTTTTCAAAACTTGGACTAAGGGAGGAAATTGGTTAACAAAATGTGAAGTATATCAGACGATGTAGATCTGGTTCGTAGTTCTGTTAACCTTGCATTCTAAAATAGTTGATGCTGCTAATTTAAGGAGACATTCCTTTTTTGAACTATCCTCTTTTCTATATTAGCTTTGACAACATTTGTTCTTTCTGGTTCTTTTTGTTCATGGAAATGCCCTGGGATTCATTATTGAGGCATGTTTTGCCTTTGGTATTAGCTGTTATGGCTGATCTCTTCTTTTTGTGAGAATATTATTAAATGTAACCTGTGGTGATAAGTCTTTTCTTTTTTGATATTACTTTAGGAATTTCTTCCATGAAATGATCTATCATAATGGATGTTTTGTTCTTTTTGATACTCCATAACCTCTGCATTTTTAATTTATCATGTTTTTGATTATGCCTCAAAAACTGGAATGATGTCAAGAAATGGGCGATTGTATCATGGGTTTTGGGTATATTCCCCTTTCCATTCCTCTTATATTGCTTTATAACTCCATGGAATTTTCAGTGTTAATGGATGCAACCTTTCAAAAAGCATGAATAAAAATAGCCATGAAACACTTGCACTTATGAAAGCAAGCTTATGGTTTTCACATTTCCCTATTTTCTGCTTACTGATAAGTTGTCTCAGGTTACTCCTATAAGAGACAAATTTTGCCAACCAAATCATATTTGCTCCCAAATATATATCTTTTCCCATGTATCTATTGCCTGTCTCCATATGGAGTGCAATAAGATGGAGTGAGAGAGGATGGTAAAAATAAGATCGGGTGTTATCATGACCAGATGGGAAGGGGCAGGGACCTGGTCTAGTATGCAGGTACACTCATCTTCACTTTGTCACTGTGTTCAGCACTTCCACGTGGGAATGCGAAGACAGGGTCATCTCGATTCACTGTTAATTAAATGTTTTGGCTGGAAACCATTTCTCCATATGGTAGCATGCACCAGCTTGAAGTAAGTGCTTCAAATTTGGCCACAAAACCCAGCTGCCCACAAACATATGTAGTGACTCACAAATAGTCTCAAAGAATTTCATCTCAATGAAGAAGATCTTTGGCTTTTCTGATGCATGTAGATAACCTGAAATACACATCTGCCCAAACTCTAGCAGATGTGGAATTCAGAGGGAAAATGAAAATGCATCCATTATAGGTCATGGAATGTATTTGGTTCAAAAATCAGAAATGTAAATGATGCCAAGACAACATATTTGGTAGCCCTGGATTATAAATATATATCTCGCAAGCCAGAATTTCTTAAGCTTGAGTTTCACATGTTGTAGTCAAAACCGTAGGTGAAAACAGTAATTTTCAAGAGATATCACTTAGAGATGTAAAAAATTTATTAAAAGTTCCAGAAAGCTAGAGGGTGATGCATGGATCACATGTCACACTGATTCTCCTCAACTTTTTGTTGGGGGGAGAGATAAAGACGCGTTAAAACACCAAGGATCAATGAAAGACAATTACTTTGCAGCTGTTTACAGTTTATTTGCATACAGCGTGTGATGGGCACATAGCCTCTACTGTTGCTCTTTCCCTTCACCACATAACCCAGCTCAACAAGGCCACCTGACCTTTTCTCTCTCTAGGTATATACTGAGAAACTAACAGTTTCACTAACAATCAACGTGGGTCTTAATGGACCTCTGGTGTTTACACACAGAGGCCACCTTTGAACAGTGCTTCCTTTGGGCTTTCCATTACCTTCCCATATAGAAAGGACTATCTTAAACTACTCCCTAGTACTTTTAAAGTGGTGCTCTATTGGGATTGTCTAGTATGTGCATCTAGTTATTTCTCCTTAATTCTTTTTACTTTCCACAATTGCTTTGCAACTCCTAGATTTTATATTCATAATTTTAGAATCTTTTAAGTGTCTGCCTACCTATGCTCATTTCAATCTTGTTTTAAAGGATAGTGCTTTACCAATAGGACAACACTTTTCTTTGATGACAAAGTTGAACAGCGAAAGAATTATCTTCCTCTTACAAATATTTTCTAGCAGCCATTACCTAAAGTGTATCTGATTGGGTACATTTTCTGATATGGAGAGTCATTTTTTTCTGCTAAAGCCTCCATTCATCATCTTTCTTTCTCAAAAAACAAACAGAATAGGAAACTCTTGAAAACATCCTTATGAAAGGATGTCCACTAAAACATAAGAATAATAAATAATACTTTAATCCCTTTGAAGGAAATTTGTGCTAAAATTACCAAGGGATGATATGTTTTTAAGAATACACATGGTACAAAACAACCAGCTTTGGGATAATTTGGACTGTTAACCTGCTGTCACTTAGTTGGCACAGGCATTACATTTTTTTTTTTTTTTTTTTTTTTTTTGCGGTACGGGGGCCTCTCACTGTTGTGGCCTCTTCCGCTGTGGAGCACAGGCTCCGGACGCGCAGGCTCAGCGGCCATGGCTCACCGGCCCAGCCGTTCCGCGGCATGTGGGATCTTCCCGGACCGGGGCACGAACCGTGTCCCCTGCATCGGCAGGCGGACTCTCAACCACTGCGCCACCAGGGAAGCCCCAGGCATTACATTTTTGACATCTACTCGCAAGAGAGAAATCACAGTTATTGCTGTATGGTTAGCTTTACATTATAAACATTTTCCAAAACATTTCAAAAATTTTAGTAAAACACAGAGAATGCAGATTATCTCTCTAGTTTATTTAAACCTTTTCTTATAAGCTTATATTATGTTGCAAAAATTTCTGATACTGTGTAACTAAAGCTTTATCAATTACCTGGTCCTATTGTCTTATTATTTGAAATATTTAATCAAGATATATTTCTATGTCAAGGATTGATTATTGTAGTTTTAATCAGAGGTTAAGCTATTAAGGTGGTTAGACTGATTCATCTACTGGCATGGCTATCAATAAAACATTTCAGCTATTAATTTTATCAGAGAATTGACAACTATGGACTGCATATAAATCAAATATATACTTGGAAAGTAATTTGCTGTTTAACTTAAATACGATTGAATAACAACATTACCATATTCACAAGCTTGGGAGAAATACGTTTTTAAAGCTACCTTAAAACATAAGAATCTAATTTCTGATATGTTTCTAATTTATTATTTAAATTGAATTTTCCACCCTTGAGCTAATTCATTTATAGCTGATTTTGGAACATTTTGCTCAGTGCAACCTTCTAAAAAGGAATGTTTACCATGCTTCCTCATTTTCTTTGCCAAAGATGAATATTTAAAAAGTCAGAATATGAAATGTTATGTAATTTGATGGGAACATTGAGCCGAATTCAAAAATAGAATATAACCGATATGTAGATTTCTCATCTATATAGTTTTAACAAATTAACAGTTTCATTGTTTTATTGTTTATTTACAGCATAGTGCAATTTATTTTTAGCATAATTCATAGGAAGATATCCCCAAATAATTCACAGTTGATTATAGTCAAGCCTATTTATCTACTCTGAAATTTTAATAAATATATCTTGCTCAAATGCCTTTTAGGGCATCTTGCTTAACACGAATGTAGTATTTTTGAAAGCTGCCAGATTGATAGCTCTGTTGAATGAAAGCCTCTATTTATCCACAGATGAGCTATGCTGTGGGGTTCAACAATGCATAATTACCAAATTTCTGTACTCAGGGAGGTATATTTGCTTCTCCACACATCTAATGTGAGCAAATCCGACCACAGCCATTGGGAGTTACATAGCCATAAAGAGAAAACTGACTCATTACAATACTGCACCCAGCAGCTCCCTGGCTCAGGAGCAAAGGGCAGGACATTGGAAACAGGAGCCCTAGGCTGGTTAGCACGTTTTTACATGGCAGCTCAATTTCTTATACCACTGTTTTGGGCTCCCTGACAACAGTCATCTAGGGCTAAAATGCAAGCACTGCAACAAACAACACTTTACAGATGGTCAACCTACTGCGAGAGAGTAAAAGTTTTCCAGGAAACTTACTAAAATTAAGAATTAATCCCCTCTCCTAAGTGCAATTGCCATTTATTTTTGTAATATTTGAAAAATAAGAAACATTCATTGTAAGCAAAGCATTCTAATTGAATTATTTATATGGTAAGCACAGTAATATCTGGTAGAATCAAATATCTGAAGGACATAGAAGACCCTCTGAACTATAGAAATAGGTCCCCATCCCAAACTTTCTGTTTCAAACAAATCAACCCTCATGTATTGAGGGCCTAGTATAGACAATGTACCATGCTTTGTGACATAATCTCCCTGAACTCAGGGAGTAATGCATTAATTTAGGTAAATAAAAACCCAAATTAGACTGCAGAGCAAGATAATGCAATGAATGGTACAGTGCATCTATGTATCTATCAATGGGATTATCTCTACATATGTGTATTTGCAATTGCATAGCGTGAAAATTTCCCAGTGGGGGAATTTGGGCTAGGCTGAAATTACATTTGTGTTCTGCCTTAAAAAAGCTGAATTTCAACAGTCATTTCTATGTGGTAGTGAACATATATTTTGGGAGAGTCATTCTATACCATTTGTTAAGCTATGGGTGATTTTGTTTCTGTGCCTGAAATGGATCTGTACGACAGACTATTTCAACAGAACATTGAGTTATAAACTACCTATACCTCTGGCATGATGACAGTACATAAGATTACCTTTGTCAAAACTCATTGAGTGGTACATCTAAGATTTGCACGTTGCATTGTATATTAATTTTAACTAAAAGACAAAAAAGAAAGATAAACAAATATTGAACGCTAGTTAATGACATACATGCTGAAATATTCAGGAGGAGGTATTCCAGTGTCTGAAACTTACGTTGAAATGCATAAAAAATGAAACGATTGGCTGGAGGGATAGATGTATGATAAGGCATGTATACTAAAATGTTAACTGTAAAATCTAGATGGTGGGTATTCACTAGAAATTTTTTCAGCCTTTCTCTGTTTGATAATTTTCATAATAAAATGTTGTCAATAATACCTTAACAAATATTTTGCACATTCTATCCCAATGGCTTGGTCTGGTTAGGGTCTAGGAAACAATATTTTTTAAAAAGACCTCCACTGAATCATATATAAAGCTAGGTTTTAGAACCATGGTCTTAAGATACATTTCAACTTTGGAAGATTTTAGTCATTTTAAATCTTAATGCCAAATTTTAATATTGTGTAACACCAGTAGTGTCTGATCCTTGTACTTAGTATTTTTCCATAACCTGAAACATAAATGCTAAAACAGAATAAACTCTTATTAGTATTCTTATACTCAATGAAATCTATGTATGATATTATTTATATCTTCATATATTAGTTAGCTTCCCTAAGTAACTAATTTTACCACATGAAGGACCCTCAAAATAAGACCCTAAGAAATTTTCTTAAAATATGAAAGAATAGAAAGATATACTTTTTTCTTTTTGATTTTCATTAGAAACGAAATAAAAACCTTATTGGAAAGATTATTTTAAAAGTAGATTTGCTAGACAAAACTTGTGTTTCTCGGCAGAAAATATTGGCAAGACTTTTTTTTTTTTAATTTAATAGATTCTTTTGGATCAAAGCTTCTTCTAAGTCATGACTCTCAACCTTAGGTACTGCTTCAAATAAAAATAATCAAACCCCAACACATTTCAGAAAAACAGAAGGCAAACTTCTAGTGGCCAAACCTGGAGCACAACAGGAGCAAGGAGACCTTTGTTGAGGTTGGGCTGATGTAAAGAAAGTGGGGCTCCAGGTGAACCCCTCTTGCCTTAGTCCTGGTGGCAGCATTGCCTAGAGTGGACACTGGTGCTCCCTTACTCTCTGCAGTGGGACATTCTGAAGAAGCCAGGGTCATAAAGGTAGGGCTGCACAACTTCTGTGAATACCCGCCTATAAAGAACTCTGGGGGGATGGTGACTTAGCAGTGAAACTAGGGATTGTTAAGTATATGTGAAAGTTCAATTTATTGTCAAAGGGTGAGGATGTTTATCATTTCAAAAAATTGTTATAACTCAGATGCACAGATTATTTTGCTTTTTAACCTCATTCTTTTGGGTTTTTACGCAGGCTTCATTGCACTGGCCTGATTGATTAAACCATCGGCCATTGGCGTTAATTCAACCTTCAGCCCCCCTTCTCTCCTTGGAGGTCAAGGGGTGGGACTGAAAGTTCCAACCTTCTAGTCACTTGCTTGATTATCAGCCCCCATCCTTAGGTGGGGGGGAGGGGCAAAAGTCATCTTCTTAACATAACAAAAGGCACCTTTGTTGCTGTCATTACTTAGGAAATTCCAAGGGATTTAGGAGCTCTGTGCCAGAAATAAGACTAAGACCAAGTATGTATTTCTTATTATAAATCACAATATCACAGTTTCCTTCAGCAGGTACTTTAACCATCTCCATGTAGATAATGATGAGTTTTCTTTTAAGGCAAGGGCTATTTAATATACATTTTAGTTTCTGTATACATGGATTTTTGTAGTTATACTTTTGTTATCAATTTATAATTTCATAGCATTGTAGAAAAAGGACATAGTCTGTGTGATGTTGAATCTTTGGAATTTATTTTGACTTTCTTTGAGAATTATTCTATTAATGACTTTTGTGAATGTGTCATGTGTGCTAGAAAATAATGCATAATTTCTCTGACATGTAAGATCATTCTCTCTTTGAGATTTTGTATGTGGGTAACTATATGTGAAATAATAGTATAAAACTTTTCTATTTATTATAAAGTTTTTTTTTCCGCTTTCATGTCCATTTTATCAATGTAAAACTCTACCCTTTTTTGTTTGAGTTCATTATAGCCAGTACATCTTTTTCCATCCTTTTTTTCAATCTTTCTATGTCTCCCTGATTTAAATTTCTTTTATTATAGACAACTTATTCCTGAATTTTTGTTTTTATCTAATGTGAGATCCTTCTTTACTTGATGAGTTAAATTAGTAGAGATTTATTGTCATTACTTTTATAGTAGAGCTTATTTCTGCTATTTTATATCATGCGTTCTATTTAATGTATTTTTAAAATTTCTTCTTTCTTGTTTTCTGTTTGCTTGCACTGAATGCTCATTTGCTGATTTGACACCTATGATCCATTTCTATTCACTAGTAGTTCCTCTTCTCATAATAAGACACACCTTATGTTTACTTTTTCCTCTCAGTTTCTAAAAGTCATTAAAACATGTGCCTTTCTTTCAAATTGAGAATGCCTTGGTCTGTTTTCATCTCCCTTTGGTTTTTTCCTCTCCTTTGGAGTTTCAGTTCAGAATTTTTGTGGCTATACTATTTTATCTTATTTTTCGTTGTTGCTGATTTATAGACTCATACACTTACCAGTGTGCTTTTTCAATCTTTTACTTCCTATAAATAAGTAACTTCCAAGATTCATGTCAAATTTTTTGGGTGCAGCTCTTCCAAAAGTGCTTGAAAATGGAGAATCATTCTTTATTTCAGTAAGTTTATTATTCATACTTATGTGCTTGATGATATGCTTATTTCACTTTTCTTTTAAATGATAATGCAATTGAGTATGAAATTGAGGGTTCAAAGTTTTTCTTAATTTATTGTCAGCAGTTTGTAAATATTACTTCATGCCTTTTCCATTTACTGTGTTCTTTTTGTATATAACATGTTTTTGCTCCCTGGATTTGTTCAAAGTTTTGTACTACTTGTATTTGACATTTTTTAATTTTACTGAACTGTGTTTATCTGTGTATGTTTGCGTGTGTGTGTGTGTGTGTGTGTGTGTGTGTGTGTGTGTGTGTGTGTGTGTGAACCTGTCCTATTTGGCACTTTATAAACTCTTTCAATTAGAGGTTTTATGATTTTCTTTAATTCTGAAAAATTATCTGATATTATTTTTCAAATATTTTTGCCTTTTCAAATTTTATTCCCTTTTTTCCATTCCTTCTGGCAGGCCTTTTAAATAGGTATAAAAACAAGTACTTCCTTCCTATTTATCTTTTCCTTTTTGATATATCATTTCCATCTCTTTATCCCCGATGTGTCTGGAAGAATTTGTGACATGATCTATCAGTCAGTAGTGCATTTCCTAGCTGGAAACATTCTTCTATTCAATACCTCCACTGACTTTTTTATTTCAACAATTATATATTTTTTTCATAACTATAGTTCTACTTGGTTCTTCTCAAATAAATTACAATTGCTTCTGTTTTACATTTCCAATATACCCTTTTAACTCTGTAAAGGCAATTACTATGCTTAAGTTGCATTATTACTCTGTCTGGGCCATTAATTCTGCTTTCTGTGGTATAGATTATTCAGTTTGTTATTTCTCTTTCATAATGCTTGGATCTCATAATGTTTCATTATATAAATATATTATACAGATGTACACTATACACACATGGAGGCTCAAACACCCTTGGGATTTTTCATTTCATCAGTTATTTTTATTTTCAGCCATTATCAGTTACAATTACCTTGGCTGGTGTTATGTATTTGGAGCCAGGCAAAAGCCCAGGATCCTCACATATTCTTGCAGTTGAGTTTAGGGAAAAAAATTAGATGGTGCATCTCAGAGAGTGCAGTTTATGATGTTGTAGTCTTGGCTGCTTGCTTTACCCTGTTTATTTTACCCATCATACCTTCCCTCTGATCCCAGGAGATGGAGTTTACCGAATGGGGTTTGAGATGGTATTGGGGCACTAAGAGACTACTCTTTGTTATATTTTTTCATCCCAGATAGTTTTCAGTATTCTTCTGAAGTTAATCTTGTTTTCAGCTAATTCTGGATGGCTCTGCTGTTTCTTGACCTTTTATGTGAGTAGGATAAGCAATTATTATCCAAGGTCAAGTAGGGAAGAGAAAAGGACACTGGAATAATTTCTCCTAGAAAGTCCTTGCCAATGGTGTCTTGCTCCCTTTGTTTCTAGGCTGACAATACCCGGCACCTAGAGACCCAACAATCTGTATTTCTGTGAATGTTTCTACTAGACTTTATATTTAGTTCTGATTTTAAAAAAATCAACCTCCCTGTTGCTTCTGTTCATAGCTAAGGTTGACCTCTAAATCCAGAAATCATGTGTTGAATTTAGGTATTAAAAACATTTTTTTTGCTTACCTCTCACCACGCTTTTCCTGTTTTTCTTTTTGTTGTTGTTTATTTGTTTGTTTATACAAACATATGGAAAGCCAAAATTATACTGAATCTGATTAAAACAAGATTTTAAAAAATAATTGGTATTTTATTTTATTTATTTTTATTTATTTTTTATTTTTTTTGCGGTAAGCGGGCCTCTCGCTGTTGTGGCCTCTCCCGTTGCGGAGCACAGGCTCCGGTCGTGCAGGCTCAGCGGCCATGGCTCATGGGCCCAACCGCTCTGCAGCATGTGGGATATTCCCGGATCAGGGCACGAACCTGTGTCCCCTGCATCGGCAGGCGGACTCTCAACCACTGCGCCACCAGGGAAGCCCGATAATTGGTATTTTAAAGCCCATTCATTATTAAACGTTTTACTACCCTGTCAATCAGGGTACTTAACAAGAAATACAGTTTAACTTAGATGGCCAAAATGAAAATTGTTTATTGGAAGTACTACAGCTGAAGAGGTATATCTGGGATTTGAACAAATAAAGGATTGTTCGGCTCCCAGAAGTAGAAATAGTGGGAAGCCATTGCCACTGCTAGGGCCAAAGACACAAGGGAGGAAAGAAGTTCCACTGGAGCCCAGTGGGAGTTGGAAACATGGAAGAGGGACCACCTAGGGAGAAACTTACCATCATGGAGGGACACAGTTACTACCAGAAGGTCTGCACTGAATTAAGAAGGGAGTGAGGAAATGATGCACCTCTGTTCTCTCCTCCCCTATTCCTGTTTCCTGCCAATGCCAACACTGGCTGAACCCAAATGTAAACCAAGGTGGCGAAGGAGTTTGGAGAAGCAGTCCAAAGAGGCAACTTTATAGAGCATGGGACAGGCTGGAAAAAGTTTTCTATGTTTTCTATTTTTCAAAGAGATGTGGGAAGAGGGTAAATTGAGGACTACCAGCATTTCAGCCTTTCTGCGCTTATATTTGTTCACCTGAAACAAATAGACTCGTCCGATATTTCTGCAGCAAAGCTGGGTTTATTCGAGATCAGCAGAGAATCACAAGTCAGGATCTGCCACCATGGCGAGCCACGTGCAAGACTCCACACAGCAAGGAAAGGAGAATGCTATTATCAGAGGGAAAAGGAAGTTGGGAGGGCTATAGCAAACAAAGAGTCCACGGCTTTTCATTGGCTGAGTCCTTGCCAGGAAAGAAGAGGAGTCTTTCTTCTTCCCGTTGGGCTCGGCTGTCATGACAGGGAGGGAGAGCTCTCCCTTCTGGTCTCCCAAATCTGTTTAACTGAGGTTTCTGTTTATTAGTTTTTACATTTGCATCATCGTTGCTTCGCACATTTCAAAATAAAATACTGCATTGGAGAATTCTGGTAACACTGTCATAAATATTCTTCTCCCCATTCTCTCCCTGGAAAACATTTACCTGTTCTGTACTCCACTCTAACAGCAGTACCTCTGTGAAAATCTCCCTCATACCATCCTCTGAGCTTGGCAGGCTGTCCATTGTTGTCACGTATTTACTGTGTACTTTCATTACAACAATTTTCACATTTTGCCTTAATTAATTATTGACTTTTATTTTTCTTATTTTCTCCAGAACAGAAATGATCTTTGTCATTCTTGTAAACCTGGGGCCTCTCATTATTACTGGCAGACGATAAGTACCAAGAAAATTTTTGGTAAATGAATAAAAAAAGAAAATGATTGGGTATGGGATAGTATCTGCTCCACAAGAAAAGGAAGGGGTGGGTAAATAGATCACAAGCACACAGAAAAAATAGGAGATTGAGAAATTGAAAATAAATGATAGTGTAAGTGAGTGCAATATAGAAGACATAAGTAAAAAAATGAAACTCAGAACTAAACTAAAACTTAAGCGAAAACAGAAAATCCATAGGACAAAAAATAAACACAAAGAAACTACCACATTTTAAAAGATGTACAATCCAAATAAAATAAAGTTTACAAATATGCTCTGCAATTGGTTAAGAAAAAAAATCTAACTTGGAAATGGCTTTTCTTAAGGTGCCGAGAAGAGAATTTTGAAGTCAGTGCATCCTTTGGTTCTTTGATTTCAGCCAATTTTTTCCCTTGTATTTTCTACGTTGAGGGTAGAGTGTGATTGGCACCATTTCAAAAATTTGTACCCATATTTTGTCTTAGCAGCCAAACAAAGTTTACATTTAAACTTGGTATTTGTCTATAGTTAATAAGAAGGAGAGAACATATGCCGTTGTTTAAGGGCTCTGATGAATAATTTTCCCTTCTTTCTGAAAATATAACTGATATTTAAAGACTGACCCATTCATCGAATGTTCAGATAACTCAAGGCAGATTGTAAAAGTGTTTCTTCACACTTAAGATTATTAAATATGAAGGAACATATGTCCATCCAAAACTTATAGTACTCATTTTACTAAAATTCATTGTATATAGTCCAGCCAAGACTACAACGCTCTGCTAATTTGATAGCAGTTCATTTAAATAGTTGCTGGTTTCTACACATGGAAGAAAGAGAGAGAGGGAGAGGGAGAATGAAAGTGGTGAGAGAGAGTGAAAGAGAGAGAGGGGGAAGAAGGAGAAGAAGAAGAAGGAGAAAGAGGAGAGGACGAAGAGGAAGAGGAAGAAGAAAGGGAAGGAGAGGAAGAGGGAGAGGAAGCAAAGAGAAGAGAGAGAAAGAAAGGTTTAATAGGTTTCATTATTATTCATGTATGGTAAGGTCAGCAGTTCAGACTACTGCCATTGAAAAGACAGTTTGTTACATATCCCAGGAGGAGGGGACAGGCTACACCACAGGTTGCTGCACAGGGAAACACTGGGTCCATCAGGAGGCAGAGAGGGGAGAAACTCTGGGCAACAGCTTTTATTGTGGTTTCCTTGTGCAAGGAACAGGTGACTTAGGGTATGCAGGTTTAGGATTGGCTAGTTTGAATAATTTCAGTGTGCTCTGGCATATAGAGACTGTCCCTAGTTGTTTGGTACCTGGCCCCAGGGTGATAAGGGCAAACTGATAGTGGCCCTGAGAGTGTTACAGCCTGATAGAAGACATTGTTGGAGGTGTAAGCTCTGGATTGGTTGATTTGCATTTGAAAGGCATGTTCCTGGATGAACCCTTTACTGTCTCTAAAACTTTCTTAAACCTGGGATCAGCTGACTCTCTCCAGGGTCAGCAAGGTGCCAGCTGTCAAACACCAGAAAATAAAAGACATGGCTAATATAAGAAGGAAGAAAGGAAGGAGAGGAGATAGAAAGGAAAGAAGGAAGGAATTTTTGTTCCTTAATATACTCAGTACATAGAGTAAAAACAACAACAAATTGATATCCAAGTTGGAAAAGGGGTGGGTCTTTAAAAGCAACAACAAATTGATATCCAAGTTGGAAAAGGGGTGGGTCTTTGTTTATTTCACTTTGTTCCTATAAATAGCAGTGGTGTGTGTGATATTAAGATCTCTGACTTTGGATTCAAAAGGAACTGGGTGAAAATGCTGGTCTTTAACACTAGCTGTGTGATCTTTCTGTGAGCCTTATATTTCTATAATGTTGAGATGAAAGTACCTTCTTTAAAGAATTGTGAGATTTAAATGTGAGGATGTGTACACAGCACATTAAATAAATACCAGCTGCCTTTCTTTTAATTCCTATTGCCTAAATACTCAGTGTTAATGCCCACCTAATACAGATGAGGAAATCATGTGTTAGCTTTTCAAGTGAAGCTATATAACTATACATCAAAGAAAAGGGTGGGATATATCTTACCTTGCACCTAAAAATGTTTTAATGTCTTTTTAAAAAATATTTATTTATTTATTTGGCCGCGCTGAGTCTTAGTTGTAGCATTTAAGATCTAGTTCCCTGACCAGGGATTGAACCCAGGCCCCCTGCACTGGGAATGTGGAGTCCTAGCCACTGGACCACCAGGGAAGTCCCTAACACGTCTTATTTTCAAAGGGAGGAAGGAAGGGAAGAAGGAAAGAAGGAAGGGAGGGAGGGAGAATGGGGGAAAGAAGGAAGAAAAGGAGGACAGGAGGGACAAAAGTGGACAATTTGATGAATGAATAAATGAAGAGCAAATAAGTAAACATTTGAGCTTAGAATTCTGATGAAAGACTAATATATATATATATATTTTTTGTCCATAAACATTTAATGAAGGTGTTGCCAGATAAAAATAAGAGGTATAGAATATTTTGGCATAGATGAGCTCAAATATATTATCTTTATAATTTAAAGTATTGATACATGATTCTGTGAGCCATGAAATCATAGAAATTGATTTGCAAACTTCAGTTAATGACCTTGGTTATTTGTCAATAAGAAAAGAGAGAGAGGTTATGTGAGCTCAAGTAAATTAACCTTTCATTCCATACTCTACTGACTTCTTCCACACTGACAACTAATCAAGATTGTTTGACAGAAACAGCAAGTTGTTTAGCTTCTCAGCTCTCTTGCCACTAAAATATGATGTCAGATAATTTGTTCCTGTTTAGTTCTAGCTTGATTACTTCTGGTTCCTTGAGATTTGAATTGATGAAGTTTTCCTTTAGTTACATGGCAGTGTTAATAAATGCTGTCATGTTTATTAATGAGATGCCAAAATCATATTGTTATATTTAGAGGACAGAGTCAAGTTCATGTAACTTAAAGTAGTTGAATGTGATAAAATGTTAATTAGACTTCATGACCTATTTGGAATATATCTTAGGGCTCAATACCAAGATAACTTTCAATGCAACATACCAAACCCAGAATTAGTTTATAAGATAACTATATAATAGCCTGTCATTTACATAGTAAATGATTCTAACAACTCCTGAAGAAAATTTCTGGATATAAAAACAAAAATCAAAAAATAAAGCAAAGCAAAGGAGATCCAGCTAAGGCCAGCCATGGTGATATTTCCCTTGATCCAGCAGTGAGCTTATTACACAAATATTTTACCCACACTTTATTCCCAGGATTTTAAATTGTTTCCTTTGAAGGAAGAATCCTTAGTGAGAACTTTCTGCAAATTACTCAAGATGTATTACATGGGATTTTAAAATGTAATGGAGTCAGTGAATAGCAGAATACATGCTGCAGAAAATCTCTCATTCATCATTGCTTACTAATTTTTGGCTGGAGATAAAAATAAGAATATTATTCTGGAACACCAGGCAGAACACCATCCAATGACTAAGGACAACTCATAGGTAAAAATAAACACGCACAACTGAAAATTAAACCACATTGAAATTATAAAATAAAATTGTTCTTATCTAATGAAAGACTTTACTAAGAATATTAAGTTTTTCTTTAATTTTTCATGAAACAGTGCAAAATCCATATCTAGACCTATCTAGATGGAATTTTTCAAAGGTAGATGTCAATAAAAATATCCAATGGGCTTCTAGTTTTTAAAAAGGATTGAATTACTTTAAAAAAATCAGATCTAGAAACAAAATGAAAACAATATTCAAAACAGGAAAAATTATTTGTAAATTATAATAGTTAGATGCAAAATTTTCTTACCTTAATGGGTTACAGAGAAATGACTCTAAAAAAGGGCACAAAATTTTATTGAATAGAAGACAATGTGGACTTCCTAATACTGTCATTCTTAATTCATAGTCATATTTTTAAAAAATTACCTAATTAAGAATAATAGTAAGAAGTAAAAAATTCTATGAATTAGAGTTCTCTCTTTCTTGTTATTGAACACTCTCCTTTTACTGAAATCCCCACATTAATAGTGTAGATTGTTGAGTATCATATAAATTTCTCCTTGAGTGAGATTTGGTAGTTTGAAAAAATTGTTCACTTCATCTAGGTTGTTGAATTCATAGTTCTAGATAGCTCATAGTATTCTTTTGTCCTTTAAGTATCTCTAGGGTCTATAGTGATGTCTCTTCATTAATTATGATATTTGTAATTTGTGTTTTTTTTTCTTTTTTCCTCTCAGTCTAGTCAGAAATGTATCAATTTTATTGAACTTAGACATACACAGTCTTTGATTTGATTGATTTTTTTTTCTGTTCTGAATTTCATTGATTTCCATCCTTACTTTTAATATCTTTTCTTCTGTTTGCTTTTAGTTTGTTCTCCTATTTTTGGTTTTGTAAGGCGGAAGCTTAGATCATTCAATTGAGATCCACTCTTTTTTCTACTATAGGCATTTAATGCTATAAATTTTCCTCTAAGAACCATTTTAGCATATCCTCAAAATTTTGATATGTTGTCTTTTCGTTTTTACTCAATTCGAAATATTTTCTAAATTCCCTGTGACTTTTGAAATGTTGATTTTTGAGAAATATGGTGTTTTCAAACCCCCAAATATTTAGAGATTTTCCAGTTTTATTTCTAGTTTAATTCCATTATATCCACCCCATGGTGATGAGATAGACTCCTTACCAATTAGTGGACTGAATGTTGAGGCTAATGATGATGCACATACCAAAAGAATTTAGAATAAAATTTATCACTTACAAAAATAATTCTTGGAACAGCAGGACAGGTACAATCTCAGCCATAATGGCAAGAGCACAGGAGAGGTGGTGGTGTGATGACTTGGTTTTGACTGTGGTTAAAAGGTGAGTCTGGAGTGAGAGTTTCTTCCTATGTCCAGGGTTTGTGTAGTTTGAAGTTCTCATGGGCACCAAGGGGACTAATGGATTTAAAAAATCATTATTAGCTTGCCTATATATGGGGCAAAAGGGGAGAAGGGAGGTATGTGGCTTTGAAGCTGTCAGTGGTCAGAGATCAAAAATGGAGTCAGACCTCTTATTACAATTCACCCCAATGTTTGATTGATGATGTAAATGTGCCATGTCTTATTCAATTGAATTTGAATTTGTTTAGGCATAATTTTAGGAGCCATATGCCTCTGTAGCAAACTAAAATGAAAATGAGAGAGCTTGGTTAGACATATGTATCCAGTCATCTTAGGCAGTTGTTGAAAACCAGGAAAAAATGTTAGCTGGTGTCTGGGGTATTTGCTCAAGAAAGCAAATGGTATTTTAAACAAACTTACCTGTTGTCTCATTTGTTGGATTATTTGAGCAACTTTTTCCTTTATGTCTATCCACGCATAGCAAGGAATACTTTTAAGGGAGAAAACACCTCCCTGGCTAGCCAGTAAATAGGCTGAGACTAGGCAATTATCAGCAACAAAGGTCACCAGGAAGCATTGCTCCTCATTGGGGGCATCCAAAACATTGGCAGCTTGTTGAATGTGTTTAGAGGGGATTTTGAATATTTAGTGGTTCTGACTGGATTATGAGTACCTAGGGTGGTGCCAATGACCCCCAGGACTATAAGTGGGGCAACCATAATGTGCAAGATAATAGTTGTTTTGTATGTAATAAGGCTGAAAAAGAAACATTGAGCAGAGAGCCCAGAAGGAAATATTGCCCCACTGCCCAGTGTGTCTAGTGTATATATGATGTCAGAGGAAAGGCCTGGTTGTGGTGTGTAAGAATGCAGGAACAGGCAAGTGTTATTAAAGTAAAATTAGAGCCCCTGGAGAATTGAGAATCATGGGTAAGGCATATGGTAGTGCAACAACCCTGCTTATGAGGTGCCAATAGGTTCATTACTACAAGCAAAGCAAGAAAGTTTCTTAGAAGTTGTAAAGCAAATCAGAAAGAGAGGCCAAGTGGGCAAATTAAATAAATACTTTAGGATCTGATTAGTTTTATGGAGTGGTACATAAGAAGGGGAAGGCTGGCCAAGGGTAAATTCTTATATGAGGTTGGCTGGAAGTGGATAATGAGAGCTGATGACCCATCTAGGGACTGGTGTCAAGCTCAGCAATTAGTGCAGTAAAGGGCCTGGACTGTATGCTTGATGAGTGGTAAATATATATTATGGGCGAGACCCTTCAAGACAGGGAGATGCTTACTATGACAGAATGAAGTGGGCCTCAAGGAAGGGGAAAGAACATGAGCAGAGATGGGGATGGGAGTGAACACGGTACTAAAAACTGAGTGGGGTCAACTAGGGGAATGGAGCTGGGGGAAGGATGCCTATGGAGATGGCCTAAAGGAGCTGGGGAAGAAGTGCCTATAGAGGGAGTGGAAATGTGGGCCTCGGCAAGGAAGGTATGGAATTGTTCGTGAGTGGTGGAGTGGTAGTTGTCAAGCTTGGACAGTATTGAAGTCTGGGTGCCAGGTGGTGAAATCTGGAAGAGAACTAAGGATGGTTTCAAAAGTTGAATGTGTCAGGCTGTAGCCTAGACCAGTAGAGCAGAGCCGACAGAGGGTATTCCTAGGCCCAAAGAGAATTTCAAACAATCTGTCAGCAGCTCCTTGAAACATGTAATAATAAATAATAAATAACTAGGGGTTTGATCTTGGTGCTATCCATAGCATAAATAAGCTCTTGTAAACACTGGCAATCTTTTGTAGCAATATTGAGTGTAGGCATGGTGTCGTTGCATTTGTGTGATATAAAGAATATGGTGCAGCAGAGACTTACATATTGGGGCTGGGTAGGGAAAAGCTTGAGACAGGCAGCTAAGGTGAAGTAGCATTCTCTCCTCCAGTTTCTTCAGGAACAAACCAAAGACAAGCTTCCATTTGGTCTGAGTCTCGTAGCCTGGGGAGGTGAGAGTGTGGACTTTAGGAGTAGAGGTAGAAGAGAAGAGTGACGTTAGCACAATCCAAAGCAAAGAAAGAACAAAAGAGGAGCAGCATTGGTCACTGGCCGTAAAGTTCAGGTCAGCAGTGGGTCTGAAGTAATAATCTGGGTTGTATTGGTCAGGTGGACTGAGGAACTCCTCCATCATGGATATGTCTGTCAAGTGGGTTGAGGTCAGCAGGTGGTCAGGGAATGCAGCTCACATGTATACTACCTCCTATATTATGCAACTCCCCTGTGATTTCAGAATAGCTGGTAGAGGCTGCTTCAGGCATTGTAAGAATGTTTGTCATCAAGGTGGAAATGAATTATTGTACCAGCTAGGTTGGATATGGCGATAGTGTGGTCAAGCTTGAATAAGTGTGGGTGGCAGCATGGTCAAAATATAGACCAACAGTTTTTGCATTGATAGGTTTGGTCTGTACAATGGACTGTAGTATCCCAAACCCAAGCTATCACCTAAAGTGATACCCAGGCTATGAAAAGCCAGAAGACCAATCATTTGTGCACTGTGGATGCTATAGCTTGAGGAGCCAAAGGGTTGCTGATAAGTATGGGCACAAAGTGGAACAGTTGATGTTTCCATTCTGGATCCAGACATGGAGGGGAAACCTGCATCTCTAAACAGAGAGTGGTTTTAGCAGAGACCAACTTCAATTTATCTTAGCCTCACTCACCAATACACATGGTAGTAGGTGTAGGTCATACAACTATAGTTTTTACTTCCAGAGTAAGCTCATAACTGGCATTATTAATTAAATATCTTTTATCGCTGACAGTTTTGTTGAAGCTTGTGACTTAGGTAGATTATCATTATCAGGGTACCATCAGAAATCTAGCAGTAGCCAAAGACACATTCAGTGGTGAATGGATCACAACTTAAACTTTGTACAGTTTCAGTTATTTTAAGTTTGCTAAGGTTTGTTTTAGGACCCCGAATAATGGTCTATGTTGGTGAATGTCCACTGGAAAAGAAGGTGTTGTGTAATATGTTGTGTACTGTTGTTAGACGAAGTTTTGTATAAATGCAGTTAAACCAAATTGGTGATATATTGTTCAGATACTCTGTATCTTTATTGATTTTCTGTGTATTATTTTTTTTATTACTGAGAGGAGTGTTGAAGTCTTTAACAGTAATTGTGGCTTTCTCTTCCCTTTTTACAATTTAGAAATTTTTTTCTCTATGTATTTTAAAGTTCTGGTGTCAGGTGTATACACATTTAGAATTGTTATGCTTTCTTGGTGAGTTGAACCTTTTATCATTATGTAATATTTCTTGTTTTTAAGTCTACTTTGTCTGATATTATAGTCGTGTGTTGGTAATTATTTTGCTTGGTGTTTTCTGAAGTCTGGGAATTGTGGTTAGTATCTTGATTAATTTTGGAAAATTCTCAACCATTATACCTTCAGATATTTTTTCTACTCCATTATCTCTCTTTTGCAATTCTAGTAACGTGTGTTAGAACATTTTGTATTGTCCCACAGTTCTTGGATGCTCCTTTTTCTTTCTACTGTTTTTGCTCTTTGTGTTTCTGTGTGGATAATTTCTATTGATGTGTCTTCAAAGTAACTATTTCTTAGCTTTGTGAAACCTACTGATGAGTCTACTGATGCCATTCTTCATCTTTGTTAGTGTTTCATTTTGATTATTTCCATTCCATTCTATCACATATTTTCATCTTTCTGCTGAAATACCCCACTTGTTCATGCATGTTGTTCCTTTTTTCAGCTAGATCTTTTAACGTATTAATCATCGGTATTTTTAATTCCTTGCTGATAGTCCAATATCTGAGATCTGGGATCATATCTGAGTCTGGTTGTGTGTATTGCTTTGTTTCTTGACATTATGTTGTTTTTTTCCTGGATTCTTCATATGTTTTAAAATATTTGATGGAAAGCTGAACATTTGTTGTAAGACAGTAGAGACTGAGGTAATTAGTATTTTTGGATAGGAAAGGGCATATCTTTTTTTGGGGGGGGGCAGACCTTTATTGTACACAATTAGTTTATCTTGTCAGGAGCTGAGTTAGTTTGGGGTTTTGTTGTTGCTATAGTTACCCTAGTGCGTCCCAGTTTTCAAATTCCTCTAGTATAACGTTATATGTAAGATGTGGGCTGGTTTGCCAGAGGTTTTGTTTTGTTTTGTTTTGTTTTCAGTGTTTCCTCCCTCAACTTTAGGTTTTCCCTTGGCTCTCATAGAGGGTCTCTCTCTCCTTGCTTTTGTTTCTCTTCTGGCGGTAGCTTACATGGTGTCCAATATCTGACATCTACCCCAGCCAAATGAGTATTCACTTCTCATCTTAACCATGCAGACTCCTGTCTTCCCTTGGGTTTCAAGTTAATTGTTTGCCTTACAACCCCAGTTTTCTCATGGTTTCAGTAGGAGTTGTAATTTTTCAAATTATTAAACTTTTTATTGTAAGAGTGGGAATGTTTCTCTTTTAGCATTTTAAGATGGAAACAGAAGTCAAACATATTTTTAAAAATCAAATGTTTTCTAAATCTCTGGTAAAAAGCTTATTATATTTGTGAAAGACAATCAGAATAGTATCAAGACCTTCTAAATAACATGCCCTGAGTTTGGAATTTATATCATGACTCTAGGTAACACTTAACTCCATGAGAAAGTATTCTTAATGACTCTTCTTTCTGAATTTCCTTGGTCCCATGCTGAGAAGAGACCATGAATGTCCCACCAGAATTTTGTTTCAATTTAGCAAATAGACTGTATTCTGTGAGCAGCTCTGTCTAGTTGACAGTTCTGGTAAGGAGTTGATATTTAACTATTTTCTAAGCATAATAGAGACTTAAGCTGTAAATGTATTTTCCTATCCTCATACATAAAACCAGAGCAGAATAAGTGGTTTATCAAAGGATTTATGCTATCATCTAAATACTGTGGTAAGATGGACTTTAGTGAGAAGGCTGGTATTTTCAAGTTAGAGTAAATACACGTGGGGAATCTCCCCAAACCATGTCTTTTCATATCAACCCTTTCAGTATCAAGTTCACATGACAAACAGTGGAGGAACCTTGAACCCATGCACATGCTGGACAAAACCATTCCTCTAGTCCAAGCTAGAACTGGCGTCTGACCCAACCAACTGAACCAATCATTATCTCAGTCCCTGAATTGGATGGCTGGGATTCCCCTCAGTTGATATGTGGCTCTGGATCTTGGAGCACATGTATTATGTTTCTTAGAAGAAATAGGTATGATGGTTTATTAACAGACAATATTGTTTTTCTTAAGTTAATTTAAAAGGAAATTTTCAGATACTTTTAGAAACCGGAGAGACTGTTTTACTTTATTTGTTAACGTCCTCTGTCATAGCAGTCTAAGGTTATAAATCAGTGCTGCAACAGTAAACTATGAGCCAATGTGTGTGAAAAGAAAAAGAAATAGATTTTAACTGATGAAATCCTAAGAGGTTATTAAAAATGAGAGAGAGAAAAGTAGAAAAGGGGAAAAATCCTTTAAAAGAAAATGTTGTAGATAATACATGGGGCTATTATTGTCCCACTTCTATTTGTCTGGTCTTCCTAAATCTCTTGATGGGCACTTCTACTCGTAAGACTCTCTGGGAAAAGCATTGAGATTATTTATCTTCTTATTACTCCATTCACCTCTTCACATTTTAGAGGCTACAACAATTGGTCATGATTGAAATCTTCCCAGGCTACATGAACAATAACCAAATACAATGACAATGTACATAATGGGCATAAAAGAAACATCATTGTTAAGTTTTCATGTGATTTGAACTGAGATGTTAATACTAATCATTTGCTTTTATAAAAGGTTTGTTTCAGTCTTTTCTGTTTGCTTTCCTTCCCCCAGTGAATGTTATTTTCTTTTCATTATTATGCATGTTTTACAAGTTATGATTTATTTGTGTGTGTTGGATGTGATTTATTTCTGTAGTACTCTACAGTTTCTTAAAAATCTGATTAAAAAATGAGGTTCAGAATATAAAATTTGTGCTCTGCATTGTCAGTTCCCCCACCAATCTTGATGACCTTGACCAAATGGAGGTCTAATGTTATTCACTTATGTTTTGCTATCACATGTAAAGTTGATACCACTGTGTTTCATTCTTAGAGGTAGAACAATTCATATTCTTTATTGTATACCTCATATTTTGTAGTTTCTATTCCTCAGCATCCATATTCTATTAAGATGACTGGTTTGAGGCAATTTGAGAACAAAAATACCCCAGCTTTCTGAAATTATTCATGTACAAGTAAGGTAAAGAGATGAAAGACAAATATGGCAGCCAAGGTACATTATTTGTCTTTAATAATTCAATATCATCTTTCTATACCTTTAACTCTTGTAGAGTTATCCTTCTAGCTAGAAATAAAGGAATCACTTACAGGAAAGGAGGATTCAAGAAATAGGCAGTATCGAGTTCTCTTGGTAACTTCATTAATCTCAAGAAAATTTGCATGTGAGAAGAAACAGTTCTATTAGTGAGACAGCCAAATATGTGTTTGTGTAAAGCATGTGTGCATGATAATGAATATCCATGGAAAGACTAGAATAGGAAAGATGTGTCTATTTTCTCACATTTGTTTTAGGAAAAGGAAATCTTCCAGAAGACTGTGCCTATAGCTAGTGTCAGAATTTGAGACCTAAGGACTCAGTAGGTCTATCTTTATATCTTTCTAACTACAGAAAAAGAGACTAGGAAGTTAGGAAAGAGAATTCAGTTGCACCCATTTCAAACTACAAGGAAACAGAATAGAGAAAATCAGTGAGGATTCACATGCAAACACACACATACACTTCTTTTCTGTATATATTTCCAGCTATACTCTACATTTCTGTATTAAAAAGTGAAGATACCAAAACCAGATAAAGACATTAAAAGAAAGGAAAACTCATGAATATAAATACAAAAAACCTCAACAAAAGATTAACAGTGTAAATCCAGCAATATACAAAAATAATTTTATTCCATAACCAAGTGGGATTTATTCTTGATTTGCCAGGCTGACTCATCATTTGAAAATTAAGTAATTTAATTCATCACATCAACAAGTTAAATAAGAAACATCATATGTTTCTTCAATAGATGCAGAAAAAGCTTTTAAGAAAATTGAAAATCTGTTCAAGTTAAACAGTTTCAGAACACTTTGAATAGAGAAGCGTTTCCACAACTTAATAGAAAAAATATACAAAAAACCTGCATCTAACAACATACTTAATGGTGAAAAACCAGATGCTTTCCCCTAAAGATCTAAAATGCAAGGAAGTCCCCTGTCAACTCTCCCATTCAACACCATATTAGAAACCTTAGCTAATGCAATTAGACGAGAAAAGGAAATAAAAATATATAGATTTCAAAGTAACAAATAAAATGGTCTTTTTTTCCCCACAAATGTCATGTTTATCTATGTAGAATTCCCAAAGAATCAACAAAAAAACCTCCCAGAATTACTAAGCATTTATAACAAGTTTGCATGATACAGGGTTAGTATAGAAAAATCAATCGCTCATAGCAGCAATAAAAGGTTAGAGTTTGAGATTTTAAAACACAATCTCATTTACATTAGAAGTGAAAATAATTAAGTAATTAGATATAAAGCTAACAAAATATGCATAGGATCTATACAAATAGACCTACAAAAGCTCCAAAGAAAGAACTCAAAGATTTAAATAAATGGAGAGATATTCTATGTTTCTGAATTGGATGATTCAGTATTGTTAAAATGTCAGTTCTTCCCAACTTGATCTATAGATTCAATACAGTCCCACTCAAAATCTTAGCAAGTTATTTTGTGGATATTAACAGAATGACTCTAAAGTTTATGGAAAGCCAAAGGACTCAGAATAGCCAACACAATGCTAACAGAGAAGAACAAGTCAGAGGACTGACATTACCCAACTTCAGGGTTTATTGTACAGCTATAATAATGAATACAACATGGTATTAATGAAGGAATAGACAAATAGGCCAATGGAACAGAGCAGAGAGGCCAGAGAGATTTGTTTGGTAGTGGAACTGTTAGGAATGAAACTGTAATGGTGGATACATGACATTATGCATTTGTCAAAACACATAGAACTGTACAAGAGTAAATCTTAGTGTAAACTATGTACTTTAAGAACTGAAATAATATATCAATATTGTTCATTAATTTTTAACAAATGTACCACTCTAATGCAATATATTTATAATAGAGGAAATTTGGAACTGGGGCATATGGGAACTTTCTGTACTATCTGCTCAATTTTTCTGTAAATCTAACACTGTTGTTTAAAAAACAGTATATTAATTTTAAAACTGTGAAAGCATAAGCCAGAAATATAGGGGTTGTCTTTTTATCTTCTTTTTTCTTCATGACCACTCTCCATTCAATCAGTCCAAGGATTCAATGTTCTAAATTGCTTTCAAATTTGTTTGCTTTTCTTTTTTTTTTTTTTTTTTTTGCGGTACGCGGGCCTCTCACTGTTGTGGCCTCTCCCGTTGTGGAGCACAGGCTCCGGACACGCAGGCTCAGTGGCCATGGCGCACGGGCCCAGCCGCTCCGCGGCATGTGGGATCCTCCCGGACTGGGGCACGAACCCATGTGCCCTGAATTGGCAGGCAGATTCTTAACCACTGCGCCACCAGGGAAGCCCTGTTTGCTTTTCTTTTTAATGCTATTGCCATTTTCTAGCAGAGATCATCATTATCTCTACCTGGATTTTGCAGTAACTTTCCAGCTGTTCTTGCTTGCCTTCTGCCATGCAGTCTTCAAAATGTTGACACAGTGAGCTTTCTTTAATATAAAACTATCACAACATTATACTGCTTAAAACTCTTCTTTGGATTTCTATTTGCAAACTTCTTTCTTACAAGAAAGAACTTATAAGAACTTTTATCATCTAGCCATCGCTAATCTTTCAGTTCATTTCTCTGACTGCATTTTTTCTTGCCTTCTGGCTGGAGTTACACTGAACTTCATATGGGTCCACCAAAGCCATGCTCTGTATTGTCTTCAGTCTTATCTACTAATCCCACTGCCT